>NC_047095.1:100381691-101064499 GCF_902459505.1 Geotrypetes seraphini | reverse complement strand
TCTCTTGCGTTTTGTACATGAAGGGGTGACTGGAGTTGCTCGTTTTTCTCCGTCTGGATGGCTGACTGGGTGGTGCGCACCCTACACTTTTATCAATCTTCTCCATGTGTCTTCGAGTAAGGCGGGGGGCGGAGCGTTGCCTTCTAGGTTGCGGTTCTTGCGCCCCTTCCGTTTGGCCTGGCAGTGGTGGCGTAGATTACAGGACAGGTCTCCGATTGCCTCCCCATTTTTGCAACTTCAGGGTAATCCTGGCTTCACACCGGGTCTCGGCCATTCTCCATTCGACTCCTGGGCATCTAGAGGGGCCTCTAACCTATCTTTTCTGATTGCGGCTGATACGGGTACTTTTGTCTCGTTTGCTTCTATTCGGGAACGATGGGGCATCCCTAACCAGCAATTTTTTGCTTATTTACAGGCCCGGCACTATTGCCAGATTTTGCATCAACAGTTTGGAGCGGATTGGCTGTGCGGCTCTTTGGATGATTACCTACTTAATATCTCGGCTTCTCAGAGCTCCTTGTCGGTATGGTACAGGGTGATTCGATCTGTAGCCTCCCCGGACCATTTAGCTGCTCTCAGAGACCGGTGGAACCGCGATCTTGCCGCTCAATATACCCATGATACGTTTCTCGATCTTTTTTACACTTTGCATGCTTTTGTGAAGTCTGCGGCTTGGCAGGAAACTCAATTTAAAATCCTCCACAGGGCTTACATTACTCGAGAGCGAGGGGCGGGCATGGGATTATGGGAAGACCCGATGTGCACTAGGTGCTCAGGAGCTCCGGGGACGCTCATCCATTCCTTTTTGGAGTGCCCTGGCTTATCTATCTGGAATTTTTCTTTTGCACAGTTGCAGTTGGTCTTGCAATGATCAGTTGAGTGGGATTACAAGACATTGCTCCTCGGGGACCAGTCTCTGCTGGAGGAGCAGGGTTTCACGATGCCACAAAGGCGCTTCATCTACATGACTGTACTAACGGTTAAACGAACGATCTTACAATATTGGGTGCAGGTGGGACCTGTCCCCTTGGATAGCTGGCTGACTCAGATGATTGAGCTGGCGCGGTTCGAACTTTGTTATTTTAAAGGTTCTTTTAACCCTGAGATTCTGGCTTACATGGCTCTTTGGAGGGTGTTCCTGCAGCTACCTCTGGTTCTCCGGCGTGGGGGGGGGGGGGGAGGGGAGGATGGTGTGACTGGATGGGGGGTATGGAGAGTATGGAAGGGGTTTGCATGTTTGGATGCCTGATCTGCGTTGGTTGGTATGAGTGTTTATTTCTTTGTGGGACCTTATAGGGGGTGGGTTGGGTCTGTTTTCCACTAACATAAAAAAAGTCTTGAGGCTTCCATAAGAGGTGGGCTGTTATTATTGGGAATGACCTGTGCTTGGTGGTTTCTCTTGTTCTTCTGTTGAGGATTGTTCTGCCTCTGTATTGCCAGCATGTATCTGCAATTTTGTATTGCACTGGTGTTCTGTATTATTGGATTTATGCCTGTTTCTATTGTGGTCTCTTGAATAAAAATGATGTTCAAAAAAAAAGAATTTTAAAAAGACTGGATGATTGCACTTGGGAAGTAAAGTATGCATGCTTTCCTCTATATAAGCCAAGAATTACAGGCATAAGCGAAGCGTCTGGGGTTTATTGGATTCTTATTGTCAGTCTGCTGTTTAAGTTTGTTGGGACTTAGCTGTTGTTGGTGCCCTGTTGTGATTGCGGTGTTTTTGTAATTTGTTAAAAAAAAGGTACAGGAGGAGTTTTAAAAAAAAGGTACGGGGGCCTACCAGATTTTGAAAAAGGTAGCGGGGTTGGGGGGACCCTGCCTGCCTGCCAGCCAGCCACTAAGCCTGCCTGCCCTGTGCCCTGTCCCGACCTGCAACTAGACCTGCCCTGTCTCCTGTCCCGGCTGATGATGGATGTGGGAAGAAGGTAGAGAGAGAGAGACAGGAGCAGATGCTGGAAGTGGGGAGAACTTGTGTTATCAGTGTCAGTCGCATATGGGAAAGCAGCAGCAGCAGCAGCGATGAGGGGCTCTCACCACTGCTGCTGATTTCCCACTTGCTGGATGGGGGGCATATGCTGGATGGGGGAAGGGGGCAAGATAATGCGATGGAATTGCCTGGGGTGGAGAGAGAGTGGGGAGAAGGGGTCAGATGATGGAAGTGGGGAGAACTTGTGCCGTCAGTGTCATGCTTCATCGACTACAGCAAAGCTTTTGACTGCGTGGATTACAATAAACTATGGAGAACGCTAGTGCAAATGGGAATACCCAAACACATAATTCACCTGATAGAGAGCCTATATGAAAATCAAGATGACAAAGGTAGAAAAAAATTCTATTTTTTAATTTTTTTTCTTTAGGATAAAGTCGTATTGTAGCTATGTTGATAAATGTTTATAAATAGAAAATGGAATTACGATGATTGTTTTATTGGACTAATTTTAATACATTTTTGACAACTTTCAGAGACCAAATTCTTCTTCCTCAGGTCAGGACAGGATACTGTAACAGCAGTATACTTTACTGACCTAAGGAAAGAGGTTTTGACCTCTGAAAGCTAATTTAAAAATGTATTAGTCCAAAAAAATAGAACTAAAACTGTACACTGGCATGGTAATCTTTGGGGTTTTTACAATTTTAGAATAAAAGAAAAAAAGAAATACAAGTGGAAATAAATAAGTAAATAAGAAAATAAATGGGGCAGGGCAGGACTAGGTAGCCCAGTGTACTTGTGTACCTAGGGGATCCTTGAAAAATTAATCCTGCCCTGCATTTGATAATATGCTGCCTGCTTGTCCTAAGGTAAAGTTTGATTCCCTTCCTTCACCTCCAATGTCTACCATTATAAATATGTAGATATGATGCATCTCTCTCTTCCAAAACTCTCTGCCATGTTGGATGGGCAAGGAAACATGTTGCAAGGAGAGCAAACTCTAGTCTAGGCACTGCCTATGCACACCTGCTGGTTGGTATCTGACAGGTTGCTGGTGTTAGACAACACTCCTGTACTTTGAGGACCTTTAGGCAGTTTTCCAAATGAGTGTGGGTCTGTAGGGTGAAGAGACTTTAGGGGGCTGGAATCCAGGTGCAGGCTGTGAGGAACAGATAGGGAAATGCTTAGTTTAGGTGAAATGTGACCTCCTACCTGAGGCTAGCAGTGCACCTGTCTACATAGGGAGTTTGGTTAGTGACACCTCTGAAGGGAACTCGATGGCAGACTCAGCAAGGAGCTGGATTGGTGGATCGGCATGCCAGGTTCCCACCATTTATTATGACATACATCATGCAGCCCCATCAACCCCAGCCTTCTCTCTGACCAGCTCTCTGGTGACACCATTGGTATAGGATAACGGGCAGATTATGAGCCCCCCAGGGGACAGATGGCTACATATAACAATGCTGATCTGGGTGGGTGGTCTGCCCCACAATGTTGTTTCTGTAACCTGCTTTGTCTTCTCTTGGCCAGGTAACTATGGCTTGCTTTTGCTCATTTCACCTTCAAGGTTTATTAAAAATTTCTTATACCTCTTAATCCAAAATTCAAAGCGATGTACGATAAAATCCATTATCAGCACAAAACAGAAGATTAAAAACAAAACATATCCTTACTGGGGATTAGTAAAAACAAAAAACACATACACCAAACAAACAAAAGTAAAACAAGAGCGAAAAGGGAGGAACTACAATAAGTAAAGTAAAGAACAAATAAGGAAAGGGTTGACCTAAAAAACAACTTTATCTTAAAAGAGCCTAAGGATATTTATTCCCATATGTAATTAGGAATGGAATTCCAGGGAGAAGGTACTGTCACTGAAAAATTATTGGATCTTAAAGTGTTAATATATTTTAAGGATGGAATGTTAAGGAGATTTTGGGCTGCACAACCTTCCCTTATTCTCCATAGAGATACTACTTGAGCATTGACTGTAGGGCAGCTGAAAGTGCAGACTTTCCCCAGTGGAGTCTAGAGACCAACTATTAGGCAACCATGTGCAAAATTGCTTTCCCCATTGATTTTAATGATAATGAATGAAGTGAATAATGGAAATGGTTTTAAGTCCAAAGATGAACCAAACTGAAAATGTTTGCAGTGTACATCCATCAGATTTCTATATGCAGGAAATTAAATACAAATTGGCCAACTTATCCAGTGCATTTTTTTTCTATAGTTTAATGTTGGAAATGACATGTAAGGAAACAAATAGTAGTGAGGATGCAGGGGGATTGTGAAGATCTACAACGTGACATAATCAGGCTCGAGGAATAGGCTGCGACATGGCAGATGAGGTTCAACGAGGACAAGTGTAAAATAATGCATGTTGGTAACAAAAATCCCATGCACAAATTCAGGATATCCAGGGCGTTACTTGGAGAGACCTCCCAGGGAAGGGACTTGGGAGTTCTGATCGACAAGTCGATGAAGCCATCAGCGCAATGTGCGGCGGCGGCGAAAAGGGCGAACATAATGCTAGAAATAATAAAGAAGGGGATTACAAACAGATCGGAGAAGGTTATGATGTCACTGTACCGGGCCATGATGTGCCCTCACCTGGAGTACTGCGTCCAGCACTGGTCACCATACATGAAGAACGGTACTACTCAAAAGAGTCCATAGAAGAGCGACTAAGATGGTTAAAGGGTTGGAGGAGCTGCCATACAGTGAAAGATTAGAGAAACTGGTTCTCTTCTCCCTCGAAAAGAGGAGATTGAGAGGGGACATGATCAAAACATTCAAGGTACTGAAGGGGATAGACTTAGTAGTTAAGGTCAGGTTGTTCACCCTCTCCAAGATAGGGAGAACAAAAGGGCACTCTCTACAGTTGAAAGGGGATAGATTTCATACAAACATAAGGAAGTTCTTCACCCAGAGAGTGGTAGAAGACTGGAACGCTCTTCCTGAGTCTGTCATAGGGGAAAGCACCCTCCTGGGATTTAAAACAAAGTTAGACAAGTTCCTGCTGAACAAGGACATATGCTGGTAGAGCTAGTGTCAGTTATGGCGCTGGTCTTTGACAAGAGGGCCACCGCGTGAGTGGACTGCTGGGCATGATGGACCACTGGTCTGACCCAGCAGTGGCAATTCTTATGTTCTTATTTTCTTAAATGTCACTGTTCCATGTTGCTTCAAAAGGAAACCCATCCATAAAATCAGGAGCAGATTATATGTGCTTCAAAGTTAGCAATGTATCACTGTGATTATTTTCACTAATTAAATTAATTTGCTTTTCCAATAGCTTCATTATTATCTGAAGAACCTGCACTTTAAGAACATTCTGGGTGAGGAAATCTATTTTGATGAGAATGGTGATCTTGCCACTGGATATGATATTAGAAATATCCACTTGCTACCCAATGGTAAATGGAGAAATGAAATAGTTGGAAGTTATAACCCTTATACTCCACCAGGGAAGGATTTTACCATCAATGAGAAGGCGATCGTGTGGGAGGAGCCATTTAAACAGGTCAGATTAAAGTAACATAAATTTAGAAAAGGTTGGTTCTATTTAGAGGTAGGGAAGAAGATTGTTCCAAATTTCTGAGGCAATGAAATTGAAAGCTGAGGACTTGAGAAGGGGGATGACCAGAGATGATAGACAGGATGGTTGACCAGAATGAAGCATCTTATGGGTTAGGCAAAGGATTCTGAAAAGAATGCAATATTGGACAGGCAACCAGTGAAGGCATAAAAGTGGGGTGAGACGTTTGAAGCAATAAACAATGCTAGTGAACATGGATGTTCAGTAGAGTTTATAAGGGGTCAGAACAAAAGGAAGGACAACTTAAGTTTCAAACTTGCTGGTAGATTCAAAAGCCAAAGAAGTGGAACAAAGTCTCTGGATGTCATAAGAACATAAGAAATGGCTTCACCGGATCAGACCATAGGTCCATCCAGTCCAGCGACCCGCATCCGCGGAGGCCAAGCCAGGTGTTCCCTGTTGAGAAACCTTGTTTACTCGTATCCCTCAATTTGATTTGCGAGAAGGTGTGCATCCAACTTGCCCTTGAATCCCGGAATGGTGGTCTCCATCACGACCTCCTCTGGGAGTGCGTTCCAAGCGTCCACCATTCGTTGTGTGAAGCAGAATTTCCTGATATTTGTCCTAGGCCTGGTGCCCCTCAGCTTCAATCCATGACCTCTTGTCCGAGTCACATTGGACAATGTGAATAACGATGTTTCTTGCTCTATTTTGTCGAATCCTTTTAATATTTTAAAAGTCTCTATCATGTCCCCTCGCAGTCTTCTCTTCTCGAGGGTGAACAATCCCAGTTTTCCGAGGCGTTCTTTGTAGCTCAAGTTCTTGATACCTGTAACTAGTTTCGTGGCTCGTCTTTGCACCCTCTCCAGCAGGGTTATATCCTTCTTTAGGTAGGGAGACCAGTGTTGGACACAGTATTTCAAGTGCAGTCTGACCATTGCTCTGTAAAGCGGCATTAGGATTTCCTCCGATCTACTCGTGATCCCCTTCTTTATCATGCCCAACATCCTGTTTGCTTTCTTTGCTGCCGCTGCGCATTGTGCTGATGGCTTCAGGGTCCTGTCTATCAGTACCCCCAGGTCCCTTTCTTGTTCGCTCTTGCCCAATGTTACATCTAACATATTATATTCATGTTCCTTGTTTTTCTTACCCAGGTGCATCACTTTGCATTTGTCTATGTTGAACTTCATCTGCCATTTTTCTGCCCATTTCTCTAGCTGGTTTAAATCTCTCTGGAGTTCTTCTCTGTCCTTTTGTGACCCAACTACCCTACATAGTTTTGTGTCGTCTGCAAACTTGATTAAAATACTTGTTGTTTCTTCTTCCAGGTCGTTTATGAAGATATTGAACAAGATGGGCCCAAGGACCGAACCCTGGGGTACACCGCTCGTCCCCTTTTCCCAGTCCGAGAACTTCCCATTTATGCCTACCCTCTGCAATCTGTTTTCCATCCATTTGCCTATCCATCTTAGTATATCTCCTTGGCTTTGTATATTCCATGGCTTTGTAGTTTCTTCAGAAGCCTTGCGTGTGGAACCTTGTCGAACGCTTTCTGGAAGTCCAAGTATATTATATCCACTGGTTCACCGTTATCGATTTGTTTGTTCACCTCCTCAAAAAATTGAAGTAAGTTTGTCAAACATGACTTCCCCTTCCTGAAGCCATGCTGACTCGCTCTCATAAGGTCGTGGTTTTCCAGGTGTTGCACTATGCTATCCTTTATTATTGCTTCAACCATCTTCCCAGGAACCGACGTAAGACTCACAGGTCTATAGTTGCCCGGTTCTCCTCTCGATCCTTTTTTGAAGATTGGAGTGACATTTGCTCAGGAGTTAAGAACATAAGCAATGCCTCCACTCGGTCAGACCCGAGGTCCATCGTGCCCAGCAGTCCACTCACGCGGTGGCCCAACAGGACCAGGACCTGTTCAGTAGCCCTCTATCTACACCCCTCTATCCCTTTTTCCAGTAGGAAATTGTCCAATCCTTTCTTGAACTCCAGTACCATACTCTGTCCTATTACGTCCTCTGGAAGCGCATTCCAGGTGTCCACCACACGCTGGGTAAAGAAAAACTTCCTGCATTCGTTCTGAATCTGTCTCCTTCCAACTTTTCCAAATGCCCTCTTGTTCTTTTATGTTTTGAAAGTTTGAAGAATCTGCCCCTTTCTACCCTCTCTATGCCCTTCATGATCTTGTAGGTCTCTATCATGTCTCCTCTGAGTCTCCGCTTTTCCAGGGAGAAGAGCCCCAGTCTCTCCAATCTTTCAGTGTATGAAAGGTTTTCCATGCCCTTAATCATTCGTGTCGCTCTCCTCTGGACCCTCTCAAGTATTGCCATATCCTTCTTAAGGTACGGTGACCAGTACTGAACACAGTACTCCAGGTGCGGGCGCACCATAGCCCGATACAACGGCAGTATGACTTCTCTCGTTCTGGTCGTAATACCCTTCTTAATAATACCCAACATTCTGTTTGCCTTCTTCGCGGCTGCTGCGCATTGAGCTGTTGACTTCGTTGTTGTGTCCACCAGTACACCCAAACCTCTTTCAAGGCTACTTCTCTCTAACACTAATTCCCCCATTTGGTAGCTGAACATCGGGTTCTTTCTCCCTAAATGCATGACCTTGCATTTCCCTACATTGAAGTCCATCTGCCATTTATTCGCCCACTCCTCCAGTTTGCTTAGGTCCCTTTGTAGGTCCTCACACTCTTCCGCATTTCTAACCCTTCTACAGAGTTTAGTGTCATCCGCAAATTTGATAACTTCACACTTCGTCCCCGTTTCAAGGTCATTGATAAATACATTGAACAGCAGCGGTCCGAGTACAGACCAATGCGGAACTCCGTTTGTGACCTTCCTCCAGTCCGAGTAGTGACCCTTCACTCCAACCCTCTGCCTTCTGCCTGCCAACCAGTGTTTGACCCATCTGTGCACGTCCCCTTCCACCCTGTGGTTCCACAGCTTCCTAAGTAGCCACTCATGGGGTACCTTGTCAAAGGCCTTTTTGAAGTCGAAGTAAATGATGTCTTTGGGTTCCCCTTTGTCCAACTGACTGTTTACCCCCTCAAAGAAGTGCAGTAAGTTTGTTTGGCACGATTTTCCCTTGCAGAAGCCATGTTGGCTCGCTTTCATCAGCCTTTTTTTTGATGTGCTCACAGATGCTGTCCTTTATCAGTGCTTCTACCATCTTGCCCGCAACCGATGTCAAACTAACCGGCCTATAGTTTCCCGGGTCTCCTCTTGACCTCTTTTTAAAGATAGGTGTAACATTTGCTATCTTCCAGTCCTCCAGGATCTCTCCAGTTGTTTGATAGATGACAATTTATTGATATAAAAGTCCACACTATATTATCAAAGCATTCATATGTCACTAAAAGTCCATATAAATAACCATTAATGATATACAAATGGAACCTTGTGTTGGACACCACCTCTTTAGCTGTTGAGTCTAAAAGGGATAACTTCTATAAGAAGCGCCCAACAGATAGGCACCGATATAGGTGCCACTTAACACGATTCATAAAAATTTAGGCGCTCTTTATTGAATTGCAGTTAGCGGCACTGAACTAATTGTAAAGCGGCTATGTTAGATAGGCATGCCTAGGCATCTATTTTGTAGGTGCTCTGAATATGAAGTGGTATAGTGCTGAGTGATGTCACCACACATAATGTCATGACATCATCAGTGCAGAGGCACAAAGCTCCAGCATGTTGGCAAGACAGCTTAACTTTTCTTTGGCTGATTCAAAACTCCTGGTCAGCCTCTTTATTCAAAAAGAGCACCACTATTTTGTGATCCCAGGCCACAGAAGGAGTTATCTCTGATACAGGTAAGGTATTAAACTACTTCCAATTCTATGATCATTGCACAGGTGAAAAAATGTTTTCTTTTGTAACTGTATGCATGAGTAATGCATATTGGCTGTATAGCAGTATAAAAATAAATTTGTATGTCCTTTTATGTTACAGAAGGACCTGGGGGAGGTTGACCAGGAGGTTTAATGAGGAAGCCTCCTACTCAAGATCTGTAAGTATATGTTTAATATTAGTAATATAACTAGAGCTACCATATGGCTCTAGAAAAGGGAGGGTGGATTGAGACACAGAGTTTTGTATCAATTGAAAGCAAGGGAGGTAAAATCTGGATAACCCTATGATATCTGTCCCCCCTAACCCCCGTTGGGTGATAAAATTTCCCCTCTCCCTGCAGGATCTCTGCATTCTTGCCAGGCTTGTGCAGTTAAAACAGCTTGCAGGGACAGGGTGGGGATACTGAGACCCATGCAATCATGGTTCTAGATTTAATCCTTGGAAGTAAGAAAGACTGATCAATACATCTGGGCTTTAGTTCCAATGAATGCTTAGTTTTACAAGGAGCAGTGCTACCATTTGATCCCACAAACTCAGTGTGCAACTTGCCACTTACACTTAAGTGCTCCGTACAGAATTGTGGCTACCAAGGACCCTAAGCACATGAAAAGGATGACATTTATGGTCCATGTAGAATTGTGGTCAGTGTCACCTACTGACACTAAAATTGTAAGCAGAGGCTGGAGCTCCTACAGCTTAACACCAAACTTAGACTGCTAGTAAAAATCCTATACCAAACAGATAGTGAGGCCTTGTCTTTGCCAGACTTCAGAACCAGGCTCAAATGTAGTTAATACACAGAATTAGTTTACCTCAGCCAAATGGACTTCTGGGTCCTGAACTCAAGGAGTATGCTGGCCCTACATCTTCCGGGCCTCCTGAACCTAGCTCTGGCTCTGCCTTAAATACTTCTGGTAGCTGCTTCCCTGACTTCTCCTGCCTGTGTTACTTCTCACTAAGGAGGTGTTACCTAGGTTAAGGCTAATTCGAACATTGTAAGAGAGTATGCAGCAGGGGAATGGTAGCATACTATAACCACTGTTTTCCAGCTCAGTCCTGGATTTCCCCCATGCCAGTCAGGTTTGCAGGATATCCACAATGAATAGATTTAAGGGGAAATTCTGTAAACAATGCCAAAATGTAGGTGCCCTAAGAAAAACACCATTATAAATGGGAAAAAATACCTGTGCCAAAAGTGGCTACCAGTGCTGAAATAAAATGCACTGGATTTCAGAGGTGTGATGAGGGTGAGAGGTGCCTGGGCCAGTGGTGCCCCTCCCCATCCCACCTCCACCCCTTAATACTCCTTCCATGCCCTCTGCACGCTCATTCCCTTCCCCCATATCACTGTAATGTTCCTTGTGTGAGTAGTAACCTCCAACCTGCTGTTGTGCCTGCAAGGGCTCTCCCTCTGAAGTTACTTCCTAGAAACATAGAAACATGATGGCAGATAATGGACATATAACCCATCCAGGATGCCCATCTGCAGTAACAATTATCTCTTCCTCTCTCTTAAAGATCCCACGTGCCAATCTCATGCTTTCTTGAATTCAGACACAGTCTATTCTGAGAGACTGTTCCACGCATCTACCACCCTTTCTGTAAAAAAGTATTTTCTTAGATTACTCCTTAGCCTATCACCTCTTAACTTCATCCTATGCCTTCACATTCCAGGACTTCTTTTCAAATGAAAGAGACTTGACTCATGTGTGTTTATGCCGCATAGGTATTTAAACATCTCCATCATACCTGCCACCTCCAACCTTTCTTCTAAAGTATACATATTGAGATCTTTGTCTGTCCCCATACGCCTTATGATAAAGACCATGCATCATTTTAGTAGCCTTCTTCTGGAACGACTCCATCCTTTTTGTATCTTTTTGAAGGTATGGTCTCCAGACTTGTACACAATATTCTAAATGAGGTGTCACCAGAGTCTTATATATGGACATCAGTACTTCCTGTTTCCTACTTTCCATACCTCTTCCAATGCACCCTAGCTCCTTCTAGCCTTCACCATCACCTTTTCAACCTGTTTAGTCACCTTAAGATTATCACATACAATCACACCCAAGTCCTGCTCTTCTATCGTGCACATAAGTTCTTCACCCCTAAACTGTACTGTTCTTTCATTTCTTTGCAGCCCAAATGCATGATCTTGTATTTCTTAGCATTAAGTTTTAGCTGCTAAATTTCAGATCAAGCTTCGCTAGGACTTTTTTCATGTTATTCACACCATCCGGGATGTCTACTCTATTGCAGATTTTAGTATCATCTGCAAATAGGCAAATCTTATCTGACAGCCCTTCAGTAATTATCTCTTATAAAAATATTAAAAAGAACAGGCCCAAGAACAGAACCCTGAGGCATACCACTGGTCAGTAATGAGTCCTTCTGCTATAGTGATGCCTGACTGTAACCGCTTTCTATGTTTATCTCCTGTGTAGCTGCTGCAGAACAAGTGCCTCCTGGACCAGGTGCAGTGGCTGGTCCTGATGAGCAGGAAATGGAGGGGGAGGGGGAAGAGGAAAAAGAAGAAGAGGTTGAGGGGAAAGAGGAAGAGGAAGAAAATATGGAGTGGGAAAAGGAAGATGAGAAGTAGGAAGAAGAAGATGAAAAAGCAGAGCTGAACATAATAGAGGTGGAGGATGATGAGGAAAAGGAGGAAGATTCTGCCCTTCCTGTGACTGCCTCTGCCCGCACCCAACCTCCTCCTCACATACCTCTGTCCTCCCTATGACTGCCCTCACCCAACCCCCTTCCCCCTCTGCCCCCTCAGGAGCAAATGTACCAGCCTCAGGAGGTGCCTTTGAGGTCTGGGCTTCAGGGACATGGCCTCCTGCATCCTCCCTGCCCGGTCCAGCACACAGAGCTGATACTCTTAGGGTTCCAGAGACAGGTGCAGCTGTTGCAGATGCACTTACCCCTGGAAAGATGATATATTGGAGAGGATGGGGGCATACAGGAGGTCCTGGAATGTTGACTACTGGAGGTAGAAGGGCAGCTGGACAGGCTAGAGCATGGTCAGTCCAGCATTTTAGCTGCCCTAGGCCATGCTCCAGCCAAAGGGCCAGACCCCTCCCACTGCCTGTAAACAGATCCTCCCTCCTGAGGCAACTCCAGCTGCTCTCTTGAGGACTACCTTCCCCCTCCAATTCAGGCCAACCTAGGTCACTAGTGCCTGGCAACATTCCATGCTACCAATCCAGGACAAGCAAGCCTTCCCCCATGTCTGTCACAATAGCAAATTATGGATTTTTCCTCCAGGAACTTGTCGAAACCTTCTTAAACCCAGCTATATTAACATCCTCTGTCAATGCATTCCAGTTTAACTATTCTCTGAGCAAAAAAATATTTCCTCCTACTAGTTTTTAAAAATATGTTATATTTTATTTATGTTATATAAAAAAACCAATTTATATCTTCAGTTATATTAAGTAAAACAGTTGGTTTATATGGGTGTCCTATGTGGTTTTTTATGGCTGTTCATGGCTCCTCTGTTATAATTATGTCAAGAGAGGAAAAGTAACAGGAGTCACACCATCATAGTATTACAAGAGATGGTGTAAACTTGGGTCAAGAATGAGCCATATTACAACTTTTCAATGCCTTGGTCCTCATTTTCGATATGATCTCAAAGTTACAGAATAATGTTTAAGCTGTTTATTGGTCCTCTAAACATCACATTAAACCGCACATGTATGGAAACAGAATTACAGAGTCATTACATGTGAGCAAGTACAGGTCAACTGGTGTCCAATCACCAACTCCTACCTACTTCCTACAGCTCCCAGCTTCCCCAAAATTTGGCACAGCATATATCCTAAGCCCACTGTCCAGGAAAGCAGGACGTAGCAGTGACAATGCAGCTGGAGACAAGATGAGATGGATCCTGGGAACAGGTGGGTGATATGGAGCTGAAGTCACCCCCAGATGGCGACAAAGAATGTTCCTGTATGTCCAAATGAAGGTCCAGACTACATGAGGAAGAGAAGAATGTCAGTGTGGAGTCAGTTTAAATGGTACATTAAGGGGTGCTCAGGGACAAGGACACTGGTATGTGGAAGAAGACACTGAAATCTACACACTCTTAGAATGCCAAACACCAACTCACCTGCACCATGTTTTTGTTTTGTTTTTATTCATTATATGTAACCCACATTTTTTACAGAGCAGTTCACAAATAAAACATACTATATACTGATCATAGGGGCTGCTTAAGGAAGAAGGTAGAACTGGCAGGGGGAAGAGCTGATAGCTCCTCTCCACAGCCACAAACACAGCACCTTATGCACTGGACTGGGGTACAAGATTGGCAGACAAAGTGAGGGGGAGGTGCAAGGAGAAAGGATGGTTATGGGGAAGGAAGAGAAGCCAGCACAAGTAAGAACATAACAAGCAGGAGCAATTGCAACATTAAAATGCTGGATATATTTATGTTTATTAAGATTTGATATACCACTCCTGCATATCACTGACCTAAGCGGTTTACAATGCAACAATTCATTAAAGAAAGGAACTCCATTGAAGACAGGAAAGATAGAGATAGATATAAGATGGTATATCCTAACAAGCATTCAATGAGGATGAAAACAAAGTTTACATTAAAAATAAAAATACTTGTTCATTATAAGTTAAAAATTAAAATTAATAAAAAAATTAAAAATATGGAATCAGGTCAAAGCACAAATCCAACATCATCAATATACTACACTCTCAGCTATGTATGATATGGAGCACGAGCAACCACCAGGCCACCAAGAATTGCACAACAAGGTCTGGTACACCTGAGCAGGGAAAAGAGGGGGAATGTACATCATTGATTACAAGGGCTGCTCTGTGTAGAGAGTTATGGAGAGGGAAGGACAGTGCAGGTAATATAGGCAAGAGCATTGTTAAAGTGAAGGATACCCAAAGTTGCAAAGTATCACCAATAAACGGCACTCACATCTATTTCCTGATTTGGTGCACGAGCTGCTACCAAGTAGTTGCTCCTCAGCCTGCGTTATTAAGAGAAGAAAAATATCTCCACCATCTCAAGTGTCACTTATTCAAGGAAGTGTTCAACACATGATTTTCGCTTTTCTACTCTATTTTTATCTCTCATAATCGATGATCTGCAACCCCTTACCTTGTGTTTTTTCCTTTAATTGTTCTTCTTTCCTATCTCAAATGTATTTCCACCCTTATACCTTTCGTGTCTTGTTAGAACATTTGTTTTCATTTATGACTATTTTTAAATTTTGTAAAATGTAAAAATTTGACTGTACTTTTTTTTTTTTATTTGTAACTCACTTAGAAGTCCTGATAAGTGATTATATCAAATTTTGAATAAAACTTGAAACCCCTTGTATAGGCCCATGAAAGTCAGGAACTTCTGAGCAGGGAGAAGAGGGGGAGCATGTGAGAACATTGCAAAATTATTTCATTGAGCACAAGGCCTGCTTAGAGAATAATAATAATAATAATAATAACTTTATTTTTGTATCCCGCCATACCCGGAAGAGTTCTAGGCGGTTCACATCAATTAAACAAGGTTACAAGTGGTCTACATCAGTTGAGCGGGGTTATGAGAAGAGAGGCACTGGCATGCAGGAGATAGGGGCATCCATCTAGAGCAGTGGTTTCCAAACCCTGTCCTGGGGGACCCCCAGCCAGTCGAGTTTTCAAGATATCCCTAATGAATATGCATGAGAGAGATTTGCATACCTGTCACTTCAATTATATGCAAATCTCTCTCATGCATATTCATTAGGGATATCTTGAAAACCCGACTGGCTGGGGGATCCGCCAGGACAGGGTTTGGGAACCACTGATCTAGAGCATGCAGTCACACAGATGTTAGTAATAATGCATAATGGGTAATGGAAGATCCCATGCAATTACACAGGTATTGTTAATAATGCATACTGGGGCTGTGACAACAGAGAGGAGAATGGTTGTGGAGAATAACGTTAGAGTGTACATCAATATGACAGTTATTATAATCACAAGAAATGTCTCCATATGAGGTTCTCTCAGGCCTCCTAGCTTGTTCAGCAATCCTTTACAGATAGCAGCTCCTGCTGTGATTTGACATCTGCTAGTTCATTAGGGGGCACTGGCATTTGCCATCTTATCGCCAGGTTGTGTAACATTCAACACACAGTAAATATTTTGCTTTTTTATTCTGGGCTGTACAGCAGCTCCCCACTGATCACTCCAGACATCTAAAACATGATTTAAGTAGTCCAAATGTGCGCTTATGATGGCCCGGGTGGTGTTGTGTGCCCTATTATACTGGACCAGCTCTGGCCTCTAGGCATGCAAGATGAAGGTCATGAACCATTCTCTAAGCAGATAAGCACGATCACCTGCTTTCAGGACAAGAGAGGACAGAACATGTTAGAAAGGGAACATACATCTTGCATGTTATCAAGTTTCAAAGGGGTGTGTTGCATCATCAACTGAGTTGATGTACAAAATACAGTAATAAAACTCATTTACAAAACAGGCAAATATGATCATGTTACCCCGCTTCTGAAAGAGGCACATTGGCTCCCTATCACACATCGTATCACCGATAAAATCATTCTGCTGACCTTCAAAATAAAACTCTCTCACCAGCCTTCATATCTTGATAAGCTTCTCATTCCTCAATGTTCTTCACGTACTCTGAGGTCAACAGATTAAAAACTCTTGCTAATTCCTTCCATAAAAGATTTCTTTTACACTCGGAAAATAAATTTTGCAGTAGTCGCCCCAACGTTTTGGAATGCTCTGCCACAGCAACTCCGAGATGAACAACATCTAGATAAATTCAAGATAAGCCTGAAGACTTTTTTATTTCGTGACGCCTTCACTTGTGTTTAGAGTTATCTTCTCTTCTTCTAGTCTTTTTTTTTTTTTCCTTCCCTTTTTCTTCTTTTCTCTCTCCTTCTTTTTTGTGTTTCTCTCTTATTCAACCAACCGCTTTAAAAAAAGCGACCCTACCCAATATGTTTTACCCCACTCCTTCTCTTCTCAAAATATGTAACTTTTCCCCTCCTTTCCCTTTTACCCTCACTTTCAAGTCTGTCCAGTTAATGTCTTTGATGTTCACTCTAATCATTTTTAAATATCTATTATTTTATTTTATTTTTTTTATTTTTTCTCTCTCTTTTTAAAATTTTACTGTTAACCGGCCAGATACTTGTTGTTGGTCGGTATATTAAAAAGTTAATAAACTTGAAACTTAATGCTGCTCACAGTCCTGTGCTAAAAGGAGACAAATGTGTTTAATCATCAAAATCCTGTCAAAAGATTTGAAATGTAGACTACTGCTGACAAAGGCTGCTCAGGGAAGAGTGGAACTGGAAGGGGAAAAGAGCTGTCAGCCTCTATCCCCACCCACAAACATAGCACTGTACACATCCCCAGAACGCTGAGCCAATGCTGCCCACAGGCTTGGGCTAAAAAGGAGACAAATGTGGTTAATGATCAAAAGCTTTCTTTAGACTAGTAATCTGTACTTAGCAAGCAGCCGTCCCCCTCAGATTTCTCTCCTGTGGAATCGCTCATAGATTCCAGAGTGTGGCAGAATATACGCATCATGGCACAATCCTGGGAAATTGGCACACACATCCATTATCTCCCCATTGAATGATAAGCTCGCCTGTTATGGAATGGTCTCTCCCTATCTGCAGGTGGTCTGAGTGCCACATGTGTGCAATCAATTGCTCCCAGGTCCGAGGTAAAATGGGTTAGCTCATAAAAGTCCCACATTATCTGGTGCTGGTCTGCCTCACGCATTGGAAAAGTAATATAGATCGAAATCCTGAGAAATCATCCAGAAAGCTGGAAATTATGCATGAGGCAGATGGTTGGCTGATGCCAGCTGCAGCTCCCAGAGGTCTCTGGAATGTTCCAGTGGCCAAGAATGCTAGGGCTGTGGTAATCCAAACATGAACATGAATGGCATGTCCACTAAAAGGACACTGCTATGGGCTGAATATTGACCCCTAAGTAGACAGAATTGGTTCATATTTAGAGAGAAATGTAATGCTGCATTTGAAAAGTCACAACCTAGGGTTACTGCAAGTTATTCAGATTTTTTTTTCAATCCTCAGACACCTCCGCAGTCCAGATGCAGTCAGAGTTGCCTTCCTGGGTTCAGGAGATTAACCAGGGAAAGAGAGCCTGTCTGCTGCTATGACTGTATCCCTTGTCCAGAGGGAGAGGTTTCCAACCAAACTGGTGAGTGATATCATTATAATATAACATGCCCTTGGGCACTGATTATTCATTCCTGGGTCAATATTCATCATTGAAAGTCAATGCTTTTTTTTAACACTGACTGCCATGAATATAAAATCCAGATATTTAAGACTGGCATCCAGATAATGTTGATACACAAATAAATGTACAGTATATTATATAAACCAAGCTTGTCTAACCTACAGTCCATGGGCCAAAACCTGACTCTCCAAGAGCTACATAGAACATAGAAATATGATTGTATACAAAGGCCAAATGGCCCATCCAGTCTGCTCATCCACTATCTCCTCCTCTCCTTAAGAGATCCCATGTTCCTGTCCCACGCTTTCTTGAATCCAGTCACAGTCTTTGTCTACACCACCTCCAGTGGGAGCCTATTCCAGGCATCTACCACCTTTTCTGTAAAAAAATATTTCCTTTGATTACTACTGTAGCCCATCACCTCTTAATTTCTTCCTTTGCCCTCTCACTCCAGAGCTTCCTTTCAAATGAAAGAGACTCACCTCTTGCACATTTATGTCACATTGGTATTTAAACATTTCTATCATAACTTCCTGGCCTTTTGAAGCTCAGCAGGATTTCTTCTTTCCCTGAGGCAGCTCAGCTATCTGCATGCTTGAGCTGCATGGTGCCAGAAGTTTGGACTGTTCTTGTGCTTCCAACTCTCACTAGACTTGAAGCTACAAGACCAGCCCAAGCATCCAGCAACACATTGCCCAAGTTTGCAGACAGCAGAGTCACTGGGGGCAGCAGGAATACCACTGGGTGAGGGGAAAGAAACTGGCCAAAGGATGGGTTTAGGGGTGGCTATAAGAGAGAGAGAGAGAGATTGGGTGAAGGCTGGGGTAGTTCTCAGAGTGTGTGATTCAAAAGGAAATATTTTAAAACAATTTTTAAATTATTGCAAGGCTTTGTATTCTGAGCTTTATTTAAATAAAGAACTAGATGGATTAGATTTTTTTAAATTAATTAAAAGGACCAAAATTCTAAAGCGTGATAAAAGATCTCTTGATTCACCTAAATCAGTGACAGAAATACAAACAGCATTGGGGTCTCTTAGAGTTGAGTCCACTCCAGGTGGTGATGGATTTACTGTTCTATAAATCATTTCAAAGTTCTTTGTTACCACATTTATTAAATTTATATCAGGATCAACTGATTAAAGGTTATGTTACAGGTACTATGGTAGAATCTTTAACCATTGTTTTACCAAAGCCAAATAAAGATCCTACTTTGGTCTCAATACAGGCCTATTTCTTTGATTAATGTAAATGGAAAACTTCTGGCTATGTTATTGGCATTGCGCTTGGCTAAGGCTCTCCCTCATATTATTGGTATGCATCAAATGGGATTCGTTGCTCAGAGAAATTCTTCTAATAATACCAGATTGACTTTTCATATGTTAAATTTAACAAAAGCCATGGATGATCCGGCCTTCTCTGTATCCTTGGATGCAGAGAAGGCATTTGATCGTGCAGAATATGCCTTCATGTATCAAGCAATGGATTGGTTTGGCATTGGATCTGGATTCATACAAATGATTCAGACCTTGTACAGCTTCCCTTCTGCCAGATTATTTATTAATAATAATTTTTCTGAATGTTTTAGTCTGAAGAGGGGAGTTAGACAAGGGTGTCCATTATATTGTTCTGGAACCCTTGTTATTGGCTATCCAGCAGGCAAAGAAGATTCAGGGTATTCCTTATACAGGTCGGGAATATAAAGCCTCTGCATATGCAGATGATATTTTGCTTCATTTGAGGAATCCTGAGACAACCATTCCATATTTGCTGAAGCTGATTGAAAGGTTTGGAAAGTTTTCAGGATATAAAATAAATTGGAGCAAAACAGAGATTCTACCTCTCAATTTTCATTGTCAAGGGTTTATTTGATTCATTACCCTTTCTTTGGAAAGAAGAGGGGATTAAATATTTAGGCATTTGGATTAATAATACGTTAGAAGAAATGATTAAAGTTAATGAAATAACTTTATTGATGAAGGTTACAGAAATGTGTGAGCAATGGAACCCCTAGGTGGGGGAGAGTCCAAACAGTTAAGATGATGATCTTGCCTGTAGTATGTTACTAAATGGGCATGTTGCCAGTTTACTTTCAGGGGTCCTTTTATAAAAAGTTAAATAAAATTTTAATTAAATTTACTTGGCTGGGGAAAAATGTGAGAATTGCCTTAGTATCTTTACAAAAGCCAATTGTGGAGGGTGGGGTAAATTTTCCAAACTTTTATAGGTATCATCAACCCTATATACTGCATCAGGGCATGTATTGGATCCTCCCGAGCTCATGGAAAATCTTTCAGATTGGTTATGGCTGGAATGACAATTCCTGTCCCCACTAAGATTGTGTCATGTTTTGAATATCAAGATGCCTAGGCTATATAAGGACAACAGGATTTTAATGGACACTTGAAAGACATTAAAATGTATTACTAATTTAACAGATATTCCAATTTACAAATCCACATGTCAGTCCCTTTGGTTGAACCCCAAGATTCAAATTGGTGGGTTTAAGGTCATCTGGAAGTACTGGATGAAGGCGGGCATGCGTACTTTAGAGCAGTGATTCCCAACCCTGTCCTGGAGGAACACCAGGCCAATCGGGTTTTCAGGCTAGCCCTAATGAATATGCATGAGAGAGATTTGCATATGATGGAAGTGATAGGCATGCAAATTTGCTTCATGCATATTCATTAGGGCTAGCCTGAAAACCCAATTGGCCTGGTGTTCCTCCAGGACAGGGTTGGGAACCACTGCTTTAGAGAATGTAATTTTAGATGGAAAGCTGCTTGAGTTTGCATGACTGCAACAAAAATTTGGTATTGCGAAAACTCAATGTTATAGATGGTTGCATTTGAAGCAGGCCATTCAGAAGGGGTTCCCCGATTGGAAAAATCTTAAAAATCAGTATTGTTTGCCATTCCTGTGCTTCCAGGGTCACCAGGCCACTCAGTGGTACAAATTAATATCTGGATTTTTGAATAAGAAACCAAAAACTGGTCTTCGTGACATTTGGAGCATTGAGATACAGCATCAGATTACTGTGTCTCAATGGACACAAATTTGGTCTTGGAGGATGAAATGTACGGTGTCTGCATCTATGAGACCAGTGTTCTTCAACCTTTTTACACCTATGGACTTGAGGAAATAAAATAATTATTTCATGGACCAGCAAACTAATATGACTGAAATTTTTTTAAACCCCATTGCCACCCCATCCCCGCGAGCTCGGTCCCGTTAACCATCTGATCCCATCCGCACATGCCTCAAATAGTTATGATTTTATATTGAACATATTTTATTAAAGTATAAAAAGAAACAATATTCTGTACAATTGTCATTTTATAAATATAAATAATACAGGGCAAAGATCAACAAAACCCCCGTTTCCCCTCCCCTTCACTTATATCCCCTCTACTATCAAGAAAATTGAATAAGCCAAATTATTACAGAATGCTACACAAATATCATGCTAACAGAATACCACAGTCACACATGGCAGGAATGGTGTTAGGGGAGTGGAACTAGGGCAACTGCCTCCTGGTCAGAGAGAGCCCTAAGCCAGCTGGAAGCTAAAGACGCACTGCCTGGGCTTTGCACTCCCCAGTTATGTCTAACATCAGCTCTAGCAGGATACATATTTTAAATCTGATATATTCTAATCACAAGATAGAAATAAAATTATTTTTTTCTACCTTTTGTCGTCTCTGGTTTCTGCTTTCATCTTCTTTTCACTCTCTTTCATCCAGCGTCTACCCTCTGTCTCTTCAATCCAGCAGCTGCCTCTTCCATCCACTGTCTGCCCTCTACCCCTCCCCCTTCCATATGGTATCTGTGTTCTTTCTATGCCTCTCTCTGCTACACCAGATCTAGCATCTTTGTCCCTCTTTCCTTATTTTTCATCTGATCCCCCTTCCCAGCATCAATCTCTTTCTACTTTGTCATTCCTCTGTCTCTCCCCTTTCTCTCATCTGATCTCTCCATTCCATCCTGACTCCTTCCCCTCCTCTAATCTCCCTGCCAGCTGTTTCCTTCCAATGTTCCTCCTCCCCTGTCCAGCAGTACCTTCTCCCTTTCTTCCTCCCCTTATCCAACAGTAATTCTCGTCCCTTCCCCTTCTCCCCTGTCAGCAGTACCCCCTTCCCCTCCCTTGTTCAGGAGTACCCCTTCTCCTTTTCCTCCTCCCCTTATCCAACAGTAATTCTCGTCCCTTCCCTTTCCCTTCTCCCCTGTCGCAGTAGCCCCTTCCCCTCCCTTGTCCAGGAGTACCCCTTCTCCCTTTTCTCCTCCCCTTATCCAACAGTAATTCTCGTCCCTTCCCTTTCCCTTCTTCCCTGTCAGCAGTAGCCCCTTCCTCTCCCTTGTCCAGGAGCACCCCTACCCCCTTCCCTCCTTCCCTCTCCAGCAAATGTTTCCTCTATGTAGGCTAGCGGCAGCTCTGTGTACATTTAACTTCGGTACACAGCTGCCCCTAAGCTGTATTTTAGCCGCAGTTTCATGAGGCAGCCTCGGGGCCTTTGGTAGGCCGGCCCACATCGCATCTTTGAAACGAGCCGGCCTATCAAAGACCCCGAGGCTGCCTCTTGAAACCGCAGCTAAAATACTGCTTAGGGGCAGCTGTGTGTCGAAGTTAAAAGCACACAGAGCTGCCCCTGCTTGTCTGGGGGTGCGGAGACATGCGACAGGAGTAGGAGGTGGAAGGCAGGAATGCCGGCATAGCGATGGCAACAGGAAGTTGCACGTCAGCTGACGCCGGCACTTTTTGCTGCGGCGGGGACCCGAATCCTTTGCGGACCGGCAACATTTTTTTGTGGACCGGCGGTTGAAGAACTGTGTATGAGACAATCATGGTTTTTCTTATTATATAGAGCTTTTTGGACCCCAGTTTGTTTACATAGAGTAGATAATTCCAAGTCTGATAGATGCTGGCATTGTCATCTCACAGCAGGGATATTAGATCACTTATTATACTATTGTCCCTTGATACTGAAATTTTAGAATTCTATTTGGAATCAAGTTAATAGCCTTTTAGAGAATCCAGTGGTATGATACAATTTTAATTGGTACATTTATGAGTCAAATATCTATAAGAAGTAATAAACTTCTTTTTATAATGACAGGGGATGCCATACAGCTTATTTTAAGAAACTGAAAAAATTGGGATAAATTAAATTATTCATTTTGGTGGGAGTTCCTGTGTTATGTTTTTAAGATGGAGAGGTTTATGGCTATTCAAAAGGGTAGTTACAAAAAGTTTATGGATGTTTGGGAACCATTAACTAAGTATTGTAAAGATTGATCTTGGTAAATGGTGAATCATACACATCCTGGGAGGGGGGTAGGTTTTTTTAAATTGTTTACTTGATATATTTTTATGTTCTTATCAGAATTTATTGATTGATTAACTAATAGAAGGGAGGGGGGAAATAATATTTTGTTAATAATCTTGGTAAGTGTATTGTGCTTCAATTTTAATATCATATGTAAAGAATGTATTATGCACAAGTGTAGCTTTAAAAATGAATAAAGATTTATAAAAAAAAGAAAAGAAAGAAACTACATCTCCCTTGTGTAAAAGATATGGAATCCTTTAAAATCAAATATTTCAGGCTCAAGCACTTCTAGCAGATAAGAGGATAAGACTTGCAGGAAGCTCATTGTTACTTTAAGTACATTACATTAGTGATTTTTATTCCTCCATTACATTGCAATTCAAGGTGGATTACAGAAGAGGATTTCACAATTCCAGAAGAGGATTTCTGAACATGTCCAGAGGTGTTACAGAGTAGAATGGGTTGCTTCAGAGGATTAAAATGTTTCATACGGTGTTAGTTAGTCTTCATGGATTTTTTGAATAGCAGAGTTTATATTTCTTTTCTGAAAGTTTTGTAATCTGGGGTCACAATTAGTAGATTGGAGAGTTGGTGGTCTAGTTTTGCTGCCTGAGTGGTTAGTAGGCCATTGTACAGTTTTTTTCTGTTTGATAAACTAAACTAAACTAAAGGGTATGTGAATAGTGTCTGGGTTCTCCTGTGTCTGGTTGTGGTAGTTTGGATTAGGCAGTTGTTCAAGTTTGCTACTGTCTGCTAAAAATTGATTTTGAAATATGCTCTAATATAAGGGACAAGTGTTCTTTTGCAATCCTGTGACTCATGTTATTTATGAGATAATGAGACAATATTTTTCATTCTCAGATATGGATACCTGTATAACATGCCCAGAGGACCAATGGTCCAATTTGAACAGAGACGCCTGCATCCCCAAAATTATCACCTTCCTATCCTATGAAGAGCCTTTGGGCATAGTTTTGACTCTTATCAACATTGTCTTCTTTTTAATCACTGCTGTCATTCTGGGGATCTTTATTTATTACCGAGATACTCCCATAGTGAGAGCCAACAACCGGAACCTCAGCTATATTCTCCTTATCTCCCTCATGCTCTCCTTCCTCTGCACCTTGGTATTCATTGGACGTCCTGATAAAGTGACTTGTCTTCTCCAACAGACTGTCTTTGCGATCATTTTTTCCATCTCTCTCTCTTCCATTCTAGCAAAAACTATCACTGTGGTCATGGCCTTTCATGCCACCAAGCCTGGAAGCAAGCTTCGGAAATGGATGGGTTCAAAGATCTCTAACTCTATAATTCTTTTCTGCTTCCTTGTACAAACCCTCCTGTGTGTTTCCTGGCTGTTCACTGCCCCCCCATTTCCAAATCTTAATATGAAATCTGAAATTGGATTAATATTAATTGAGTGTAATGAAGGGTCAATAGTTGCATTTTACTGTGTTCTGGGTTACCTGGGATTTCTGGCTGGTGTTAGCTTCATTGTAGCTTTCCTAGCAAGAAATCTACCTGACAGTTTCAATGAAGCCAAGTACATCACCTTCAGCATGCTGGTGTTCTGCAGCGTCTGGATCTCCTTCATCCCAACATACCTGAGCGCCAAGGGCAAGTACATGGTGGCAGTAGAGATATTTGCTATTCTAACCTCTAGTGCTGGATTGCTGGGCTGTATCTTTATGCCCAAGTGCTACATTATTCTGCTGAAACCTGATAGGAACAGCAGGAAATACCTAACAAAAAACTAGAATGATTAGTATTTGTAGAAATAATGGATCATCTCAATGTTTCCTCATTATTCAACACAGATCCCAGTGCAGACTCTTGGGGCACTCAACTAATGAACCTTCTACATCTAGATAATTGCCTATTCATTTCTACTCTGTTTCCTCTCCTTATCTAGTTTGTAATTAACAACAGGACATAAAGCCTTGCATTTTAAAACACTACTACTTCTAAGTGCTGCTCAAATTCATATTTCAAAATGGCTTCTCCCCTCTGTACATGGTGGCAAGTCTACAATAGAGAGTTGTGCGGGATCAGAAACCACACTCATCCCCACCAGTATCCCCACCATCTCTGCCTTACCCCATGAGGAATCCCCTCCTTCCCCACCCATCCCCGCACGGAATCTCCTCTGTCCCCGCCCATCTCCCCATAAAACCTCTGTCCCCAGAAAAAGCAGGAATTACTTCTTACTGTTTTGATTGTTTTTAAGTCTTAGTTTATTTAAACCAACAATAAAATGCAATATAAACAAATAACAGTGAACAGAAATAAGTGATGCATACATCACCGGGAAGAATTAGAATAGTCATTAGGTCATTTGACTGTAGGGTCAACCATTTCTTGTTAAAAGAAATAAAAGAGTTGGATTTTTTGGCAATATAAAGCTCATATCTGTAGAGCAAACAAATCTGGTTCCACCGTCTAGCATAGGTAAATTGTGAGATCCACAAATAATTTTTAATGCAGCAATGAGTAAAGAATCAAACAATACAGCATCAAAATCATTTATAGCAGAATTGAAAGAGGCACTTTTCAGGACAATGGTTGCATAAGAAAAATGTGCCAAAACTGAACTGGGTAATCTATTATATAGTCTGCAGGTTAAATTCTACATCTATGCTGATAATAATAATAATAATAACTTTATTTTTGTATACCGCAATACCACAAACAGTTCAGAGCGGTTCACAATGCAAGAGACTGTACATATACAGCGAAGATACAGATAATTAATTGTCAAGTATAATGGTAATCAGTTTCAATTACAGGAGAGTACCGAGAGGGGAAGGAGAAGCCGGAGGAAAGGAAGTACATTGGATTGAGGGGGGAGGAAAGGGAAAGACTGGGGGAGGAAGAGAGGTGGTTAAAGTTTGGTCCATTTGGCCGGGAGGGAAGGGGTTAGAGAAATTTATCAAAGAGGTAAGATTTGAGAGATTTCCTGAAGGATTGGTAGGATGGAGCAGATGAGATGAGAGAGATAAGGCAATCATTCCATCTGCCAGCTTGGAAAGAGAGAGTTCTGTCAAGGAATCTCCTCTAGATGCATCCCTTTGGATATAATATAACTATATAATATAACTATAATATAACTATACTCATTCTTCAACGTCTTTTACGACAGAAATTAAAAAAAAAAACAGATTTCATCTCTTCTGGTCCAAATAGATTTATGGACAATTAAATTTAAACTTAAGCTTAATCCTGAAAAAAAGCAAAGTTTTTTCTAGCTAGTCCTAATGATAAAATCAATGAAAAAGAACTCCATCTTAATGGACAAAACTATTCAATAGCCACCACAATCAAAATACTAGGTGCTACGTTAGATCGTTCACTATCCTTTAACAATCAGACTGATCCATTGATTAAAAAATGCTTCTCAGTATTATGGAAGCTTCGTATCATTAAAAAATATTTTGCTTAAATGTCCTTCAAGCTATTCGTTCAGTCATCGATTCTGTCTGTTTTGGACTATTGTAAAATTCTTTACCTGGGATCTCATTAAAAATTTCTAAATACACTCAGAATAATACAGAATACAGCAGTTTGGTTGATCTTTGGCCTAAAAAAATATGATCATGTAAGCTCCTAGAAACATAGAAACATAGAAATAGACGGCAGATAAGGGCCACAGCCCATCAAGTCTGCCCACTCTAATGACCCTTCCTATCTATCTTTGCGGATAGATCCCACATGTCTATCCCATCTGACCTTAAAATCTGGCATGCTGCTGGCCTCAATAACCTGGAGTGAAAGACTACTCCAGCGATCAACCACCCTTTCAGTGAAGAAGAACTTCCTAGTGTCACCGTGCAGTTTCCCGCCCCTGATTTTCCACGGATGCCCCCTTGTTGCCGCGGGATCCTTGAAAAAGAAGATATCTTCCTCCACCTCGATGCGGCCTGTGAGATACTTGAATGTCTCGATCATATCTCCCCTCTCTCTACATTCCTCGAGTGAGTAGAGCTGCAACTTCCCTAACCGCTCCTCGTATGGGAGCTCCTTGAGTCCCGAGACCATCCTGGTGGCCATTCTCTGGACCGATTCCAGTCTCAGCACATCCTTGCGGTAATGCGGCCTCCAGAATTGCACACAGTACTCCAGGTGACATAATGACTTCTGGTTTACGGCTGACGAAACTCCTGCGTATGCAACCTATGATTTGCCTTGCTTTGGATGAAGCTTGCTCCACTTGGTTTGCAGATTTCATGTCTTCCCTGACAATCACCCCTAAGTCTCTTTCTGCTTCAGTTCTTGTCAGGATCTTGCCATTTAGGGTGTAAACCTTGTATGGATTTCGGCTCCCCAGGTGCATGACTTTGCATTTTTTGGCATTGAAACTGAGTTGCCAGGACATAGACCAGCGCTCCAGTAGAAGTAGGTCATGCATCATATCGTCTGCCATTGAATTTTTGTCTGTTGTGCTTTTGCTCACTACATTGCTTAGTTTGGCATCATCGGCGAATAATGTTATTCTACCTCGGAGCCTTCTGTCAAGTCTCTTATATAGTTGTTGAACAAGATCGGGCTCAGGACGGAGCCCTGTGGCACTCCATTTATCACCTCTGACATTTTGGAGGGGGTGCCATTCACCACTACCCTCTGAAGCCTACCTCCAAGCCAGTTCCCAACCCATTTGGTCAATGTGTCGCCCAATCCTAAAGAACTCATCTTGCTCAGCAACCTGCGGTGTGGTACGCTATCAAATGCTTTGCTGAAATCCAGGTAGACGATGTCCAGGGACTCACCAGCATCCAGCTTCCTCGTCACCCAGTCAAAGAAGCTGATCAGGTTGGATTGGCAGGATCTCCCTTTAGTAAATCCATGTTGGCGGGGATCCTGTAGATTCTCCTCGTCCATGATCCTATCCAATTGGCGTTTGATTAGGGTTTCCATTAGTTTGCTCACTATTGATGTGAGACTCACTGGTCTGCAATTTGTCATCTCCATCCTGGAGCCTTTCTTGTGGAGTGGAATGACGTTAGCCGTCTTCCAGTCCATCGGGACGTTACCTGTACTAAGGGAGAGATTGAAGAGTGCGGATAGCGGTTCGGGCAAGACATCACCCAACTCTCTGAGCACCCTAGGGTGTAGGTTGTCAGGCCCCATTGCCTTGTTGACCTTGATTTTTGACAGCTCGCAGTACACGCTGCTAGGTGTAAACTTGAAATTACTAAACGGGTCAACTGATTTAACCCTTGTCTGTGGCTGAGGGCCGATTCCCGGCGCCTCACGGGTGAAGACTGAGCAGAAGCAATTATTTAACAGTTGGGCTTTATCAGAGTCCGTCTCCACATAGTCTCCGTCTGGTTTTCTGAGACGTACTATCCCGCCCGAGTTTTTATTTCTGTCACTGATATACCTGAAGAAAGATTTATCCCCTTTCTGGATGTTCTTTGCTAGAGACTCCTCCATGCGGAATTTGGCCTCCCTAACTGCTGCTTTGATGGCTCTTGACTTGGCCAGATATTCTACTCTAGAGTCCTGTGTCCCTGATTGTTTGTAAGAGATGAATGCTTTTTTCTTCTCTTTGATGTTCCTACTCCGTTTGCTTACTGATTTAACATAGCGGTTTGTTGCTTCCTGTATGGTGGCTTTCAAAGTTGACCACATTTCTTCCACGCTGTCGGTGTCTGCTTGGCTTTGTAGTGCCTGGTGAATGAAGTCTCCCATGTCTTGGAAGTTTGTGTCCTTGAATTTGAGAACCTTGGTCAGTGTGGTAGATTTCGTGAAACCTTTCCTGAGATTGAACCATATCATATTGTGGTCACTGGAGGCCAAAGTTTCACCCACCGAGACCTCTGTGATACTTTCTCCATTGGTGAGTACCAGGTCCAGAATTGCCTGATCCCTTGTTGGTTCAAATACCAGTTGCCTGAGTCTTGCTCCCTTCAAAGAGTTTAATAGCTTCCTGCTGCTGCCGGAAGCAGAGGAAAGTATGACCCAATCCACATCAGGCATGTTGAAGTCACCTACCAATACTGTGTCCCCCCGCAAGGTGATATTCTCTATATCTCCAATTAGTTCCATATCTGGGTCATCTTGATGTTTTGGGGGTCTGTACACTACGCCAAGATACAGGCATTTGTCCTTCCCTCTGGCCAAATTTACCCAAAGGGATTCCCCAGTGTACTGTACATCTGTGATTCTGGTGACCTTAATGTTATCTTTAGTATATAATGCTACACCACCCCCCATTTTGCCCTCTCTGTCCCGGCGAAGCAAGTTGTAACCTGGTATGACCATGTCCCACCCGTGGAAGTCTGTGAGCCAGGTCTCAGATATCGCCACCACATCCAGGTCGGCATTCTTCATTTCTGTTTCCAAGTCTAGGATCTTGTTTCCCAGACTGTGGGCGTTGACGTACATAGCCCTCCATGTTGTGTGTTTGTTGTATATCAATGGGGACAATCCCTCTTTATCAGCTAGGACACCATTAGCATTATTTGCGTGTCTCTTACACTCCCTAGACCGAGCGCTACAGCGTGTACCTGTCCCTGACTCCCCATGACTACAGTGTGCTCCTATCCCAGACTCGGTAATGTGTGTACCCAGTGGGGGTATTCCCGTTTGGGCTACTTGAGCTCCTTTAGTGCAATTTGCAATGTGTGCACTCTCGCTGGACACAGAATTACAGTGTGTACTCCCTCTAGACCCAGAATTGCTGTTTACTCCCCCTAGACCCAGAATTGTAGTGTGTCCCAGAAATATAGTGTTTACTTAGCTCAGTCTCTAAAGAATATTGGTAGCTTAGCTCGTCAGGTGGGTTGTTTGTGCCTGTACCCTCCCCCAACTTACCTAGTTTAAAGCCCTGTGTAGTAGGCGGGCTATTATTTAAAGTTTCATTGGCTACCATTTGAGGCCAGAGTCTTACTTAAGTTTGGCTATATCAAGTTTCAAGTTTAATAATAATTTGATTAATCGCTTAATCTAAATTCTAAGCGATGTACATGTTAAAAAAATTACAAAGTAAAGGGGATAATACAATAAATAAATAAATAAATAAAAAAAAACCTAAGACTAACAAGACTATTAACAAATTTGACAAAACTAGGAACATAAGGGAGGAGATGGGTAAGAATTACAATTTGTATAAAAGTTGAAGAAACAAATAAGGGGGATACATAAGGAAAGGGAAGATAAAAAAAAATTACTTCAATAAAGTTGTAGAAAGAAAGATAAAATTAGTTCAAAGACTAAATGATTAGTTTATAAACTCTTCAGTTTACCTTTAAATTTTTCTATATTGGGTTCTTCCCTTAAATGGCTAGGGAGAGAATTCCAAGTTTGGGGGGCCGTAACTGAAAAGATCAACTGTCGTCTAGTGTTAATAATTTTAAGGGAAGGAATCGTTAGCAAATGCTGTTCAGCGGATCTTAATGTTCTATTGGAGGTGTAAGGAATTAATAACTTGTAGATAAAGGCCGGAGTTTTAGAAAGAAGAGATTTAAATGTAAGCAGATATAGTTTATATGTTACCCGATGGGCAACTGGAAGCCAGTGGGCTTTCTTAAGAAGGGGTGTTACGTGATCGAACTTCTTAGCTTTGAAAATAAGCTTAATGGACGTATTTTGAATGATCTGTAGACGTTTGATTTCCTTTTGAGCTATTCCGTTGAACAGAGCATTACAATAGTCTATTTTGGAAATAACAAGAGAGTGGATAAGAATATTAAGAGAATTAGCGCAAAGAAATTGAGAAACAGAACAAATTTGACGAAGTCTAAAGAAAGAGGATTTAACTATACTACTGATGTGGTCATGAAAAGAAAGTTTGTGATCAAAAATAATTCCTAGAATCTTGATGTTATATACTTGTTGCAACGGAAGACCCTTAATAGTAATCGGAAGGTTAAGTTTTAAATTATCCTTCCAGGGAAAAAGCATCACATTTGATTTATTGATATTCAGTGCTAGTCTATTATTATGCAGCCATTGATGTATTTTTTCAAGTTTCATATTAATCGATGGTATGTCCAAAGGGTTATTGGTGTCTAGTGGGTGTAAGAGTTGAATATCATCGGCATAGGCAAATACGTTAAAGCCGATGGATTGACACAGGGTCAGCAATGGGGCGAGAAAAATATTGAACAGAAGTGGAGACAGTATAGATCCTTGAGGAACACCATATGTTGTGGTGAAGCTATCAGAAATTTCATTGTTGAATGACACAGATGAAGTACGGTCGGAGAAATAAGATTGAAACCAAGATAAAACCTGGTCTGTGATGCCAATAGATTGGAGCCTGTTTAATAAAAGCTCATGATCGATCGTATCGAAGGCAGCCGAGAGATCTATAGAAATTAAAATAACTGATTGATGGTGATCTAAGAAATATTGAATGGTTGTAGTCATACCTACTAATGAGTATTCTGTGGAATGGTGCTGCCTAAAACCTGTCTGGTTTGGGCGCAAGATGTTAGTTTTTTCAATAAAATCTGATATCTGATTAAACACCACCTTCTCGGTTAATTTTGATAGAAATGGAATGTTGGCTATTGGTCTATAATTTGACATATCTTCAATGCTAACTTTTTGATCTTTAACAATTGGACGAATGATTGATTCTTTCCAGGCTTTTGGCATAATACTTTGTTTCAAACTTTCACTAACCAGTGTAAGGATTGCTGGGTCAAAAATCTTAAAGTAGCGCTTAAGGAGGAAAGGTGGTATTGATTCTACCTGGGAGCCCTTTGTATTTATAGATTTGATAAGAGTTTCGATCTCTGTTAGGTTTGGGATCTTAAAATAGGAACATTTCGAAGAGAGTGAACTGGGCTCCGTTTGTTCTTGGTCAGGTTTAACAAGTTGATTTATGGTGAAAGTTAATCTAATCTTATTAATTTTATCTATGAAATATGTTGCAAGTTCCTGAGCAGTAAGATTGAGTTCCCCCTCTTGATTTTTTCACTTACTGGTGGATGAAATTGAATTTAATATTCGATAAAGGGCTGAGGAATTTGTGGCTTTCAAGATTTGGCCCGAATAAAATTTTGTTTTTGCATGATTTATTTTTAATTTGTACAATTTTGAGTGTTCTTTAAATAATTCAGCGTTGACTAATGATTTATCTTTTCTCCACTTACGTTCCAGGGATCTTAATTGCGTTTTAATGAGAGTAAGTTCTGCTATGAACCAGGGGTTAGTAGATTTCCTTGCAGGAATGACTTTAGTTTGTAGAGGTGCTACTGTATCTAATAATAGTCGAGTAGTTCTAGTCCAATGTTTTAGAGAATCATCTAATGAAGTAGTGTTAAAGTCAAAAAAATCTGATGGAAGAGCTGCAGAAATTGATTCAAAAAAAATGTTATTAAAGTCTCTGAATTTAATCATCTGACTGGAAATTTGAGTTTTAATGTAGGTAGTTATGTATGATATTGACATCAAATAGTGGTCTGACCAAGGAACTGGCAGACAGTAATTTAAAGAGTAGTTATCAATTGAAAAATTTGGAATAAGGGCCATGTCAATTGTATGTCCTACATATATATCTGTTTTAAAGCACTATTTGGATTGACCTCAGTCTACCTTTCTTCCCACTTCAAATTTTACAAGTCCAATAAGAACACACGGAAACTTAATTGGTTTATGTTTCCATCTGTAAAAGCATGTCGCTACAAAAGATTCTTGGGGAACACTCATGCATTTCAGGCTATTGCTATCAATTCTTGCTAGAATATTCTTATTTCTCAAGCTTGGTCTTATCATTCATATAGAAAATTATTGAAAACTTATCTGTTTGATATATATGTGACCTGATTATTATTATTGTATTTCCTGAGTATTTGACATGTTCTTGTATGTGATTCACTGATTGTACAGTTCTATTTTATTGTGAACCACCTTGAACTAATGGTTTGGCAATATATAAAAATAAAATTATTATTATAAACACCCAATCATGAGAGGGGGCTGGGCCTCCCACTTTGAGCTTAGCCCCCATCAAAATGAACATCTCCCTTGCTGTAGCTGGTGGGACATTTTGTTTTTCCATTATCTTGGTCCCAGTTTCTGCTTTTATCTATCTTCTATAAATTTTCTTTCCAGACCTTGGGAACCCTGATTCTTTTCCTATGGAAGTCCCGTGAGCCTGTGGGGATCCCCGAGGGAGTACCGTGAGCCTGGTGAGGAACCCCGTGGGAATACTGTAGACCTGGGAGTGATCCTTGTGGGAGTCCCGTAGACCTGGGGGGATCTCTGCAGGAGTTCTGTAGGACCTGCGGGATTCCTGCAATTCCCGTTCCCATGCAGACTTCTAGTCTACAAGCATTCCAGCACAATCTTATTCTAAATCTATTGAATTTAACAAAGGGCCCTGTTCTTCTCTCAGCAATTTAGATAAAAATTGGGCCTTCATATCTGTTAACATACAATAAAACATTCTAAATAACATTAAGGGAGTTTGTGGTGCAGTGGTTAGAGCTACAGCCTTAGCACCCTGAAATTGTGGGTTCAAATCCCACACTGCTCCTTGTGACCCTATGTAAGTCACTTAATCCCCAAACCCCAGGTACATTAAATAGAGTGGGATCCCACCAGGACAGTTAGGGAAAATGCTTGAGTACCTGAATAATTTGTAATCCACATAAAATTGTAAGATAAGCATAATAAAAACTATTTTTAAAAAAGATTGCTATAGCTAAATGAAAGTCCCCAAGTCCTGATGGATTAACTCTAGAATTTTATTTGACTTTTAAGGAATTGTTAAATTTGTATTTGTTAGTCTATTTTTTATACCTCCTCTATTTTAAAATCATGACAGGCACATTTACAGAAGTCAGCATTATTGTATTACCTAAACCTGGTAAAGACCATCTCAATGGACTGGGAGAACCTGCCCACGAAGTGGAAGTAGTGGGACCATTAGGAAACAGTGATCACAACATGATCCAATTCAAAATGGAAATAGGTAGGCCTAAGGGGAGGAGAACCATTGCAACAACGTTCAACTTCAAGAAAGGGAACTATGATGCCATGAGACAAATGGTTAAGAGAAAACTCAGGGATAGGTCCAGAAAGGCACAGACGGTGGAGCAAGCCTGGATCCTATTCAAGGACACGGTGAACGAAGCGCAAAATCTGTATATACCCAGGTTTAGAAAGGAGTGCAGAAAGAACCAAATGAGAGACCCAGCATGGTTAACCAATGAAGTTAAGAAGGTGATAGGAGACAAGAAAAAATCCTTCAGGATGTGGAAAAAGGATAAAACCGAAGAACATTGGAAAGAGCACAGGAAGCATCAAAAAGAATGTCACCGCATGGTCAGAATAGCAAAAAAAGAGTATGAAGAAAGACTTGCCAAGGAGGCACGGAATTTTAAACCATTCTTTCGATATGTGAAAGGAAAACAACTGGTGAAGGAGGAGGTGGGACCCCTGGATGAAGGAGACAGGAAGGGAGTGGTAAAGGAGGAAAGGAGGTGGTGGATAGATTAAACACGTTCTTCTCGTCGGTATTCACAAAAGAGGACACATCCAACGTGCCGGAACCCGAAAAATTCTTCAAGGGGGACCAAGAGGAAAAATTATTCTGCATGGAAGTAAGCCTCGAGGACGTACTCAAACAGATAGATAGACTAAAAACAGACAAATCTCCGGGCCCAGACGGAATCCACCCAAGAATAAAAAAAGAGCTTAGAGACGAAATAGCAGAGTTACTAAAGCAGATTTGCAACCTATCCTTGAAAACAGGGGTAGTCCCCGAGGACTGGAGGATAGCGATTGTTACACCTATCTTCAAGAAAGGATCTAGAGGCAACCCAGGGAATTATAGACCGGTCAACTTAACCTCAGTTCCGGGGAAGATGGCCGAATCACTAATCAAGGACAGTATCAACGAGCATATAGAAAAAAATAAGCTGATGAGAACAAGCCAGCATGGTTTCTATAATGGTAGATCATGCCAGATGAACCTACTACACTTCTTTGAGAGGATAAGCAAAAAATTGGACAAAGGTGACTCCATAGACATAGTGTACCTGGACTTCCAAAAAGCCTTCGACAAGATGCCTCACGAGCGCCTACTAAGGAAACTGTGGAACCACGGAGTGGAAAGGGACATACACAGATGGATTAGAAACTGGCTGGCAAATAAGAAACAGAGAGTAGGAGTGAAAGGTCACTATTCTGACTGGAAAGAGGTCACGAGTGGTGTCCCGCAGGGATCAGTGCTGGGACCGCTCCTGTTCAATATATGTATTAATGACCTGGAAGCAGGGACGAAGTGTGAAATTATAAAATTTGCGGACGACACAAAACTCTCCGGTAAGGTTAGTACAGTTGAGGAATATAGAGAACTCCAAAGGGACCTGAACAAACTGAGTGAATGGGCAATTAAATGGCAGATGAGCATCAATGTAAAGTTATGCACATGGGGAAAGGAAATCCGATGTACAATTACACGATGGGGGGATATTATTGGGGGAAGGCAACCTAGAAAGAGACTTGGGGGTTATGGTAGATAAAACAATGAAATCGGTGGCACAATGCGCTGTGGCCTCGAAAAAGGCAAACAGAATGTTGGGCATTATCAAGAAAGGTATCGCTACCAGAAGCAAGGAGGTTATCCTCCCATTGTATAGGGTGATGGTGCAACCGCATCTGGAGTACTGTGTTCAATACTGGTCGCCGTACCTTAAGAAGGATATGGCAGTACTTGAGAGGGCAAACAACTAGTTGTTTGCCTATTCAGATATTTTGGGAACAAATCTTTTTTTGAAATTTTTCCCCAGTTGTATATATTGGATATCCAGTACTTGAGAGGTCCAGAGAAGAGCAACAAAAATGATAAAGGGCATGGAGAACCTTTCGTATGCTGAGAGACTGGACAGGCTGGGGCTCTTTTCCCTGGAGAAGTGGAGGCTTAGAGGGGATATGATAGAAACTTACAAGATCATGAAGGGTATAGAGAAGGTAGAGAGGGACGGATTCTTCAGACTGGCAGGGGCAACAAAAACTAGAGGGCATTCGGAAAAATTGAAGGGAGACAGATTCAGATCAAATGCCAGGAAGTTCTTCACTCAGAGGGTGGTGGACACCTGGAATGCACTTCTGGAGGAGGTCATAAAGCAGAGCACAATTTTGGGTTTCAAAATGGGACTGGACAAATTTCTGAAGGAAAAGGGGATTGAAGGGTACAATTATAGGGGTACTATACAGTACAAATGCTTTAGAGTAATAGATCACTTACAGGTCATCGACCTGGGGGGCCACCGCGGGAGCGGACTGCTGGGCATGATGGACCTATGGTCTGACTCAGCAGAGGCGATGCTTATATGAAGAACTTTTGTCCAATTTCTTTTATAAATGTTGAAACTAAACTTTATGTTAAAATTTTGGCAAATTGTTTGCAAAAATGTTTACCTTCTATTATCCATCCTGATCAAAATGGTTTTATCTGGAAAAGCATCACGAGTAGAATGCTGCAGGGTTCAGTGCTCGGGCCTGTGCTCTTCAATATATTTATAAACAACCTAGAAATTGGAATGACGAGTGAGGTGATTAAATTTGCGGACGATACAAAGTTATTAGAGTAATGTGGACACAGAAGGATTGCGAAGACCTACAAAGAGACATAAATACACTCAAGGAATGGGCCATGAAATGACAAATGAGGTTCAAGGTGGATAAGTGCAAGGTGATGCATGTCGGTATCAAAAACCATATGCACGAATACAGGATGTCCAGTGCTATACTTGGAGAGACCCCAGGAAAGAGACTTGGGAGTACTTGTAGACAAGTCAATGAAACCATCCATGCAATGCGTGGCAGGAGTGAAAAGGGCAAACAGAATGCTAGGAATGATTAAGCAGGGGATCACAAACAGATCGGAAAAGGTTATCATGCCATTATACTAGGCCATGGTATGCCCCCACCTGGAATACTGCATCCAACACTGGTCACCGTACATGAAAAAGGACATAGTACTACTCGAAAGAGTCCAGAGAAGAACAACAAAAATGGCTAAGGGACTGGGGGAGTTGCCATATAATGAGAGGCTAGAGAAACTGGGCCTCTTCTCCCTTGAAAAGAGGAGACTGAGATGGGACATGATCGAAACATTTAAAATATTGAAGGGAATTGACTTAGTAGAGAAAGAGAGATTGTTCACCCTCTCCAAGGTGAAGAAAACGAGAGGGCACTCGCTAAATTTAGAAGGGAATACAGTAGATTCTGTACAAATGTAAGGAAGTTCTTCTTCACCCAGAGAGTGGTAGAAATCTGGAATGCTCTTCTAGAGGCTGTCATAGGGGAAAGCACACTTCAGGGATTCAAGAAAAGGTTAGATAAGTTCCTGCAGGACCAAAACATACGCAGGTATGGCTAGAGACGCTAGACTCATAGGGCACTAGTCTTTGACCTAAGGGCCACCTTGTGAGTGAACTGCTGGGCACAATGGACCACTGGTCTGACTCAGCAGTGGTAAATCTTATGTTCTTAAGTTCTTTACCCATGTGTTAATGTACAGTATGTGCAGGGCAATATCAGGTGACAATATGTAGCTATGGGATTAGATGCAGAGAAAGCTTTTGATTGCGTGGAGTGGGCCTTCATATTTGCAGTTATGAGCTGGTTTGGTTTCCCAGTAGAATTTGTAAATCTGGTTAAAGTCTTGTACGCTGCACCTTCTACAAGGATTTGTATAAACAATACATTTTCCGCCCCATTTCATCCTTCCAGAGGCACTAGACAGGGTTGTCTGCTTTTTCCCTTATTATTTAATTTGGCTTTGGAAACATTGTTGGGTAATTTTGTTGAAGACCTGGGGTTTCAATGGTCATTCTGTAAAGAAATATTTGGGTATATATTTTGGACCGACAGTTGAGGAAACGCTTGATTATAATATTACTTATTTATATGACATCATATCAAAATTAACCTTATGTTGGTCTCCTCTAAAATTATCATGGTGGGGTAGACAAGATATGATTAAGATGATGATATTACCAGTCATCAATTATACACTTAAGTATGTTGACGGTCCTGTTGGATAGATCTTTTTATCATAAAATTGAAACAAAGTTATCAAAAAGGGAAAATGAGGGTGAAAATTGGGTAAAAGCAGGGAAATTAAGTAGGAATTCAGGGAACAGAAACACAGTGACATAGGGCATTAGCATTTAAACTAGTTTATGTATTGCAGGCCTGTGTAAAAAGCCATGTTATAACCTCAGCTTTGAAATTCTGAAAAGAAAGGTTACTAAGTGTGGATAGTGTAAGACAGTTTTAAGTAGCTTGTGATAAAATAAAGATAGTTACCAGTAGCTGGTTTTCTCTGAAGACAGCATATATACGTATATTCTCAAATATGAGTGATGTCATCCATGGATCCCGATGCAGACAATGTCAAGTGTACTGTCACTTTAAATTATTCAGGTACTGCCCCCACCATGTACAAGCAAGTGCCTCCCTCCCAACATCAATGCATGGGACCATTAGTACAGTAAAAAACTAAGATGACTAGGAGAGATGGGCAGGTTGCTGTCCTCAAAGAACACCTGCTACAGGTAAGTATCTTTGCTTTCTCTGAGGATACGCAGGCATTATATTTTCACATAATGGACTCCTTAGCTGCCTGGATCATTACTCTAGGACAGTTTAAATACTGAATAAATGTGAGTTTGGCATAATGAAAGAGGACTGGAGGGAAAGTTAGCTCTTAGGAAGTAAAACGATTTAGCAGAACTGCTTGTCCAAACCAACTGTCATGTTCCAAACATGAATGGGAGCTAAATGTATGTACTGTTCACTAGATAGCCGCTTTGTAGATTTCTTCAATGGAAGCAGAGTGGAAGTGAGGTCCTGAGGCAACCACATTGTGGGCTGTCACACAACCTTAAAGAGTCAGCCCAGCCTGAGCATACATGAAGGACATAGAGTCTGCCATTCAAGTTTATTTATTTATTTATTGGGATTTATTAACCACTTTTATGAAGAGATTCACCCAAGACAGTGTACAGCAAGTAAAATTCACCATAAAACTTACAATTTTGTTAATAGCATAACAGTAATAAAATGACCAAATATAAACAAAAATACAATGAGTGAGTTAAGCTCAAAATCTGCAAAATGAAATTTAATAATATAACTACCATGAATAGCGTGACCAGATTACCCATTCTGGAATGGAGGTTTTTTTGGTCAGTTTTAGTTTTAAAATTACATCCCAAGGCAGTGTAGTATTTGGAGTCCTTGATTTTACCCACTGAAATTAGTGCTGCAGGTCCCATAATGCACCAGGATGAGGCTGGCAGAATTCCAGGACTGGCCAAAAAGTCTCCCTTCTGGAATGGGTAACCTGGTCACCCTAACCATGAAACAGTTTCAAAAATGTTGTATTGACTAAATCTCACTTTACAGCCACAGATTTACTGCAGTCTTTTCTCAGGTTTTGTACTGAAAGCAAGAACTCCTCTGAGTTATATTGACAATTGTAAGAGGCTCCTATTCAGTTAACTTTTACATCTGTAATCTCAGTGTTAGACTCTGCAGTTGTTGAGCAACTTTCTTTATTGATATGAAGAATAAACACTCACAATTGATTACTTCAAAGCAGTTCAACTCTTTCACAGAATATTCTCACTCTACCAGCTTTCCTACACAAAAAGGAACTGAGAGTGTGTCCACACCTTGTGGAAATAACACTGTTGTCTAGACTTAGATATAAAACTAAACTGTGCTAGATTGTTAGAAATAAAGGGTGAAAAACCTGGTGGGGGAACAATGCTAAATTCAGATTCTCATATAGTTATGTAATCTGACAAAATATGGCAACTGTTCTCTCTCAGACTGAACAAGAAGGAGAGGTAGGCTTAAGCTCTGTGGAATAGCTAAAACAAAAACATTCTAACTGGTCTGCAGTGAAAGTCAATCAACAGGAACAAAACAAGAAACTGCAGCAATGATTTACAAAGCACAGGAACTTTATTGGTGTAAATAAATTGTAGTGAGCCACAGTGGCGTACCAAGGGGGGGAAGGGGGGGCAGTCTGCCCCGGGTGCACGCCTTGGGGGAATGCACAGCAGGCTGTTCTCACTGCCTCTAACACCGGCCCTGCAGCTCCGGACTTCCCCACACCTGCTCCCCACCCCCCGATCACTATTATTTTTTAAATGTTATGGCAGCTGCTGCGCTGTATCCATCAGAGGAGACTTCTAATCTCGGCCTGCCCTGGAACTCTTCCTGCAATAGTGACTTCCTGTTCCCGCCTAGGAATAGGAAGTCACTGTTGCAGGAAGAGTTCCAGGGCAGGCTGAGATTAGAAGTCTCCTCTGATGGATACATCGCCGCGGCTGCCATAACATTTACCATGCACTCCTCGCCTTGCAAGGACGGCTTTAGAGGCTTCCCCTGGCCCTCCTCTTTCCCCTGAAGCCCTCGCCCCCGACTCAATGCAAAGGAGTGGGGGCCGGCCCAGCGCCTTGAGCTTGCCCCCCTGGGGGCCCAGCCCAGCGCCTAGAGCTTGCCCCCCCAGGGGGCCCAGGATGAAGCTCGACTGCAAGCTGCTCCTGCCACTGCTCTACCTCGCCCTCTCCGTCCTGTTCTTTCTGCAGCCCAAAGCGATCCAGTGGATGGATCCGGCTGCCGTCTCATCAGCGAAGGTCCTGGGTGGGGGCATCGCCTCCCAGATCGCTGGCCGGCTGCCTCTGCTAGAAGCTCGGGCTCCCCCCGGGAGAGAACGACATCCAAAAGGCAAGAACAGCTGCCGGAGGTAGGATATGCCGAGGAAAAACAGTGCTCTCAAATACATGAAGGCAGCAGCCCTGCCCAACTGGATGCATTTAGCTATTGTAGCATGTGGTCAGCGCCTGGAAGAGACTTTGACCGTGCTTAAATCTGCTCTGCTGTTCAGTAAGACGAGCCTTAGATTCCACATTTTTGCAGATGATTCCCTAACGCCCGAGCTCCAGAAGAAGTTGCAAGAATGGCAAAGTTCACACAGAATCGACTTTGACTACACCATCTACCCTATCACCTTTTCAGTAGGAAACGCTCAGGAATGGAAGACATTGTTGAAACCTTGTGGAGCTCAGTGGCCCTTTCTTCCAAATAGCTTGAGACCAGAAGGCTTGACGTGGAAAGAAATGATGTATCTTTTATACCAAAAATATAAAAACATCATTAAGTGGGGCAATCAGGATCTACTGAACATCATATTTCACTTTAACCCAGAACGAGTCTATGCTCTTCCGTGCCAGTGGAACTACAGGCCTGATCACTGCATGTACGGGTCTAACTGTAAGGGAGCAGAGGAAGAAGGTATCTTCATTCTCCATGGCAAGCAAGGTTAGAGGGAGTAAGAGCTGATGGTGCCGCAGAGTCCCGCGGGGGGAGGGAGGAAGGAAGAAGAGAAACTGAGGCATGGCAATTTGGGGGGAGCAGGTGTGGGGAAGTCCAGGCCTCAATGTCTTTTGAAGAATGATCTATAATTGCTGTCACAGATTAAACCTTTCACTATCTCTACATAATCTTTATGGCTAAACCATAGAGCAGCTGCACCCCTGTTATAAATGTCTCAATATCTTTGATTAAATCGTTATATTAATGCTTTCATTACAAAGCAGAAATATTTCCATTTTATAACCCGCTAACATGGCCCCATCTACAATATGTTCTAAACACAGTCTGGCACAAGGATGGAGTCAGTCCAGAGAAAGGCTACTAAAATGATGTGTGGTCTTTGTGATAAGGCATATGGGGACAGACTTAAAGATCTCAATCTGTACAGTATACTTTGTAGGAAAGGCGGGAGAAGGGAGATATAATAAGAGTCATTTGAATACCTATGTAATATAAATGTGCATGAGTCGAGTCTCTTTAATTTGAAAGGAAACTGCAATGAGAGGGCATAGGATGAAGATAGGCTCCAGAGTAATCTGAGGAAATACTTTTTCATGAAAAGGGTAGTAAATACATGGAACAGTCTCCCTGAAGAGCTGGTGGAAACAGAGACTGTGTCTGAATTCAAGAGGGCCAGGGATAGACACATGGGATCTCTTGGAGAGAGAAAGAGATAATGGTTACTGTGGATGGGCAGACTAGATGGGCCATTTGTTTTTTTATCTGAAGTCATGTTTCTATGTATATCCTTTTGATCCCACCTTAGTCAATCATATGTTTTACCTGGTTCTCTCATTAAACAGGATACACAGTCTTCCTCCATCATCCCATGCAGGCATTTCTTTATAATGCAGTATACAGTTACCCTTATAGCTGACTTAAATGTGTTTTTTGGAAAAGACTGTACATCGGATGTGTTTTTGATAGTCCTCTGTCAGTCCACCAGCTAAAATCACACACATCTTCAGGCTTTGATTTTCTGTTGTCCTTTTGCTTACATTCAACCCCCATTGTTTCTCTTTGACATGAACAGAAAAGCACAAATAGGACACATTTATCACCGGTATGTACACCGTGTCCTCAGCTTCTTGTGGGTGTGAAGATCCCTACAAAAAAAACAAAACGGAAAATGAATTACCCTCTTCTACAACATCTTTTAAAACACATGAATACAGCCAGCTTCATAAAACCCCAGTACGACAAATAAAAAGTGCTTCTTTCTTACCACGGGAGATCCTGGCTTTTCCAACAAATTTTCTGGTTCCATATCCCTCTTTCTCTGCATCACGGTCTTTAAAAAAGAAACTGATTCCACAAACCCTCTTGGAAATCTTTTTTTTTGCTGTCTGTCTGTTAAAGGGACTGTTTCTTTTCTGTAGGAGAACTTTTTCCCATACCGGCTACTTGGTTAAAAAGACAATCTGTGATCACCAAATGCTTGTTCCTATCATGTGTTATTTGCCACATCATTTCATTTGAGCCATCACCATGACAACAGCACTGCTATACCTTTAGGTCATGCCGCTTATTAAGATGTATTTGAAGATAAAAGGTTTAGTGTGAGCTGTAAAAATAATGCTACATTTTGGATTTTAAAGTCCTGTTAGACATTTAAACTTCAACTACAACTACTTTAACATTGATATTGGTCACAAAATGATGAACCTTACTTTGTTTAATAAATTATTTAGAGACCAATTCAAAAAATATTACCCTTGTCTGTTTGTATTTTTTGAGGTGTATGATCGATTCTAAATTAAATATTATTACAAAGGCTCTGGCAACTTCATGACTGTTTTTCATTTTTAATCTCATGACCCATGCATATTTTGACAGGATAAGATGTATTTAAAACTGTTGTTATAACGGGTCAAGGCAGACATGTCAACTAAATCAGTTTTTTATTTACTAGTAGGGAGAAAATCACTAGAACTCTGTGATGAAAATAATAATATTATTCTTTATTGAATCACAGCTCTTTTTAAATTTTCAAGCTCATATATTAAAAGCAAATGCTTATCCTTTACTGCAATATATTGATTCAGTTTCCAATAACGCTGGAACAGTTCATATGGTTAGATGGAAAGTCATATTATCTTCTTCAAATTTCAACCGTCCAATACAAAATGGCGGAACAAGTATAAAAAGTCAATAGCAGCGTTAATAGCAGCGTTAATGGATTGTGCAACTAGTGCAAATAGTGCAAACAAAAATGTAATGTGCAAAAGTGCTTTAAAGTGCTGTTAAAAGTGCTTTGTGCTTTTTACTTCAATGCCTGGTCCCCCGACCCAGGTTTCATGTTCTTCGTCAGGAGGGGTCTAGGTTAAAGCAAACTAACATTAAAAACATTACAAAATAAAACAAATGCATACATACTCTTACAACTGAATCTATCCAAGCCTATATCAAATTTCAAACACATCTTATATCAATATAAGGCTAATAAACATACCTTCTCAGGCAAGCTAAATCGGGGAACGACACCGGAAGAGGAACTGGCTGAAGCTACCTAAACTCCCGGATTAAATACATGTGCAATCACTAACACACCCACCTGGACAAACCTCTACAATTCGAACAATGGAAATGACGTTACACCAGAGGACACCACACATACACTTATATATTTAACCACTCGATTTCTGAATTTAAACCGTTAGGAGATTATGTATTCCAATTATAAATGAATCGTTGTTCTTTCTGTAATAAGAATTTACAGATATCTCCTTCATATTGATTAATATGTATAAGCAATGTATATTTCAGATCTAACAACGAGTGACCCTCCCTCAACCAGTGATCCACCAGGGGGGCGGATTCTCTGCCCCTGCGGATATTGCTGAGATGTTCAACAATGCATGTTTTAATTTTTCTACTGGTTTGACCAATATACAACAAACCGCAGGGGGCAGATCACGCAATACACAACTCCCTGGGAGTCACAGTTGGTACCCGTAGTGAGAACAAATCTCTTCCCCTGTAATTTTGGAATAGATATGAAAGATTGACATCAAACATAACCACAAGTGCTGCAATGACCGCAAGGTTTATGAGCGGACAATCTCTGTTTGCAATAAGCACCCCTCCTGTATCTAAGCTTTTCACCCAAGTTACGAGCTCTAGTAAAGGAAAATTTGGGTTTATCCTTAAGAGAAGAATGATATTGAACTATAGGCCAATATTTTAAGATTATTTTTTTAATAGCATTGCTGTTGTTGGTAAAAGGTAATACACACACCATATGAGAATCATTATCCTTCTTTGATGATTGCATAAGCCAAGATCGATGGCCGTTCTTGGCTCGCTTCCAAGCTCTTTTAATAATTTTTTTAGGGTATCCCCATTCAACAAATTTTAAATACATCTCAGTAGCTTGATTATTAAAATCAACTTCATCTGAGCAAATACGGCGTATGCGTAAAAATTGACCCACTGGAATACTATTCTTAAGAGAACGAGGGTGAAAGCTTTGGTACTTGAGGAGGGCATTGCGATCAGATGGTTTTCTGTGTAGACTGGTGGAGATAGCTTTGTCATGAATATAAAGGCTGATGTCCAAAAATGATATATGGACCTTATCCTTTTTATGCGTAAATTTAATATTGGGGTCCTTCTGATTAATTTCTATTAAGAACTCATCAAGCTCATCCTCTCCACCGTCCACACAAAAAACACATCGCCAATAAAACACTTCCAACATCTAACGTTTCAGAAATGGCTGGAACTGTACACAAACGTCTCCTCAAAGTTGGACATATAAAGGCAAGCGATGGTGGGAGCAACTGCTGCCCCCATCACTACCCCCTTGGTTTGCAAATAAAGGGTATTTTCAAACTTGAAGTAATTATTAAATATAATCACTTTAGCTAATTGTTTAAGAAAACATTTTTTAGACTCTACAATATCCAGCTTAGAAGACACCGATTCAACTACTGTCATAGCCGCCCATTGGGGGACATTTGTATACAGTGCCATGACATCAGCTGCCACTAAGATGCTATTATCAGGCAGCGGTTGTTAGCACAGGCAATCAATAATCTGAAGGAAATGAGACGAATCCCTTATATACGATTCAGCATATGGAACAAATTTTTTCAAATACCCATCAAGGTATTTGGATAATGGTTCCAATACTGAGTCAATACCCACTACAATAGGGCGACCAGAGGGATGAGTGCTAGACTTGTGTATTTTAGGAATAAAGTATATGTGTGGTGTCCTCGGGTAATTATTAGTCAAGAAATGAAATTCCTTGAAAGAAATCAATTCCTCATCCTTCGCTGATTGAATTAACTGATCTACTTTAATAGCTTTAGTGGGATCTTCCAGCAGTACAGTATAATAAGCAGTATCATGTAATTGACTAAGGGCTTCTCTTTGTTAATCCTGGTAGTCCTGAATGACAATACCACCCCCTTTATCAGCTCTGTGTATAATTATAGTTTGGTCATTTTGTAAATCCTGAATGATTTTAATCTGATCTAATGAAACATTAGAGTTACATCTGTTATTATAAGCTTCTAAGATTTTAATGTCTCTTAATACCAAACGTTCAAAGGTAGTAACCACTGGATCAGGGGGGCCAGGGGGAAGCCATGAAGACTTACAAGATAAACCCTCCGGTAAAGTACCATCATTAACAACTACTGGTCTATCTTGGAAAAATGCCTTAAGTTTCAATGATCTAAAAAATCTACTTAAACATGTATGCATATCAAAGCTATCATATTTGATGCTAGGTACAAAAGATAACCCCTTAGAAAGTAATTCTTCTTCTTGTTTGTTAAGTTTTCTTGATGATAAATTAAATATTCCTTTATTTGAAATGGAAACTATTTCTTGTGCTTGTTGGAACTTCTGGTCTCTATTCTGGATGATTCTTCATCAAGGGTTCCACTGTTGGTATACGTAAAAAAGATTCAGATAAATTAGTAAATCTTTGTAATACTGGAGGTTTTGATGAATTGGAAATCACATTCTCATTTTCTGACGATGAATCACTTGTGGATAAAGAAAAACTAACTTTTTTGGTATTCATGTCTGTACGTTGTCGTTTAGTCTTAATATTCCGATTCATCCACGGGTACACGTATCCCTTAGTAAAATCCATTTCGTCCCTACGGAACTTTTTGATTTTAAATTGACGCTGTTCCGCTTTATATTTATCCATAATGGAATTATGTTCTTCATATGATTTCTTGAAATCCTCATCAGTTTCCTGTTGTTTCATCTGATCCAACTTATTTTTTAACTCAGTTTGTTGTGTTTCAATAATGGGGGCCAGAGCATCAATGGTAAAGAGCATAAGGTCCATAGAGCATCTAGTTAACGTTTCGTTCCAATTTTTTATATACTCCACATTTTCTTGAAATCTCGGCTCTTTATATAGTCTTAAGCCACGGGGGACTCTCATAGTATGACAGTATTCAGCCAGCGTCACTGAATGAAGTTGATTTCTAATAAGTGCCTTGTGTAAGAACTTAGTTTACTCCCATGTGTTGCCCAAATCGGGTTCACCAGTCTCACATAACCGAGTACTTGACATTAAAGAGGAAATACGATCTTCAGTCAGGCCCGACTTCGATGACCACCCGGAAGTCGCCATTACTCCCTTATGTTCTACTATTATTTACTAGTAGGGAGAAAATCACTAGAACTCTGTGATGAAAATAATAATATTATTTTTTATTGAATCACAGCTCTTTTTAAATTTTCAAGCTCATATGTTAAAAGCAAACGCTTATCCTTTACAGCAATATATTGATTCAGTTTCCAATAACGCTGGAACAGTTCATATGGTTAGATGGTAAGTCATATTATCTTCTTCAAATTTCAACCGTCCAATACAAAATGGCGGAACAAGTATAAAAAGTCAATAGCAGCGTTAATAGCAGCGTTAATGGATTGTGCAACTAGTGCAAATAGTGCAAACAAAAATGTAATGTGCAAAAGTGCTTTAAAGTGCTGTTAAAAGTGCTTTGTGCTTTTTACTTCAATGACTGGTCCCCCAACCCAGGTTTCGTGTTCTTCGTCAGGAGGGGTCTAGGTTAAAGCAAACTAACATTAAAAACATTACAAAATAAAACAAATGCATACATACTCTTATAACTGAATCTATCAAATTTCAAACACATTTTATATCAATATAAGGCTAATAAACATACCTTCTCAGGCAAGCTAAATCGGGGAACGACACCGGAAGAGGAACTGGCTGAAGCTACCTAAACTCCTGGATTAAATACATGTGCAATCACTAACACACCCACCTGGACAAACCTCTACAATTAGAACAACGGAAATGACGTTACACCAGAGGACACCACACATACACTTATATATTTAACCACTCGATTTCTGAATTTAAACTGTTAGGAGATAATGTATTCCAATTATAAATGAATCGTTGTTCTTTCTGTAATAAGAATTTACAGATATCTCCTTCATATTGATTAATATGTATAAATACTGTATATCTCAGATCTAACAACGAGTGACCCTCCCTCAACCAGTGATCCACCAGGGGGGCGGATTCTCTGCCCCTACGGATATTGCTGAGATGTTCAACAATGCATGTTTTAATTTTTCTACTGGTTTGACCAATATACAACAAACCGCAGGGGCAGATCACGCAATACACAACTCCTCTAGCGAAGGAGGGATACATGCTGGGCCACCGGGTACTACATTGATTGTAGTGGCATGTTTTAAAAGGAGGGATGGCAGTGGTGGCAGGGAGGGGATGTTTTAAAAGTACCGGGGGAACATTACTACAAGGTTAGATGGGTGCCCATATTTTTGGCGGTGGTGTGCCTGCAGGGTTACCTGCTGGCTCACCCCTTCTCCCTCTCTTTCTTTCTTCTCTTTCTTTTTCTTTTCTCCTTTTTTTGTAGGTTCTAGGAGACTTGTGGTTAGGGCATTTCATTTCTTTCTTTTGGGGCCTATAAGAATCAAAGGCCCTGGGACGCTGGGTTGGATCTTCTTTGAGGGCAATGCCTGAGTCACTGCAAGGTGGGTGGGGGGTGGGAGCTGACAGATTTGGGGGGAGGTTTCTCTGCATTAATGATGATATCTCTATTTACTGGTTGTTGTTTCAGTTTCTGGCAGTTGTATGCTATATTGTTTATCATGCTGTTTGGTTTTCTTTTTCTTTATCATCAATAAAAAAATGTTTACCATAAAAGTACTGGGGGGATGATTTAAAAGTACTGGGCGGTACAGGGGAATGATTAAAAGAAGTACAGGAGGTGTAAAAAATTGTTAGTCGGCTGGGACAGATCCCTCCTGTCCCGTTCTACTACTAGACCACCAGAGGGGAAACAGGGTACAGAGCCTGGCAGGGATGGGGGACAGGGTGCAGAGCCTTTCAAGGAGTATGGAGTTGGGTGCAGAACCTGGCAGGGAGAATTTGGTTCAGAATGTTTTTTTTTGTTTTCCTCCTTTAAATGTAGGGTGCGTATTATGGTCAGGTGCATCTTGTGGGGCAAAAAATATAGCAATTACATGAAAATATGGAAACCTTTACAACTGTATTGTGAAGAAATGTTTAATAAAGATATTTCTCACTTCTTACGTGTTCACTTTCTCACTCATTTGCTTAGTCTCTACTCAAAGATCACACATAAATTCATAAACCATTATTAAGATGGACTTAAGGAAATCCACTGCTTGTTTCTAGCATAAGCAGCATGAAATCTGTTTAATCTTTTGGGATCTTGCCAGGTACTTGTGACCTTGATTGCCCACTGTTGAAAACAGGATATTGGGCTTGATAGATATTAAGTCTGTGCTAATATGCTTCTTAGGCTCTTATGTCCTACTCCATCCTTTTACTCACACACACAAGGAGCCTGCACACTCACTCACCCCACACCCACCCACATGTACCCTTGGTTAATCACTCATCATCCCATTTTCTTAATTTTGCATCCACCTTTTCATTTACCCCTCACCCACCTGATCGCTCCCTCCCAATAGACCCTAACCACTAATCTACTGACACACACCACAGCCATCTACTCTCTCACTCAAATCCCACCCATTCAGTGACCATCACATAGAACCTATTCATATGCCCAAACACAGTCCACCCACCTCATGATATACACAGAAGCTATGCATCCATTCATTCTCAAACTCCACATAGTCATTGCCACCCACTCATTCACTGAAACACAAAGGGGAAAATATTATAAATGGATGCTTCCATTGATACACCCTGATGCTATGTGAGAGATTATATCACTGCATATGGACTCCCAGGGGCTGTTTCTACAAATGGGATTTCCAATTTTAGGCACATTGGGATGCACATTTATAGAAAAAAATTCTCCCAAAGAAGGACACCTATACTGTAGGTGTTTATTGCAGTTTTAGGGAGATGCAAAGGTACACACAAGGTGAGGCATGGGCATGGTTTTGTGGACCCTGAGGGCTACTAGGTAAGGATAGAGGGCCCCCCTTCAGAGAATATATACTATCAAAGATTTGTGAGAGCAGGATTTTCCATACACTAAAAAATGTTAGTCAAGTAGCAGAGTTTTGCTATGAAATCAAATCCTTGAAGAAAGAAATGTCATGTTTATAATTTCAGTGTTCTTTGTGCTGATAAGAACATAAGAACATAAGAATTGCCACTGCTGGGTCAGACCAGTGTTCCATCATGCCCAGCAATCCTCTTTTATCACATTGAGCCTATTGTATTGTGAATATTGTATTTCAATTTTATATTAATCAACTACACCATTTTAACTCTTGGGGAGTTCAGCAATTGGTTCCACATAGTTTGCTTGTGGATATCTGTACTTTTGTTGTACCAAGGTCCATTGCTGTGGAAACTCAGACCGTCCTTGTGGCGTAGACCACCCCACAAGCGTTGCTTGTTTTATGCAACATCATCACATCTGATCGCATCTAATGCCTAATGTTTTGGGGTTTTATCCTGTATGGTAATGTTTTTGTTAACATAAAAATGGTCTGATAGATGGCAATGAGATTAATGACGTATTGTGTCAAATGACATGTTGATTGATAACTGCTTATTCAAGTTTGACCTAATAAAATATGAGGGGCTGCAGGATTTCTTAGAGACAATCTAGGTTGCATGCCATTTTTATTGGCCTACTAGAGGTTTCCCTGAAGCTTCTGTTTTATTCAATGTTGATCTTTTTTTGTGTGCCAGTGTGAGTTTCTTTCTCTCTCCCTTTGCATTCCAATCTGGGTCCCCCTTCAAAGACTTTGGGGGTTGCTATCTGAATTTGTGTAACCCTTTTAACAATAGTTTTACCCAGAAGTGGCCTTGTGCAAAATTGAGCATCCCTGTCTCCAGAGCTGAGACAGATGCCTGAAAAATACTTGCCTACATTTCAAATCAGAAAAGTAGATGTGGCTGGTGGAGCTGATTTCGGCATGAGAATCCCCAGTCAGCTGAGCCGGCTGTATCAGAGAAACACTCTGACTGCTTTGGGAAATGTGTATAGCAGATGTCTTTGTATTATGTTTAATAGAAAAGGAAATGCATTTCTGTTTTCATGTCTTCACTGTTGAAGTAACTCCTGAGTTTAAATTCTTTGGGGGTTCCCAGTTCAATTTATAGAGGGTCCACAATGTTCTAGCTATGTCACTGAATGGGGCAATTTTCGTTCAAGCAGTGCATGCTAATTTATCATATGCATATTTATTATGACTGGCTGGGTGTGTCCTGAGGACTGGTTTGAGAACCCCTAATATAGGGATTCTTTTACGCTAAATGTTACAATGCTGTCCCAATGTTCATAGGAATGCTATGAGCATCAGAGCAGTGTTGTAGCATTTAGTACTCCAGGCTGCATTAGAAACCTTGGGGAGTTGTTGCTGACCCGGAGGATATCTCGAGGAGGTTTTTTGGTGTCCCGGTCTCCTGCAGCAGCGGTTTCTTGCTGTATCTCACCAACGCCGACAGGCACCTGCAGAGACGGACACCCTGACATCATCGGGTCCATCTCCAACAACTTAAAAGTAGCCGCTGCCGCGGTTCACATCGGGAGTTGTTGCTGACCCGGAGGATATCTCGAGGAGGTTTTTTGGTGTCCCGGTCTCCTGCAGCAGCGGTTCCTTGCTGTATCTCACCAACGCCGACAGGCACCTGCAGAGGCGGATCCTCTGACGTCATCGGGTCCGTCTCCAACATCTTAAAAGTAGCCGCTGCCACGGTTGCGGCCGCAGGGCGTGGCTGAAGGGGCACGCAAGGCCCCTTGGGAGCCCCTTGGAGACACGAGGAGCCTGGGAGCTGGATCCTTTTGGTAATATAATTTACATTAACTCTTGTATGTTTGTTTGAACATGGGGAAAAGAAAAATTAAACCAAAAAGTTCAACACCAGTGGTATCTGGTCCCATGGACAGACATTTAACATTATTATCTGAAAATCCACTTGCTGTACCACCAAATATAGATTCATCTTTGTCAGGAGCTTCAATAAGTTCCCTCGAACGGACTCCTCCCCTTCACCCAGTATCTAGTGATAGTGGGAATATAAACCCTACTATATCCAATGGACAAGTGTTTCCCTCTACTCATATAAGTAAATTAGTTTACACTGAAATACCCAAACCTTTGATTTTTTCTGAAGGAATAGAGGAAAACCCACGAACAGAGGAAACACAGGATATTACCCTAAGGGATTTATGGCTAGGAATAACTAGAGTTGAAGGGTTTCTCAGGTCAACGATGAAACAAATGGGGGATTTTTCTCATTCAGTTTCTTCTAAATTAGAAAATGTGGATTCTAATCTGGGTTGTTTAGATAAACGACTAAATATTATAGAAACTCAATGTAATAATTTGCAAGCTGTCTCGGTATCTGCTGTTAAAGATTCTACAGTGATACATTCTAAAATTGAATCTATGGAGAATATGAATAGAGTAAAAAATCTCCGCTTGGTCAATTTTCCAGTAACTCATTTATTGTCACCTGAAATTTTATTAAGGAAGTTTTTCAAAGAAATACTGGGAATGGCCAATGCGGAGAAATTTCCAATAAATAATTATTATTATATTCTTCCAAAAAAAATTGAATCTGCCCAGGAGGTGGACCACCTGCCACACCGGAGGTAAATTTGACTGAATTTCTGGAAGATACACAGGATGTGATCCAGAGTCGGTCCACCCTGGTAATAACATGCATGAGCGAGATAGATAAGATGTTATTGATGAAACTTTACTTCAAAAATAAGTTAACAAAATTTTGTGGGGATTTAGTTAAGATATTTCCAGATGTCTCTAGAACAACTCAATTGAGAAGGAAAGAATTTTTGAAATTGAAGGATAGAGTTTTGGCACTAGAGGCATCTTTTATTTGAAATTTCCCTGTAAATGTTTGATTAAGTTACAAGATATTGAGTATGCCTTTTGGGATCCTATACAACTACAACAATTTTTAGTTGCGAGAGAACAGAAATGAGTTTGTTTCATCTTCTGAGAATAAGAGGAGTTAAATTAAATTAATATCCCAATTAGTGAGGAATGATTCAAGGTCGCATAGTATGAACCGTGAATTATAGTCCTTTAATTTTCTTGATTTTTTTTCTGATTAGAAATAGTAACATATTCTCCCCATTAATGTGGGCTTAAAAGGAATTATGTATGTATGATTTGATTATGTATTGTTTTGTGTAATTTTTCCTTTTTTCCTTTGGAATTATTGAATATTGTAATGTATTCAAAATTATAATAATAAAAAAAAAAAGAAACCTTTACCGTAGCTTAGTAAAAGAGGGATAGCGAGAACTTCATCTATCCTGTAAGAGATTGGCCTTAAGATCTGGCTCTCACAGACCATATTAAATTATATTATTGATTTTCTATGACCTTCAGATCACATGTGCAGTGCTGTCAATTCGTGCCAAAGTAGTGTGTCAAGATGCCTTATTAAAATTGCTATTTGCCTCTCTGTTAATGAAGGCACAGCTTCTGGAATTAAAAACCCCACTACAATTATCTAAAACAAACCAAATTTATATTTAATAATTAGAGCTTAGGTCTTAGCCAGATGCCCCTTGAGGATGATTCTTTGAGGGTTATGGCATTATAAAGCTGGTAACTTAATTCAGCTAATGGTCAGCATCAGATTTAATGCCTCCCCTGTTCATTTGGGTCTGTGCAAAGGTCTACAGTGTGAATATACTTGGCCTCCTGTGTCTCTAATTCAAAGATGAAATTGTGTGAGGCCCCCCCAAAAAACTCTGCAGCATTTCCCATCATGCCAGTCGCATTGTGAGAAGAGAGGGGTAACAGATATTTGCCTAGGATAACTTTTTTCATACACTGAAAGATGGGAGCTCCTCTTGTCCTTGTTTTCATAATCTTTTTTTGTGACATATTGAAGACTGTAAAGTGCCAGTGTAGCCCAAGCCAATTGCAGTGGACAGAACTTGGATATCACAAAGATGGGGACCTTATAATTGGGGGAATCATGTCTGTGAAAGCTGCACATCTGTTTTTACCTTGTTCCTTCACTTCTCCTCGAATGTCTTCGGCCATAAAGTAAGTACTATCATTCTAAGGGTTGAGGAGTCCAAAAGTTTCCATTTCCTTTTCTGAATATGAGGGGTCGCTAAAAAGTTCTCAGTCCAACCAACAAAGTTGGGGCAGTTTCCATTGAGAGTTATACATGTAGTCCAGTAATTTTCCACTGTTTTTGTTATGTATTTTTCTGACAGAACAAAAAAGTGGAAAATCTCTATGCTAAGTATATAGCTGTTGATGGAGACTGCCCCAACTTTGTTGATTGGGTTGAGAACTTTTCAGTGGCTCCTCGTAGTTTGCATATACTTGACATCTCTTTGTAAGAACACACTCTAATACTGTGGAAAAAAAATTTTTAAATGTGTTTTCTGCTGCTTGTTTTCTTTTGTTAATGACAAAGAAACATGAAAACAGGATGGCAGATAAAAGCCAAATAGCCCATCTAGTCTACCCATCTACAGTAACCATTATCTCTTCCTCTCTCTAAGAGATCCCACATACCTTTCCCATACTCTCTTGTCTCAACAATTCTTCCAGGAGACTCCACCACTTCTTCCAGTAGTTCTATGCATCTACCACCATTTCTGTAAAAAAAAAGTATTTCCTTAGATTACTCAGGAGCCTATCACCTCTTAACTTCACCCTATGCCCTTTCATTCCAGAGCTTTCTTTCAAATGAAAGAGACTCGATTCATACACATTTATGACATGTAGGTATTTAACCATCTCTATCATATCTCCCCTCTCCCGCCTTTCCTACAAAATATACATATTGAGATCTTTAAGTCTGTCTCCTTGTGCCTTATGATCAAGACCACACACCATTTTAGTAGCCTTTCTCTGAACCAACTCCATCCTTTTTATATCTTTTTAAAGGTGCAATCTCCAGAATCGCAGATAATATTCTAAATGAGGTCTCATCGGTGTCTTATACAGGGGCTTCAATACCTCCTTTTATCCACCTGGCAATACCTCTCTCTAGCATCCTTCTAGCTTTGGCCATCACTTTTTCAACCTATTTGGCCACCTTAATATCGCCACATACAATCATGCCCAAGTTCTGCTGTTCTGTCATGCACATAAGCTCTTCACCCCATATACTAAATGGGTTTTGCAGCCAAAATGAATTACCTTGCATTTCTTAGCATTCAATTTTAGCTTCCAAATTTCAAACCACTCTTCACGCTTCACTTGGTCTTTCTTCGTGCTATTCGCAACACCTGGAAAGTTTACTCTATTGTAGATTTTGTTACCATCTGCAGAGATAAACTTGCCCGACAACCCTTCAGAAATATTATTTATTAAAATGTTTAAAAAAACAGGCCTAAGAACAGAACCTCGAGGTAAACCACTGGTAACATCCTTTTCCTCAGATTGATCTCCATTGACCACTACCTTCTGTCACTTTCCACTCAACCAGTTCCTGACCCAGCCCATCACTTTGGGGCCCATCTTGAGGGAAAGTTTATTTATTATACATCTAGGTGGAACACTGTCAAAGGCTTTGATAAAATCTAAATACACCATAAGAACATAAGAATAGCCTTACTGAGTCAGGCCAATGGACCATCTAGCCCAGTATCCTGTCTTCACAGAGGCATATCCAAGTTGCAAGTACCTGGCAAAAATCTAAATAGTAGCAGCATTACATGCTATAGTCTCATGTCTGTCTCAACAGCAGATGTCAGCATCTATAAGACAAACATGGTTATTTTTATTACATAGGATTTTCTGGACCCCAGTTCAGTTAAATAAATTAGATAGTTCTAAATCTAATAGATGTTGGCATTGTCATATTGATATAGGGACTTTGGATCATCTGATATATTTTTGTCCATTGATACATAGTTTTTGGAAGTCAATTTGGGAATATATTAATCTTATTCTTGAAGCATCTATCCCCTTGATATATGAGGCGGTAATATGTGGAACGATTCTTCATGTTAAACCCACTTTAAATAAAAATAAAAGTCACCTTTTCATGATTTTGACGGGTATAGGGGTTCAAATGATCACATCTAATTGGAAAAACTATGATAGGATTAATTTCAGTTTTTGGTGGGCAACTGTATGTACAACATATAAATATGAAAAGATTATGGCAGAACATTTAGGTATTAGTAAGTCTTTTAATGGGGTATGGGGTCCATTAACTAATTTTATTATGTTATAATTAAATTATGATTCTCTTTTGTTTCTGTTAGATTCCTTTACACATCCAGGGGGGTTGGAGGGTGGGTTGGAGATTGAATATTTATTGGAAGAGTATAATTATATAGATAGTATAATATATAATATCATATTATTGTTTATAACAAGGATAAGAAGGGGTGGAAAAATTGTTTAGGGTAATAATTGTAATGATAATAATGTATTTTCATATAGTTTTTCTGATTCTTTCAATTTTATACATTATAAAAGTTTGAAATGTCAATAAAGATTTACAAAAAAAACAAAAACAAAAAAAACAGCTACATTAACTGCTCTTACCACTTGCTTTAGCAACTTGTTCCAGAGCTTAACTATTCTCTGAGTGAAAAAATATGTCCTTCTATTGGATTTAAAAGTGTTACTCTGTAACATCATCAGGGCCGCCATCAGAAATTTCTGGGCCCCTTACTGATCAATCCTATTGGGCCCCCCACGCACCCCTTCCCCCCCCCGATACCCCCCCTTTCTTCCATGGGTCGAATACACACATACTTTTCTGCTAATGCTCCACCTAAGCCAGTCCCGTAAAATCTTCTCACGTCCATTGGGTGATTTGGCATAGAGGAGATATTCATAAAAAGAACGTCCGTCAAGATCTTTATTCATAGACTGTGCCATTTGCTTTAAATCATCTTCCATCATTAATCCAAATTGCACAATTCTTTCTTTGTCTTTGTCCTGAATGGCATCTGACCATATTGCTGGATCCTTCCAGTCAACAAATTTATGAGCAGGCGCGGAGAACACATTTTTAAACAAATGTAGTTTATCCTTGTACTCCTTATGTAATTTTAATCATCTATGGGTATGTTTGTATGTTTATTGTTCAAATGGTTTTATTTATTTCCCCAAATTTATTTTTGTTATACGCATTGAAAATATTTGATATTGCGTTTAAATCAAAATCTCAATAAACTTGAAACTTGAAACGAGTGCCCGTGAGATTGTGGGAGGGTTAAATAATCAAAACTTAGAAGAATAACAATTTACTTAAAGTTTTTGCTATGCCAGCTTTCTGGTATCTTTACATACAGTGGCGTACGTAGCATATGTAACACCCGGGGCCCATCATTTTTTGGCACTCCCCCCCATCTGTAAGAAAAACATGATTTTTAGTAACAAACCACACGTCACACATGAGTACCTAGGAAAAGGCAGCATCTTACATATTGCAGTGAGCAGTACATCAATACACCCATTGTAAAACTAAACAAGCCAGACCAGCACAGATCAATCCTACACCGTCAATCCTAACAGAAAACCATGTCTTTCGAACACACAGAACACAGAAAACACCTTCGCCTAGTATGGAATATGTCATCACAAACTAACCCCTCACTCTTTTACAAAACTGTAGTGTGGATTTTAGCCACAGTGGTAACAGCCCTGACGCTCATAGAATTCTGAGCATCAGAGCTGCTACCACCACGGCTGGCGCTAAAAAACGTTCCACAGTTTTGTAAAAGGGGGGATAAAATAGAAATACAGTTTCAACGCTCTAGCTCAGAGGTGCCCAAACTTTTTGAGCTTGTGAGCTACTTTAAAATGACCAAGTCAAAATGATCTACCAACAATAAAATTAAAAAACACAAAGCACACTATACGCTGAGAAAATGTTAATTATTATTCCTATTCTGGTTTTTTTTCAAAGAGGTCAAGGCAGATGACTCTATGCATTGTCACCTCAGTAACAACCATACAAAAATAGACAAATATACCCTCCATCCTTTTTATTAAACCACAATAGCAGTTTTTAGCGCAGGGAGCTGCGCTGAATGCCCAGCGCTGCTCTTGACGCTCATAGGCTCCCTGCGCTAAAAACCACTATTGCGGTTTAGTAAAAGGGGACCATATTGTAAAAATATAGACAGCAGATATAAATTCAGAACTGTGCATAGTAAGTGAAGGGAAGTTTTCATCTCTGGGAATTTACCCAGATAACTATTAAGTTATTTGGGCAAATTCCTTTGAAAACTGGGGTAATACTGCCTCCACTTTGCTAAATTTAAAATAAAATCATTTTTCCTACCTTGTCTGATGATTTCATGAGTCTCTGGTTGCACTTTCTTCTTCTGACTGTGCATCCAATCTTTCTTCCCTTCTATCAGCCTGTATGCTTTATCTCCTCCATACCTCATTCCCTCCCCCAACTTTTTCTTCCTCTCTCCCTGACCTTTCTTTCTTTTTTTCTGTTTCTCTTCTTTCCTTCTGTTTCCCTGCCTGCCCCCTTTCTTTCTTTCTCCCTGCCGTTCCCCAAGCCACTGCCACTGCCGCTGCCATCGGGGAACAGGACCCACCAATGGATAACAGGCCCCAAAGCCAACGCCGACGCTGACGCATGCTCTCCCTGCTTTGGGCCGATCAGTCTTCCTCTCCCCGACATCAATTCTGCAGTCGGAGAGGAAGTTCCGCCCAGCCAGGCAGCGATTGGCTGGCCCGAACTTCTTCTCCGACTGCAGAATTGACGTCGGGGAGAGGAAGACTGATCGGCCCGATAGATTAGATCGCCAAGACAAAGTGAGTCCTGGGTGATCGACTCACTTTGCCTTGGCGAGCTACTGGCGCCCCTGCCTTAGAACACTGCCTAGGACCCTGGGGGAGCCCGGGCCCCCTGTCATCTCCGGGCCCCTGAATGCAGGACTGGTAGTACTTCCCTGATGGCGGCCCTGAACATCATCGAGTGTCTTATAGTCTTTGGAAATCTTGAAGCAGTAAAAAATTGATCCACTTGTACCCATTCTACACCACTCAGGTTATGGAAGACTTCAATCATATCTCCCCTTAGTGTTCTCTTTTCCAAGCTGTAGAGACCTGACCTCTAGTCTTTCCTCATACGAGAGGAGCTCCATCACCTTTATCATCTTGGTCACTCTTCTTTGAATTTTTTAGTGCCGTTATCGCGTCATTTTACTAAGGTGCAGTAGCCAATTTAGCATGTGCTAATCAATTTAATAATGGGCACGTTAGCATTTAGCACGCGCTAAATCGATAAAACACTTAGCGCACCTTTGTAAAAAAGGGAGTATATCTTTTTTGAGATAAGGACACCAGAACTTAATGCAGTACTCAAGGTGAAGCCACACCATCGCGCGCAAGAGAGGCATTATAACATTCTTAGTCTTATTCACGATTCCTTTTTTTTTGAGCGCTGACCCCCAAGGTGATCCCTAGCATTCGATAACTATGATTTGGATTATTCTTCACCTTTAAACCATGCTAGATCTCATTTTCTCTTCTTTCCACCTTTGTTATATCTGGTCTGTGCTTCCACGATGGCATTTTTGAACATTCATGCCTGGTTTACACTTCTGACCTTTGCCACAGACCCTTTTAGCTTTTTAACTATTTTCCTCATTTTATCATAGTCACCCTTGCAAAAATTAAATGGTGCTATAGTAGATTTCTTTAGCAACTTTACTCTAGTTATCAGCTCAAATTTGATCATGTTATGATCACTGTTTTCCAGTGGGCCCAACACAGTTACCTCCTGTACTAATTCCACTAAGGATCAAATCTAAACTATCTTCCCCTCTTGATGGTTCTCAGACCAGTTGTTTCAAGAAGCAATTATTTATGATGTCTAGGAATTTTACCTCCCTAGCATTCCCTGATACAGCATTTTATCCAGTCAATGTTGGGGTAGTTGAAATCACAATATGTTCAAAAATATCCTGATCCAAAAGAGAGTATGCAAATGAGAGCTCCTAGCAGATGTCCACTCATCTAACCCAAAATAAGAAAACAATGAACAGAGACAAATGGAATGAAGTGGAGAAAAAACCTTCAGTTATGCTTTATAGGTTTTAAAAACTCCACTCTTTAATAGATAGACTTTCCCCAAATGGGGTGCAAAAATATATACACCCAAACAGGAGATTCTACCTCCTCAAGGTAGAACACAGAAAAAAACAAAAGAGGCAACCTGTGGTGCTCAATCTTTTATTCATGTATAAGACCCATATGAGTGCTGTAATGTTTACAAACCCACAAGTACCAAGAGCGGATGGAAAGAGACAAGGGGAATTGCAAGTAATCAACGCCTGGATGAGACGATGGTGCGAAGAAGAAGGCTTCGACTTCGTGCGCAACTGGACGGCGTTCTGGGGAAAAAGCAAGTACTACAGAAGGGACGGACTACACCTCAACAAGGAAGGAGCAAGAGTTTTGGCAGGCAACATGAAGAAGGCAATCGAGAAGGCTTTAAACTGAAAGATAGGGGAAAGCCGACAGTCGACCACCGGTCGATGGCACGGATAGCAGGATGCCCCGATGAAGAAGCCAAGGAAAGCTACTCCTACAAAAGAGAAGACGACCTCACAGCCAATAAGGGAGAAAAAGCAGGAAGGGACAACTCAGACACAGGAGGGGACGACCACACAGCAAACAAGAGTGATAACACAGGAGCAGTAAAGGATACCGTAATTGAAACTACAGGGACGGCCAAGAGTAGAAGGTCCAAAAAGGTAACACGAAGGGAACTTAGATGTATGTATACGAATGCTAGAAGTCTAGGTAACAAAATGGGGGAACTAGAGACAATAGCAAGACATGACATATTGGATATCATTGGCATAACAGAAACATGGTGGAATGAAGAAAACAAATGGGACACAGTACTACAGGGATACAAACTGTATAGAAGAGATCGAGTAGGGCAGAAAGGTGGAGGTATTGCTCTATATGTTAAGGAGGGAATAGATTCTGTTGAAATGGTTACAACAGAAATGAAAAAGAAGCTTGAGTCACTCTGGATCAAAATTCCTGGTCAATATGGCGCAGATACGAAAATTGGCCTTTACTATCGTCCCCCAGGACAGGCGGAGGAAACTGACTCAGAAATGATGGAGGAAATCAAACAAGAATGCAAGACAGGCAATATAATTATATTGGGAGACTTCAATTTCCCAGGGATAGACTGGAAACTAGCAACCTCCAACTGCGGCAAGGAGGCCAAGTTCCTGGAGGTGCTAGGGGATTGCTTCCTGGAACAAATGGTAAAAGGTCCTAAATGGCCTCATGGGACCGATAACAGAAGTGGAAGTCATGGTTCCACTGGGAACGAGTGATCACAATGTAATCAACTTTAAACTTGACATCGGGAAAGGGAAACATGCCAAAACCTTAACCACCACCTTGAACTTTAAAAAGGGTAAATACGATCGCATGAGAGCCATGGTAGAAAAACGACTCGAGATGGTGGACAAACTTGAAACGGTAGATCAGGCATGGTCCCTACTGAAAAATACTATCACAGAAGCACAAGATCTCTACATTCCGAGGATTAGAGCAAAAGAGAACCGGCATGGCTTACCATACAGGTGAAGGAAGCCATAAAAGAAAAGAAGGACTCTTTCAAAAAATGGAAATGCATAAAGACAACCGAAGCCTGGAACAAACATAAAGATGATCAGAAGAAATGTCACAAGGCGGTGAGGGATGCAAAACAGGAATATGAGGAAAAAATAGCCCAGGAGGCCAAAAACTTCAAGCCAATCTTTAGATACGTGAAAGGGAAAAAACCTGCAAAAGAGGCAGTGGGACCCCTGGACGACCAGGGAAGAAAAGGGTACATCAAGGAAGATAAATTAATCGCAGACAAACTAAATTCCTTCTTTGCGTCCGTCTTTACGAAGGAGGACACCTCAACAATACCTGAAGCGGAGAAAGTGTTTGCAGGAGAAATAGAAGACAGCCTCACCACAGTTGAAGTGGACTTAGACCAGATATACTATCAGATCGACAAACTTAAAAGTGACAAATCCCCTGGACCGGATGGAATTCACCCGAGAGTCTTAAAGGAATTGAAGGTTGAAATCGGAGAGTTATTGCAAAAACTTGCAAACCTGACAATCAGAACTGGACAGATACCGGACGACTGGAAGATAGCGAACGTCACCCCAATTTTCAAAAAAGGATCGAGAGGGGAACCGGGCAACTATAGACCTGTGAGTCTTACGTCTGTCCCCGGCAAGATGGTTGAAGCACTGATCAAGGATAGCATAGTCCGGCACTTGGACGCACACGACTTGATGAAACCCAGTCAACATGGATTCAGGAAAGGGAAATCATGTTTGACGAATTTACTCCAATTTTTTGAGACCGTGAACGAGCAAATTGATAGTGGGAAGCCAGTGGACATAATATATTTGGACTTCCAGAAAGCGTTCGACAAAGTTCCACACGAAAGACTTCTCAGGAAACTACAAAGCCATGGCATAGAGGGGGATATACAAAGATGGATAGGCAAATGGCTGGAAAACCGAAAGCAGAGAGTGGGCATAAATGGGAAGTTCTCCGACTGGGAGAAAGTGACTAGTGGTGTACCCCATGGCTCGGTACTTGGGCCGATCCTTTTCAATATTTATATCAATGACCTGGAGGAAGGAACATCCAGTGAGATCATCAAGTTTGCAGACGATACAAAACTATGCCGGGCGATCAGATCGCAGGAGGATAGAGAGAAACTCCAGAGTGACTTGTGTCGGTTAGAAACATGGGCGGAGAAATGGTAGATGAAGTTCAATGTGGAGAAATGCAAGGTAATGCATTTAGGCAATAAGAATAAGGAATACGAGTATACAATGTCAGGTGCAACTCTGGGGAAGAGTGAACAAGAAAAGGACCTGGGTGTACTGATAGATAGGACCCTGAAGCCGTCGGCACAATGCGCGGCAGCGGCAAAGAAGGCAAATAGAATGTTGGGCATGATAAAGAAAGGAATCTCGAGTAGATCGGAGAAAGTTATAATGCCGCTTTATAGGACAATGGTCAGACCACACTTGGAATACTGCGTCCAACATTGGTCTCCCTACCTAAAGAAGGATATAAAACTGCTGGAGAGGGTGCAGAGACGAGCAACAAAACTGGTGAAGGGTATGGAGAAACTGGAATACGAGGACAGACTTATAACACTAGGATTGTTCTCCCTTGAGAAAAGGAGACTGCGTGGGGATATGATCGAGACCTTCAAAATACTGAAAGGAATCGACAAAATAGAGCAGAGAAGATTATTTACATTGTCCAATTTGACACGGACTAGAGGACATGTAATGAAGCTAAGGGGGGACAGGTTCAGGACTAATGTCAGGAAGTTCTGCTTCACTCAGAGAGTAGTTGACACCTGGAATGCCCTCCCAGAGGAGATTATTGCGGAATCGACCGTCCTAGGCTTCAAGAGCAAACTAGATGCATATCTCCTTAAGAGAGGCATATAAGGATATGGTGGACTATAAATTACGCCAGGTGTACACATGGCAGGGCCTCCGCGTGTGCGGATCGCCGGACTTGATGGACCGAAGGTCTAATCCGGAGATGGCAGTTCTTATGTTCTTATGTTCTTATGACCAGATTGAATATTTGAATATTGAGTGTCTCATGTATCCTCAGGTAGTAATGTAATCCAAACTACTGATGACCACATCAGACTACAAGACATTCAGAAAAGAAATAAAAACAATACTTTTTAAGAAACTCCTAAATCAGCCCTAACTTCACCTAATTTTACCTCCATGTACACAATTTACTGTAAACTGTAATTATCCTTACCTCGAAATTACCTAACTACCACTCTAATGTATCTTCGTTTCCTACATTGTAACCCCGTTTTATAAATCTTTTGTAAGCCGCCTTGAACCGCAAGGTAATGGCGGAATAGAAATCCCTAATGTAATGTATACCGCTATATCCGTTAGGTTCTAAGCGGTTTTAAGAAAATATACATTTAAATTGAAAGTAAGAAGTTAGAAAGGTGCTTAATAAATTCCCTTACTGTCCCGAAGGCTCACAATCTAACTAAAGCACCTGAAAGTTGATAAAGAAGTGAAAAATAAAGAAGTAGATTAATGTTAAACATTTTAACTAGACAGTATTAATCTGAATAGTACTTTGGTAATGGAAGAGAGGAGAAAAAAGGAGTAGATGTAAAAGGGAGAACTGTTGGAAGATAGAATTTTGGAGAGAATTTAAATGAAGGAGATATAACATAATAAAGGCAGAATTAAAAACAATAGATAAGGTTAAAGAAATTCATAATATGAAAAGAAAAATAAAGTAAAAATAAAAATAGTGTCTTTAAACACAGTTTCAGTCATTGATGAATGTGGAGCAAGCAAGCGGTGTTGAAAGACTATGTGTGCCGGTGCCGTTGTTGCTAGGGTAAATAGGGTACTCCTGTCCTGTATTTACTGTGCCAACCTGGGCCGACGGACAGCGGGACACTAGGGCAGAAGTCCTCCGAAACTCGGGTAGGCAGATGACGATTAGACCAACGCTGTTAAAGTCCTGCATGCAGGATACAGGTGGAGGAGGCGAATGCACTGCAACAGTCACAAGGCGCTGAGCTGTACACTGGTATCTCTGGGGCCGAGGCCAACATGGAGCTCCCTCTTTGCTGTTGTTACGCTCTCGCACCTTCTGAACTCCGCAACCTCGGCGAGAAACTCTGGAGAAAGGTTGGGCAGATGAATGATGGGACCTCGGGGCAAAAGTCTTCAGATCCCGGGTAGTGTTGAGGGAACCAGACTTTCTTTCAGATTCTTTGGTCTTGAATAGGCAATGGTCGGGGTTGTATCTCTGAAGCAAACATGACCTTCTAGGATATGCCAATGTTTCTTTATAATTTGCTGTATATATGTGGACAGGTATGAGTACATACAGTCTTTGTTTTGCTCTAATAATGTGTCTCTTTCCCTTCCTCTTACCTTGTTGTAATATTCCTCTTTACATTGTTGTGGATATCATCTTTGTAGAAATTGCTGCTTCATCTTGGGAGCCTGTATGTCAAACTCTGATAGGTCTGTACAAAGTCTCCATAACCTCAAGAGCTGAGAATATGGTAAACTATTTTTCAAACTGGTTGTAACTGGTATAGTGGAGATATTTGTTTCTATCTGTCTCCTTTCTGTAAATCAAAGTTACCAGATGGTATCATGTTTTCTTGATGTTGATGTCAAGATAAGAAATCTGTGTATCATTATATTGCATTTTAAATCTCAAATTAGAGTTGCATGAGTTTATCCATGAATGGAACATCTCCAGTCTTTCTTCTGTTCCTTTCCATATGATGAATATGTCATCAATATATCTTTTGTACAAATATATTTCGTTCGTGAATGGATGTTTCCCCCAAAAAAGTCTCCTCAAATTCTGCTACATAAAGATTTTCTAGGTCTGATGCCATGGATGACCCCATCGCAGTACCGCATATTTTCTGGAAAATATTTTGACAGAAATCAAAGTAATTATTTGTGAGAACAATCGTGGCTAATGTGAGAATGAAGTGGTTAGGTATCCTCTTATCCTTCTCCCTTTTCTGCAATGTTTTTTTCAACCACATTCAGAGCCTCTAATCTGGGGATGTTTGTACAGTGTATCTATGTCCATTGTTACTAGATCTCCCTCATATGCTTCTATAAGACTTATTATATTGGATTAGTCCTGCACATATGATTTCATCTTTGGGTTAAAGGGTCTTAAAAAGAAATCCACAAATTTTGACACTGGTTCTAAGACTGAGTTATTGCCAGAAATGATAGGGCGACCAGGATAATTTGTTGCTGATTTATGAATTTTGGGTAATAATACAGAGGGGCATAATAAAAAAAACACATTTAAATCCCCTTTTGGCCTAAGGCCCTAAATGTTGAAAGTAAAAGCAGGGAACATTCCATTATCAAAAAGGGTCCAAAATCTTACTCAAAAATATGGAGTGGCTTACATGATGAGGAGGATAGATGAATATATGTACATTTCTGTGATTATCTGGGTATATTAATTCTCTATGTCACTGGTCACATTTTCATTCTATGATGTCCTTTATGATGTTATATGTTCTTTTTCTTTTGTTTTGACTCTCCATGCAAGACATGTGGCTTGGATATTCTTGTATTGTCGCCTGTTGGTATTACTTGTATGGATACTCAATATTTGTATTTCTGTACTGTACATTTTTCAAAAATTTAATAAAAATATTGGACTTAAAAAGGGTCCAAAATGAGTTTTTTTTAAATAATGGCCTGCCTCTACGTTCAGCTGTTTAAATGCCCAGACCACCACTATATCTAAACTTACACCATATAATCAATCTAAAAAAAGTCTAAGTCCCAAATGTCCAAAACAAGGGCTTTTAGGCGAAGGAGGGGGCCAGTCCTTCACCTAAAATCTGGATTCTATAACCGGTGTCTGTCAAAAAGAACACCAGTTATAGAATCTCCCCCACCCCAGCAACGATTGGGCCAGGAGGGAGCCCAAGGCCTCCTGGCCTGGCGACCCGCACCCCAGTCAATTCCAGTTGGCCCAGGCACCTCAGGCCCCAGCAATGGTTGCTGGGGGGAGTGAGTAGGTTGCAGGGCCACTGAGCTGATCGCGCCAGCTGCCATCAGCTCAGTGGGCCCTTTTTCGGCACCTATACCTGTTTTGACTTGGCCAACTCAAAACGTATAAGTGACGACTAGGCCTAAGGCTACTGGGCCAATTCTGGTTGGCCCAGGCTCCTCAGGCCCTCCATATTTTGCTGTAGGTACGAAAGTCCTTTTCTCAATACTCCTTGCTCAACTTTTGTCAATTGGTGTTTTGAGAGGTTGAATATGGGAATCTGATTTTCTGATTCTACTGTTGTGATGGGTACATGGTTTGATGTGATGTACATCTTGGCCTTGGTATAACCAAGGACTTACTGTTTCCCGATGAAGCAGCAACCTTCAAGTGCTCTTGATGGTGAACTCTTAGCAGTCATCCTGGAATTAAATTCCCACTGCAGATCCTTGTAACTGTAGATAAATAACTTAACACTTCATTGACCCAAGTTCAAAATATGTGCCCATGTAAACTGTTTTGATTTTAACCACACAGAAAAAGAAGTATATCAAGTCCCATCCCCATATCATAGAAACAAAAAGTGTCAAGAAAAGTGTGGAACCACCTCCCGCCCTTTCCCCTCCTCTAAAAATGTCTCTTTTCACTCTATGCATTTAGAGGCAGGGGAAAGGCCTAAGCTGGTTTTAGATACGTCTAAAACCAGCTTTGCTTATGGGTACTTGGACGATCAGGCCTTTTGATCATCCAAGTACCCATTTAGGCTATTGTTTAGATGGTTTTTCTTTATTATGAGCCTTATACTGTATTTATTATGAGCCCCATACTATATTTTTATTATGAGCCCCATACTGGTATCACTGGATATTTTAATCAACAACTATTTTTCTTTTGTTGTTATATATCCTGCTTTGAATGCAATCTGTACAAAGTCATCAATATCTTTCTTTATCTTCATGGTTGGATCTCCATCCAATGGGCAATAGTATGTCCTGTAATCTATTTGATGTTCTAACACTTGAACATATCTCTCTCTGTCCATATCGACTATACCCCCACCTTTGTCAGCAGGTTTTATTGTTTGTTTGTTTATTTAATTATCTCCTACCTTATCCAGGGCGAATATCAATTTTACATATAAAATAATACATTACATTTAACTTATAAATCACATCAACACAACCCTCATTTTAACAAAAATACAGTGGTGCCTCACACAACGAACTTAATTGGTTCCAGGAGCAAGTTTGTTATGTGAAACGTTCGTTATGTGAAACGCGTTTTCCCATAGGAATACATGTAAAAAAAAATAATTCGTTCTGCAGCATAAAATATGCTAAGATGACATAAAAAAGATAAATTTTTTGTTATTATTTTTATTTAGATACATCTAAAAACATACATCTCCCTGTCCTTTTACTTCCACTATCTTCCTATCCCATCTCTATTCCCTTTTGTCCCTCTCCCCATGATCAATCATCTCACCACCTCTCTCTGCCCTCACCCTCAGGGTTCAAGATTGCTTCCACTCTTTTTCCTGTTGTTCTCTCTGCCTGTCACCCTATGATTTAGCATCCCTTCTGCCCTTGTCCAATATTTCCCCTTCTCTCCCTCCCTCTCATCCCCTGCTCCAACATGTGCTTTCAGCGGCCTTCTCCCCCCTTAAGCGTCTTTTCTTCTCCACTCCACCTTTCCTCCCTCCCTGCCTCCACCTTTGTGGCGCTTTTGCACCCGACCGACAACAGAACAGGCCCGGTCGGACAAATCTCCCTGTCCTGTAGCCGCGAATCTAAATTACCTTCTTACAGCAGCTGGATTATTGAAGCTGCTGTAAGAGGTAATTTAGATTCGCGGCTACAGGGCAGGGAGGTTTGTCGGCCGGGCCTGTTGTCGGTCGATCGGGGGACCTGACCAGCTGTGCACATTCTTCGGGGCGGACCGCCCCCTCCCCCCTCTTTCGTTCGCCATTGCCTTCTTCCTACCTGCCCTGCCGCAGCCGCACACAGCCGAACGGAAGTCTTCCTGATGTCAGCGCTGACGTCGGAGGAAGGGAGGGCTTTGCTTAAGCCCTCCCTCCGACGTCAGCGCTGACATCGGGAAGATTTCCGTTCGGCTGTGTGCTGCGACAGGGCAGGTAAGGAGAAGGAGACTACCCTCGCGGCTCGACCAACCCCGCTGCGATCCAACCCCGCAGGAACCCCGGACTTCGTTGTGTGAAACGAAGTCCGTTGTACGAATCAAGACATAAAGTTCGTTGTGCGCAGCGTTCGCTGTGCGAGGCGTTCGCTGTGCGAGGCACCACTGTACTCACATACATGCAATGTATAAAAATACAAGTAACATATCTTATTCAATATCTTCGTAAATGACCTCGAAGAAGAAACGACCAGTGTTATTGTCAAGTTTGCAGATGACACAAAGCTATGCCGGACAATCAGGTCACAAAAAGACAGCGAGACACTTCAGAGAGATTTGAAGCAACTTGAAAGATGGGCAGAAAATTGGCAGATGAGTTTTAATGTGGAAAAATGCAAAGTGATGCACCTGGGCAGAAAAAACAAGGAGCATGAGTATAAACTGTTAGGTATAACATTGGGGAAGAGTGAACAAGAAAAAGACCTAGGAGTACTGATAGACAGGACCCTGAAGCCGTCGGCTCAAAGCGCAGCGGCGGCAAAGAAAGCTAACAGGATGTTAGGCATGATAAAGAAGGGAATCACGAGTAGATCAAGGGAGGTCATAATGCCGCTTTATAGAGCAATGGTCAGACCACACTTGGAATACTGTGTCCAACACTGGTCTCCATACCTGAAGAAGGATATAACACTGCTGGAGAAGGTGCAGAGGCGAGCGACAAAGCTAGTAAAAGGTATGGAGAACTTGAGCTACAAGGATCGCCTCAGAGAACTGGGATTATTCACCCTTGAGAAGAGAAGACTGAGAGGGGATCTGATAGAGACTTTCAAATTGCTAAAAGGAATCGACAAAATGGAGCAAGCTCACTCACCAGCAGGGGGAAAGGATGGAGAGCAAGAAATAGCTTTATTCACATTGGCGAATGTGACCCAGACTCGGACCAGAGGTCATGGCCTGAAGCTGAGAGGGGACACGGCCAGGACAAATGTCAGAATGTTCTGCTTCACACAGTGAGTGGTAAAAGCCTGGAACTCTCTCCTGAAAGAGATGGTGGAGGAAACTACCATTCTAGGATTTAAGGGAAAATTGGACGCACATCTTCTTGCAGGATACATTAGTCACTCTTGCATTGAGGGATACGAGTGACTAATGTATGCACCAGGGTACGCCTGGCTGAGCCTCCGCGTGTGTGGATCACCAGACTGGATGGACCCCAGGTCTGATCCGGTGCAGGCATTTCTTATGTTCTTATATAAATTGCTTCAACAGCAAGCATCGGAATACATCAGAGTATAAAAATGCCTATGATTATACAAGTCACTACCATGACGAGTATCATTAAAACCATTAACACAAAGCAGACCAAGGAACACAACAGTGACCCACACTCTGTACTCAACAGTCATCACTATTGCTCCCTCAAGCACTCTCATACCCCATATTTCATCATACAGAACAAATGTATTTTCAATGTTTTCTTAAAGTTCTGTAAATTCTGCTGATAACAGATATATTCTGGAAGGTTTTTCCATTCCCTGGGGCAATGCAGTGAAAAATGCTGCTCCTAGATGTTGAAAGCCTCAAGTACCTCACAGATGGGATAGACAAGTCCAGATGCTCAGTAGACCAAAGCAAGGGAGCCGATTCATGTGGTATGATACTCTGGACCAGATGTTTGGACTATTTCTATGTTTCTTCTGAGGGTTCTTACTGCATCATGTTACTCCTTTGATAAATTATGAAATGCCTTTTTTTTTTTTTTTTTTTTCTCCAAATGATCTATATGTCTTAGGACACATTTTTGAAATGTCTCAATGAGGGATATATAGGGGCAGATGGTATCCATTTAGATTTTCTTTTCTGAAGTAACGTATCAATTGTGCTTTCATTTTCTGAAAAATAATGTTGTATCTGTAGTTTTCTGTTGAATCAGAACATGTTAATCCTGGTTTGTAGAGGATCATATTTTGCTGTAGGTACGAAAGTCCTTTTCTCAATACTTCTTGCTCAACTTTTGTCAATTGGTGTTTTGAGAGGTTGAATATGGGAATCAGATTTTCTGATTCTACAGTTGTGATGAGTACATGGTTTGATGTGATGTACATCTTGGCCTTGGTATAACCAAGGACTTACTGTTTCCCGATGAAGCAGCATCAAGTTCTCTTGATGGTGAACTCTTAGTAGTCATCCTGGAATTAAATTCCCACAGCAGATCCTTGTACCTGTAGATAAGTAACTTAACACTTCATTGACCCAAGTTTAAAATAAGTGCCCATGTAAACTGTTTTGATTGTAACCACACAGAAAAAGAAGTATATCAAGTCCCATCCCCATATCATAGAAACAAAAAGTATCAAGAAAAGTGTGGAATCACTTGTAAGTTTCATACCTTCACATCATTCTCTTCTTGGTTGGGCTATAAATGTTTTAGCAGCCCCTCATATTGTGAAGTAATAATGGCTCATTCCAACAATACCTAAGAGCCAACCTCATCTGTAATGTCACAATGGCTTGATTTCTCTATACTTGTGCCCATGATAGAGATGTTTAAGAACATAAGAACATAAGAAGTATCTCTGCTGGGTCAGACCAGACGTCCATCGTGCCCAGCAGTCCGCTCGCGCGGCGGCCCAAATTTTATTATTTCGCACTTTGTCCCTGTTTCCATATTATTTATAAATATATTGAATAGCAGCGGTCCGAGCACCGACCCTTGCGGAACACCACTCATGACCCTCCTCCAGTATGAGTAGTGGCCCTTCACTCCTGCCCTCTGCTTCCTACCCACCAACCAATTTCTGATCCATCTGTGTACGTCTCCTTCCACCCCATGGTTCTTCAGTTTCCGAAGTAGGCATTCATGGGGTACCTTGTCAAAGGTTTTTTTGAAATCTAAGTATACAATGTCTATGGGGTCCCCTTTGTCCATCCGTTTGTTAATTCCTTTGAAGAAGTGCAGTAAGTTGTTAGGCATGATCTCCCCTTGCAGAAGCCATGTTGGCTTGTGATTAGAAGTTTATTTCTTTCAAAATGCTCATCGATGCTGTCTTTTATCAGCACTTCCGCCATTTTCCCCGGAACCGAGGTCAGACTCACTGGTCTGTAGTTCCCCGGGTCACCTCTTGATCCCTTTTTAAAGATGGGCATAACATTGGCTATCTTCCAATCCTCCGGGATCACTCCTGTTTTCAGGGATAGATTGCAAACTTGCTGTAGTAGTTACGCTATTTCCTCCTTAAGTTCTTTCAGAATCCTTGGGTGGATTCCATCCGGGCCCGGTGATTTGTCAGTTTTTAATTTTTCTAGCTGCCTGCGTTTGTCTTCAAGGCTTATTTCCATGGATGTTAGTTTATCTGTATGGTCTCCTTTGAAGATTTGCTCAGGTTCCGGTATGTTGGATGTTTCCTCTTTTGTAAATACAGAAAAAAAGAACATGTTTAGTCTTTCCACCTCTTCTTTCTCCTCCTTCACCACTCCCTTCCTGTCTCCGTGATCCAGCGGTCCCACCTCCTCCCTAGTCGGCTGCTTCCCTTTAACATATCTGAAGAACGGTTTGAAATTTCGTGCTTCCTTGGCTAGCCTTTCTTCATATTCTCTTTTGGCTTTTCTAACCACGAGGTGACATTCTTTTTGATACTTCCTGTGCTCTTTCCAGTTCTCCTCCGTTTTGCCCTTTTTCCATTTCCTGAATGAATTCTTCTTATCACCTATCGCTTTCTTCACTTCTTTGGTTATCCACGCCGGGTCTTTTGTTTGATTCTTTTTGCACCCTTTTCTGAATCTTGGGATATGCAGATTTTGCGCCTTGATCACCGTGTCCTTGAATAAAGACCAGGCTTGCTCTACAGTCTGCCATTTATTTTAGGTGTTCCTAAGTTTCTTCCTTACCATTACTCTCATCGCTTTGTAGTTTCCTTTCTTGAAGTTAAAAGTTGTCGCTATGGTTCTTTTTCCCTTTGGTATTTCTACTTCAATTTTGAACTTGATCATATTGTGATCACTGTTTCCCAACGGTCCCTTTACTTCCACTTCCTTCGCAGGCCCTCTTAGCCCATTTAGGATTAGGTATACTACAGGGATACAAACTATATAGAAGGGATCGAGAAGGGCAGAAAGGTGGAGGTATTGCCCTATATGTTAAGGAAGGAATAGATTCTGTTGGAATGATTACAACAGACAGGAAAGAGAAGCTGGAGTCCCTCTGGATCAAAATTCCTGGTCAAAATGGCGCAGATACAAAAATTGGCCTTTACTATCGTCCCCCAGGACAGGCGGAAGACACTGACTCAGAAATGATGGAGGAAATCAAACAAGTATGCAAGACAGGCAATGTAGTTATATTGGGAGACTTCAATCTCCCAGGAATAGACTGGAAACTAGGAGCCTCCAACTGCGGCAAGGAGGCAAAGTTCCTGGAGGTGCTAGGGGATTGCTTCCTGGAGCAAATGGTAAAAGAGCCGACAAGAGGCGACGCCACCTTGGACTTGGTCCTAAATGGTCTCACGGGACCGATAACAGAAGTAGAAGTCATGGCTCCACTGGGAACGAGTGATCACAATGTAATCAACTTTAAACTGGACATCGGGAAAGGGAAACATGCCAAAACCTTAACCACCACCTTAAACTTTAAAAAGGGTAAATACGATTGCATGAGAGCCATGGTAACAAAACGACTCGAGAAGATGGTGGACAAACTTGAAACAGTAGATCAGGCATGGTGCCTATTGAAAAATACTATTGCAGAAGCGCAAGATCTCTACATTCCGAGGATTTCTAAAGATCGGAGAACTAAAGGCAAAGGAAAACCGGCATGGCTTACCATACAGGTGAAGGAAGCCATAAAAGAAAAGAAGGACTCTTTCAAAAAATGGAAATGCACGAAGACAACCGAAGCCTGGAACAAACATAAAGATGAACAGAAGAAATGTCACAAGGCGGTGAGGGATGCAAAACAGGACTATGAGGAAAAAATAGCCCGGGAGCCCGTCACAAGGCGGTGAGGGATGCAAAACAGGACTATGAGGAAAAAATAGCCCGGGAGGCCAAAAACTTCAAGCCCTTCTTTAGATACGTGAAGGGGAAAAAACCTGCAAAAGAGGCAGTGGGACCCCTGGACGACAAGGGAAGAAAAGGGCACATCAAGGAAGATAAACAGATCGCAGACAAACTAAATTCCTTCTTTGCGTCCGTCTTTACGAAGGAGGACACCTCAACAATACCTGAAGCGGAGAAACTGTTTACAGGAGAAATAGAGGACAGCCTCACCACAGTTGAAGTGAACTTAGATCAGATATACTACCAGATCGACAAACTTAAAAGTGACAAATCCCTTGGACCGGATGAAATTCACCCGAGAGTCTTGAAGGAATTGAAGGTTGAAATCGGAGAGTTATTGCAAAAACTTGCAAACCTGTCAATCAGAACTGGTCAGATACCAGACGACTGGAAGAAAGCGAACGTCACGCCAATTTTCAAAAAAGGATCGAGAGGAGAACCGGGCAATTATAGACCTGTGAGTCTTACGTCTGTCCCAGGCAAGATGATTGAATCACTGATCAAGGATAGCATAGTTCAGCACTTGGACACACACGACTTGATGAAACCCAGTCAACATGGATTCAGGAAAGGGAAATCATGTTTGACGAATTTACTCCAATTCTTTGAGACCGTGAACGAGCAAATTGATAGTGGAAAGCCGGTGGACATAATATACTTGGACTTCCAGAAAGCGTTCGACAAAGTTCCACACGAAAGACTTCTCAGGAAACTACAAAGCCATGGCATAGAGGGAGACATACAAAGATGGATAGGCAAATGGCTGGATAACAGGAAGCAGAGAGTGGGCATTAATGGGAAGTTCTCCGACTGGGAGAAAGTGACTAGTGGTGTACCCCAGGGCTCAGTATTTGGACCGATTCTTTTTAATATTTATATCAATGACTTGGAAAACGGAACATCCAGTGAGATCATCAAGTTTGCAGATGACACAAAACTCTGCCGGGCAATCAGATCGCAGGAGGATAGTGAGGAACTCCAGAGCGATTTGTGTCGGTTAGAAAAATGGGCGGAGAAATGGCAGATGAAGTTCAACGTGGAGAAATGCAAGGTAATGCATTTAGGCAGTAAGAATAAGGAATACGAGTACAGAATGTCAGGTGCAAGTCTGGGAAAAAGTGTACAAGAAAGGGATCTGGGTGTACTGATAGATAGGACCCTGAAGCCGTCAGCACAATGTGTGGCAGCGGCAAAGAAGGCAAATAGAATGTTGGGCATGATAAAGAAAGGAATCTCGAGTAGATCGGAGAAAGTTATAATGTTGCTTTATAGGGCAATGGTCAGACCTCACTTGGAATACTGCGTCCAATATTGGTCTCCCTACCTAAAGAAGGATATAAAAATGCTGGAGAGGGTGCAGAGACGAGCAACCAAACTAGTGAAGGGTATGGAGAAACTGGTATATGAGGATCGACTTAAAACACTGGGATTGTTCTCCCTTGAGAAAAGGAGACTGCGTGGGGATATGATCGAGACCTTCAAAATACTGAAAGGAATCGACAAAATAGAGCAGAGAAGATTATTTACATTGTCCAATTTGACACGGACAAGAGGACATGAAATGAAGCTAAGGGGGGACAAGTTCAGGACTAATGTCAGAAAGTTCTGCTTCACACAGAGAGTGGTTGGCATCTGGAATACTCTCCCAGGGGAGATTATTGCAGAATCGACAGTCCTAGGCTTCAAAAGCAAACTAGATGCATATCTCCTTGAGAGAGGCATATAAAGTATGGTTGGCTATAAAATAAACCAGGTGTATACCTGGCAGGGCCTCCGCGTGTGCGGATCGCCGGACTTGATGGACCGAAGGTCTGATCCGGAGATGGCGCTTCTTATGTTCTTATGTTCTTATGTATAGAGTGGCATTCCCTCTCATCGATTCTCTAACAAGTTGATCCATGAAGCAATCCTGTATAGCCTCCAGGAATACGGTCTCTCTGGCACATTTGGAGCTTCCAAGACTCCAATCTATCCAGGGATAGTTGAAGTCTCCCATAATAATTGTGTTACTGCTTTTGCATTCTCGTTTCATCTCGGCTTCCATTTCTTCATTGATAGCTTCGGTTTGCCCAGGTGGATGATAGTACAGGCCCATCTTTATCTCGGGCCCTTTTCTTCCCGGTATTTTAACCCATAGCGATTCCAAATTGTTGGTCATCGCTGCTGTGTCCACTCTGGTTGAGTGTATGCTTTCTTTTATGTATAGGGCTATTCCTCCTCCTTTCTGACCTGACCTGTCCTGGCAATAGAGTTTGTACCCCGGTGGTGCTGTATCTCATTTGTTTTCTTCATTACACCATGTTTCGGAGACCACAATGATGTCTATGTTCTCAGTTTTGCCATGACTTCTAATTCCCCCATTTTGTTCCTTAGGCTCCTTGCATTAGTATATATGCAATTTAGGTCCTGGTATTTTTTTTGTCTTAATTTCCTTTCGCTGTGTTTCAAACTTTATTTTGTTCCCTTGTGCTGCAATCCTTTCATCCTCCTCTTCTGGGTTAGTCAACTCCTGTGTTTTGCCTGTTGTTTCTTCCCAACATTTTTCCCCCTTAGTATCATTGCGTGATACATTCTTCCGAATCGTCGTCTCTTGGTCGACTGTCGGCTTTCCCCTTCTTCTTAGTTTAAAGCCTGTTCTATTCCTCTCTTGATGTTCTTTGCTAGAATTCTAGTTCCCGCCACGCTCAGGTGTAATCCATCTCTCCTGAAGAGCTTGTTCTTACCCCCAAAACGTTGTCCAATTCCTCACAAAGTGGAACCCCTCTTCTTCACACCATCTCCTCTTCCAAGCATTTATTGATTGTAGTTCCGTCTGCCTCTTCACATCTGCCCTCGGTACTGGTAGGATCTCTGAGAACGCTATCTTCTGGGTCCTCATCCTCAACTTCCTTCCCAGAATCTTGAATTGTTCTATCAATGTACTTCTTCTGTAGTCTTTTCTGCTGACATCATTTGTCCCGATGTGGATCACTATTACAGTCTCTTCTGTCTCTGCTCCTTCCAGGATCTCTCCAATTTTGTCCTTTGTTCTCGCTCCTGGGAGACAGGTCACTAATCGATCCTTTCTCCCACCTGCTATGTGGTTGTCTATATTCCTTAGGATTGAGTCTTCCACTAGGATCACAGACTTTCCCTTCTTCAACTTTCGCTTCAGTTGCAGGTCTGTGTCCTCGGTGTACTTTACTGCTTCCTCTTCTAGGCACCGGCAAGACCTTGCCTCCCCTTCCTGCGGAGTTCTTCTATGGGCTTCTTCTTCCTTGGTGTCCGACTGCTCTTGCTCTCTATTCCTTGCAGGTGTAGCTTCATCCTTCCTGCGATGTTTTTGTTCTTCCACCCTCCTGTAGGCCTCTTCGATGAACTCCTCGAGCTCCCTGACTTGTTCCTCGATGTGCCTCTCTCTCTGGGTCTTCAGCTGTCTTGAGTGGGTCTTCTGTCCTGAACGGGTCTTCCATGATGTAAAGTCCCTCCAGTTCTTGAATCCTGTACTTCAGTCAACTAACCTCCTTCTTAAAGCTTTTCAGTTCCTGACACCGACTGCATACATACGACTGCCTCCAGGAGGGGAGGTAATTGTACATATGGCAGTCCGTGCAGTACACTGGGAAGCTCATCTTCTGGATTCCCTCTGCTTCCATTGCTGTCCGCCTATTTGGAATACTTTTTATTAATGTACCTGTGCCTTTTGCTAGTGTGTGTGTGTTCTCTTCTCTATCTGCTTCTTCCTTGTGTGTGTGTATTTCTTCTGTGCCTGCCTTCCCCTTACCTTCTGTGCCTTCCGCTTCCTTGCCTTGCTGCCTTTTGCTTATGTGTACTTTCTTGGCTTTACCTTACCTTACCTTAGTGTGTGTGCTCCTTTTGTGCCTGCCTCCCCCTTACCTTCTGTGCCTGCCGCTTCCTTGCCTTGCTGTCTTTTGCTTGTGTGTGCTGTCTTGGCTTTACCTTACCTTGTGTGTGTGTTCCATCTGTGCCTGTCTCCCCTTTACCTTCTGTGTCTGCCACTTCCTTACCTTGCTGGCCTTCCCTGGTGTCCTTGGTTGTGGTGACTTGGCCCTTCTTGAGGCCTTCGCAATGGCGCTCTCGCTAAGGCGAGTGCTTATGCCGCTCGCCTTCGCCGCGTGCCATTGGCTCCTCCCCTTTTTAAGGGGGAGTTTGGATGATGACTCTCCGATGCGGTGAGAGTGGGCGGAGCTTACTCTCACCACTGCCCCTGGCTTCCTGCTCCTCTTTGCCTCCTCTCCCGGCTCCTTTCTTGCTTTTACTGTCCTCCTTCTGTCTCCCCCTTCTGCCTGCTAGCTCTTGCTAGTTCCTCCTAGCTCCTTCTATCTCTGCACCACATGCACCCTGGCTCCTCCCCTTTTTAAGGGGGATTTCAGATGATGACTCTCCGATGCGGTGGGGGAGGGCGGAGCTTACTCTCACTGCTGGAATAGGCAGTGGAGACAGAGACTGTGTCTGAATTCAAGAGAGCCTGGGATAGGCATGTGGGATCTCTCAAAGAGAGAAAGAGATAATGGTTACTGTGGATGGACAGACTAGATGGGCCATTTGGTTTTTATTTGCCTTCATGTTACTATGTTTCTACTAGATGCATTTGCTTCACTAAAATGAAAAGTGTCAAAAGAAGTGTGGAATAATTTGAAAGTTTCATTATTCCACTTCAATCTTTTCTTGGTTGAGCTGAGAACTTTTCAGTGGCCCCTCATACTCTTGGTTTGCATAGCTAATTCTTATTTTGTGTTCAAAGTATCATCCTTCTACCTTGACACATTCATAAAGTCTTCAATGCAATTGAGCAGTTAACTCAATGAATTCTGCAGTTAAAAGTTCAGCTGTTTTGTTAGCTCAATGCCCTGGAGCTCCATCCTATTGAAAAAGAAAATACACAGAAATATCTTGAATTTAAAGCAACGTTTCTACTTAAGTAGGACATTCTTGGGTTATTTGGAAAAATGTTGGGTATCAAATTTTTTAATGTTTATTACAGAATTGACCTCTAAGTGATTTCTTTTGTTCTAGTTTTTTTCCAGAAAGGTACTATAACTTCCTGGCCTTTGTTTCTGCTGTGGATGAAATTAATAACAGCTCAGAGCTCTTACCCAACCTCACACTGGGGTTCCACCTGTACGATTCTTTAAAATTTCAACTCTCCATGCTTAAATCTGCTGTGAACATATTTTCCAGGAAGAACAATGAACTCCCTAATTACAGCTGTAAAAGGTATGGCACATTGGTTGCTATCATTGAAGGCCTTCAAGCTGAGGAATCAACTCAGCTGTACAAAATATTTGGGATATACCACTACCCACAGGTAAGGGGGCTTCTACAGTTCCCTTTATGCATTAGTGAGTGATTCATTTGCAAAGACACATTATACTTCATCAAAATCCACAAAGAAATGAGACAAGGAAATGGACATAAAACTTTTTGATTTTTTAATATACTCTTTAATAAAGTCCATTTCAGGAACATCATCTCTCCACAGTGTTTTGTTTTTTTTTTGTTTCTCTCATAAAACTTTTCTTTCATAAATATTTTATTGAAATTTTGAAGAAAACATCACAAAAAAAAACAACAACAAACAAACGCAATATTAGAGAAAAAAATAAGTCACAGGGGGCTATAAATGATCCATACTAAATATAACTTTTAATCCTTAAACTTAAGTAAGCCATCCTATACTTTTCTAGATTTACTAAAATTACCACATTTAATTGCATAATTTTTTTCATATTTACTGGATAGACGCAACATATTCCACCACATATTATATTGCATGTTGCTATTTCACATTTGTTAGATTCTTTTAAAAGTATTTTATAACTTTTGTATTTGATTCAGACTGTAACACAGCATGCTATTATTCTCCTTGGCTTTATTGTTTATGTTTATTTCCAAATTGTGACCTGCCACTCCTTATATTTCATATACCCCCGTATTTTATTATGTTGCTTTTGAAGAAATTTTATCATAAAGACATTTGGAATGCTTAAGAAAATATCGAGACTATTAAAGACTACAGATTTTTCTAGTTGGTTAAAATCACGTCTTTTGATGGACTGTGTCATCATATACTGTATACTGGAGGATTGTGACATTTTAATGTTATAAGTATAATGTAAATTTCAAGAATGCAATAATTTATTATGATATACAGTAATTAATATTTAACATAAGATTAGCAAGAATTATATAATAAATTTGCATTGAAAAATATACTGAGGAATATGAATCTGTTCTAAATTAATATTGAATGTACATTTGGATTACAGATATACTAGCTTTAATAGTACTGTTGTATACATGGCACATGACTAAGATGTTCATGCAATTTAATTAGAAATTCAATTAGCAATAATTATAATTTGTAGGTTCATCTAACTGCATGCTGTGAGGGTGGTTTGTAATGTTTGGTAAAAAAAAAAAAAAAAGCAAGTTAAATAAGAGCTGGCCATGGCAGTATCAGCTCCATTGCTCATAGAATTCCTATAAGCATCAGAGCTATTACATCTGCGGCCAGTGCTAAAAATCACACTACAGTTTTATAATAGGGGGGTTAGTCCAGTGAGTTTTCCTATGATATGAACTAGAAATTCCTCTGCTGCCATCAGACAAGGGTGCATTTTTCATGTGGACATTTTTATTTTTGAAAATAGCCAAAAAAGATAGATGTCCTAAGGACCAAAACTTATACATATGTCATTTAAAAAAAAATAAAAGATTGTGATAATCAGTGTGTCCCTCCTAAGGCACTCATACAACAGTCTGGATCTCATACTTTTTCTGGGTTTAAAGCACCTTTTGCTCAGTCTGTAGATTAACCATTTGCAACCACCAGAGGAAGCAAGCACACAACTCTGATGTCACCTCCAAGAGCAAGCACATCCTGCCAGAGCTTTTCCCTTTATACATATGGAAGAAGGGACTAACTCAGTTAGAGAGTAGGGAAGGGTGTGCCTATAGCTAGATGCACAAGCAAGCTGACTGTTTTGAGCAGAGGAGGGACAGAGAGGAGCAGAAGAGAAGGCAAGGAAGACTGAGAGCTCTAGAGAGGTCATTGCTGCCTGAGGTGATAGAGCTGAGCCTGCCTGAGCCAGTGCCTTCTGAAACAGAGCTCAGTGTGAGCAGTTAACGGATGTAGAGCCAGCTGGAGACTCTGATAATCACATCCAGGATATGGAGGTATGTTGGTCTGCTAAAGCCAGAAAGAAGCAATAAGAAAAGAACTTTCTAAGCTGTGTTTTCCTGTGCCAGTTGAAAAGGATTGTCTATGCTGCTAACCCCTTGTCAAGACTTCAATTCTTAAAGAACATATGGAAAAGCAAAGAAAGTTTTATGTTTTTGCTATTGCTGTTTTGTTTTCCCCATTGTGTGTGGAGGGGGTTGGACAGCTGAAGTCCATTGTTGGTGGCAGAGAGAGTGAGGTAGTTCTGTGTTGTTTAAGTGGGTTCTTTTTGCTACAACTTTTACCATCATGCAGAGCCACTCTCTTCCAGCAGCCTAGTACTAGAATGGGCCAGGCTGGCTGACAAACAAGCCTGATTCAGAATCAAAGAGAAATTGATTATCCTGTTGTTTGCATATGAGACTGTGGATGTTATGAATTGTAGGCTCTCTGGAGCCAAGGACTATCCCAAGACTCACCCAATGGAACTTTTTCTGAGTAGTTGGGGTTTAAAGCAGGAAGTTTTGTTTTTTTCTTTTTCCCTGGCTGGGAAGAATAAGTTGGGTGAGGCTTGATTTAAGAGACAGATATTTCAAGCCTGCATTTCATCCTGAGAGTTTTGTTTGTTTTGCTAAGATATGGTGGCCTGAGGGGTAGGACAGAATATTTGAGCACTCTGACCATTGTTCATTCTTTTTGTTGAACATTATACCAAGGCTAGGGAGCCATAAGCAATGTGTTTTTGGGGGTTTTCCCTGAAGATAATAAAAGGGTTAAAAAATATCAGAACTGTGTATGGCTTGATCGTCACATGCCTTCCTGACAGACGCCTTTGAGGCCCAATTTGACCCATAGGTTATTAAATTATGCCACAGGTTACCCCGAGAGCACCGCCCAAAGGGTGCCTGGGACAAGATAGAAGTCTGGCAGTTTAGAAAATGGAAATTTTTTCTGTTGGGTTTGTGGACATCTTGCCCAAAACATCAAACTGCAGACTTACACAACTTATCAAAAATGCGCCTCCATGTGTACAGCCTTAGTGGAGACTACATTGTTAAATTTGCTTTTTTATCAAACTTTTCAAACCAACCTCATATTCTATAAGGGTCAGCACCTAACTCCTAGAATGGGTTGCCAGGTACCAGCACCTAATTTTCAGAATGGGTAGCCAGGGACATGTCAGAGGTATTCCTAAAAGTTATACACCAAATTTCAGAATATCTTTTCTCCACACTTAATTTTAACACCAGCATTTACACGAAGTAAAAAAAAAAACAAACAACTTTGGCCATTCAAATATGGGGAAATCCAGTAAAATGTATTGTCTATGGACCCATCAAGTCCAGTGTACTGGCCAATTCAGGCAAAAACCCAAAGAGTAGCAACATTCCAGAGCTGAGATTGTGATGTCATAATGCCTCATTCCACCAATGCCTAAGAGCTAACCTCATCAGTGATGTCACAATGACTTGATTGTCCTATACTTGCTTCACATAAGAACATAAGAACTGCCATATTGGGACAGATTGAAGGTCTATCAAGCTTAGTATCCTGTTTCCATCAGTGGCCAACCCATGTTATAATAATCTGGCAAAATCCCAAGGAGTAAAACAAATTTCATGCAGCTTATCATAGAAATAAACAGTGGATTTCCCTAAATCCATCTTATGGACTTCTCTTTTAGGAAATTATCTAATTCTTTTTTACACCCTGCTAAGTTCTATAACTGGGTACTCTAATAGTACTGGCCTGTACTCTATCCTCATCCTTCACAATCTATCTGTCAACTTTGATACTATTGATCACCATCTATTCCTTGATACGCTTTCTCCTGGTTTTCTTCCTATCTCTCCAATTGCACCTTCAGTGTATTCTTCAGTGTATCCTGTTTCCATCAGTGGCCAACCCAGGTCATAAGAACCTGGCAAAATTCCATCACACAGAGCCACTCTCTTCTAGCATCTCCACTCTCTTCCTGTGTGATAGCATCCTGTCTTGGTGGTTCTCCTTTTATGTGGCTGTGGTGGTTTTAAACACGAGAGATAATTATATTTGTTTCTTCAATTGAACAAGGCTCAAACAAACAGATAGAAAACATGTCTGCCAAAGAGCAAGTGAAAATTCCAACTCATTTTTAATATGTGGATAAAACCACACAAAGCAAGCCTACAACATGTCCCCTGTGCAGTAGATCTGCATGTGCAAATGTTGGCTTCCTAAAATAGCTCTTCAGATATGGTTGAAAGAAAATTAGCCTAATAGTTAGAGCAGTAATCTCATTACAATGGCAAGTCAGGCTCAAATCCTGCTGTTGCTCCTTATGACCTTGGATAAGCCATGTAATGTTCCATTCTCTCAGGTACAAAGATTGTGAGCCTGTGCCAAAGACTATAAAATCTTGCCCCTTTCCCTGCATAGTACTTCTCCCGACTTAAACTCTCCTTTATAAAAACCTGTTCTGTCCAGTTTAGGGTAGAGCAAGTACAACTCAGAAAGAGAGTCAGCTACAAGAAGAGGGAGGGGAGAAGGGGGAAAAACAGTAAGTACCTCAAGAGAACTTAAAAGGAAGAGCCAGAGTCAATGTAGGTAGGGCCTGCTTCTGCCTAAGGTACGGGATTGCTATAATGCAATTCAACCTTTATTCCAGTTGCTGGCTATATATTGTAACTATTACTATCTGAAGCTGTTCACCATAGCTGTGATTTTGGCTAGGATGGGGCAGAACAGTCATATAAAAAATCTGGATTGAGTTAGTTCAAACCTTGGAAGCGTGGAGGGGCATAATCGAAAGGAACATCTAAGTCCGTTTTCGTCTAAGTCGCAAGTCGTCCAAAGTAATAAAACAGCTTAGGACACATTTTCGAAATATATATCCAATTTTTTTTTTCATTTCGAAAATCGTCTAAGTCTACGTCCTGCTGATCTGATTGTCCAAGTTGCAAAATCATCCATCTTTATACCACATTTTCATCCAACTTTTTGTCCAAGTCAAAAATGCCTAGAACAAGCTCTGATGGACGTGGGAGGGGTCTACAAAATGATGGACTGACCATAGTAACATAGTAGATGACGGCAGATAAAGACCCGAATGGCCCATCCAGTCTGCCCAACCTGATTCAATTTAAATTTAAATTTTTTTTATTTTTTTATTTTAATTTTTTTCTTCTTAGCTATTTCTGGGCAAGAATCCAAAGCTTTACCCGGTACTGTACTTGGGTTCCAACTGCCGAAATCTCTGTTAAGACTTACTTCAGCCCATCTACAACCTCCCAGCCATTGAAGCCCTCCCCTGCCCATCCTCCACCAAACGGCCATACACAGACACAGACCTGCAAGTACTGGCCTAGTTCAATATTTAATATTATTTTCTGATTCTAAATCTTCTGTGTTCATCCCACGCTTCTTTGAACTCAGTCACAGTTTTACTCTCCACCACCTCTCTGGGGAGCGCATTCCAGGCATCCACTACCCTCTCCGTAAAGTAGAATTTCCTAACATTGCCCATGAATCTACCACCCCTCAACCTCAAATTATATCCTCTGGATTTACCATTTTCCTTTCTCTGGAAAAGATTTTGTTCTACGTTAATACCCTTCAAGTATTTGAACGTCTGAATCATATCTCCCCTGTCTCTCCTTTCCTCTAGGGTATACATATTCAGGGCTTCCAGTCTCTCCTCATACGTCTTCTAGCGCAAGCCTCCTATCATTTTTGTCGCCCTCCTCTGGACCGCCTCAAGTCTTCTTACGTCTTTCGCCAGATACGGTCTCCACCCAGATACGGACCACCCAGACATGGCACCTAAATAGTGGGGTACCTTACCAAACCACCTCCAGAATCCCCTAGATCCACTTATCTACTACCCCAATAGCCCTTATGGCTGCAGGAGCCACTTATATGCCAGTAAAAAAGGGTTTTGGGGTGTATAGGGGAGTGCACATGTTTCAACATCAATACAGTGATTACAGGGTCTTATGGGCATAGGTCTTCCTCTCCATGGGTCCCTAACCCACTCCCAAGATGACTTAAGCCACCTCTGTGCAGGACGACTAGGCTTTCCTTTGCCAGGCTGCCAGGTGCTGATGTTCTGGAGGCAGATATTTAAAGTTGTGATTACGATTTTTATGGGGGTGGGGATGGGTCGGTGATCACTGGGGTAGTGTGTGGGGTCTGTACTATGTGTTTGTACTTAACTGGTCATTTTATATAGGTTTTTGTGACTTAGACCATGTTTTAAATGGCCTAAGTCACAAAGCCAAGTTCCGTCTAGGCTGGGTTGTAAAAGTTTTGGTTATACATTCAGTACGACTAAGTCTAGCAGCCCATCAAAATTCTGCCCTCTACACTCCTCCTGAAATGCCCCATTTAGCTCTGGTCATTCAGCGGCACTGGGAAGTCCTAGGTCGTTTATAAACACATCCAAAACCCATTTTGATTATCTTTCGTTTATGATCGTCCAAGTGCCAACTTAGGCCGGTTTTTGGACATTTTTCTCTTTCGATTATGAGCCTTATAGTGTAATTTTGAGTTGAAGGCTATATCCTTAAAGGAGAGACATGTGAAGAAACAGACTCCATAATACTGTGTAATTAAAGGGTTTTTTTCACTCCAGTGTCTGGCTGTTTGTGTTTGTGCAGGCCCTTTCTTATGCACTGTTACAGAGAACTCCATTTAACCAGGAAAATACTCACTGAACCAAGTGTCATGCAACTCAAGTTACAACTGAAAAAGCACGAGCCAAAAGCAAATAAATAAATCATTTGACTTTTGCACATGTAATAGCTATACTGTACATACCTTGTAAAATGATTTCTATAATAACAAGATGATTATTTTTCTCTACAGATTAGTTATACTTCTCAGAGTCTTTTAATGAAGAATAATGTTCAGTTTCCATATTTCTACCAGACTGTGCCCAGTATTCTTCATGCCAGTACTGGGATAATCAAGTTACTGAATCATTTTGACTGGACCTGGGTCGGTATCGTTGCACCTGATGATGACAACAGTCTCAGAGTTGTCCGAACCCTGAAAGAAGAGATTACGCAGAATGGAGGCTGCATAGAATTCATAGAAACCTTCAGTCATACTCATAACACATTTAAGCCTTTTACAGAAATACTTCAATTTTACAAGTTTCTCCAATCATCTTCAGCTCATGTGATCATCGCCTATTGTAGTGATGGGGATTTATATGGAAACATAGATATTAAGGAAATACCTAGCAAAGTTTTTATCACCATAATTGACTGGGACATTCCCCCAACCATTCCAGTGGGCTTTGGTTTGAAAAACAACACCTTGGCTTTCACTATGGTAAAGAAGAACATTCCAAGCTTCTCAAAATTTGTCCGTGATGTAAATCCTCTCCTGTTTCCAAGTGATAATACCATCAAGGCGTGGTGGAATGCTCTTTGTAACAGCCGATGTCCCAAGAATATCCAAAGATCCTGTAAAACAAATATGACATTTTTCTTCATCTTACACTGTGAGGCCAAACACCTGGGACATAGCTATAGAATTTACAATTCTGTATATATCCTGGCACATGCATTACATGATATGCTTTTGTCTAGCATTGGAAGCAACATTACTTGGAGAAGAGACCTTTGGGAGTTTTCAGATTATTTGCCAAGGAAGGTAATATATTTTTTCTAAAGACTGTTATGTTCATAAGGAAAGGCTTGATATATAGTATAGTAGCATAGGATGAAAGGGATTATCATTGCAGAAGAAGATATAAAAATGTTTCCTCAACTACCATTCTTGATCTAAAACATATTTTGTGGACCATCAAATCTTGCAGATCATTTTAGAAAACAATCATAAGCCCTATTTACACTCACAGACTATCCAGAAAGTGCAATGGCAGTCCACACAAATACTCAGTGGCACTCCCTTGTTAATTGCAGGTGGATGGATGGATGCTCCCAGACCAAACTGAGCAATTAACTTGAGTAGCACTCTCTTATACCCAGTTAAATTGCTCTGGATATCAACCCTGGAATCTTTTGTAGAATACTTAGAAAAACACAGGTAAATGTGGATTGATTCCCATCATGCACAGGTGAAACAACAATTAAACAAAGCTGAAGGGCTGTCTAGTTAGGTTTGCATCTATGGATGATACCAAAACCTGCAATGGGGTGGTGTGGATAACATGAGGGAGGACCTAATGAAGCTTTATGAATGGTCCAGATATTGACAGCTAAGATTCAATGCTAAGAAATGCAGGGTCATGCATTTAGGTTTCAAAACTCAAGAGAATGGTACAGTTTAGGGGGTGAAGAACTTATGTGTATGACAGAAGAGCAGGACTTGGGTATGATAGCATATGATGATCTTAAGGTGGACAAACAAATTGAAAAGGTGACAACAATAACTATAAGGATGCTAGGGTGTATAAGGAGAGGAAAAAATGATGCCCCTGTATATGACTCTGGTGAGACATAATTTAGAATAATGTATACAATTTTAGAGACCACATATTCAAAAGATATATACAGGATGGAGATGATCAAGAAGAAGGCTTATTCTGCTCATTTCTGGACTTTAATTCTTTTCATGCACTCATCATGATTATCTCAAAACTTGATTACTGTAATTCCAACTACACTAAAACGCTTGCAGTCACTACAAAATACAGCTAACCATTTACTCTGCTATGCCCTGCATTTCATCACTTGACTCATCTGCTTTTGTGTCTCCAATGGCTACCAGTGAGTTTTTGTATCTCTTTTAAGATCCTATGCCTCACAGATAAAACACTTTACATTGGTCAACCTCTGAATCTGTTGTCATTTATCATTCCCTATACCCCCACCTGAGCCCTCCATCCCAATCCAAAACAATTGTACTATTGTAGGGTCAAAATGTAGGGTCATGAAATAGTTAACTGTTGTTTAAAATATTGCTCTGGCCTACATAGCTAAAAACAGTGTATAATCTATTGACTGCATCTGCCTGAAATGTATGTCCTTGCCCTACCACATTGTAAGCTGAATAGATAAGAGTTTGAGCCATGATGTGCCCTGCCCTTCTGTACATGTAGCCTTTAGACCTGTAAGATTTAGATAAGCAGAGAAATGAGCTAGTTTCCTATAGGACTATAAGTTGTATCCCTGAGCCTATCATAAGTGCTGGCTTAGGACCAATAATAATTGTAGAAAGATATAGAAGTAACAAATGAAAATTGTAGTTTTTGCATATATTAGTTTGCGAAAAGGGCATAAAAGTCCGTGTATTTCCTGTTTCTGACACTCTAGTAGGCAGGCTATTAACTGCTCTAGAGTCCCGGCATGCTGTGAATAAAACTTGTATTTTCTTCACGCCTCTGACTTTGTGTATCCAAGTGACCTTTCATTTGGCGCCCGAACAGGGACTTGAAGGTCTCTTGACCACTGGTTACTCGATTGGTCACTTGTTTCTGGTCCTACGGCTGATATGTCTGCTTAGCCGGCTGCCTTCCTTTTGGGGGGTTGGCAGACCTCAGGACGTTGGACCGCTTCAACTGACTTATCTAGTCTCAGTTTAAAGTACAAGAATCTGTATCTGTATCTGTATCTGTACCTGGAGTGGCCACTATCTGGTAAGTGGGGATTGATCATCCCTATCCTGTCTCTCGTCTCCTGCCTAGTAAGCCACGTGATCTGTCGCTGAAAAGTTGTGGGAAAGGGATTCTAGGAACTGTTATTTTCTGGTTGAGTAACTGAACTGAAATCTGTTGTGTTTTGTGTGTTTGAGAGTGTCTGAGACGTCCTTGAGGACGAAGCGAGTGTGGACCTGTTAGTACTGCGTTTCCCTAGTCCGGAGACGGGCGGGGCCAGGAATTCAGGGAAGTGTTTTTGTCCTCCATTGCACAATGGGGGGATGTCTGTCTACCTGTGGGGATCCCTTGATATGTTAGATAATTTTAAAAAAGGAATTTGTCTTTGATTATACTTAACAAATCAACCCTTATTTGTCTGTGCCAGTTAGAATGGCCGATATTTGGTGTGGGCTGGCCCCCTCTGGCTCCCTGGAAGAGGACATAACTCGTCAGGTTTTTATGCATTCGTTTGCTGTCAGTTCCTCTTCCAGTCAGCCAATTTTTGCATTCCAATGGGAAAACCCTTCCACTGGACAAACCTCCTAAGTAACCTGGACCCGTCTACCCCAGGGCTTTAAAATTAGCCCCTCTCTATTCAGCACTGCCCTTGCTTCAGACCTTGCCAAATTCTTCCCTTCATCTGATTCCCAAGTCCTGCAGTATCCCGGGTTCTTTATGACTTCTGTCTGTTCAAATGTATCAGTGAAGTTTAAACTGTCAGTTGTTCACAGCATGAGAGGAGAGTACTTTTCCTTTTGTGCTGATAAGGGCCATGAAGTGTGTAGCACTTCCAATGTGGTTTCTCCTGAAACAGATAAGTGGTTTTGCATTTGAAGTTTTTGGCTATGTTATAAAATGTATATGCATATTCAGAAATGCATATAAACGAAAAATATGATTTCTGGAACTTATATTCCATGCTAAAAAGAAGTTCTTTGTCCAAATTTAGTAGTTATTTGTCTAAATTTAAAAGTTCTGAAAAGGACTACATCTGTAATTTGATCTCTTTGATCTTTAAGCAACTCTCTCTCCTTTGTGAAATTCTGTAGGAAGGGGGAGTAAGTCTCTACTGAGACCCATGTTGATTGTAAAAAAAAATAAAAATGAACAATGTTTAAACTTGTGAGTACAGTAAAACTTTGGTTTGGGAGCATAATTTGTTCCAGAAGTATGCTTGTATTCCAGGGCACTAGTGTACAAAAATATACATACTTGTATTGCAAGCCCTTGCTCGTTTGGAACAGTTACTGCATTCCTGCAGCGTCATATAGAGAGGAACCATTGGCTCAGTTGTGAAAATGTGATGCTTCTATACTGTATGTACGTGTATTGCAAGACGTTGCTGGTATAGCAAGTTAAAATTTAATCATTGCTTGTCTTATAGAACACTTGCAAACCAAGTTATTTGCAATCCAAAGTTTTACTGTATATTCCAATCTTTGTTTTGTATTTCTGTATATAAAAATTGTAAGTTTAGGTATAACAATGTAATTTTTAGGAATGCTTTTGTATTGAAGTAAATATTTTTGCCAGTCAGCTGATAGTGAAGGGACTGCTGCTTTAGAGAGCGCTTGTGTCAGACTACCCTGCTTAGTGGGTGGATCCAGAACTGCATTTAGCTTAATTTTATAAGTCAGCTCTTTGGGGTAGGAACCTGATATAGAATAGGGATTGAGAACAATTCTTATGTGTTAGTGCACATCTTAAGTTCAATTATTTTGTACCTTCTCTAAGCTTTTGTAAACCACATAGCTCTTCACGGTATTGCGGTATATAAACTGTTATTATTATTATTTATCTGTCTTTCAGATAGTGGGTCTGCCTTTTAAATTTTCCTGTGACCATATTTACATTGATTTCAAGTATGCCTTCCTCGTGTCACCTACCTTGGCTTTCAAATCTCCAAGGGTACCAGGTCCCTTCCTACACCGAGGTCTAGGCTGTCTGTAGTCTCCCTGTCCCTGATAACTGCAAGGCTCTGAGCACCTTTCTCAGTATTGCAGGATACTGTCCCATCTGGATCCCTGATTTCTCTACTATTGCTCGTCCTCTGTATGATTCCACCAAAGGCGCTGACTCAGCCCCTTTTGTCTGGACCCAACTTCAGGAGCGGTCTTTTCGCTGCCTCCAAAAACTTCTGACTCAGGCCCCTGCCTTCTGGCCCTTCTGCCCAAGAAGCTGAGCTTTATGCCCTCACTTTTGCCCTGCGCCACTCTGCCTCTCAGTCTTGCAATATATATATACTGACTCCAAATATGCTTTCCTTAACTTGCATTCCCATAGGGCCATCTGGAAACATCGAGGTTTCTTTATAGCCTCCGGCCGCCTGATCCATCATGCTCCCCTCATTCTTGACCTTCTTGAGGCCGTACAACTACCCTCATGTGTTTCTGTTATGCACTGCCATGCTTACAGACGCGTGATGGACCTTGTCTCTCGTGGCAATGCCCTTGCCGACCGCACAGCCCGAGCTGCCAGTCTCTGCCCCCTCTTTCGGCTCCTCTGTATACAATCATTCCTTTTCTGGATTCCCTTACACCCCAGTACGCTTCTCAGGAACAGACTTGGGCATGCATTATTTTGGGCCAGTCTGTCCTGAAAGGGGGGTGGATACAAAATGCACCAATTCAAGTGCCAATCCAGACCCACACACTGATACTTCAAACGCAAGCACAGCACCCTCATAGTTATTCCTCAACACCTGGCCCTCACGATTGTCAAAAGATGCCATGATCTGGCACACTCTGGAGAACCCGCTATGAAAATTGACTCTCAAGAGACATTTCTTTATCAATCACCTTGATCAGCTAGTCCGGAATATGGTCCGACAGTGTGTTGTCGGTTCTAGAATAAAATTCCCAATCAGATGACTGCCACCTCTTGGATACCAACCTATTGGAACATATCCGATGCAGGTTCTGTCTGTAGATTTTACCCACATGCCCATTTCCCGTTCCCTCAGTCACTTCCTAGTCTTCACAGACACCCTGACTAGATGGGTCAAAGCCTTCCTTACTTGCACTGAACGCGCCAGAGACGTAACCAAACACCTCCTGAATAATTCCGTGCTTTGGTCTCCCTGTTTTTATAGGCAGTGACAATGGCCCTGCTTTCATTGCCGATGTTGTCCAACAAATTGCTCAGGCCCTCCAAATTGAATAGAAATTATATGCTGCTTACCATCCTGAGAGCTCTGGTCAGGTCGAAAGAATAAACAGAACTCTTAAGACCCTTCTCACAAAATGAATTGAATAAACTAATCTGTCCTGGCCTGTCCTGCTGCCTTCTGTTCTTTTTCAGATTAGATGCATCCCATCTAAGCCCCATTTGAGCTCATGTCCGGCCGGCCACCACCCATTGTGAACCCAGATCCTGGTTCCTTTGCTACTCTGGGATCAGATATCCTCCAGAGTCAGGTCCAGTCTTTAGCTAAAGCCCTTTAAGAGCTCCACAAATGGGTCCTGGAAAGGGCCCCACTATCGATAGCTACACAAGTCCATGGGTATGTCCCTGTAAATACAGTATGGCTAAAACTTGGAAGTCAGACCCCCTGAAACCTAGGTGGATAGGTTCTTTTACTGTCCTAATTTCTTCTCTTACAGTTGTCAAAGGTGTCCGGACATGAAACTTGGTTCCACTACAACACGGATCTTCAGCTGAAGCTTTCTAAGACCTCAAAAGTTCTGAATATTTACCACTGTACTTAGCAGGTGTTCTGAATATAATTCTTTATAAGTGTTTGAGTTTAATTGACTGCCTGTGGTTCACACTGCCTTTAGCAAGTGTCTTGAGTATAACTGTTTGAAGTTTTCTAAGTTGTGCCTGAAAGAAAAATGAGCTTCCTATGTTAGTATATATAGATATGATATTTGTGTTGCCCTCACTTATGTTTCTTTCTTCTGTATTTTGTACTTAACAAGTGCAGCCCTTTGCCTGATGTTTGTTTGCATGAAGGAGTTAAGTACAGAAAGTGTCAAACATTTGAGGGTATTTTCTGTTTCCAACCTACTGGTGATGAAGTTTAAAAGTGGGCGGAAATCTGCATTGATGATGTTGAGGGTCCACTTATCAACTAGACTCTTATTGTAGACCCCACTCGCCTGGTGTCTTTGTATTGTGATACATGTGTGCTATTTGATGTTTCTCAAGGTCATGGTACTACCCCTAATTCAGTTTTGTGTGGCTCCCTAGATTGACAGCGTTATTATACCAAATGTGCTAAGTATTTAGGTCTGTATAACCTGATGCCTTTAAGAACTGCCCCTATGAGGAAACCTTCACTAATGGTGGAGCCTGTCCTTTATGAGAAAGAATACCCCATCTGCCTCCCTTACTATAGGTCCTAGCTCCGGCCCCTTGTGTACTACAGGCTACTGTAATCCCATGGTTTTCACTATCACTGACCCATATAACTGGAATGCCAATGTCCAAGTCCAGAAGGCCAGAGACTGCATGGCATTGTATATTGATGGTAAAAGGTGAGACCCAGGTACTGATGTATATGTCCGAATTGTATCCCACTCATGTGCTCCTGTCTATCACTCTGTGGTGTTTCCCCAGTTTTATGAAATTATGAAAGTAGATACTAATATCCTGTAATCACTAGAAATCTGTTTATATAGTTTGCTGAAACTATAGGTCAGACTCTTAATGTTAGCAATTATTTTGTATGAGGAGGGACTGGTATGGGAGAACAGTGGCTATGGGAGGCAATGCAGCTGGACATGTTAAACCTGACTTCACAGACCCTCACTTTTACGTTAGGTCCACGACCTTCACGATGGGCCTTGTGAACCTCCATTGTTGCTTCCCACTGTCTTCAGCCCTTCAGACACTGCTTAATGGAACTTCCTATGAATTATGGTCAGCTCCTGATAGTTGATATTGGCTCTGTGATCCGTTTGCCTACTCTTGGTTGCCTGCTTAATGGACTGGTACATGTGTGCTTTGCATGATCCGTCCCAGCTTCTTCCTGTTACCGCTGGCCGATGGTGAACACCTGGGAGCCCCTGTATTCAACACCAGAGGTCGCCAAAAGCAGTCTACTTCCACCAATTCCCTTAAAATAGGTGAATGGGGTGATGACTGGCCTGCAGAACGGATCATTGCTGCTTATGGACCTGCCACATGGACCGAGGATGACACCTGGGGCTATCGGACCCCAATCTATATGCTGAACTGCATTATTTGTCTATAAGCTGTACTTGAACTGATAACCAATGAGACCTCCCGAGCTTTGAGTACCATTGGCAGAGCGAATGCTAAAATGTGCACTGCTATTTATCAGAATCGTCTAGCTTTGGACTATTTACTAGCTGCTGTGCCTGTGATAAATTCAACCTCTCCAACTGCTGCCTTGAACTTGAGTAAAGTGATTGAGAACGATGTGGATCGTATCACCAAACTGGCTCATGTTCCTGACCAGACCTGGCGTGACCTTACTGCAGACTGGATCTCTGGTACCTTCAGCTCCTGGTTGCCCTCTGGTTCAGCATTGAAGATCATCTTGCTGGTTGCCGCCCTGTCTTCTCTGCTCCTTTGCTGCCTGCCCTGTATGGTCCCCATAGCCATAAAGCTGCTCCACTGAACTATGGACTCTGCTGTCAACCGTTCCACTGCTGAATTGGCCCTTGCCCTCTCCCAGTATCGTCCCTTACCCACTGGGGACCCCGACTTTTCTGACCCCTAACTTTATTTTGTCAGGCTTGGCTCCTTAGGTACGCCAGCCTGAAAGGGGGGGAATGTAGGGTCAAAATGTAGGGTCATGAAATAGTTAACTGTTGTTTAAAATATTGCTCTGGCCTACATAGCTAAAAACAGTGTATAATCTATTGACTGCATCTGCCTGAAATGTATGTCCTTGCCCTACCACATTGTAAGCTGAATAGATAAGAGTTTGAGCCATGATGTGCCCTGCCCTTCTGTACATGTAGCCTTTAGACCTGTAAGATTTAGATAAGCAGAGAAATGAGCTAGTTTCCTATAGGACTATAAGTTGTATCCCTGAGCCTATCATAAGTGCTGGCTTAGGACCAATAATAATTGTAGAAAGTTATAGAAGTAACAAATGAAAATTGTAGTTTTTGCATATATTAGTTTGCGAAAAGGGCATAAAAGTCCGTGTATTTCCTGTTTCTGATACTCTAGTAGGCAGGCTATTAACTGCTCTAGAGTCCCGGCATGCTGTGAATAAAACTTGTATTTTCTTCACGCCTCTGACTTTGTGTATCCAAGTGACCTTTCACTATGAATCTATGAGAACCTCTGTGTTTAACTATATAGCACCAAAGCATTGGAACAACCTTCCCTTATTCATCCTGGTAGAATGAATTTTTGCCATACTGAAGACCTTACTATTGACCCATTTCTTAAATATAGAATTTAACTTGTTAAATCCCTGTAAGGTCCCATGGAGTGCACAAGTACATGATGTTTGATTATTAACTTTCCTATCCTGTATTATGGTATTCATTTCTTACTGCATTTTGTTTATTGTACACTGCATTGATCCATTCACTGGAAAACACTATATATCAAATGTAACTAAAATGGTCAATGGTCTTCGTCATAATTCATTTGAGTACAGACTTAAAGATACAATGGGCCTGATTCTGTATAGGATGCCCAGTCTCAGCAGCTGCCTAAGCATTTTTTGAGAATTGCACATGGGCGTCCTATACAGAATTAAGTCTGTCCTAACTTATAGGGTCTAAACCTGCCTAACCACCCCAATTCTCTAACCAGCATCCATATTACAGGAATCATTTAGAAAATTGCATTGCCATAGAACTGATCAAAGTAAGAGAATCTCCCTGCCAATCAGGATGCATTTTTTTCTAAAAAAAAAAACAAAAGCCCCAAAACAAAACAGAGGTAGGTTGCCTACGCTGTAGGTGTCTGTTGTGGGAGCAGAGTAGTACCTAGGGTCACTTAATCTTGCTTAAGGCTGGAGGTGGGCATGGTTTTGACCAGATGTGGCCTTAGGCAAACTTAAGTGGCCCTAGGCATCGCCCTAGTGCCATGATAGGAACCTGAAATATAGGCCAGCAAAATGCTGGCTTACATTTAAATAGATGTGGCCACTAAACTGATTATGGCAAGGAAATTTTACTGCCATTATCAGCTGAGTGGCTGTGACAGGGATCCCCAAGCCCCACCACAAGTCAGTCAGCAGAAGGGATGCTCACTCTCTCCTACATGTCAATGCTATATAGAACTCCTAAAAGGAAGTTATTAGAGTTTAAACATAGAAACATAGAAGATGACGGCAGAAAAGGGCTACAGCCCATCAAGTCTGCCCTCTCTGCTTACCCACCCCCTGTCTATGCCCTAATGACCCAATTTCCTTATCTTGACCCTCGTAGGGATCCCACATGGGTATCCCATTTATTCTTAAAGTCTGGCACGCTGTCTGCCTCGATCACCTGCACTGGAAGCTTGTTCCAATGATCAACCACTCTCTCTGTGAAGAAATACTTTCTGGTGTCACCATGAAATTTTCCGCTCCTGAGTTTGAGCAGGTGCCCTCTTGTGGCCGAAGGTCCCTTGAGAAAGAAAATATCATCTTCCACTTCGACACGTCCCATGAGGTACTTAAATGTTTCGATCATGTCTCCCCTCTCCCTACGTTCCTTGAGAGTGTAGAGCTGCAATTTGTTCAGTCTCTCTTCGTACGAGAGACCCTTGAGCCCCGAGATCATCCAGGTGGCTGTCCGCTGAACCGATTAAATTCTGCGCACATCTTTACTGTAATGTGGCCCCCAGAATTGCACACAGTACTCCAGATGAGGTCTCACCATGGCCCTGTACAACGGCATTATGACTTCAGGCTTTCGGCTGACGAAACTTCTATTGATATAACCCAATATGTGCCTTGCCTTAGATGAAGCCTTCTCCACTTGATTGGCAGTTTTCATGTCTGCACTGATGATTACTCCTAAATCTTGTTCTGCTGAAGTCCTAGTTAAAGTTTCTCCGTTCAAGAAGTACGTCCTGCATAGATTTCCGCTTCCGAGGTGCATGACCTTACATTTCTTAGCATTGAAGCTTAGCTGCCAGGTTGAGGACCAACTTTCCAATGTAAGAAGGTCCTGTGCCATATAATTCTGTAAACTGCATTCACTTACTATATTACATAGTTTGGCGTCATCGGCAAATAGTTTTATTTTACCTTGAAGCCCTTGAGTCAAATCCCCTAGGAATATGTTGAAAAGGAGTGGATCCAGAACTGAGCCCCGCGGCACTCCACTGGTCACCACCGATGTTTTAGAGAGGGTACCATTAACCACCACCCTCTGAAGTCTGCCACTCAGCCAATCATTGACCCATGCAGTTAGTGTCTCTCCTAACCCCATCGATTCCATCTTGCTTAGCAGCCTGCGGTGTGGGACACTGTCAAAAGCTTTACTGAAGTCCAGGTACACGACGTCCAAAGACTCTCCCAAGTCCAACTTTCTAGTTACCCAGTCAAAGAAGCTGATGAGATTGGATGGGCAGGACCTACCCTTGGTGAATCCATGCTGACTGGGATCCCGAAGATTCCCTTCATTCAAGATTGTGTCCAATTTGCTTTTAATTAGTGTTTCCATGAGTTTGCACACTATTGATGTGAGACTCACCGTTCTATAATTCGCAGCCTCTGCCCTGTATGCAGAGGAACAACATTAGCTAATTTCCAGTCCAGGGGAACTTTCCCCTTACTTAGGGAGAGATTGAATAGCTCAGCCAACAGTTTCGCCAGGACATCGCTCAATTCTCTGACCACTCTTGGGTGCAAATTGTCTGGTCCCATGGCTTTGTTCACCTTGAGTCTTGCCAGTTCACTGTAAACTTCACCTGGTGTGAACTCAAAATTCTGAAACGGGTCTTCTGTGCTTTGTGTTGCCTTCAACTGCGGACCGTGTCCAGGTGCCTCACAGGTGAAGACTGAGCAGAAGTATTCATTCAGTAGTTCGGCTTTATCGGAATCTGCTTCCACATAACTTCCGTCCGGTCTTCTAAGGCATACTATCCCGCCTGTGTTCCTTTTTCTGTCACTAATATACCTGAAGATGGATTTGTCCCCCTTTTTAATGTTTTTTGCCAGAATTTCTTCCACTCAAAATTTTGCCTCCCTAACTGCCATTTTGACCGCTGTAGACCTGGTCCTATATTCTACCTTTGCCTCTCTTTTCTCCGTGCGCTTGTAGGAGAGAAACACTTTTTTCTTCTCCTTAATGAGGTGCGAGATCTCCACGGTGAACCATTGGGGTTTATTGTTTCTTTGTCGTTTATTTACTGATTTTATGAAGCGGCTAGTTGCTTCATGTATGGTTGATTTCAGTGTTAACCACTTAGCTTCTACATCATCGGTCTCCGCTTGGTCCTGCAGTGTCCGACGGACGAAATCTCCCATGCGTGCGAAGTCTGTGCCCCGGAAATTGAGTACCTTTGTTTTCGAGTTTGATCTAGGGAAGCTTTTCCTAAGGTTGAACCATACTATGTTGTGGTCGCTGGAGGCTAGCGTATCTCCTACTGAGACCTCTGAGACGCTTTCCCCGTTGGTGAGTACCAGGTCGAGGATCGCCTGGGCCCTAGTGGGCTCCGTTACCATTTGTTTGAGACGTGCTCCCTTTATGGAGATTAAGAGCCTCCTGCTACCGCTGGTTGTCGCTGAAAATGAGTTCCAGACTGCATCAGGCATATTGAAGTCCCCTAGCAGTACAGCTTCTCCTCATAGAGTGATATTCTCTATGTCTTCAATTAATTCTGTGTCCATGTCTTCCAGTTGTCTTAGGGGTCTGTATACCACACCTAGATACAGGCATTTTTCTCTGCCTCTTGCCAGGTTTACTCAGAATTGTGTAATTCGGTCATTCCGTCACCACCTATATGCAGTCCATGGTGTGAGAGATACCCAATCCCTCCAGCTGCAAACCCCAAAACAATCCCTGGCAGGAAGGATGCTCAATCCCTCCAGCCAGAACCCCCCAACAGGAGGGATTCCAACATCCTTCTATTAGCACACCCTCCAACATCTGTAGCATGAGGCATACCTACCTACTGCCAGCACCCCAACATCCCCAGGTGGAAAGATGCCAACTCCTTTCTACTGGCACCCCCCACAACATCCCAGGCAGGATGGAATCCCACTCCCTACTGCCAGCGCACTTCCCAACATCACTAGTTTGGATGCCTACTCCTTTCTGCTGGAACCCCCTACAACATCCCAGGCAGGAGGGATGCCCACTCTCTCCTGCCGGCATGCCCCTCAACATCCCAGGCTGGAGGGATGCCAACTACCGCCTGCTATAACCCCTCAGTATCCCCAGCAGGTGGGATACCCACTCCTTCCTTCTGGCACCCAACAAACACATGACCCCCACCCCCAAAAACCCCATGGGAGTGGATTTTGGTATCTGGCCAGTTGGAGTTTTAGGCTACTCCCAGTACATAATATACTGGGGAGGAGGCCTAAGACTCTGGTTGACCCCTGTGCCTCAAGCCCCTCCTATGGGAGGGGACTTATATGCCTGGGCCAATGAAGGCTTTAGGCCCCCACCTTAGGATGTACCAGGAAGGGTATTTTTATGGGTGATGGTAAGAGGGAGAGGGCATCCCTCCTGCTGGAGATATTGGAGGGAGGAACAGCGGGGGTGCTGGTAGGTTTTTGGGGGTGCTGGTAGGAGGAAGAGGGCAACCCTCCTACTATGGTTGTTGGGGGGAAACAGCGGGAGAAGGTGGTAATCCCTCCTACTGGGGATTATTTCAAGGTTTATGTCTGGAGGGATTGGGCATCCCTCCTGCCGCAGACAGTGTGGGGCATTCAGTGATAGTATTGGAAGGGAGTAGGCATCCCTTCTGCTGGCCAGCTTGTGGGGATTGGGGGATCCCTGCCATGGCCACTCAGCTGATCACAGCAGTAAGATTTCCTTGCCACAATCAGTTAAGTGGCCACATCTCTTTAAGGGCTCCTTTAACTAAGGTGCGCTAGCATTTTTAGTGCATGCTGCATTGCCGCGCACACTAACCCAATGCTACAAGCCAAAAACTAACGCCAGCTCAATGGTGGCGTTAGTGTCTAGTGAGTGCGCTAAAACTGCTAACGCAGCTTAGTAAAAGGAGCCCTAAATATATGCTAGCATTTTGCTGGCCTACATTTCAGGTGCCTATCACAGCACTAGGGAGATGCCTAGGGCCACTTAAGCTTGCCTAAGGCCACTTCCAGGCAAAACTATGCCCACACCCAGCCTAAAGCAAGCTTAAGTGTCCCTAGACAGCACCCTGCTTCCACAGCAAACACCTACAGTGTAGGCAGCCTACCTCTGGATTTTTTAAAGCAAGTTTGTTTGGCTGGTTTGACAGTGGCAGGATGGCTAATGCTGCCTACAATTGGCCATGACCAGTTATAGAATTCAGCTTTTAGGCAAAGGACTGGCCCCTCCTTCATCTAAAAGCTCTTGTGTAGGGTGTTTGGGACAGGCTTTTTTTGTTTGATTTATATGTCGTTAGTGTAGAGGTAGTAGTGGTCTGGGCATTTAAACAGCTGAACGTAGAGGCAGACATTATTTTTTTTTAAAACTCCTTTTGCATGTTTTTTTGGAGAATAGACATTTTCCCTGCTTCTACTTTCAGCGTTTAGGGCTTAGGCCAAAAGGGGACTTACACATTTTTTTTATTATGCCCCTCCACGTCTGATTTGTAAATGGTCAAATAGTTTGACTGTTGAGACATTATGTCTGATTTGTGTATGGTGAAGGAAGAGATTAGAGACAAGAAGACTTCGCTTAAGGAATGGAAAAGGTCAAAAACGGATGAAAACCGGAAAAAAGTACAAATGACATCAAAGCAGGTGCCATAAGGCAGTAAGAGGGGCCAAAAGAGACTACGAGGAAAAAATAGCCACAAAGGCAAAGAACCTCAAGCCATTCTTTCGATATATTAAGGGGAAATGACCCAGGAAGGAAGTGGTGGGGGCCGTTGGATGACCATGGAATAAAGGGAGTACTAAAGAAAGACAAAGCCATCACCAACAAACTGAACACATTTTTTGCATCTGTATTTACCGAAGAGGATATATACAATATACCAGAAGCTGACAGGCTATACACAGGAAACAATGACTGGAAACTGAGAGGGTTGACGGTCAGTCTAGAAGAGGTATGCAGGCAGATTGATAGGCTTAAAAATGATAAATTCCTGGGACTGGATGGCATCCATCCGAGGGTAATCAAGGAACTGAAAGGGGTTATAGTTGAACTGCTCCAACTAATAGCCAATCTGTCGATCAAATCAAGAAGGATTCTGGAAGACTGGAAAGTGGCGAATGTTATGCCGATCTTCAAGAAAGGTTTGGGGGAGATCCGGGAAACTACAAACCGGTGAATCTGACCTTGATCTCGACAGCGTTTTTGTTTTTTATTAACAGAGCAGCCTGATAGGCAGAAGAGGCAGAGGGGAGACAGCCTGATGGGGAGGAGAGGCAGAGGGGCGGAAGCTTGATCGGGGTCGAAGCGAGAGGAAGCTCCACCCACCCCTACCGCGTCAGAGGTCGCATCGGTTCCCTGGCTCCCCTTTAAGAGCAGGGAGCCGGACCACGAGGCAGATCTTGGCAGCGTTTTTGTTTTTTGTTAACAGAGCAACCTGAAAGGCAGGAGAGGCAGAGGGGAGACAGCCTGATGGGGAGGAGAGGCAGAGGGGCGGAAGCTTGATCGGGGTCGAGGCGAGAGGAAGCTCCGCCCACCCCCACCACATCAGAGGTCGCATCGGTGCCCGGGCTCCCCTTTAAGAGCAGGGAGCCGGACCACGAGGCAGATCTCGACAGCGTTTTTGTTTTTTGTTAACAGAGCAGCCTGAAAGGCAGGAGAGGCAGAGGGGAGACAGCCTGATCAGCAGGAGAGGCAGAGGGGAGACAGCCTGATCGGGAGGAGAGGCAGAGGGGCGGAAGCTTGATCGGGGTTGAGGCGAGAGGAAGCTCCGCCTACCCCCACCTTGTCAGAGGTCGCATCGGTGCCCGGACTCCCCTTTAAGAGCAGGGAGCCAATGGCGCACAGCCGTTCGGCGCACAGCGAAGGCAAGCGGCAAAGGCACTCGCCTTAGCGAGAGCGCCTTTGCGAAGGAGCCTTGAGAAGGAGCCAGGAGCCCAGGCAGCCCAGCAGCGATATCTAACTTCTGTAAAATAAACCACAGGTACTTCTTTTCTACTCATTTCTCTCTTCTCTCTCTACTCTTTCAGCTAGCTGCGCGCCGGGCACAACCCATTCACACCGTGGGACATTGGAACGAGAAAGGAGTAATGGAGGCTGTAGGAACCCAGCTGAGCTACCCAGTATACTGCACAGAGTGTCATATGTATGAATACCTCCCCTCCGGGAGGCAGGCGTACATATGCGGTCGATGCCAGGAACTGGATAGCCTGAAGAAGGAGGTTGGGAGACTGCAGGTTAGAGTCCAGGAGCTGGAGGGACTCTACACCATAGAGGAGCAGTGCTGGGCAACCGAAGGCGCCACCAGAGAGAGCCACATCACAGAACAAGTTAGAGAGCTCAAGAAGTTCATCGAGGAGGCCTGCAGGATGGTGGAGGCACAGGACCAACAGCACATCAGGAGGGAACCAACAGTTGGACGACAGAATCCACCAGATGCCATGGGAGTAGGACCTTGCGGAGGATCTGGATAGGCAGATGAGGTGGAGACCCATCAGAGCCCGGAGGAAGGACCAGCGGACTGCGCCACTGATACAGACCTGAGACCAGAGAGACAGTTGAGGAAGGGGAGATCTGCTATCGTAGTGGGAGACTCAATCCTGAGAGAAGTGGACAGTCACATTGCTGGAGGGAGAGAGGACCGATTGGTGACATGTCTCCCGGGGGCAAGAACGAAGGATGTCATCAACAGAATTGGGAGGATCCTGGAGGGAGCCGAGACGGAGGAGACAGCAGTAGTAATCTACATTGGAACCAACGACATCAGCAGGAGGAACTACAACAGGACTACACTAACTGACCAGTTCAGGATCCTGGAGAGGAAACTGAAACTGAGGACGAGGAAGATAGCCTTCTCAGAGATCCTGCCAGTACTGAGAGCGGACACAGGAAGGCAGGGCGAACTACAAGCAATGAACGGTTGGCTGAGGAGATGGTGCGAAGAGGAGGGTTTCCACTTTGTTTAGAACTGGACAACTTTCTTGGGAAAGAACAAGCTCTACAGGAGAGACGGACTGCATCTGAGCACGGCTGGGATGAGGATGCTGGCACGCAATGTCCAGAGCGTCATAGACTTGGCTTTAAACTGAGGAGAAGGGGAAAGCCAATAGTCGATCTGACCTCGACACATCGGACAAAAGTATCAAAAAAGGATACTGAGCAAGGACATTGTAAAAGAGGGCTCAGGACTGAGTGGGAATTTTTGGAAAAAGGACCTAAGGACGTAATGCAGGGGCCCAGGGCACAAATGGAATGGGCAATCAGGATTAACAGAGAACAACGGGAGCAAGAGGGGCAACCAAAAAAGGGGAAACAGGCTGAGGACGAAACAGACACACCACAGGAGGAGGATGACCGAGACGAGGCTTGGGGCCTAGCAACCCAGGAGGGGGTCGCCAGGAGCGCCAAACCACAAGAAAAACCAGCAGGGCAGGCAAAAAACCGGGACTTACATTGTCTATACACCATTGCTAGGAGCCTAAGGGCCAAAATGGGAGAGCTGGAAGTCATAGCCGGCAAGAAGGACCTAGACATAATTGGAGACACAGAAATGTGGTAGACTGATGACAATAAATGGGATGTGGCCATACCAGGGTACAAATTCTACAGGAGGGACAGAACACACAAAAATGGTGGAGGAATAGCGTATATGTAAAAAACTCCATACCCTCAACCAGGATGGAAACAACAGTAAGGGCGGATGGCTTGGAATCACTATGGGTTAAGCTACCGGGAGGAACTGGAGCAGACATAAAATTGGGACTGTACTATCGCCCACCTGGACAATCGGAAGAAATCGACCAGGAGTTGGAGGCTGAACTGAGGCAGGTATGCAAAAGCGGAAGTGTGGTAGTGATGGGGGACTTCAACTACCCTGGGATAGACTGGGGTATTGGGCACTCAAACTGCACGAGGGAGACCAAATTCCTGGAGGCCACGAGGGACTGTTTCATGGAACAGCTGGTCATGGAACCAACACGGGGAGATTCCACTCTTCACCTAATCTTCAAAGGACTAGGGGGACCCGCAAAAGAGGTGGTGGTACAAGTCCCACTAGGAAATAGCGATCACAACACGATCCATTGCAGGCTAGAAATTGGATCATCAAAGGTGAAAAGAACCACAATGACAACACTCAACTTCAAAAAAGGAAATTATGATGCCATGAGGAAAATGGTGGGAAAGAAACTCAACGGCAATGCAAGGAAGATGGAGTCCCTAGAAAAAGCCTGGACCCTACTCAAGGGCACGGTGCATGAAGCACAGAACCTGTGCATCCCCAAGTTCAGGAAAGGGTGCAAAAAAAAAATAGAACAAAAGACCCAGTATGGATAACAAATGCAGTGAAAAAGGCGATAGGTGACAAGAAAGCATTGTTCAAAAAATGGAAAAAGGACCAAACAAAGGATATGCAGTAAGTTCGTCAAGCATGATCTTCCTTTGCTAAAGCCGTGCTGGCTGGTCCTCATCAGATTGTGTCCGTCAAGGTGATCAATGATGCAGTCCTTTATCAGTGCCTCTATCATCTTTCCTGGTACTGAACATAAGAACATAAGAAGTTGCCTCTGCTGAGGCAGACCAGAGGTCCATCTCGCCCAGCAGTCCGCTCCCGCGGCGGCCCATCAGGCCTATTGCCTGAGCAGTGATCCCTGACTATTCCTATAACTTACCTCTTACTTTTATCTCTATAACCTACCCCTACTCCTATCTGTACCCCTCAATCCCTTTGTCCTCTAGGAACCTATCCAAACCTTCTTTGAAGCCCTGTAACATGCTCCTGCCTATCACTGCCTCCAGAAGCACGTTCCATCTATCCACCACCCTCTGGGTGAAAAAGAACTTCCTAATGTTTGTTCTAAACCTGTCCAGGCAAATAAACAAGGGTGACCCAGTTGACATTGTATATCTGGATTTTCAGAAGGCTTCGACAAGGTCCCGCATGAACAACTACTTTGAAAAATTGTGAGCCATGGAATCGAAGGTAAAATACGTGGATTAAAAACTGGTTGGCGGATAGGAAATAGAGAGTGGGCAAAATGTACAATACTCGGACTGGAAAAGCATCATGAGTGGAGTGCCACAGGGTTCGGGCTTGGACCCATGCTCAACATATTTATAAATGACCTGGAAATTGGTACGATGAGTGAGGTGATTAAATTTGCAGATGATACAAAGTTATTCAGAGTAGTGAAGACACAGAAAGATTGCAAAGACCTGCAACGTGACATAAACACACTCGAGAAATGGGCTGCGACATGGCAAATGAGATTTAACATGGATAAAGGTAAGGTGATACATGTCAGTAACAAAAATCTTATTCACGAATACAGGATGTCCAGTGCAGTACTCGGAGAGAACCCCCAGGAAAGGGACATGGGAGTACTGGTAGATAAGTCAATGATGCCGTCCGTGCAATGTGCGGTGGCGGCAAAAATGACAAACAGAATGCTAGGAATGATTAAGAAGGGGATCACAAACAGATCAGAGAAGGTTATCATGCCACTGTACTGGGCCATGGTACGCCCCCACCTGGAATACTGCATCCAGCACTGGTCGCCGTACAAGAAGAAGGAGATAGTACTACTCTAAAGGGTCCAGAGAAGGGTGACTAAAATGGTTAAGGTGCTGGAGGAGCTGCTGTACAGTGAGAGGCTAGAGAAATTGGGCCTCTTATCTATTGAAAAGAGGAGACTGAGAGGGGACGTGACCAAAAAAAACCATAAGAACATAAGAAGTTGCCTCCGCTGAGGCAGACCAGAGGTCCATCCTGCCCAGCGGTCCGCTCCCGTGGCGGCCCATCAGGCCTTATTGCCTGAACAGTGTCCCTGACTAATTTTGTAACTGCCTCTAATCCTCTAACTATTACCTACCTCTACTCCTATCTGTACCCCTCAATCCCTTTGTCCTCCAGGTACCTGTCCAGACCCTGTTTGAAGCTCTGTAACGTGCTTCTGCTTATCACATCCTCCGGTAGCGCGTTCCATGTATCCACCACCCTCTGAGTGAAAAAGAACTTCCTAGCGTTTGTTCTAAACCTTTCCCCTTTCAATTTCTCTGAGTGCCCCCTTGTACTTGTGGTTCTCCGTAATTTGAAAAATCTGTCCCTGTCTACTCTTTCTATGCCCTTCATGATCTTGAAGGTTTCTATCATGTCTCCTCTAAGTCTCCGCTTTTCCAGGGAGAAAAGCCCCAGCTTCTTCAGTCTGTCAGTATATGAAAAGTCTTCCATATCCTTTATTAGCTTAGTTGCTCTTCTCTGGACTCTCTCAAGTACTGCCATGTCCTTCTTGAGGTACGGCGACCAATACTGGACACAGTACTCCAGGTGCGGGTGCACCATTGCACGATACAGTGGCAGGATGACTTCCTTCGTCCTGGTCGTGATACCCTTCTGCCTTCCTTGAGGCTGTGGCACACTGCGCCGACGCCTTCAATGATGTGTCTACCATCACTCCCAGGTCTCTTTCAAGGTTACTCACCCCTAGCGGTGATCCCCCCATTTTGTAAGTGAACATCGGGTTCTTTTTCCCTACATGCATGACCTTGCATTTCCCTATGTTGAAACTCATTTGCCACTTTATGGCCCATTTTTCCAGTGTTGTCAGATCTTTTTGGAGATCTTCGCAGTCCTCCATGTTATTGACCTTGCGATATAGTTTGGTGTCATCCGCAAATTTAATAACCTCACATTTTGTTCCTGCCTCCAGGTCGTTAATGAATATATTGAACAGGAGCGGTCCCAGCACCGACCCCTGCAGAACTCCGCTCGTGACCCATTGCCAGTCTGAGTAATGGCCCTTTATTCCTACCCTCTGTTTCCTCTCCGCCAGCCAGTTTTTGATCCATCGGTGGACCTCCCCTTGCACCCCGTGGTTCCATAGCTTCCTTAGCAGTCTTTCATGTGGTACCTTGTTGAAGGCTTTTTGGAAGTCAAGGTAAATTATGTCTATAGATTCCCCTTTATCCACCTGGCTGTTTACCCCCTCAAAGAAATATAATAAGTTAGTGAGGCATGACCTGCCCTTGCAGAAGCCATGCTGGCTCGGCTTTAGCTGCCCTGTGTTCCCAGATGTAGTCTTTAATCAGCGCTTCCATCATCTTTCCCGGAACCGAGGTCAAGCTCACCGGCCTGTAGTTTCCTGGGTCTCCCCTTGAGCCTTTCTTGAAGATGGGTGTGACATTTACTATTTTCCAGTCTTCCGGAATCTCTCCAGTTTTTAAGGATAGGTTGCATATTTGTCTAAGTGGCTCAGCTATTTCGTTCCTTAGTTCCTTGAGTACCCTTGGGTGAATGCCGTCCGGACCTGGCGATTTGTCGCTCTTTAGCCTGTCTATATGCCTGAGGACATCCCCTTAGCTAACCTCTAGTTGGACCAGATTTTCATCCTGATCTCCTTTTACGATCTCCTCGGGTTCCGGAATGTTGGTTGTGTCCTCCCTCGTGAAGACTGAAGTGAAGAACTCATTTAGCCTGTCAGCTATCTCCTTTTCCTCTTTTACCAGTCCCTTTCTGTCTCCATCATCCAAGGGTCCCACTTCCTCCCTTGCTGGTTGCTTCCCCTTGGCGTACCTGAAGAATGATTTGAAGTTTGTTGCTTCCCCCGCCAGTCTCTCTTCATATTCTCTTTTTGCTTTCCTAACCATTCGGTGACACTCCTTTTGGTGTATTTTGTGCTCCTTTTGGTTGTCCTGATTTGTCCTTTTTCCATTTTTTGAATGATGCCTTCTTGTCACTTATCGCCTTTTTCACTGCATTTGTTATCCACACTGGATTTTTTGTTCTATTCTTTTTGCACCCTTTCCTGAACTTGGGGATGCACAGGTTTTGTGCTTCGTGCACCGTGCCCTTGAGTAAGGTCCAGGCTTTTTCTACGGACTCCATCTTCCTTGCGGTGTCGTTGAGTTTCTTACCCACCATTTTCCTCATGGCATCATAATTCCCTTTTTTGAAGTTCAGTGCTGTCGTTGTAGTTCTTTCCACCTTTGATGATCCAATTTCTAGCCTGTACTGGATCGTGTTGTGATCGCTGTTTCCTAGTGGGGCTAGTACCACCACCTCTTTAGCAGGTCCCCCATGTCCGGAATGAAGGGAATAGACTTAGTAAATAAAAACAGGTTGTTTACCCTCTCTAATGTAGAGATAACATGAGGGCATTCTCTAAAGTTAAAAGGGGATAGATTCTATACAAATGTAAGGAAGTTCTTCACCCAAAGAGTGGTAGAAATCTGGAATGCTCTTCTGGTGGCTGTTATAGGGGAAAACACCCTCCAGGGATTCAAGACAAAGTTAGATAAGTTCCCGATGAATCAGAACGTATTCAGGTAAGGCTAGACTCAATTAAGGAACTAGTCTTTGACCTAAGGGCCACCGTGTGAGCGGACTGCTGGGCACAGTGGACCACTGGTCTGACCCAGCAGTGGCAATTCTTATGTTCTTATATTGTTGTATGACTGAAAGTTATGTCTTGTGTATTTATTTATATTTTATGCAAGCTTTTACACTATGACTCACTCAGAATAGTAGGATGTAGTGAGTAATAAATTTTTAAATAAATACAAATATCACTCTAAGCACCAATGCATCATATAATTTTTACACTATCAATCCACAACGGCATATCTTTACTTAGATCTTTACATAGAAGAACACACGTTGGGATGTTGTGGAGCAAAACAAAAGGGGGGACCCGTTTTTGAAAAAGCCTTTGGGCGAAACTGGTTGAACCTTAAGGTCCTTCCCAAGGTTTAAAAAAAAGAATGAAGTAATAGCTAAAGCTAAGTACAAAAGTGTTAAAGTTGTATAAGAAAAGTTTATCGATTTGCACAAAACATAGAATATAGAGCACAAGCACTTTAAAAAAAACTAAGGTTTGATGATTAATAAAACCAGAAAGAGAAAAAAGCCTTCAAATAATTTGGCTGATTGTTGGCTGGAACTGAAGAGCATAGAGGTACTTAGAAAGGTATTATCTGAAAAAAAGATCACTTAGAAATTAGGCACTTTGAAGTTTATTATATGCCGTTGTGGATTGATGGTGTATATTACATAGACAACGTCCTAAACAACATTGGGCTATTTTAATACATCATATAATTTTTAGGCACACCCATTTATGGCAGCTAAAACTAGGCCTAAATTCCTGCACATAAGTTGTGCATTGATCAGATATATTTTATAATGATGCACATAATCTTTAGGACTGCCCAAAATCTGCCACTGGCCATGCCCCCTTTTAAAATTTGTACACTGGAACTGGTGCATGCATTCTATACAATCATGCTCTTAAAGTTCCACACAAGGAGGGGCATAATTGAAAGGAACGTCTAAGTCCGTTTTCGTCCAAGTCTCAAGTTGTCCAAAGTAAAAAATTGCTTAGGACACATTCTCAAAAAATATGTCCAAATTTTTTTTCGTTTCGAAAATCGTCTAAATATGCGTCCTGCAGATCTAATCTTCCAAGTCGCTAAATCGTCCACCTTTATACCACATTTTCATCCAACTTTTTATCCAAGTCAAATATGCCCAGAACAAGCCCTGTTGGACATGGGAGGGGTCTGCAAAATGATGGACTGAACACCCAGACATGGTACCTAAATAGTGTGGTACCTTACAGGGCAGTGCTATGAACTTCACAAAAATGGTGCCATGTCTTCTCCTCACTACAGCTCCCTTATAGGTCATGGTGAGCCCCCAAACCATCTTCTGAATCCCCTAGTCCCACTTATCTACCACCCCAATAGTCTTTATGGCTGCAGGAGCCACTTATATGCCAGTAATAAAGGGTTTTGGGGGTGTATAGGGGTGTGCACATGTTTCATTATCAATACAGTGATTACAGGGTCTTATGGGCATGGGTCCTCCTCTCCATGAGTCCCTAACCCACCCCCAAGATGGCTTAAGCTGCCTCTGTGCAGGACCACTAGGCTTTCCTTTGCCAGGTTGCCAGGTGATGATGGTCTGGAGGCTGAATTTTAAAGGTGTGATTAATATTTTTATGGGGTGGGGGAGGGTCGGTGATCACTGGGGTAGTGTGTGTGGGTTTCTATTATGTGTTTGCAGTGCTTATCTGGTGACTTTAGGTGGGTTTTTGTAATTTAGACTAAGTCTAAGCCGGCCCACGTCCAGCCCAACTCCCGCTCTCGACACTCCTCCTGAAATTCCCTGTTTAGCTTTGGTGATTCAGCGGCACTATGAACATAAGAACATAAGAACATAAGAAATGCCTCCGCTGGGTCAGACCCGAGGTCCATCGCACCCAGCAGTCCGCTCACGCGGCGGCCCAACAGGTCCAGGACCTGTGCAGTAAATTTCTGTCTATACCCCTCTATCCCCTTTCCCAGCAGGAATTTGTCCAAACCTTTCTTAAACCCCAGTACTGTACTCTGCCCTATAACTTCCTCTGGAATTGTATTCCAGGTGTCCACCACACGTTGTGTAAAGAAGAACTTCCTAGCATTAGTTTTGAATTTGCCTCCTTTCAACTTTTCCGAATGCCCTCTTGTTTTTTTATTTTCTGAAGGCCTAGGTCGTTTAGAAATACATCCAAAACCCGTTTTTATTCTCGGCACTTGGACGTATTTTGATCAATGTTTGTCCAAGTGCCAACTTAGGCCAGTTTTTGGACGTTTTTCTCTTTCAATTATGAGCCCTATAGCCGTTAACTAGTGCCAACTATAGTTAAAATGTATTACTTGACAATTATTAGTGCCAATTAGTCTAATCAATCTGTGCATGTCAACTAGCTGTGTACTCTGATTTGCATGCATATCTAAAGGCACCATGCACAGAATTGGGAGTCAGGATGCAAATGAATAATGTTAGCCTTGTACAAATCGTTGTTTACATTTTTCTATACCTCATAATGAGAACTTGAGTTTTTACAAGCTTAAATAACCTGCACAACCCTGCTGTTATCAGTATTATCTAAAAGATGTGTCTTTTTCTTCAGCTTCATCATTATCTCAAGAACGTCCATTTTAGAAACATTCTGGGTGAAGAGATATTTTATGATGAGAATGGAGACATACCCTCTGAATATGACATTGTAAACATTCTCTTTCTGCCCAATGGATCACTGAAGAATGAAATTGTTGGAAGCTATAACCCTTATGCTTCCCCAGGACAGGACTTAAGAATCAATGAGAAGGCGATAGTGTGGGAAAGGGAATTCACCAAGGTCAGAATAAAGTAACTGTAGTATGATGGAAGTCAATGAATCACAGGTGTACTTGTGTGATATAATTTAAAAAAAAAGAATGAATGAATCCTGACCAGCTGCTTCAGATTCTGCTCTGTTCTAAAATGAATTAAGAGTAGGAATCAATTAATGGGAAGACCAAATGTGACAATTAATCATGTTCTATCATAATTTCATAAGGAATCAATATTTGAAGGTAGCTTGTTATCTGGCAAAGATGAAAACCCATGCAATGCTTAGATAGAGAACATATCTGCTTAATGGTTTTTGCAGCTCTTGGGTGGTGCTATGCTTGACTTTTCCTGACTTGAAGAGTAGAAACTGGACAGATGCTGATGATTTTTCTCATCATGAAAGGATTAGATGTGATTGGACAGATACCTTCCAATCCAAATCTAGAACCTCCAACTAAAAATGAGCACACAGACCAATCACAGTGCATCACCCTGAAGAAAGTCACAGCAATATGGCTGAAACATCAGCCAAGCAAACACATATATGGCACAAACTGGACAGCTGCAAAAAAAAACATGAAACCAGCCATGATCTGCAGAGAACATCTTTGTTTTATGTTTCTCCCACTGCAATTTGATGAGGGAAAACCATGGACAAAGTTTTTCTAAGGGGTTTTCCTAAGATTATGGAATGCGCTGACCAGGCATATGCATTGCTATGAGAAATATCTTCTATTCAGGAAAAATCATAAAAGCTAGCTATTTTGAATTGCCTTTAACTCATGAATTTCAATTTAATTTGGCTACAAAAAAGAAATCCAGCCATAAGTATTGGTCTTAGGTTTCTTTTTGATTATTCCTTTAACTGTTTATAAAGTACATATTTGCCTACTTTTAACTAGTTATTTTTTTAATTAAAGAAAACACCTTTATTTTATTGAGGTTTGTTTTCCTTTTTTTATAGGGCTCCTTTTACGAAGCCACGTTAGCAGCTTTATCGCATGCTAACCCCCCGCTAGATGAAAAAATATCGCTCAAGAGGAGGTGGTAAGCAGCTAGCGCAGCCGGTAAATTAGCACACGCTATTACGCGCGTTAAACCGCTAACACGGGTTCGTAAAAGGAGCCCAGAATCACTGTAAAAATGTCCTCCCTCAAGCTTCCAAGCATCAGTGGCAGCGTTCATGACCAGATAATCCCCTGTCCCACCCTATAGCCCTGATGCTACAATGGCAGTGTTCCTGACTTTAAAAAAAACCCTCGTCCCTCTATACATCCCCTGAAGCAGCAGTCATCCTGACCTGTCATCCCCCCCCCCTCGAGCCTCAAAGCAGCAGCAGCAGTTCTGACCCACCAACCCCCTCCCTCCCTCACTAACCTGAACCAGCAGAGGCAGAGGTCCTAACCCTAACCCTAACCCTTCTCCCTCCCTTACATGAAGCAATAGCAGCATCTGGTCAGCAGAGATATCACTGTAAACAGGCTGCTTACAGCTAGCCCAGCAGGGCATTTCCTCTGCTTCAGGTAATAATAATAATAGTTTATTTTTATATACCACCAAACCATCAGTTCATGGCGGTTCATAATAATAATGCACCATTAACAGCAATGTTAAAAATGGAAATAATACAAATATAAGTAATACAACACTAAACAAAGAAATAGCAGCATCCTAAAACATTTTTTTATAATTCTTTATTGATTTTAAAACATAACAAAAAGTACAGAACAGAATATAAATATGAATCATAAAGTAAGCACTTATGTTCATTCAATAATCATACAAAATAATATATCCTCCCCCTATCTCTTCCAGTATATTCAGTCAAAGACTAAAATGAATCAAAGAGATATCACTCCCCCCTCCCCACCTCCTTCCCGCCCAGGTTGTGTGCAGATCCCCCAAACAGTGAAGATAAAGACAATTATAATGTAGTAATAAAAGACATCAATTGGCCCAAAACCAATTTGAATAAATTACTATGTCCCAACATATCAGCATATATTTTCTCATATTTGTAGGTTAAATATAGATTTGCCCACCAAAAAGGAAAACAAAGGTGATCGTAATTGCTCCAATTACAAGTTATCATCTGCATAGCTACCCCTGTCATGACAAGGAGTAGTCGATTTTTATATCAGTCTATAGGGGGTTTAGGAAATAATAATGTTCCATATATGATAATATCATATGTCAGTGGAATCGATGAGTCCAATATGGCATTAATCTGTCCCCATATCGATTTCCCAAAATTAAGTATTAAAGGACAATAGAACAACAGATGATCCATCGTCCCTATATCGAGATGACAGTGCCAGCATCTGTTAGATTTAGAACTATCTAACTTTTGTAGATGAACCGGGGTCCAAAAGGTCCTATGCAATAAAAAAAAACCAATTTGTCTCATTGATACTGACACTGTATATCTCATCCTCCAAGACCAAATTTGTGGCCATTGAGTAGCAGAAATATGTTGCTTCATCTCAAAGCTCCACATGTCTTTAAGATTAACTTTTGTTTTTTTTTTTATTTAAAAATTCAGATATTAATTTATACTACCGGGTAGCCTGATGTCCTAGGAAATCTGTCTGGAAGTATAGGACCTGCAAGCTATAATAATTTTTTTAATTTTGCCAATCAGGGAACCCCCTCTGAATGGCCTGCTTCAACTGCAACTACTTAAATACTTGATATTTTAAAAGGCCGAACATCTGTTGCAGTCATGAAAACTCAAGCATTTCCCCATTTGATATAACATCATCTAATGTACGTATACCCACCTGCATCAATGCTTCCAGATGATCTTAAACTTGCCAATTTGAATCTTGGAGTTTAACCATATAGAATGACACGTGGATTGTTGTATTGGTATAGATGTTAAATTGTCAATAAATTTTAATGTTTTCCATGTATCACATAGAATACTATTGTCCTTATAAATCCTTGGCATCTTAATACTCAAAATATGACTTAATCACAATGGGAATATGAGTTGCCATTCTAAACAAATCCAGTCCAGGAGATGTTCCAAGATCTCAGGAAGGATCCAATACATACCCTGCTGCTTGATGGTATCTATAAAAATTTGGAAAATTTACCCCACCTGCCCCAATTGACTTTTGCAGAGATACTAAAGCAATTCTAGCAGGTATACCCAGCCAAATAAATTTAATGAAAATACCATTTAACTTCTTACAAAAGGACCCCTGAAAATACACTGATAACATACTCATTTGGTAGCAAACTATAGGCAAAATCATCATTTTGACAGTTTGGATTCTCCCCCACCAAGAGAGATGTAAGGGGTTCCAATGCTCACACATTTCTTTGACTTTCAACAATAATTTTTTTTCATTTACTGTCATCGTGTCTTCCAGTGTTTTCTGAATCATAATATCTAAATATTTTATACCCTCTTCCTTCCAAAGGAAAGGGAATGGATCAAATAATCCTTTTGCACAATGCACGTTTAAAGGAAGAACCTCTGATTTACTCCAATTTATTTTATATCCTGAGAATTTACCGAATCGATCAATCAATTCCAGTAAATGTGGGATGGTAGATTCAGGATTTTTCAAATAAAGCAAGATGTCATCTGCATAAGCAGAGACCTTATATTCCCAACCTGCATATGGAATACCCTGTTTCTCCCTTGCCTACTGAATAGCCAATAACAAGGGTTCCAAAACAATATCAAAAAGCAATGTAGATAAGGGACATTCTTGTCTAACTCCCCTCTTCAGACAAAAGAGCTCCAAAAAAAGTATCATTAATATATAGTCTAGCAGAATGGGAACTATACAAGGTTTGAATCATTTGAATAAATCCAGATCCTGTTCCAAACCAATGCATTGTTTGATACAAAAGTCCATTCAACACAATCAAAGTCCTTCTCTGCATCCAAAGAGACACAGAATGCCGGATCATTCATTGTTTTTGATAAATTAAGCATATGAAATGCCAATCTAGTGTTGTTTGAAGAATGTCTTTGATCAATGAAACCTGTTTGTTGCATACCAATCATATAAAGGAGAGCCTTAGCTAACCTTAAAGCCAATAGCTTAGCCAAAAGTTTTCCGTCTACAGTAATTAAAGAAATAGGCCTGTAGTTTGAAACCAACATGGGATCTTTATTCAGCTTCAGCAAAACAATAGTTAAAGGTTCTGCCATAGTACCTGTATTACAACCTTTAGTTAGTTGAGCCTGATATAAATTTAAAAGATGAGGTAAAAGTATAATTTGGAATGATTTGAAGAGCTCCACTATGTATCCATCATTACCCAGAGCGGATCCAGCTCTGAGGGATTTCAGTGCTGCCTACAACTCTTTAAGTGATATAGGTACTTCAGACTTCTTTTTATATGTTCAGAAATTTTTGGCCCTTTAATCAATTTTAAAAATTCTGATCCATCAATCTCTTTTTTAAATAAAACTCAGAAGAATATAAGGCTTTATAATACTCCACAAAATGCTTTAGAATATTTCAAATTTGTGTATAAATTTGACCCTTCTCATTTTTAATGGCCACAATCTTTACTTTTCTATTTAAAAAATGAAATTTGGCTGATAATACAAATTTATCAAATAATCAATTAAAAACTTAAATAGATTAACAAAGGTTATAAATTCAAATCAATTCTTTGTTTCACATTTTTTTTATATCTTTCTGAAATTGATAATAGAAAAGGCATGGGGAAATAAGAACGTTCAAACATGAATTCATTACTCCAGCCTGGAATGCTAAGGTCCTATCTAAAAAATTATTATAACGGCATGCTTTTACTGATGGAAAAGAGAACCAACCTTGTCTTCAAATGTTTTTTTATATATTATAAAATCTAAAATGGGAAGGGAGAGGCTGGAGGATTCAAGATGCAGCAAGTATGGATGCCTGAACGGGAGGTAGCGAGTTGCTGAGATTTTTTTTAGTACTTACCGCTGTGGATTCCCGACCCGTAACGTGGAAAAGAAAGGGGACAGTTTGCCCTAACCCTCCGGCATCTGGTACCCTGCAGTCAACAACTCAGCTGACGATTTCAGCTGCCTTCGCCCGCTCAGCCGTGGAGACCCACTCTACTTTGGAGGTGAGCCCGGAGTTGTTGGGAGACCTCAGCGCTGGAGTTGCCCGGACAATTCTGAGTCCGGAACAGAGGTCAACTTCTCCCCAACCCAGAAGTCTGGTGATGCAGGGAGCTGCAGGAGCCCAGCAGCCTGACGAGGGGGATCTGGACTCCAGCAGAGGAGGGACGGCATTGCTGGAAACTCAGCAGGAAGGTGTTGGTTTGGAAGTTCAGCTAACCCCCACTGCCAGTGAAGTAGAGGTGAGAGGAACTTCTAGAGGGAACAACATTAGTTTTGGGGAAAAAAACAGAAAAGACTGATATGGAAGCGCTGTGGCAGGCCATATCTATAATGGACGCTAACCTAAAATTGAGTCTTTCAACTATAAAAAATGATTACAGAACTATCTATTCGAAGGTGGAACAGCAAAGACTGCAACTATCTAAATTTTGTGAAAAATTGGAGAAACAAGAACAAAATTTGGAGGAAGTAAAGATTGTCCAGTCGGAATTGGTTAAGGAAAGATCATTCATTTCCCGCAAGTTGGAGAACTTTGAAAACTCACTTAGGAAAAACAATTTAAGATTTTTGAATTTTCCTAAATGCCCAGTTATCTCCCCAGTGGAGATGGCAAGAAAATATTTTCGAGAAGTCCTAGCCATCCCTTTGGAAAATTTACCTCCAATTGTCAGGGCTTATTACCTGGATATAAGGAGACCTCAAGGGGAGTCAACCCCCTAAGGAAAAATCTAAGGACAATGTTGATCTGTCTTTATTTCTGGAGAGTTTGGTTTTCTGGTGGAGCTTACCAGAGCCTTGATTGGAACTTTAGGAGAAAAGGACTTGAGGGTTGCTGGCAGTATTGTTTCTTTTTGCTACTAGCAAAGAACTTCTACTGTTGGAGAGGTTTTGTTTTCTTCTGTTGTGTGCATGATTACCAACACTGCTAGGATAAGAATTGCTGTGGAGGAAGTAGGCTGGGGTGATGCATGCTGTATCATCTAGGTGGGATATTTTGAGGGTCTTCTCTTCCCCTAACATTGCTAGGAGAGGGGATGAGCGAAGCTACTCAGCAGCCTATGCCCCATAGTGACTCTAAGGAGACGGCACACACCTGCCTATAGTGATAGAGGGCAGGTACTGGAAGCAGTAATTGTTTTGTTTCACCAAGATTTTTTTTTTTGTATTGGATGTCAGCAAGAACCTGGTGAAGAGAACTGTATCTAATTTATAATAGTCAAGGAAACTTGCAGGGCTGTGGCCCTGGCCAGCCTCAAAACCCTGAGGGGAAGTTTTGGATTGTATGTGGGGGAGGTTTTTTGTTTTGAAAATTGTTTGCTTGCCCTGGATGGGATTTGCTGGGCCTAACTGGGAACAAGTCAGCCAAGTGAGAACTGAACTTAAAAGGCTAGCTTGAGCCTGACTTACAAGAAAATTTTCTGTTTGTTTTGAGAATATTATTCTTTTGGAAAATATAGAGTGGTTTGAGTGTGGTTTTAATGTCATATGACTTTGCTTTTCCAGAAGGGTCATTCACATGTTAGAGTGACACGCAGTGAACAGTCTCGTCACCCTGCCCGCATCTTCGCTATCCAGCGATTGGCAGGAGGGTGACAAGCTATAACTTTTATGTTTTCACACTCAGCAATGATAAATTGATAAAAAACATTTCTTAAAAAAATTCTAGCAGTATTTTATTAAATAAACCTTCAAAATCTTTGTTTTCTTGTGGAAAATAACAGAAATTCAACATCACTAACAGTTAAACGTGGCTTCGATGTTGAGCATATCAGTCCCTGAACATTAGGGCACTGGTTTCATTAGGGCAAGCTGGTTTTCAAGTAGGTAAACTGAAACATGTCGCTGGAATACTTGGTTGGACCTGAATCACATTTCCTGTTCCACCTTCTTGGTATTACCAATTAATGTTTGGCAAAGCCAGTGGACAGATGGTCTAAAGATCCAAACTGAATACAGTAGTTTGTCAACACAGCAAAGGTGGTTAACGACAAAGTTGAGGAAGGTGTTAAACTGATAACTGACTTTGCTGCTGTCATCACCACAGCCCAATGAAGCATGAGGCCTTATTGCAAGGAGTTGAGCAGCAGCACAGGCTTTATCCTGACCATCTCAAGAGGACATTGAAGCCCAAATTCTGTAACCAGCGCCTATGGTTAGGCACCTATTTTGGAGGCACCCAACTAGATAGGCGCCTATCTAAATTGAATAACAAGCTCAATTGAGCTTTTTAATCAGCACTGATTGAAACATAGGTGTCTATCAAGAAAGCATGATTCTGGAACAAGGTGCATCTAAAAATTTAGGCAGCCTTCAAAAAAATAGGTGCTATGCATGTTAGGAATGGGCGTGGCTACATGTTAGGCACCTTGTTGCAGAATCACTGCTCTTAAGCATGCTTAAGCACTCAGCTAGGCACCTAACTTTTAGTTGTGCCTAGAGCTGGCCTATTTTTTGGGTACCTCCAAAATAGGTTCCACTCAGCGTAATTCATTAAACAGCACCCAATTTTATTTTAATCGCACTGAACAGTGCCTAATTAGGTGCCTAACTTTTGGGCACGTCTCATAGAATTTGCCCTTGAATGCTTGAGTGTTTGGAATGCTATTGGTAGATGAGGACACCAAAGTGTACATGTTTAGCTATTAGAGAAGTATGTAGCAATGTATGTTGTGATCTAAGCCCATCTGTCGGCAGTGGTGTAGCAAGGGGAGGCATGGGTCAGTCCACAGCAGGTGCCGTCTTTGTAAGGGCACGGGCACCCATATTCCTTTTCACCCCCTACTCCTTCCCCACCTGACTGCCTTGCTTGCATGCTGCTACCCTTCCTTGTATCTCTGTAACATTCCTGGTGCGAGCAGCAACCCCTAACCTGCTGTTGCACCAGTGTAAACTCTTCCTCTGACATAACTTCCTGACATAACAGCAGAATATAGCAAAGCATACCCAAATGTTCTTTCAGCGTGGGATCAGTGCCACCATGCTAGCTACTCCCCCCTTCAAAAGAGAGAAATTTCATGAGTTATTTATATATTGGGATTTATTAACCACCTTTATGAAGAGGTTCACCCATGGTGGTGTACAGCAACTACAATTCAACATAAAACGTACAGATTTGGTACAGCATAACAGTCGTAAAAAGACCAAATATAGACATAAGTACAATAAATGAGGTTGTCAAAATCAGTAAATTGAAACAATAATAGGACTTCCATGGAACTCTTTCAAAAATACTTAATAGCACTGAAATTCAAATGAGGGAGATATAATATGTACTAAAAGGGAGCCATAATAGGCACAAATCAGAATATTTAAAATAACATAGATATGAAGCTTAGGCTTTTATACAATACAATATATCCTATAGCTGAGAGGTCAAATGCAGATTTTAGATGGGGACAACATGGATGCGATTGAATGTGTTGGGATAAACAGATGGGAGGCTAAACTCAAGGCAAGTTGTTTAAACAGTTAAACAGGGTATGTTAGCTTGTTGCAGGTTTCTGGGTTTCCTTGTGTCTTGTCAGGTAGAAACCAGTGTTTCAGCCACCATGCTGTGGCTTTCTTCAGGGTATGTTAGGCTGCTTTTAGAGCTAGGTTTTATTAGGTGTCATTAACTCATGTTTGAGTCATAGAGTCTTGATGAATTACAGATCTATAAAGAAATAATTTTTGTTCTAATCTGGTAAGGTCTTCCAGCATCATCCCCAAGGTTGTTTTCAATGTATCCAGTATCCTGATTTCAGGTTGCCCTCTTCACCTGGCTCCTACAATTGTCCCAAACATGATGTCCTTCAGCTTTGATCATTCTTTTCTGACTATGTGACCAAAGTAAGAAAGTCATAACTTTATCATTTAGGCTTTGAGTGACATAGCTGGTTTGATCTCTTCCAGAATTGATGTTAGTTCTTCTGGCAGTTCACAACATGCCTTCTCCAACAGCAAAGCTCAAATGAGTCAAATTTCTTTCTATCTTGTTTCAGCAGTGCTCAAATTTCATATCTGTAATTGACCACTGAGAAAATGAGTGCATTGACAAGTCTGATCTTTGTTTGGAGTGTAATTTCCTTGCCTGTGTTGAGAGCCTTCATTGAAGAGTTACCAAGTGCTATTCTGTAGAGCATTTCTTCTCTGCTAGTTGCTTCTTTGTTTATGAAAGAGCCCAGGAGATTGAAATCCTTCACAATTTATATTCTATCACCTTCAATCTCAAAATCTTTATAATTTTATATGTTCATGATCTTCATTTTATTTATGTTCAGCTCTAATCCCATGTCATGACTTTCAGTTTTGACTTATCTCAGTAGATCTTCTTTGCTGATGGTGATGAACATTGCATCATCTGCATAGCACAGGTTGTTTATATTTCAGTATAAGATATAAGGAAATGATTTATGTAGTATGTGTGGCAAGTTAATCATGGTGCAGACTGAGTGTAGAGTCAATCACACTATGTATTAAAGGGTTGGGTGGAGTCAGGCTTTCATCTGATGCCTGAAGTGGTGGTAGTCTGGATTTAGATGTAACCCCTCTGGGAGTAAATTCCAGTGCATGGGGACCACTCCTGAGAAGGCATGGTGGTGGGTATCACATCATACAATTTCTTTTGATGAGGACTCAGATAGTGATGCTCCTTGAGAGGACCTCAGATGTCTCGATGGTGTATAAAGGGTTATCTTGTTCTTTAAGTATTCTAGCCCATTATGTCTGAGTACCTTGAAAGCCCTGCAAGGTGTAGTTTGTGCAGGAAGGGTGTGATGATGTCTTTTGTTGTTTTCTTTAAGCCAATATTTTTGCTGGCAATTATAATCTGAACATGTTCTCCATCCTCCACCTAGTTTCTTTAGTTTAAAAGCTTGTCCACATGATATTTTAATTTGATTGCACTAGATTTATTTATTTCTCAAGTGACCCAGTGGCATAGTGAGGGAAGTTGGCACTTAGGGCAGAGGAATGCAGCACTCGTCCTCACCCCTTGGTATGGTCTTGACCCCTACTTTGCTTGCTTCTGGCAAAGATTTCAAGAGGTAGAGAGACATAGTAATGTCAGGGAAGAAGAGAGACTGGAATAGCCACTGGCTGAGACTTCCTTCTGATGTCACATCCTGTTCCCATTAACAGGAAGAAACATAAGAGTGAAGAATGAGGCCGGCATAAGCAGCACATTGGATAGACTGTTCACTTCTGCTGAACATTGGAACATAAAGTGGAGAGGTTCCGGAGCCTCTATACTCAGCAATTTGGTAGCCAGAATAGTCCAACCAACCTTGCTATACCATTGAATCAGCCCTTTACAACCAGTATCATTATGGATTTTAATAAAAATAAAAAAAACACCAAAAAACTGGATACTCTATTCAAATAATTTATGCTATTAACTATAAACTTCTAGATTCAGGAGCATAAAAGGTAGATGGCAAAAAGAGTTGATGTAGGGTTGGAAAAACATTAGATTACCACTGGAGATTTGTAGCAGTGAGCTCATAAATTAGACTGATAGATCCAGTCGTATAAATGGAAGAACTAAATTAATAAGTATAACTTTTCAGCTCCTATATTAAAACAGATTTTACTGACAGACTCTTATAGTTTGACTGAAAAGTAGACATAAACTTAGGTGTGGATTTTTTGAATATCAGACCCACATATCACTCCTTACATAAGAACATAAGAATTGCCACTGCTGGGTCAGACCAGTGGTCCATCATGCCCAGCAGTCCGCTCACGCAGCAGCCCTCTGGTCAAAGACCAGCACCCTAACTGAGACTAGCCCTACCAGCACACATTCTTGTTCAGTAGGAACTTGTCTAACTTTGTCTTGAATCCTTGGAGGGTGTTTTCCCCTATAACAGCCTCTGGAAGAGCTTTCCAGATTTCTACCACTCTCTGGGTGAAGAAGAATTTCCATACGTTTGTACGGAATCTATCCCCTTTCAACTTTAGAGAGTGCCCTCTCATTATCCCTACTTTGGAGAGGGTGAACAACCTGTTATTATCTACTAAGTCTATCCTCTTCAGTACCTTGAATGTTTTGATCATGTCCCCTCTCAATCTCCTCTATTCGAGGGAGAAGAGGACCAGTTTCTCTAATCTTTCGCTGTACGGAAGCTCCTCCAGCCCCTTAACCATCTTAGTCAATCTTCTGTGGACCCTTTCAAGTAGTACCATGTCCTTCTTCATGTACGGCGACCAGCGCTTGACGCAGTACTCCAGGTGAGGGCATACCATGGCCCAGTACAGTGGCATGATAACCTTCTCTGATCTGTTTGTGATCCCCTTCATCATTCCTAGCATTCTGTTTGCCCTTTTTACCGCCGCACATTGTGTGGATGGCTTCATTGACTTGTCGATCAGAACTCCCAAGTCCCTTTCCTGGGAGGTCTCTCCAAGTACCACCCCAGACATCCTGTATTCGTGCATGAGATTTTTGTTACCGACATGCATCGCTTTACACTTATCCATGTTGAACCTTATCTGCCATATTGATGCCCATTCCTCGAGCCTTTAATGTCACGTTGCAGATCTTCACAATGCCCCTGTGTCTGTACTACTCTGAATAACTTTGTATCATCCACAAATTTAATCACCTCGCTTGTCATACCTATGTCCAGATCATTTATAAAGATGTTAAAGAGCACGGGTCCAAGCACTGAGCCCTCCGGCACCCCACTGGTGATGCTCTTCCAGTCCGAGTATTGTCCATTTACCCCCATTCTCTGTTTCCTATGCTATAGCCAGTTTTTAAACCACATGATTATTTCACCCTCGATTCCATGGCTTGCAATTTTCCGAAGTAGTCATTCATGCGGAACCTTGTCGAACGCCTTCTGAAAATCCAGATATACAGTGTCGATCGGATCACCCTAGTCTATCTGTTTACTCCCTCAAAGAAGTACAGCAAGTTCGTCAAACACGATCTGCCTTTGCTAAAACCGTGCTGACTGGTCCTCATCAGCCTGTGTCCATCAAGGTGATTAATGATGCTGTCCTTTATCAGTGACTCAACCATCTTTCCCGGTACCGAAGTCAGACTCACTGGTCTGTAGTTCCCCGGATCTCCCCTTGAACCTTTCTTGAAGATCAGTGTAACATTCACCACCTTCCAGTCTTCCGGAATCTTTCCCAATTTGATCGACAGATTGGCTATTAGTTGAAGCAGTTCAGCTATGGTCCCTTTCAGTTCCTTGATGACCCTCGGATGGATGCCATCCGGTCCCGGGGATTTATCACTCTTAAGCCTATCAATCTGCCTACTCACCTCCTCTAGACTGACCGTCAATCCTGTCAGCTTTCCGTCTTCGTTTCCAGCATATAGCCTGATGGGTTCTGGTATGCTGTGTACATCTTCTTCGGTAAATACAGATGCAAAAAATGTGTTAAGTTTGTCAGCGATTGCTTTGTCTTCTTTTAGCGCTACCTTTATTCCATGGTCATCCAATGGTCGCACTGCTTCCTTCGCAGGTCATTTCCTCTTAATATATCGAAAGAGCGGCTTGAAGTTCTTTGCCTCCTTGGCTATTTTTTCCTCATAGTCTCTTTTGGCTCCTTTTACTGCCTTATGGCACTTGCTTTGATATTGTTTGTGCTTGTTCCAATTTTCATCCGTTTTTGACCTTTTCCATTCCTTAAATGAAGTTTTCTTGTCTCTGATCACTTCCTTCACCAGAGCCACACTGGTTCTTTGTTATTTTTCCTCTTGGATCCCTTGTTGATAACAATCCATAGGGAAAAAAATGAGTTTAAAAAACCCAAAATAAAATGTTATAATTTAAATTAGCTTAGCAGGGTTTAAAAATGTTTAGATAATTTCAAAAAATAGAAGATCATAGGCCATTATTGAGGTGGGTTGGGGGAATCCATTACTTATTCTTAGGATAAGCTGCATAAAATATGTTTTACTGCTTAGGATCTAGCTAGGTACTTGGGACCTGGGTTGGCCACTGTTGGATACAGAATACTGAGCTTGATAGACCTTCAGGCTGTCCCATTATGGTAAGAATTCATATCTTTTAAATATACTTTTAATTCATTCAGTTATTGATTTTTTTTTTTCTTTCTCTCCTCAGGTTCCTCCACAGTCAAAATGCAGCCAAAGCTGCCTACCAGGCTTCATGAAAATAATCAAACAAGGATTGCCGGTCTGCTGCTATGACTGTTTCCCTTGTCCAGAAGGAGAAATCTCCACACAAAATGGTAGGTAAATAAGCATGTGAAAAAGTTACTAATTACTAATGGAGCAGTTCTATAATTGAGTGCCTCCTTTCAGGTGCCCAATATAAGAATAGAGAAACAGGGCCTGATTCTAAAAACTGCATGCTGATTTTAGGTAGTTGTAGGCATCCTACTGCCTTATAATGGACCAATGAAGTTGCACATTTAAAAAACATGATGGGGCAAAAGAAGCCTACAATGTAGAAGAAAATAGATGCAATTCTAGATGTGGCATCACCTGCAGCAGGCATTGTTTCCAGAATCAGGCCCACTGTGGCAGACCAATGGTCCATCTAGCCCAGTATCCTGCTTCCAACAGTGGCCAATGAAGGCCACAAGTACCTGGAAAAATCCCACAGAGTAAGAAGATTCCAGAATCAATAGGAATGTTAATTCAATTGAAATGAACAAGATGGAGGATTTCTAAAACACAAGAAACTAAGATATGAAAAAGAGCCTAGTGGGCCTTCAAGGATAGGACCCAATCTGGATCATATTTCAACAAAGTACTTATGTCAGGTGTTGTCATTATAAATCTTTTGTTCCGTCCATACAACCAATACAAACAACAGTTAAATCAACTTTTCAGCTTCATTTAGCTGTGCAGATTAGCCAAGACTGTCTAACATGAGACCATTCAAATAGAAACATAGAAACTGACGGCAGAAAAGGGCCATGGCCCATCTAGTCTGCCCACACTAATGACCCACTCCCTAACTTCCTCCGTGAAGAGATCCCACGTGCCAATCCCATTTTTTTAAAAAAATCTGGCTCGCTGCAGCCTACTGAGCAGCACTTTGCTGAAACAAGACCTGAGTTGGGTCCTTTAATTAACTATAGATGCCAACTCATCCTTGGATTCACACTTGGAATTCAAGTGAAACAATGTGGGAGAAGACTGCACTCTGTTTACAAAAAGGGTCACTCTTTTATCACAAACAGTGCATAATGTTTGTGAAAATGTCTGCTCTTTTAGATGAATGTATATTATTTTTGAAGGAGCACACACTCCAGATAGCATTGCTCCTATAATGAAAAAAGGCCCCTAAATTGAAAATATCTAAAATGTATACAGGAAACAACATAGCCTGAAGAATTTCATAACAAACTGGCAAGTAAAATGTACAGTACTCCATTCATCTAATGAGTTATACATTACTATTCTGTGATGATAATGATATAAAACTACTTCCAGTATCACAGCTCTAACTTTTTATCCTAAATTAGATAAACACTATATATATATATATATAATTTAATTAGTAAAGTGCTCAGACCCTTAAACCAAACTGTTCAGTGATAACACCAAACTATGGTTACCAAAGGGACCATCATCACCTTCACTGTCCCATTGCCACTCACTAGTACCCACACCAACGTTATTAGATGAATTTTTATTTTTTAATGTAAATCATATTTATTAAATTTAAAATACAAACAAAATAGTAACAAAAATCATTTCAAATACAAGAAGAAAATAAAAATTTACTGAGTTAATATATAATAAACATTATCACTAAAAGCAAATATACCCAATTTCCTCCCCTTTTTCCCCCATTTTAGAACTGTAATTACATCCTATATAATAAAAGGTTACCGGCGCATGCGCTGTTAAAACAGCGTGTTCCCTGCCGCTGTGGTGTGTGATCCGTGGCCGTGTTCCATTTTAGAACCCGGCGGCAGGGAACATTCTGGCCACTCTCCTCCTCCAACTGCTGCTGGGAGGAAGTGCAGGCAAGCTCTCTCCCTGCCGGACCCCTGAGACACGAGCACCTGCAGGAGGAGGCCCCCGCCACCGCCGCCGCCCGCCAACACCTTCCCAGTCTCCTGAGCTGCGTCCTCACCCACCCCCCCCCGATTGCCGACCTCGGTGGCCACTAACAAGTGCTGTGTCCCTCCTGCCGAATTCGAACACAGAGAGACACAGCACAGCCAGCGACTCCCCCCTCTGACCCTCACTCACTGCCAAAATCAGCTACTGTACTTTAAAGCCTCCTCCTTCTCCCTGGCTCACCCGCATTTAAAATTCAGAGAAAAGCGCTACACCGCGCTACTGCTGGCCTCGCCATCTTCTGTCCACTGCGGCCCGCCCTCTCTGACTACTTCCTGTTTCCGCTAGGGTTGGCCGCAGTGGATAGAAGATGTTGAAGCCAGCAGTAGTGCGGTGCAGTGCTTTTATCTGAATTTAAACGCGGCGGCTGGGAAGGGAGCGCAGGAAATGCTGCTGCTGCACAGGGAAAGCCGAGAAATGCTGCTGCTGCACAGGAAAGACTGGGAAATACTGCTGCTGCACAGGGAAGGCTGGTAAATACTGCTGCTGCACAGGGAAGTGTGTGTGGGGGTGGGGGGGAATGCTGCTTCTGTACAGGGAAGACTGAGAAATGCTACTGCAACATAGGGAAGTGTGTGTGTGGGAGGGTGGGGGGTGGGAATGCTGCTTCTGCACAGGGAAGGCCGGGAAATACTGCTGCTGCACAAGGAAGAGTGGGAAATGCTGCTGCTGCACAGGGAAGTGTGTATGGGGGGAAATGCTGCTTCTGCACAGGGTAGGGTGGGAAATGCTGCTGCTGCACAGGGCAGTGGGGGGGGAATGCTGCTTCTGCACAGGGAAGGCCATAAAATGCTGCAGCAGCACTGGGAAGTGTATGTATGGGGGTGGAAATGCTGCTGTTGCACAGGGAAGGGTGGAAGGGAAATGCTGCTGCTGCTGCTGGACAGGGAAGTGGAGGGGACGGAGAGGGAAAGGAGGCCTGGGAGCAATCTTGGTTTGCTTTGGGTGAGGGGAGACAGAAGGGGGCCATGGAGAGACAGAAAGACAGGCAGGCAAGCAGCGCATTAGAACGAAAGACAGACACACAGAAAGACAGTGGGCGGGGAGAGAGAGAAAGAAAGAAAGACAGACAGACAGGGTGCCAGAGAGAGAACCAGAACGAAAGAAGGACAGACAGCGGGAGGGAGAAAGACAGAAAGAAAGGAAGAGAGAGACAAGGGCAGGGAGAGACACAGAAAGAAAGACAGACAGACATATATTCTAGCACCCGTTAATGTAACGGGCTTAAACACTAGTATTAAATAATATGCTACTGCGAGTGTATGGTGTTAATGTATCTAAATAAGGTTGTCAAATAGTAAAAAATCGTCTAGTGTCCCATTCTGATAATTGCATTCTTTCCATTGTTAAAATGTGTAACATTTTAGAACGCCAATGACTATGGGCTCCTTTTATCAAGCCGCGCTAGCGGGGTTAGCGTGTCGGACATTTCATCACACGCTAACCCCCGCGGCCTGCTAAAAAATGAATGCCTGCTCAATTAGGTGTTAGCAGCTAGCGCGGCAGGCGGTTTAATGAGCGGTGTTACGCACGTTAAACCCCTACCACAGCTTGATAAAAGGACCCTTATATGTTGGTCTTAAAGGTCCAATCCAAAGATAAAATATAACTTTCAAACCTGATAAGATTGTTCTTTGAAGAAAGCCTTTTAGATTAGATAAAAATTTAAACAAAACTAAAGGAAATCCTGTTTATTGGTTGATGGCTTATTGATTTTATTGTTGGTGACCATAGATCTCTGTGTATAGTGCTTGTGTTCATAAGTGCTCTGATTAAAATATTAGAATGCCGACTGTAGACCACACATTCCTTACTAAAAAATGTCATGTGCTTCTCATGTTCTAGCATATTCTAGGCTATAGCAAAAAATAACCCTACATTTTAAAATAACTGTGTTTTATTTTTACTGACTAAAAACTGAATTTATTTATGAGATACAGAGAACATTTTTTTGTTCTCAGATATGGAAACCTGTGTAAAGTGCCAAGAGGACCAATGGCCCAATCAAAAGAAAGATGCCTGCCTCCCAAAACTGTTAGTATTCCTATCTTTTGAAGAACCTTTGGGAATAGCATTGATGCTCATCAGCATTATACTCTTTTTCATTAATGCCATCATTCTTGGAATCTTTATTCATAACCGAGATACTCCCATAGTGAGGGCCAATAACCGGAACCTCAGTTACCTTCTCCTCATCTCCCTCATGCTCTGTTTTCTTTGCGCTTTGGTTTTCATTGGATATCCTGACAAAGTGACTTGCATTCTCCGACATATTGCCTTTGGAATTATTTTCTCTATTTCTCTGTCCTCCATACTGGCAAAAACCTTAACGGTAGTCATGGCCTTTCAAGCAACTAAGCCAGAAAGTAAGCTCCGAAAATGGATGGGCTCCAGAGTCTCAAATTCTATTGTCATTTTCTGCTCCCTTGTACAAACCCTCCTGTGTGTTATCTGGTTATTCACTGCTTCCCCATTTCCATATCTTAATATGCATTCAGAAATTGGAATGATACTAATTGAATGTAATGAAGGGTCAATAGTTGCATTTTATTGTGTTCTGGGTTATCTGGGATTTCTGGCTTGTATCAGCTTCATTATAGCTTTCCTAGCAAGAAATCTACCCGACAGTTTCAATGAGGCCAAATATATCACCTTCAGCATGCTGGTCTTCTGCAGCGTCTGGATCTCTTTCATCCCAACGTACTTGAGCACCAAAGGCAAGTACATGGTGGTGGTAGAGATATTTGCTATTCTGACCTCCAGTGCTGGACTTCTGGGATGCATCTTTTTCCCCAAGTGTTACATTATCCTGCTGAAACCTGAGAGAAACAAAAGGAAATATTTAACAAAAAACTGAATGACTCAGAGGGGTCTATAATTGACAGCAAGGTGTTTCATAAATCTGCTGAGTTTCTGCTACACTTAGGGCTTCTTTTACTAAGCTGCAAAAGCATTTTTAGCACGCGCTAAACCCACGCTACGTGGCTAGAACTAACGCCAGCTCAATGCTGGTGTTAGCGTGTAGTGCGTGCTAAGCCCATGCTGAAACGCTCTTGCAGCTTAATAAAAGGAGCCCTTACTTTCAAACATATTATAAACATGCTGTAGATGCATAAGTGCCTGAATAAGAGAAGTTGCAATGCAGATTGTACAATTCCACATCCTATGAGAATAATGTATTTTTCTGCTGTTCAATTTGATCCAGTTATTGTCATAGGGCATCTGGTTTTTACATTCTCTCTTTTTATTCATTGGGAAAGAAAAAATATATATATGAACCACCTTTGTTTAATCACTGGAGGGCATAAATACTTGCGTACCTGAATAAACTCATGTAAACCATTTTGAGCTCTCCTGGGAGAATGGTATAGAAAATTTAATAAATACATAAATAAATGAAAACTGGTGAGGTCCCGGAGGACTGGAAGATAGCAAATGTTACACCTATCTTTAAAAAGTGATTGAGAGGTGACCCGAGAAACTACAGGCTGGTAAGTTTGACATCGGTTCCGGGCAAGATGGTAGAAGCACTGATAAAGGACAGCATCTGTGAGCACATTGAAAGAAATGGACTAATGAAAGAGAGCCAACATGGCTTCTGCAAAGGAAGATCGTGCCTAACAAACTTACTGCAATTCTTTGAGGGGGTAAACAGTCAGATGGACAAAGGGGAACCCATAGATATCATTTATCTCGACTTCCAAAAGGCCTTCGACAAGGTATCCCATGAGCGGCTACTTAGGAAGCTGTGGAACCACGGGGTGGAAGGGGACTTACACAGATGGGTTAAACACTGGTTGGCAGGCAGGAAGCAAAGGGTTGGAGTGAAGGGCCACTACTCAGACTGGAGGAGGGTCACAAGCAGAGTTCCGCAGGGATCGGTACTCGGACCGCTGCTGTTCAATGTATTTATTAATGACCTAGAAACGGGGATGAAATGTGAGGTTATAAAATTTGCGGATGACACTAAACTCTGTAGCAGGGTTAGAACTGTGGAAGAATGTAAGGACCTACAAAGGGACCTGAACAAACTGGAGGAGTGGGCGAATAAATGGCAGATGAGCTTCAATGTAGGGAAATGCAAGGTCATGCATATAGGGAAAAAGAACCCGATGTTCAGCTACCAAATAGGGGGGAAGTAACCTTGAAAAAGACTTGGGTGTGTTGGTGGACATAACAATAAAGTCAACGGCACAATGTGCAGCAGCCTCAAAGAAGGCAAACAGAATGTTGGGCATTATTAAGAAGGGTATTCCTACCAGAACGATGGAAGTCATCATGCCGCTGTATCGCGCAATGGTGCGACTGCATCTGGAATACTGCGTCCAATACTGGTCGCCGTACCTAAAGAAGGACATGGAGATACTTGAGAGGGTTCAGAGAAGAGCGAGAAGAATGATAAAAGGTATGGAAAACCTTTATACCTTGAGAGGCTAGAAAGGCTGGGGCTCTTCACCCTGGAAAAGCAGAGACTCAGAGGAGACATGATAGAGACATACAAGATCATGAAGGGCATGGAGAAGGTGGAAAGGGACAGATTCTTCAGCCTATTGGGAACTACAAGAACAAGGGGGCAATTGGAGAAATTGAAAGGGAAAGGTTTAGAACCAATGCTAGGAAATGTTTCTTCACTCAGAGGGTGGTGGACACCTGGAATGTGCTTCGGAGGCTGTGATAGGACAGAGTACATTAAGGGGATTCAAAGAGAGATTGGACAAGTTCCTGAAGGATATGGGGATTGAGGGATATAGATAGAGGTAGAGATAGGTTCATAAAAGGGTATAGATAGAAGACTAATGAGGATTGAAAGGTTTTAGTCAAAGGATCACTTACAGGTCATGGAACTGATGGGCCGCCATGGGAGTGGACTTCTGGGCGCAATGGACCCCTGGTCTGACCCAGCGGAGGCAATTTCTTATGTTCTTAAAAGATAGAGAAGAAAGAAAGGGCTGAATAAGGTTGAAGAGGGAAGAAAAGAGGAGGGAGAGTATAAAAGTGGGGAGAAGTGGATAAATCAGAGACATAAAAATGGACAGTGCCCATAAAAAGCTCAATCACTGTGAGATTCTGAAGTCAAATGCTCATTTACTCACACCTCTGTTCATTTACCTGCTCACTGGTTTCCCTCAAGTTGACATTCAGTGCATACTAGAGGTCTACATGAGAACAGGGATTGCGAGAATCCCATGGGTCCTACAGGGACCCTGCAGGACCCCACCAGGTCTACAGGACTCCCTCAGGGATCCCCCCAGGTCTAAGAGACTCCCATAGGGATCCTCCGAGGCTCATGGGACTCCCACGGGGATGGAACCGGGGTTCCTGAAGCCTGGAAATAGAATTAGTAGAAGATAGACAAAATGATAGAAAACTAAAATGTCCCCCACCAGCTGCAAGGGAGATATTCATTTTGAGGGGAGCTAATCTAAAAGTGGGAAGCTCAGCCTCCTCTCATGGTTATGCCACCAATTGTGTTTAGTACAAAATAAAGTTCTTTTTGAATTTGTTTTGGGGTTTCCAGTTCAGTTTTGGCACATTTTTCTTATGCAACCATTGTCTTGAAAAGTGCCTCTCTCAATTCTGCTTTAAATGATTTTGATGCTGTATTGTTTGATTATTTACTTATTGCTACATTAAAAATCATTTGGGGATCTTGGAAGGACCTCTCACAAGTTACCTATGCCAGATGGTGGAACCAGATTTGCTTACTCTACAGATATGAGCTTTATATTGTCAAAAAATCCAATTCTTATTTCTTTTTTAAAAAATGGTCAACCCTACAGTCACATGACCTAAGAACATAAGAACATAAGCCGTGTCTCTGCTGGGTCAGACCTGAGGTCCATCATGCCTAGCAGTCCGCTCACGCGGCTGCCCATCAGGTCCAGGACCTGTATATTAGCCCTCTATCTATACCCTTCTATCCCCTTTTCCTTCAGAAAATTGTCCAATCCCTTCTTAAAATCCAATACCATCCGCTCACGCAGCAGTCCATTAAGTCCAGGACCTGTACTAGCCCTCTATCTAAACCCTTCTATCCTCTTTTCCTTCAGAAAATTGTCCAATACCTTCTTGAACTCCAATACCGTACCGTACCTAATGTCTATTCTAATTCTTTCCGGTGATGTATGCATATCTTGCTTCTGTTCAATGTTATTTGTTTATATTGTATTTTATTGTTGGTTTAAATAAACTAAGACTTAAATAAAAATCTAAACTATCAGAAGTAATTGCTACTTTTTATGAGGACAGGTAACTTTTATGGTTGGATGGGAAGGAACAGAAGAGATTCCTCATGGGGATGGGTGGGGACAGGCGAGATTTCTGTCCCCACGTAACTCTCTAGTGCACATTCACTTAATCTTTGTTTTCAGGTGATTATCAATGTAGTTGTTTTGTTTGTTTCTGTCTTTGATTATTTTAATGTTGTCCTGTTGTGATTACCAAAGTATTTGATTTGACTAATCCAAACAGTGCAAAATGTAGCAGCAAGATTTTCGATGGGAAACCCACAGCAGATGAGTGACTCTCCTTTCTTAAAAAAAAGTTGCATTATCTTCCAATTGAGAGCAGGGTGATATTTAAGATTTTGTTACAGGTATTTAAGGTCTTGTATTTTACTGAGTCACATTATTTGTTTACAAGATTACACAGATATGAACCACAATGGACCCTACATTCTGGTCAAGAACTCTTGCTGGAAACCCCTTCTTTTAAAGACACTAAATATGAGTGTATCAGGAGAGAATGTTTTCAGTGATGGCTCCAGTGTGTTGGAATGGCTTACCAAAGGAATTAAGACCACAAAAACAAAAAATGTGGTTTTACTTTTTGTTAAAAAATTGTGGTATATAAAAAAAGATAACTATTAAAAATAACTACAAAAGAAAATTGAAGTTATGGCTCTTCACAGACTACTTTGACTGATATTATGCTGCTAGTCCCTTGTGGGGAATTTTGGAAGACATGGATTAAAGATTACTTCATTTCTTATGTATTTTTTCCATGAAACTGTATGTGTTTATTCTTCTCTATCAAATACATCAAAAATATAAGAATGAACTTAGATCAACTGGAATAATCTCACACTAATATGACCCAAGTGACCTTTAAAACATTTCAATGTATGTTTCAATAAACTTCCATCCAATTGTTTAAATGAACTTTTATGGGGAAAAGGACCTAATCAACCAAAGAAGGCAGATATTAATATACAATCTGATTCTCTGTTTGGCTCATGTGCTATTCATTGGTGCAAATAATAATAAATTTTGCAATTTTCTAGTGCTGCTAGTCCAAATTATACAAGATCTTGCTTTAATATTATAAAAATGTACAACTATCTCCAAATTCCCAGAAAATATTCAAAGTACTGTAAATGTCTTTGATAATTGTCATCTTCTTGTCTCATCACCTCTATCATCCCCACAACTGTCTGTTGCAGACTTCTAATGCAATTATAAGCAACCAAAAAAACAGTTGACTGAATTATTTAAGCTAAAAGGGTAATTTACTGTAGTGAGTTTATCCACTTACCTTGGAGTAATTGTCAAATTATTATGCAGTAGTTGCTAAGGTACCACATTAACTATTGGTGTATGTGAAGTTTCATGTTAAACAGATAATAAAGATTAATAGATAATCCCTAAGAGTTACTGCTTTGATTTGTTGAGTGGAAGATGACTATTCAATATTTAAAATTATTCCAATACAAATATATCACCAACAACTTTGTTATTGACCATTATATCTGTTTAAATGTTATATTCAAATAGGGGGACATTCTGTATAGGATGCCAGTTTCTGCAGCCACCTAAGAAGTAGCTGAGAATCGCACATTAGTGTCCTATACAGAATCATGTCTGCCCTAAGGGACAGATGCCCAACCCTGTCTAACTGGTCTGATTATCTAACTAGAGCCCAAGTCACAGTGACCTATTAAAGAATCATATCTGATCCCTTCCCATCAGCTGATCATGGCAAGGGAATCCCCTGCCATGAACAGTTAAGTCACTATGGCAGGAAACCCCCAAACTCCCTCCATGAACATGGCCAACACACCTGAATGGAAGGAGGTATGTCCAATCCCTCCTGCTGGTACCCCCCAACCTCCCCTTGATGTCCCCTGGCAGGAGGGATGCCCAGAACCCTCAAAACAACCCCTCTACCCATGATAGGCAGGAAGGATGCCTACTAACTCCTGCCAGCAGGCTCACCTGAAACCATGACACTATTCCACAGTCAACCCCTCCACCCAGCACTCCAAAACACACCTTCTGCAATTTGTTTGGCCGGAGAGAGGGATGCCTACTCCCTCTAGTGCCACGTCTACCTGTTTACAATGGAGGGCTTTCCCCTTCCTGGTGCATCCTGGGATATACCAGGGAGGGGCCTAAGGCCGTGATTGCCCAGGCATCTAAAGTCTGCCCATTGGAGATGCCATTGGTGTCTGGCCAATTGGAATCTTAGGCCACTATCAGTGCATCCCAGAATGCACTTGGAAGGAGGCATATGATACCGATTGGCCCAGGTGCCTAAGTGAGGGGATGCACTAGAAAGGGAATACACTTGGAAGGGAAAGGCCCACCATTGTAAAGAGGCAGGTCTGGAAGCTGAAGGGAGTAGGCATCCTTCTGACTGGCCAAACTACAGAAGGTACTGGGAAAGGTTTTGTGTGCTAAGATGGGGTTGGGCCTGTTTGGTGCTGAGGTGGGGGATTTGAGTCTGGAAGGTAGTGTCATAGATTCAGTGGGCTGCTCGCAATAGGGAGTTGGCATCCCTCCTGCCTATCATGGGTAGAGGGGTTGTTTTGAGGGTTCTTACAGGAGGGAATGGGCATCCCTCCTGCCAGGGGACATCAAGAGGGATTGGGGGTACCAGCAGGAGGGATGGTGGGTTGTTTGGGGGCTTCCAGCAGGAGGGAGTAGGCATCCCTCCTACTGGGGGACTTCAGGGGGTTCAGCAGTGGAGCATGAGAGATTGGAGATCCCTTCTAGCATGGACAGTGTCAGGTAGAGGCTTGGGGGTGGTGGTGGGAGGAATTGGACATCCTTACTGCTGGTCAACTTGTGGTGAGGTTCAGGGGTTCCCTACTACTGCTGCTCAGCTGATCATAGCAGGAAGATTTTATTGCAGCAATCAGCTTAGAAGCCATGTCTAGCTGAAATGTAGGCCAGCATTTTAGTGGACTACATTTCAAGCACCTATCACAGCCCACTTAAGCTCATCCAAAGCACCATGACATATGCCTATAATGTAGGTAGCCTGCCTCGGGATTTTTTTTTAAAATCTTTATTCATTTTTAAATTTTATAAGTGTGACATCAAATAATAACATTTTAACTTAAATACAACACTTAATATTCTCCAATAATCCATCTTAACACTTATCTCCCCCTTCCCCCATTCCATAACAATTTTTAAATCACATAAAACATTCCTTCTAATTATACAAAGACCAAAAGCTACCCCTCCCCACATTTTTGAACATATACAATTAATGGGAAAAAAAGGTATTTACTCATTACAATAATTTGTTAAAGGCTCCCAAACATCTTGAAATTTTTTAATTACCCCTGCTGTGTAGCTATTACCCTTTCCATTTTCTATATATGACATAAGGAATTCCACAAGAAATTATAAATCAATCTATTCCAATTCTTCTAATTACTCGTAATCTGTTGTATGGCAACCCCTGTCATAATAAGTAAAAGCTTATTATTGTTTGAAGAAATTTGGCTCTTAGCCCTCATTGATATGCCAAATAATATAGTATCATACAACAATGCCACCGGATTTTCTAATAAACAATTAATTTGGCCCCATATTACCCACCTTAACACCGTCCAATTAAACACATACCATAAATAGATTGTAACCTACCCTCTCTAACTGCATTCCATATGTATTTTTCATACAGTTCTTCACTGTCAGTTTAATTTCCATCCTATAAATTCACATAGAATTTTTCTTTTTTCAACCATCTTTATTTTCTCTTCTTTATTAATTTCCAGGTACTTTAGTTAGATTGTGAGCCTTCGGGACAGTAAGGGAATTTTTAAGTACCTTCTTACTTCTCATTTATAATCTTAATGTATATTTTCTTCAAACCGCTTAGAACCTAACGGATGTAGCGGTATATAAGAAATAAATTACATTACATTACATTACATATTGATTTCCAAAAAGCCAAAAAGAATGGACAATAGAATAATAAATGATCTAAAGTCCCTGCCTCAAGATGACATTGCCAACATCTATTAGACTTAGAGCTCTCCAACTTTTGTAACCGAACTGGGGTCCAGAATGCTCTATGTAATAGAAAAAAACCAAGTTTGTCTCATAGATGCATCTCATCCTCCAAGTTCAAATTTGTAGCTATTGAGACGCAGTAATTTGATGCTTAATCTCAATGCTCCAAATGTCCCTAAGACCATTTTTTGGTTTCTTTTTTTTATAAATCCAGCTATCAATTTATACCACTAAGTGGCCTGGTGTCCCAGAAAGTCCACCTGAAAGCACAAGAATTCCAGACTATACTGATTATTAAGATCTTTCCATTCAGGGAACCCTACCTGAATGGCCTGCTTCAATTGCAACCACCTAAAACTTTGTGATTTACTAAGATCGAATTTATGTTGCAACTGTGAAAAATCAAGCAGCTTACCATTAGAAATAGCATCATCTAAAATACATATACCTGCAATCATCCAGTACTTCAGATGACCTTAAATCCACTAATTTGAATCTTGGAGTTCAGCCATTTTGTCTGATTCATTGATTTGTGTATTGGAATAGGTGTTAAATTACTTAGATATCTTAAAGTTTTCCATGTATCCACTAATCTGTTTTCTTTATATAACCTAGGTATTTTGATACTAAGAACATGGCATAATCACAGAGGAGATATGAGTTGCCATTCCAACCACAACCAATCTGGGAGCTTTTCCATGAGCTCTGGGAGGACCCAATACATACCCTGATGCATAATATAGGATTGATGATACCTATAAAAATAAGGGAAATTTACCCCTCCCTCTGTAATTGGCTTTTGTAGAGATACTAAAGCAATTCAAGGAATTTTACCCAGCCAAATAAATTTTGTAAGAATACTAATTAATTTTTTATAAAACGACCCCTGAAAAAAAACTGGCAACATACCCATTTGATAACAAACCACAGGCAAAATCATCATTTTAATAGTTTGGACTCTTCCCCACCAAGACAGATGTAATGGGTTCCATTGCTCACACATTTCTGTTACCTTCTGTAATAAAAATTTTTCATTTACTTTCATTGTTTCTTGCACCGTGTTTTTAATCCAAATACCTAAATATTTAATTCCATCATAAGAACATAAGCATCGCCTCTGCCGAGTCAGACCGTGGTTCCATCGTGCCCGGAAGTCCGCTCCTGCGGCAGCCCCCAGGTCAATGATCTGTAAGTGATCTGTTATTTAACATTTTGCCTTGTATAATATCCCTCTTGTTATACCCTTCAATCCCCTTTGCCTTCAGGAACACATCCAATCCCTTTTTGCATCCCAAAATCGTACTCTGCTCTACCACCTCCTCTGTAAGTGCATTCCAGGTGTCCACCACCCTCTGAGTGAAGAAGAACTTCCTAGCATTTGTTCTGAATCTGTCTCCTTTCAATTTTTTGAGTGCCCTCTTGTTTTTGTTGCCCCCGTCAGTCTGAAGAATCTGTCCCTCTCTACCTTCTCCATACCCTTCATGATCTTATAAGTTTCTATCATGTCGCCTCTAAATATCCAGGGAAAAGAGCCCCAGATTCTCCAGTCTCTCAGCATATGAAAGGTTTTCCATGCCCTTAATCATTTTTGTTGCTCTTCTCTGGACCCTCTTGAGTACTGCCATGTCCTTCCTAAAGTACGGCAACCAGTATTGAACTCATTACTCCAGATATGGGCGTACCATCACCCAATACAGTGGCAGGATAACTTCCTTGGTTCTGGTGGTGATGCCTTTTTTGATAATGCCCAACATTCTGTTTGCCTTTTTGAGGCTGCAGCACATTGTGCCACCGGCTTCATTGTTCTATTCACCAAAACTCCCAAATCCTTTTCTAGGATGCCTTCCCCAATACCATCCCCCCATCGTGTAGTTGTACATCGGGTTTACTTTCCATATGTACAAGACTTTACATTTCTCTACATTGAAGATCATCTGCCATTTATTTGCCCATTCACTCAGTTTGTTCAGGTCCCTTTGTAATTCCTTACATTCCTCAACAGTTCTAATCCTACTGGAGAGTTTTGTGTTTTTCCTAAAAACTTTTCTCCGACGTTGTTCGTCAGATTACATACCAGTTATGCTGAAGAGGAGAGGGAAGAGCGTCCCTGGAATCTCACGACGCTCTGGAGCATCTCCCTTCAGAAATATTGTAGACTTGATGAGGCAGATGCAAGGCACCACAGTTTCGTCGGTGTTGCCTTTGCCTGAGATGCTTCCAGAAAATGGAATGGAAGCATCTCATTGGGCTTTCGAGACCACACTGAGCCCCAACGTGACAGCTCCTCCCCCAATCCTTGTGCCACCAGTTCCCCGGAGGTAGAGAGGCAGCCGGAAGTCGACTTGCGTTCTCCCCAGAGGTTGCCAGGGATGGTGGGATAGACAGCAACACAGGCTCCCAGAGTTTTCATCGGAGCCTGAGTATTCACAAGGATGTACTAATAACGGGGTCAGATCTGACCCAGGAGAGACAAAGAGGAGGAGAACCTTTGGTTAGTGAGCAGAACTTTTCAGCATCAGACTTGCAAACTTTAAATATTATAAAGCCCCAAGAGGTAACATTAGACACCCTGTGGGGTCTGACTGCCAATTTAGTTAGAACAGTGAATGCTAACTATCTTCATATTGAAGGGAAGATAAAAACTAATGAAAAGGAAGTTCTTTAAATAAAACAAGACCTGGGTGATTCAAAAATAGATATCCAGAATATTAAAGATGAACTCAAATCTTCCAAACTGATTCAGGAGACATTAATGAAGGACAAGGTTAACTTAAGAAGGAAGATAGAGACATTTGAAAATTTCTCCAGGAGTAACAATCTCAGATTGATTAATTTTCCTCGAATTCTAAAAGTTACCCCAAGAGAAATGTTAAAACATTATTTGTTGGAGTTATTAGAAGTGCCAGAAGATTCATTGCCTCTATTTACCCAGGTCTATTACTTGCCGAATAAAAATCAAAATCAACAGGAAAGAAATCAAGGACTAATAGATGTGTCTGCTTTACTTGAATTATCAGATAAAGAAAGTGCAATACCAGCAACATTGATAGTGACCTTGGCTCTTACTTTGGCCAAAAATTGGCTTTTGAGACTTTTCTTTAAAAATAAAGAGAAAAAGTTTCTTGATTTTAAGATACAAATGTTCTCAGACTTGGCAAGAGACACACAAAAGCGTAGGAAAGAATTTTTATTATTAAAACCTGGAGTTTTAGCTCATGGGGGACTTTTTATCTTCGTCACCCATGCAAGTGCATAATACAATATAATTCTCAGAAATATGTTTTCTTTGAGCCATAGCAGCTAACGGCCTTTCTCTCTTTGTCCCCCTAGAGAAGAAAAAGAAATGAGGGCTTTAAATGTATTAGACGCCTGTATATCAGTTAATCGTGTACCACGCTTCCTATGTTAGTATTTTCTTATTATTCCGATTATATTACATCTTGGATCTTATTGTGGACTTGAGCTGATTAAGCAATATTTATGTTCTTATATAACTTGGGGGGGAAATTTTTCTTTGTTGTAAATCACTTTCTGTACAAGTTAAATCTTGAACTAAAAATTTGAAACTTATAAATAAATAAAAAATAAAAAAAAGAATTATCAAGTGATAACATTATTAAATTAATTTATTTTATAAAAAAAAAAAAGCAATTTTCTGATAGGCATTTTGGGGCTGATTCTGTAAGTAGTACCTGCCACATGGCAGGTGTCTACAAAATAGGCAGCTGATGCCACATATCAATCATTGATAGGCACCCAAGAATCAAGACACCCAAGGAGACTAGGTGCCGGAATTGTAGGCCAGGGTTTTACAGGCCTACATTTCCAGCACCTAGGTTTCTTCCTGAACCATGGCTAGTGGTACCTAGTGATGCCAAAGTCTGGTACAGCCCCTAAACACATGAACTTCTGGTTTTCAGCACCACTAGTTCCTTCTAAATGCCATGGACCCAGGCTCTGGTCTTGGAGGCTGCCTGATGATGCCATCTTTTTAAACAAGGATTTAATCAATCTTCAGTGGTACAGCAATTATCATGCTACTTAAATCCAAATGAACCAATTAAGTTAGATGGCAGAAGGGTGACAACTTTCCTCACCCCTAGCTCCTTTCATATCCAGTTATGCCAATATCTTTGTCTTCATTTTGTTTAAATTTTCCTTGTCCCCAATATACATTTATTTTAATACTTTTAGCAATGTAAACCAGTCAGATACATGTAGATGGTCGGTATATTAAATTATAAATAAACTTAAAAACTTGGTACTGCAGCCTAACTTAATGCACTAGTTGTAGAATCCCCCTTTTCTGCTGTTTCTTTCAGGCTTAAGCAGAATAATATAGCAGTTAGGGAAAAAGATACAGCCCAGAAGTCCAGCACTGGAAGCCAGGATAGCAAATATTTCAACCGCTACCATGTATTTGCCCTTGGTGCTCAGATATGTTGGTATGAAAGAGATCCAGACATTGCAAAACACCAGCATACTGAAGGTAATGTACTTGGCCTCATTGAACCTGTCAGGTAGATTTCTTGCTAGGAAAGCTACAATGAAGCTTATGCCAGCCAAAAATCCCAGATAACCTAGAACATAGTAAAATGCAACTATTGACCCTTCATTACATTCAATTATTATTATTCCAATTTCTGATCTCATATTAAGATATGGGAATGGAGGAGCAGTGCTCAACCAGACAAGACACATAGCAGTTTGAATAAGGGAACAGGAAGTGACTATTGAAATTGAGACCTTGGAACCCATCCATTTCTGGAGCTTGCTTCCAGGCTTGGTGGCATGAAAGGCTACAACTACAGTGATAGTTTTTGCAAGTATAGAGGAGAGAGCGATGGAGAAAGTGATCCCAAAGGTAGTCTGTCGGAGAATGCAGCTTACTTCCTGTGGATGACCAATGAAAATCAAGGAACAGATGAAGCAGAGCATGAGGGAGATGAGGAGAATGTAACTGAGGTGGCGGTTGTTGGCTTTCACTATGGGGGTGTCTCTGTAATGAATGAAGATCCCCAAAATAACAGTATTAATGAGAAAAAAGAAAAGACAAATGAAACTCAAAATTATCCCCAGAGGCTCTTCATAGGAAAGGTAGGTTATCACTTTTGGGATGCAGGCATCTCTCTTCTGATTGGGCCATTGGTCCTCTGGGCATTTAATACAGGTGTCCATATCTGAGAAAGACATATATTGCCCCATTATCTCATAAATAGCATCAGGTATAAGTCATCAAAGTGACAAACTGTAACAAACATTAGACAAGTAATGGGCAAAGAGCTTACTACAAATCAAATCATGCATAATCTCAAAGAAGTAGTTACACTTGAAATGGATGCTTATCAAGGATCCATACATCTTACACAATAGGGGCATGATTAGTTTTGCTAGTGGTATCTAGCTCATAGTTTTAGATTAGACATAGGATATTCCACTAGGGCCTATGGCCTGACTGCTCTGGGTAGGCCTCCTCTTATCATCAGAAGCCAAGCAGGGTCAGGCCTGTCCAGTACCTGAATGGGACACCAACTGGGAATACCAGGTGCTGTAGGCTGAGGGGCCTCATGCTGGGCAGTAGAGAATGACACAGGACAAATTTGTTCCCTTTCCCACAGGTGCTCAATTTTCCCATCCCATCCCTATGAGCTTTGTCCTCCATTCTTGTAAACTCTGCTTTAACTATACAAGAATAAAATACTTATGATTTTAAAGTGTTTGAGCCTTGTGCAGATGAGGACAGAGCTTGTAGGAATGGGGTAAGGAAAGGAAAAATACTATCTGGGATGGGACTGGAAAATGAGTTCCCATGGGGACAGGGAAATATTTATCCCCGTGTTATTCTCTACTGGGCAGCAGCCACACACTGCACAGAAAAAGACAATGGCAAACTATTCCTGTATTCTGCCTTCAAAAATCACAGGGAGGATTCCTCACTGTACATACTGCCATGGGTCACACACACATTGCACACACATTGCACATTGTACAGTGCACTAACCGACTAGTTAGCGCACCTTAGTAAAAGTTAGTGCACCTTGGTTAGCGTACCTTAGTAAAAGAGGGCCTAAGACTCACTGAGATCACAATTGAAATGCCCAGACCATAATGTGCTTAATTCTGGAGGAGTTTTACAAAAAAATGTAGAAACTAGAAGACATTAAAATGACTCAAAGTCAAATAGCAAAGGCAAAAATAATAATAGTGAATGAATGAGCCACAACACTGATATTATTTTAAAAATATATTTTAATAAATTTTAAGAAATGCAAAACACATGGAGAAAAAAAGAAAATCTCAAACAGACAAAGGGAAATATAAAGAGATTCAGACTGTGGGAGACTGCTGGCAACAACATTGAATTTCTGTTGATTTTATGTTATTTTTCAGGATGGCTGAGATATAGCCAGCTAAGCTGATATTCTTTGACTGGTCAGCTAAGTTCTAGCAGATAAAGACAGACCTGCTTTTAGCTGGCTATATGTTAAATGGCTAGGAACTATTCCTGGCTGGCCAATTAGCCTTGAACATTGGGTGGAAAATGTGCACAAACCACCACATCTTACTCAAAATAAACTCTACTCTATCTAGCAGCATAAAATAATGTTCTCTACAGACACTACCAGGAAAAAAACAAGTGGAGGGCCATAATTGAAAGGACGTCTAAGTCCGTTTACGTCCATCTCGCAAGTTGCACAAAATAAAAAACAGCTTAAGACACATGTTCGAAAAATACATCCAACTTTCTTCTCGTTTCAAAATCATCTAATTATACATCCTGCTGAACTGATTGTACAAGCCGCTAAATCATCCATCTTTATACCATATTTTCATCCACATTTTTGTCCAAGTCCAAAACATCTAGAACAAGCCCTGTTGGATGTGAGCGGGGTCTGCAAAGTGATGGTCTGCACACCCAGATATGGCACCTAAATAGTGGGGTACCTTACAGGGCACTGCTGTGAACTTCACAAAAAGGGTGCCATGTCTTCTCCTCCCTATAGCACCTTTATAGGTTACAGTGAGCCCCCCAAACCACCTCCAGAATCCGCTAGACCCACTTATCTACCATCTCAATAGCCCTTATGTCTGCAGGAGCCACTTATATGCCAGTAAAAAAGGGTTTTGGGGGTGTATAGGGCCGTGCACATGTTTAAGTATCAATTCAGTGATTACAGGGACTTATGGGCATGGATCCTCCTTTCCATCAGTCCCTAACCCACCCCAAGACAACTTAAGTTGCCTCTGTGCTGGACAACTAGGCTTTCCTATGCCAGGCGGCCAGGTGATGATGGTCTGGAGACTGAATTTTAAAGATGTGATTAATATTTTTATGTGGGTGGGTGGGGGAATTGGTGATCACTGGGGTAGTGTGTGGGGGTCAGTATTATGTGTTTTCAGTGCTTATCTGGTGAGTTTAGGTGGGTTTTTGTGACTTAGACCATGTTTTAGATGGTCTAAGTCACAATGTCCAAGTTCCGTCGATTGTCAGCTGTATAACTTTCAGCTATATATGCTGTACAACAAGTCTAAACCAGCCCACATCCCACCCACATCCCGCCATCGACATTCCTCCCAAAATGCCCCATTTAGCTTTTGTCATTCAGTGGCAATATGAAGGCCTAGGTTGTTTAGAAATATGTCCAAAACCCGTTTTTAGTATTGCAACTTGGACGTATTTACAAAATGTTCATTCAAGTGCCGACTTAGGCCGGTTTTTGGACGTATTTCTATTTCGATTATGAGCCCCTTACTGTATAGTGCCAAGAATGATAAGAAAAAGTTCCAATTATCTGATGTAAAATAGTGGATGTTTTCCTTATCATTCTTGGTACTGCAATTGTTTTGTACCTGGCACTAGTACATATTGAGAACATTTTTTGATATGGTTAGCTAAAGAGTGGAGTTTTGGGTTTTTCCAGAAACCTGTGGTGTTTTGGGGACATTTTTCAACCAGCATTCAAGGCCATTTGGCCAGCCAGGAACAATATTAGTATCTGTAGAGAGAGGTTTTTAAAAATACTATTAGATGAAGAATGGAGGTGTTTTTGTTTTTAAGAAACCTGTGATGGTTTTGGAACATTTGGGCTCTAATTCTATAAACCCTACCTAACTTCCAGGTGCTCTTAATCATAAGAACATAAGAATAGCCTTACTGGGTCAGACCAATGGTCCATTAAGTCCAGTAGCCCATTCTCATGGTGGCCAATCCAGGTCACTAATACCTGGCCAAAATCCAAGGAGTAGCAACATTCCAGAATCCCAAAGAGTAACAAAAGATTCTAGAACTACAAAGAGTATCAAGATTCCTGGCAGAATCTCAAAGAATAGCAAGATTCCAGAATCCCCAGAGTAGCAACATTCCATGCTACCAATCCAGGGCAAGCAGTGGCTTCCCCCGTGTCTTTCTCAATAACAGACTATGGACTTTTCCTCCAGGAAATTGTCCAAACCTTTCTTATAACCAGCTATGCTATCTGTTCTTACCACAACCTCTGGCAATGTGTTCCAGAGCTTAACTATTCTCTGAGTGAAAAAAAAATATTTCCTCCTATTGGTTTTAAAAGTATTTCCCTGCAATTTCATCATGTGCCCTAATTTTTGATGAAGTGAAAAATCGAATTGTCAATCATCACTTGGTTGTCATTTATAGAATTACACTAAATATAAGCATAATAGTGAACAGAAAGTATCAAAGAGCTTGGCATGTTATCATATGAAATCTCTCACCAATGTGGTTGGAGACCTCTCCTTCTGGACAGGGGATACACTCATAGCAGCAGACAGGCTTTCCTTCCCTGGTTAATTTCCTGAACCCAGGAAGACAACTAGGGTTGCATATGGACTGTGGAGGTGTCTGAGGATTAAAAATAACATCTGAATTACTTGAAATAATAATGGGTTATGACTTTACAAATGCAGTTTTACTTTTCTGTCTCAACATGAACCAATTTTGACCATTCAATTTTTTTGCTCATTACCAAGCAGTTCAGTAAAATATGCAGGTGTGTTTGAACTCTGCTTTGATTGGAAATACAGTGGTGCCTCACACAACGGACGCCTCGCACAGCGCACGCTGCGCACAACGAACTTTATGTCTTGATTCGTACAACGAACTTCGTTTCACACAACGAAGTCGCCCGAGCTGCATCCTTCCGCGCAGGCACTGCGCTTAACTGCCCTCTCTCCGCCTGGCTCCCTATTGCCCCCCCGACTCCCCGACACGATCGGGGCAAAAAGGAGCCCAAGCCCTCTTGCCCCGCTGATTCCCCAACTCCCCGACAATATCGGGCCAGGAGGGAGCCCAAGTCCTCCTGGCCACGGCGACCCCCTAACCCCACCCTGCACTACATTACGGGCAGGAGGGATCCCAGGCCCTCCTGCCCTCGACGCAAACCCCCCCTCCCCCCAACGACCGCCCCCCCCAAGAACCTCCGACCGCCCCCCCCAGCCGACCCGCGACCCCCCTGGCCGACCCCCACGACACCCCCAACCCCCTTCCCCGTACCTTTCTGTAGTTGGCCGGACAGACGGGAGCCAAACCCACCTGTCCGGCAGGCAGCCAACGACGGAATGAGGCCGGATTGGCCCATCCGTCCCAAAGCTCCGCCTACTGGTGGGGCCTAAGGCGCCTGGGCCAATCAGAATAGGCCCGGGAGCCTTAGGTCCCTCCTGGGGGCGGGGCCTGAGGCACATGGGCCCAACCCGACCATGTGCCTCAGGCCCTGCCCCCAGGAGGGACCTAAGGCTCCCGGGCCTATTCTGATTGGCCCAGGCGCCTTAGGCCCCACCAGTAGGCGGAGCTTTGGGACGGATGGGCCAATCCGGCCTCATTCCGTCGTTGGCTGCCTGCCGGACAGGCGGGTTTGGCTCCCGTCTGTCCGGCCAACTACAGAAAGGTACGGGGAAGGGGGTTGGGGGTGTCGTGGGGGTCGGCCAGGGGGGTCGCGGGTCGGCTGGGGGGGCGGTCGTTGGGGGGAGGGGGGGATTGCGTCGAGGGCAGGAGGGCCTGGGATCCCTCCTGCCCGTAATGTAGTGCAGGGTGGGGTTGGGGGGTCGCCGTGGCCAGGAGGACTTGGGCTCCCTCCTGGCCCGATATTGTCGGGGAGTTGGGGAATCGGCGGGGCAAGAGGGCTTGGGCTCCCTTTTGCCCCGATCGTGTCGGGGAGTTGGGGGGGCAAGAGGGCTTGAGCTCCCTTTTGCCCCGATCGTGTCGGGGAGTCGGGGGGGCAAGAGGGCTTGAGCTCCCTCTTACCCCGATCGTGTCGGGGAGTCGGGGGGGCAAGAGGGCTTGAGCTCCCTCTTGCCCCGATCGTGTCGGGGGTGCCAGGGACCACACGGAGTCACCCACCGTACCACCCGATTCGGGTAAGCGCAGGTATCGGTGGGTGGCTTATTTGCGGGGGGGTGCCTTATTTTACATTTTTTTCTAAAAAGGGGGGGCTGTCTTATTTGATGGCCCTGCCTTATCATCGGGGAAACACGGTAGAAAAAAAAAAAAATGAACAGTTAAGTCCCAGTTTTTGCCGCTGAGACTCTGCCCTCTCTCACTGTAAAATTAGACTCTACTTAGTCTGTCTTTAAATTTAAAAAATGTGTGTTGTTTTAAAAAACAATTATGTTTTTAGATGTATCTAAATAAAAATAATAACCAAAAATTTATCTTTTTTTATGTCATCTTAGCATATTTTATGCTACAGAACGAATTATTTTTTTTAACATGTATTGTTATGGGAAAACGCGTTTCACATAACGAACTTTTCGCATAACAAACTTGCTCCTGGAACGAATTAAGTTCGTTGTGTGAGGCACCACTGTATAGATAATACAAGTCTGCCTTTGCAGCCCTCTTAAGGGCTCTAAATTCAAGACCCATCGTTAAAATCCAGCACAGTGAAGGGGAAGGAAGATCGAGGCATCCCCCTTCACTGCACCGGAGGAGCCCGAGATCGGCGGTTTGCCCCGCCCCCAACAGCCACTTTTGGCACAAGTCTGCCTTTGCAGCCCTCTTAAGGGCTCTGAATTCAAGACCCATCGTTAAAATCCAGCACAGTGAAGGGGAAGGAAGATCGAGGCATCCCCCTTCACTGCACCGGAGGAGCCCGAGATCGGCGGTTTGCCCCGCCCCCAACAGCCACTTTTGGCACAAGTCTGCCTTTGCAGCCCTCTTAAGGGCTCTGAATTCAAGACCCATCATTAAAATCCAGCACAGTGAAGGGGAAGGAAGATCGAGGCATCCCCCTTCACTGCACCGGAGGAGCCCGAGATCGGCGGTTTGCCCCGCCCCCAACAGCCACTTTTGGCACAAGTCTGCCTTTGCAGCCCTCTTAAGGGCTCTGAATTCAAGACCCATCGTTAAAATCCAGCACAGTGAAGGGGAAGGAAGATCGAGGCATCCCCCTTCACTGCACCGGAGGAGCCCGAGATCGGCGGTTTGCCCCACCCCCAACAGCCACTTTCGACACAGTCCCTCCTTCCTCCACCCCTCAAGTAAGAGAGATTTATCCTGCACTGCTCATTTAGGAGCCTTGCTCTCCTCAGCTCATTCGAGTGCTACTTTTTTTTTTTTTTTTCTTTTCTCAGCCCACTGCTGGTTGCCGAGGGGGAAGAAGAAAGGGAAGAAAGAAGGAAAGGGAAGGAAAAAAAAAAAAATGGGGCGTGGCCTGATTGCCGCGGTGATTACACATATGGTGTAACGACTCCTTACACCCGCACCTAGTTTTAAATTAAACCGTGCTTTTATATCTTATATTTTTATACAATCGGAGAGAACTTGATGCAAAGAACTTTAATTTGTATCTGAAACCGAATATCTCGGAGTTATTGAACTCGTCTGCCTAATAAACAAAACAAATCAGATCGCCACAACTGAGGTCCCTGTCGACGGTTGTTGGTAAGTGAGCCCTCTTTTAGTGCGCAACAACCCGTCATGCCAGTAAAATCGGCGAAAACGCCGAAACACAAAATTGACTACTCCATGCTCAAAATGGCGGCGTCACCAATTCCCACTCCAACCTCGATACACTGGAGTGAATGGGCACAGGAAATTTCAAAAATGGTCACTAAATCCTTGGAAGATAAACTTCATAAATTACAAGCAGCAGTTGACTGCATTAATGACCGCTTTGAAACACAGGCTGGCCGTATTACAGCAGTAGAACAGAGGATATCTGAAAATGAGGACGCAGTACTACATGAACGGGAGAGTGTGATTAGTTTACAGACCCAGGTGACAACACTGACAGAACGTTTAGATGCTCAGGAGAACCGTCAGCGTCGTAATAATATACGAGTAGTGGGGCTACCTGAGCTCCAAGCAGACCAAGACCTCTATCACTTCTTCCAAGTTTGGCTACCAAAGCAACTTGGCCTGGTGACCCCAACGACTGGTTTTTTATGCGAACGGGCACACCGTTTGGGCCAACGTACAAGTGATAACAACCACCCGCGAACAACAATTGCTAGATACATCAACTGGAAAGAAAAGGAGCTTATCATGCAAGCTTTTCGGAAATCTGGCCGGCTTGAATATAAAGAACAAAAATTGCTACTATTCAATGACTACTCTTTACATGTATCCTCCCTTCGTAAGGCGATGGCACCACTATGCTCCATACTTCATCATCGAGGAGTGCGATTTGCACTTATATATCCTGCATCCCTACGCATTTGGCATGATGGGAAATCACACACCTTCACAGACACAATAACTGCTCAACAATTTATAGATTCTATACCTGTGACAGTAGCTGGCGGCGCCCTGGCGATGGATCCAACGGTCTAACTCCTCTTATTTTTGCATCTTTTAAACCTACCTTAGATTGATCAATATAGAGATATGACATTCTGCTTGGATAGCTCCAAATTCACTGTCTATTTTGTCTATTCATCTTCTTATAATTCGTAATGAATTGTATATACTATGTCATATATTCTGCTAAATCAAGCACACTAATCTCAAATTTTCTATTATTGAATAGGTGTGGAATTTACTAGTTGTTCCATATGTGTTATTATTCCGTGGTCACAGGATCACATTTAAAATGTTTTAAAATATGTAGAATAGTGTGGTCCATTCTTTTTCTGACCATATACTATGCTGATATTATTGATTTCTTTTCTTTTACTTTCACACTTTTTTTTATCTCTCTTCTTCTTAGACAGGAGTGTCTGCCCGAGCTTACAATTATATCAGTTATTTTTCTGGACAAAGGAGATATAATCTATGATTCAACAATATATATCATATATTATGGCTGATTTACATGTTTTTTCCTTTAATGTGAATGGTCTTAACCATCCCATTAAAAGGAAAAAGATAGCTAATTATGTATCCAATAAACATCCTGATATAATTTATTTGCAGGAAACCCACCTCCTACCCGCTGCTGCCTCGAAATTTCAACTAAAGGGATTTTCAACTCACTTATATTCCCCTGCAACTCATCAAAAGAAAAATGGTGTGTCAATATTTCTCAATGATAAACTATTTCCCGTTATTCACAATTTTAAAATAGACACTGAAGGAAGATGGTGTCTAGTACATGCTGCGATACACTCAACTAATTTTATTTTTCTTAATATATACGGCCCGGTCAAAGACCACCCAGACTTTTTCAAAGAGCTTCAGCTGGCGATAGTTGAATTTGATACTTGTTCTCTGATATTGGGAGGGGACTTTAATCAAATTCAAGATCTATATATTGACAGATCTTCTTCTTGTAAACCCTCCAAATCCAAGTCTTTCACAGCTCTTCATGCTTTAAAGGTCACCTTTTCTCTTGTGGATCCTTGGCGCTTGCTTTACCCGAAAGGTAGAGAATACACACATTTTTCACCTCCACATAATACATACTCGAGAATTGATTATTTTCTCTTATCCCCTTCTCTTATTCAAGATCTCACCAATACCATTATACATCCAATCTCTCTCACTGATCATGCTGCCATCTCTTTATATATATCCATCTCAGCCCCACATAAGGAATCCCCCTCATGGCGGCTAAACAACACCTTACTGCTAGACGAGGAAATTATTGAAAAAATCAATTCTTTCACTGCGGAGTTTTTTGAAAATAATTCTAAAGATCCTGAAATTTGCCCTTCCATTGTCTGGGAAGCATACAAAGTAACCCTTAGAGGTGAATTGATTAAAATTGCCTCTTGGAAAAAGAAACAGTCCATGAGAAAGGAAAAAGATTTAGAAAACTCCATCAAAACCTTAGAATTACAACATATGTCTAATCACATACATGACCCAAATACTTTCCAACGTATTCAAAATCTTAAATATGAATATAATACTTTAGTTTCATATATAGCTAGGCGTGATATTTTTATCTCTAACTCTGGTCATTACATGGAAGATAATATAATGGGTCGTCCTTTGGCCAGATACCTTAAAAATAAATCTAAAAGACTACATATAACGGCTATTCAGAATCCATCAGGTCAATTAGTCAAAACCAGATCTCTAATTTCCTCTCAATTTGAAAAATTCTATACTTCTTTATACCAATCCGAATCTACCACTCCTGAAGCAGATATAGACTCATTTCTTACCTCCTTAACTCATCCGACCATTCCAGAATCTGTTAAATTGGAACTTGATTCTCCAATAACTATATTAGAAATTGAAACTGACATATCTTCCTTACCTGCTGGGAAAGCCCCTGGCCCAGACGGCTTCACGAACGAATTCTTTAAGCAATTTCGCACCCTACTAGCTCCCCATCTCCTTAAATATTATGACTTCCTCCACTCCACTCCGGACAAGCAATTCAATTTCACCGAGGCCACCATTGTAGTAATCCCTAAACCTGACAGAGATGACACTTTAGTTAAAAACTTTCGCCCCATCTCTCTCCTCAATTTAGACTACAAGATAATGGCAAAATTACTTGCATTAAGACTTACCAAAATAATCCCATTGCTTATACATAAAGATCAAACAGGGTTCATTAAACAAAGATATATAGGAGACAACCTGCGCCTATTTCACTATATTAACGCTCATGCTAAAACAATGTCAGACCCTGTAATAGGCCTAGCTATTGATGCTGAAAAAGCCTTTGACCGAGTGGAGTGGCCTTTCCTTTTCCATGTCCTGAAGTGGTATAATTTTGGCCCATTTTTTACAAACTGGATAAAAACGCTATATCATCAACCCACAGCTCGTATTAGGATTAACAATTCTTTATCCAATAAATTTCCCCTCCATAGAGGTACTCGACAAGGCTGTCCTCTCTCACCATTGCTATTTAATCTAGTGTTAGAGCCACTCCTTTCAGCTATACGACAAAGTCCCTCAATTAAAGGTATTCCCTCCTCTGATCGAGATTTCAAATTAGCAGCTTATGCTGATGATGTTTTACTTTTTCTGAGAGACCCTTTACTCTCCCTTCCCAATCTTATTCATATTATCACTCAATACTCCCTCCTTTCCGGATACTCTGTTAATTGGGAGAAATCAGAGATTTTCCCTCTAAATGATAATATACTTCCATCAGATTTGGCTCATTTTCCTTTCTCATGGTCACATGAAGCTGTGAAATACTTGGGGATTTTAATACATAAAGATTCGGTTCATGCTCAAGATCTTAATATATCTAAAGTCAAAAATCTAGTTCTAAACACTACATCTCGATGGACTTCACTCTTTTTATCCTGGTGGGGTAGAATTGCATCCATCAAAATGACTCTGGCCCCTCAAATTAATTATATCCTTTCTATGCTCCCTCTGTTATGCCGGAAATCATTATTTCATTGGCTAAATATGAAAATATCTGAATTCATTTGGAACAAGAAAAAACCTCGAATTGCTCTCGCCAAACTGAAAGCCTCTAAGATCAACGGTGGTCTCAACTTTCCTGATTTCTATCACTATTATATTGCTTCATTAGCCAAATATGGAGCTTACTGGCTCACTAACTCCTCCACTCAAAATCTTCCCACTCAAGATCTTCCTGCCTGGTTTGAAATGGAATGTTTTTTATGTACGCCTTTACACATCTCATGCTTACTAACGGTGTCAATACCAAGGCACTTAAAGAGATACTCTTTATTGGGTGCAACGCAGCATGCTCTTTATCTTATAGATACATTGACTGAAATCTCAGTTAATGTTAGTCCACTCATGTCCCTTTGGAACAATCCCAAAATTCAAAATCACGACAAATCTCTATCATGGAAAAGGTGGCAGCGGGCAGGTATATGGTTTGTCCATCAATTGTCTACCCTCAACTCGTTAATTCCATTCGATATACTGTGCTCTACATACTCGCTGCCTCCTTCTACTTATTCACAATGGCGTTCTCTCACTGGAGTGTTGCCTTCTTTGCATATACGATTTGACTATATGACTTCCAAAAATACTATTTACAACTGGTCTTCTCTGTCTCTATTAAAAGGCAAGGCGATATCATCCTTCTACAGTATTTTAAGAGATCACTCCTTCACTTTTTCACCTCACTCTATGAAGCACTGGGACGCTATACTTACCACTCCGCTTTCTGACATTGATTGGGAGCTTTTCTGGTCATCAACAAATCGCCCGCTTTTATCTTCTAGAGTATCACAATCAATGTACTTTCTTATGTGGCAGGCAATATGGACCCCACTTCGCATGTGGAAAGCTAACTTAAAGCAAGACTCTGTTTGCTGGAACTGTTTGAAAGAGGAAGGAACTCTTGATCATATGTTATTTCATTGTACTCTAGTCTGCTCTTTTTGGACCTATGTATGGAAAACCATATAATCTATTACTAACTGCTCAGAAGAAATCTCTATAGACATTGTAATCCTTCGCTCTCAACACCCATGTTTCACACAATCAAATTGTCCACCTAAACTCATTGATACCATGTTGGTGACTGCTCTCATGCACATTCTAAAAAATTGGAAATCACCCTCGCTATTAGATTATACCTTTTGGTGGAACTCTCTGAGTATGTATCATAGATTTGAATCCTATGCATATGAGAAGAGAGTTACATTCCGAACCTGCATGAACTTGAAATACAACAAATCTCCATGGTCATTCTTAGATTCCTATGTACGCTCATCTTCTTAGACACTCCTGTTATCCTTTTCTTCTCCTCTCTTCTCTCTTTCATTTTTCTTTCCTTTTTCTTTCCTGCTCTCTCTCATCTTTATCTTATATATCCCTTACATACATTTTTAATAATTGGAGCCTTTGCTCTTATACAGTTAAACATAGATTTATATATTTTATATACAGAAAGCTTTATTTTGTTTCTATGTACTTTAAATGATTCTTGTATCCTTTAAAATACTTAATAAAAATTATTGAACTTAAAAAAAAAAAAAAAAGGAAATATAGATAATACAAAATATGTTTGTCCTGGACTCAGTCTTCAGGCCAATTGGAGAATGCCTTATACAATGCTTCTGTGCAGGTCACCTTACTCTTAACCCTTTATTTGGTATTGTTGCTCAGAAACTGAAAACCCACCTTTTTGATATAGCTTTCAATCCTTAACCCTACTCCTCTGCCCTCCAACCCAGCCAGTTGATTAACCATTCCACTTAACTGTAGCCATGACATTTTGTTTGTCTGTCTTGCCTGTTTAGATTGAAAGCTCTTTAGAGCAGGGTCTGTTTTCTTACTCTTTGTTTTTTTGTTTTTTTAAAATAATTTTTATTAATAAAGCAGCCAGCATCAAAACAGGAAAAACAGAAGTTACAGTGCAATAATAAGGAAAAACAAAGCAAACAGGAGTGCAACAGTATAACACAACCAAGAGAGAACAGAAATAACACAACCAGCCAATGCCAGCAAATGCAGTGCGCATACAATACAAAGATGCAATAGCAATGCCGTTAGCAAACTAGGTATAACCCCCTCATTATGGGTACTTAGCTGAAGCCCCAAAATGGCCTCCTCCGGGAAACAAACCAGGGCTGTAATAACCTTTTAGAATAAATGGACCTCTTGTACCACACACTCTCACTACCAATCCAACATGCAACTGCCAACAATGCACACCAGATGAACCACATCATCGAAACCCCAATCAACGCCCCCCCTTACATACTAGTCAAACACACCCCAGGCATACTGGCTTGAGAGAGCAGAGAGACGTTACTGTTGGTTCTTTGTGACTCTGTACAGTGCCGCATGCATCTGGTAGTGCTATAGAAATATTTAATATTAGTATTAGTAGAAACAACATGTGTTTTCTGTGGCTCTTGTGGGAGATCTGCATCTCCAAATGCCTGTTACTTGGCACTGTTGCTTTCATTCAACATCAAGTTACACAAAGCAACCATTTCACCATCTACCAATTAGCAGATAATGCATGTAAAATCATAAAGGGATGATACAAAATGCTATACATAGTCCAGATTATGTTAGTTTTTATTGATTGCTTTATTTGTTTTAGATTCCTGATTCAGGCCTTAGGGGCTGAAACACAAATTGTGTTGAGTCATGTGTTTGTTATATAATAGTGTCATCCTTTTGTTACAACAATAAATCCATTTTGGGTGTAATTCATCTATCCTGATTTTTTTGTCACTACCACGTGGATGATTTTGGTCTACTGTTTTGTCATGCCAATTTTTAGGTGCATATTTAGAATCAGGCTCTTAATGGATCTTAATATTATTAGGAGTTCAAATTGTTCAAAACTGGTACTATAGTGTTGCTAATTGTTTAATTACATTTACCAGCTTTTTTATTTCTGTTAATTCAACAAAAATATATTATTGTTATATTGTTCGAACTAATTGCTAAAAAAATCTAATTAGTTAATAATAATGTTCAGTCTTGTATCTCCTGCATAGGAGCCATAGCAAGGTTATTCCAGGACCATCTTCACACTTATGAGTCCTTTATATAATTGATATGATCTGCAGAGCCACAGCTTTGATCATCCACATTGATCAAGCTAAGTGTCATTTTTATTGTATTTATTGTTTTCTTTGAATAATATTTGCATAACAAGAGAGAGAACATATGAACACAGGTTGGATGAGTGAATAACTATAAGATCATATCAATTATATAAAGGACCCATAAGTGCGATGATGGTCCTTTAATAACCTTGCTATGGCTCCTATGCAGGCGATACAAGACTGAGCACTTATTATCATGAATTATTAATAAATAATTAGATTTTTTTTTAGCAATTAGTTTGAACAATATAACAATAATATATTTTTGTTGAATTAACAGAAATAAAAAACTGGTAAATGTAATTAAACAATTCTTAATGGATCTGACATGTTGACCCGTTTTATTAGAGTCCATTTTGAAAAGGATCTTTGCATTCATCATTGGTTGCTTACTACATGGATACTTCCGTTCCTTTAATCATTCAGTTCACACCTGCAAACAATCCATCTATCTCTACTAAACAGCAGCCCTCTTGTGTAGAATTTGATAGGGTAATTATCATAGGATAGAAATGATCAAAACATTATTGACCTTATTTTGGGAGTTATCTGATTTTTGTTGCTCCCCAGAGGTTGCTGCCCTGGGTGTTCACCTGGTCTTGTCTAATGGTTAGACCATTCCTGTAAGAACAAGTGATAGGTTTCACTATACCAGAGTAGGGCATCAATCTGCACATATGCATTTGGGAGCTATTTCTATATATGGTGCCTAAAAAAACAGTGCTGAAAAAATGCTTAATGCTATTCTATAAATGACACTTCCTCCCCTATCATTTTTTCCTTATTTGTCTCCTTTACTGTCACATATTGTATTTCTTCCCTCATTCCCCTTTAGAGTTTGTTTATGTCCATCATTTGGTCTATGTTAATGAAGCTGTCTCCCCGTATTGAGAAATGTATTACATGTTTTTAGATTTGTTCATTGCTTTGTATAAGATTAAGTGATTCATCAAATTTTAATAAAACTTGAACTTTAATAATAAACAAGAAACTTGAAACTTAACGTTAGTCAATTAAGTATCAGCAATTAATTGTTGGAGTTGATTGAAAGTAGAGGTAGTGGGACCATTGGGAAACAGCAATAATAACATGATCAAGTTCAAGATTGAGGTAGGAATACCGAAAGGAAAGAGAACCATAGCGACAACTTTCAACTTTAGGAAAGGAAACTACGAAGCAATGAGGGAAATGGTAAGGAAGAAACTTAAGAACACTTCCAAAAAATGGCAAACGGTAGAACATGCCTGGTCTTTTCTCAAGAACACAGTGAGCGAGGCGCAAAATCTGTATATCCTCAGATTCAGAAAGGGGTGCAAAAGACCCGGTGTGGATAACTAAAATAGTGAAGGAAGCGATAGGCAATAAGAAAAATTCATTCAGGAAATGGAAAAAGGACAAAACTGAGGGGAACTGGAAAGAGCACAGGAAGTATCAAAAAGAATGTCACCGAGTGGTTCGAAAAGCCAAAAGAGAGTATGAAGAGAGGCTAGCCAGGGAAGCATGAAATTTCAAACCGTTCTTTAGATACGTTAAAGGGAAGCAAGCTGCTAGGGAGGAGGTGGGACCGCTGGACGACGGAGACAGGAAGGGAGTGGTGAAGGAGGAGAAAGAAGTGGCAGAAAGACTTAACATGTTCTTTTCGTCTGTATTCACAAAAGAAGACACATCCAACATACCGGAACCTGAGCAATTCTTCAATGAAATCAAGCAGAAAAATTTAACATCCATGGAAGTGAGCCTTGAAGATGTATGCAGGCAGATAGAAAAACTAAAAACTGACAAATTCCCGGGTCCGTACGGAATCCATCCAAGAGTTCTGAAGGAATTAAAGGAGGAGATAGCGGAACTACTGCAGCAAATTTGCAATCTATCCCTGAAACAGGCATGATCCTGGAGGACTGGAAGATAGCCAACGTTACGCCCATCTTTAAAAAGGGATCAAGAGGTGACCCGGGAAACTACAGACTGGTGAGTCTGACCTCGGTTCCGGGGAAAATGGTGGAAGCACTGATAAAAGAAAACATTGATGAACATTTTGAAAGAAACGAACTTCTGATAACCAGCCAACATGGTTTCTGCAAGGGGAGATCGTGCCTAACAAACTTATTGCACTGCCTCGAAGGAATTAACAAACGGATGGACATCATATATCTAGATTTCCAAAAAGCCTTTGACAAGGTGCCCCATGAACGCCTACTCCGGAAACTGAAGAACCATGGAGTGGAAGGAGACGTACATAGATGGACCAGAAACTGGTTGGCGGGTAGGAAACAGAGGGTAGGAAACAGAGGGTAGGAGTGAAGGGCCACTACTCGGACTGGAGGAGGATCACAAGTGGTGTCCCGCAGGGCTCGGTGCTCGGGCCGCTACTATTTAATATATTCATAAATGATCTAGAAACAGGGACGAAGTGCGAAATAAATAAAATTTGCAGACGACACCAAACTATTTAGTGGAGCTCAGACTAAAGAGGACTGTGAAGAATTGCAAATGGACTTGAACAAACTAGTGGAATGGGCGATGAGATGGCAGATGAAGTTCAACATTGAGAAATGTAAAGTATTACATGTGGGAAACAGAAACCCGAGGTACAACTATACGATGGGAGGAATGTTATTAAATGAGAGTACCCAAGAAAGGGACTTGGGGGTAATGGTGGACATGACAATGAAGCCGACGGCACAGTGCGCAGCGGCTGCTAAGAATGCAAACAGAATGCTAGGAATAATCAAGAAGGGTATTACAACCAGAATGAAAGAAGTTATCCTGCCATTGTATCGGGTGATAGTGCATCCGCATCTGGAGTACTGCGTCCAATATTGGTCGCCATACCTTAAGAAGGACATGGTGTTACTTGAGAGGGTTCAGAGGAGAGCAACGTGTCTGATAAAGGGGATGGAAAACCTTTCATATGCTGAGAGATTGGAGAAACTGGGTCTCTTTTCCCTGGAGAAGAGGAGACTTAGAGGGGATATGATAGAGACTTACAAGATCTTGAAGTGCATAGAGAGAGTAGAAAGGGACAGATTATTCAAACTTTTGAATAATAAAAGAACTAGAGGGCATTTAGAAAAGTTGAAAGCGGACAGATTCAAAACAAATGCTAGGAAGTTCTTCTTTATCTAACGTGTGGTGGACACCTGGAATGCACTTCCAGAGAGCGTAATAGGGCAGAGTACGGTACTGGGGTTCAAGAAAGGATTGGACAATTTCCTGCTGGAAAAGAGGATAGAGGGGTATAGATAGAGGATTACTGCACAGGTCTTGGACCTGTTGGGCCACCACATAAGCAGACTGCTGGGCACGATGGACCTCTGGTCTGACCCAGCAGAGGCATTGCTTATGTTCTTATGTTCTTAATTGCCAATAATTATGAGTTATGCGTTCATCTGTTTTAAACTATCTATAACATGGACACCTAACTTTCAAAGTATGCTGCTCAATATGGGTATGTCCATGGGAGGGGGATGGACAGGTCAGGGCATCCCCAAAATGAGGTGTCATATTGCAGAACACTTAAATTTCTTCAGCCAACTGATATCATTTGGTGCAAGGATTTATACCAGATTTCAGACAGCATAAGTCATCTTATCTAAAGTTAGGTGCTATTCTGAAAATAGAGATCTATGTGGAACATCCTTTCTAGAATGCTACCTTAGTATGGGTCTTCTCTATGCTTAATGTTGTGTGCCATTTACTGAATCTCTCTCAATATGTTCATAGTTCAATATTTTCTATTTTGTTTTTGCATTATTTTAATCAGACCTCCATGAATGTGCTCTCCCATGTGATTGCCTTTTCATAGATGGCAAATTCCTTCTCTGGTAGAGCATAAGGGTTATAATGTCCATAAATTTCATTGTTCCGTATCCCATTAGATTGAAAGACTGTGCTGATAATATCATATCCAATGGCAAGATCACCGTTCTCATCAAAAACAATTTCCTCACCCAGAACATTCTTAAAATGGAGGTTCTTCAGATAATGATGAAGCTAATGAGAAGAGAAACAATTTTAACAGTAAAACTAAATTCAGGGAAACATCCCTAGCTACATGAACATATAGAGTGGAGCTTATTTTTGAAGTTTGTAAACATAGCTTTTTTTTACCCCATAATGTTGTTTCCATGTATGAAGATACATGTCAAGTAAAAACATCAGTTAAACTAATAATCATTTACTGATAGCTCAACAACATAGATCTTCTGAAGGCATCAAAGAGTAATAATTATGCAAGACATATTAGGCATTCTTGAATATGGGCAGTTGTGAACCACATTATGTGGTCAACATTTTATAAACTACAGTGGAACACCAAATTGAAAATGTGACACCATCATATATTAAACTCCTATCATAGGCCAACACACAACTCCAAAAAGACTCAAATTCTCCAGTGCCCAAGCTTCACAACCAGAACTAATCTTGAGCTATCATCGAGAAGTCTTATTTTCTCTAAGAGCTTGTTAAGTTTATATTTGTAAATGAAACATATTGTGAACTGTTTCTCATATTATTACTGCATTATTTATGCGCTGATATATGCTGCTGTGAAAGCGTGGTACTTAGCTGGACAACCGCCCGGCGAAAATCCCACGCCTAAATGACAGTAGATCTCCGTTTCGCTCTGTTACTTTTACTCAGAGCTTCTTCAGAACAGCAGAGTATTGAATTTCAAATGCTACAAATGAAACAAATAGAACAATTGTGTTACAATAATTAAACGGTTCTTAACTGCAAACGTGCCAAGTTAGTATGTCCTAGAAAAAAACCCCGAACACCCACCTATCATAAATACTAGACCGAAGCGCCTAAATCACTAAGCTCCGGAATAAACTATCTTTGTGTACTCACTGAACTGCGGTCTAAGTCCAGCTTCCCCGCTGTGTAAATGCGAGCTGAGCCGGCGGGAGGCTCAAAATTTAAAGCACTCTCTCGGCGTCTGACCTCACTTCCGGCAACTCAGAAGATTGAGAACCATTTTGTGCTAAACTGCTCTAATTATTTTTTGTTTAGACAACATATTTATTATAATTTTTGTTTAGAAAACATATTTATAATTATTTAAAAAACGCTTAATATTTGCATATTTAAAAGACCTGATATTTGCATGAAATATTATTACAATCACAAAAAGTGATTAAACAATGTATAAAGAACGCAATTTTGATTAAACTGAAGATGTTTAATTGAAGAAAACCTGCCAGTTAAGGGAAAGATTTAACCCTTTAGGATAAACAGTTTGAAGTCTGTCAATCCACTTTTGTTCTACCTGAAGTAACTTTTTCCCCCTATCCCCCCCTCTGCAAGATACTGTAACTTGATCTATAACCATACACTTCAGTTGTTGAAAAGAATGTTGTTGCAATAAACAATGTGCTACCAGAGGAGCTTCCTTCCTCTGCAAATGTAAGCAAGATTTATGTTCTGACATACGTATATGGAAAGGCCTCGTGGTTTTTCCTATATACAACTTTTGACAAGGACATTGAATCATATAGATGACATGATCCGACCTACAGGATGTAATATGTCTTAACACATATATTTTGTGATTCAACGGTTTAGTGAACGAGGACCCCTGTATTGTTAAGGGACAAATTTGACACCTGCCGCAACTGGCATGATAGCCAGTAGCATCCTCTCGCTGGGTAGAATCATGTATGCTAGCCGTAATCGAACATTATCAAAACAAGGAAGGCCTTGTAATATTCTCCAATGTTCACGAATAATTTTAGATATTTGAGTAGACTCTACATTGTGTCTAAGTACACACGTCATAAAATCCTGATGATCTTCAGACTCTTGGGATATTTGTTGATTATTTTCCTTATGTAGTAGCCAATCTTGATGGTTATATCTGGCCTTCCTATAGCTCGATTTCAAGACTTTCTTAGGATATCCTCTATCTCTTAAAGGTTTAAACAATTTTTTTCACCGATGTCTTAAAATCCTGAGTATGCGTGCAAATTCTACGATACCTCAAAAATTGAGAAAGAGGTAGGCTGTCCTTCAGAGTTGTAGGATGACAACTACTATACTGTAAAAGGCTAGTAGTGTCCGTTGGCTTAATATACAATTTAGTCTCCAACTTGTTGTTATTGATGTAAACCCATATGTCCAGAAAATTGATGCTGGTCGATGATTGTTGCTTTGTAAATACAATATGAGAGTCTCTAGCATTTAACCATTCAGAGCCTCCCCATACAGTAATAAATTTATCGCATCGCAGTCTGAGTCAAAGTGAATATGAGGTTCTATCGAAAGGTTTGTCTTTCGTACCCACGACACCGTACAATCATTTTCAATTTCAAATTGATATTGAAAGATTTACTCGCAAACTCTCCTTGAAGAAATTTTTTGGGATAAAGAGGCTTTCCCATATAGATCTATATTAAGAACATAAGAACATAAGCAGTGCCTCCGCTGGGTCAGACCATAGGTCCATCCTGCCCAGCAGTCCGCTCCCGCGGCGGCCCAAACAGGTCACGACCTGTCTGAATCACCAGAAGGGGCTCCCTTGCCACCATGGTTTCCCATTGAGTCCTATCTTCCCATCGAAGTCCTAATCCTCCTAATTGATAAATAGAAATAATAGCTATTTTTTAAAAAAAACAAAACTAATTTTCAAAATGATTGGCATATAGAGTAGTTTTTAAAGATTTACGGAAAAATTGAAACGAACTGGAACTCCTTAAAAAAAGGGGGAGATCATTCCAGAGTTGAGAGAGTTTAAAGCCCAAAGATTGACTGAAGATCTTGACTCCTTTAACCCCTTTTTTTAGAAGGAAGAGAGAATTTAAATTGTTGGATACCTCTTGCAAAGGAGAATCAGTAAACATTCCAAAATAAAGGAATAAGAGGATTAAAGATAATATGTAAATTTTAAAAGAAATACAAGCGCATTTAAATTGAATTCTAAAATAAACCGGGAGCCAATGATTTGGATGTTTTCCAAAGATCAGCTTCGCAGCAGTATTCTGAATTAATTGTAATCTATGAAGACAAATTTTTGTAATGCCGAGGTAGATAGCGTTACAGTAATCAAGATGAGATAATATAATTGACTGAACTAAGATAGTGAAATATTTCTGTTAAGAAGAACAAAAGCCATAGTTAATTGGTTAATTTTCATAGGCTTCATTGTCTTTGTAAAAACAAAAATTGAGAAACTATTTTCTTAGAAAAAGAAATTAAAATTTGTCTTATATATTTCAGTGCAAATAAAATTGTGTTAATTGTTGACACTTTCCTGATAGAGGTCTGACTTTAATTTTAATTCACCATCATAAGCAATTATTTGGGTGAAGTGCATCTTGATCTTATCCTAGTCTTCTCTTAAGGGGAATTCTCACTGGAAAAACCCTCGGTGTTATCACGACTACCTAAAGAAAGTGTCAGAGAAGTTGTACCGAAAGAGAGACCAGGGTTACACTAATCCCCAGGGATCTAGCATCACCCCTTCCCAAATATTGAGCATCTCCTCCCTCTTTCCGTCACTGTGCCAGGCCTACTGCCACTTTCACCAATAACCCAACTTTGACTAGACTTAAAGCCACAGCTAAAAGAGTGAGCACAGTGTGGATATTTTGAGCACATGTGCATGTTCAAGGCCTGACACAATCTTCTTTTAACTTTAGAGAGTGCCCTCTCATTCTCTCTACCTTGGAGAGGGTGAACAACCTGTCTTTATCTACTAAGTCTATTCCCTTCATTATCTTGAATGTTTCAATCATGTCCCCTCTCAGTCTCCTCTTTTCAAGAGTGAAGATGCCCAGTTTCTCTAATCTCTCACTGTATGGCAACTCCTCCAGTCCCTTAACCATTTTAGTCGCTCTTCTCTGGACCCTTCTAGGACAAGCTGATCAGTTGATCATTAACAAACCAGCAAGGCTCCATCATTGTGATGGCACTCTTACCTCAACCTATTAGATGCAAAATTGTTTTAGAAAGCTGCTTTCCCTCTTCAAAATTAAAGGCATAGTTTTCTAAATTAATACTGCAACTGGTTGGTTGGTAGACATGTTGTCTGAGACATGTTTTGCTACACTTTTGTATTGGATGAGACAATGGTGAGTTCCAAGGGAAAATTATACTGCAGAGCTTCGTCTACTTTGACTATATTAGTAAGTACAGAAAACAGCCACAGGGAAAGAGCACCTAAGCATATCTAGCTCAGAAGAGAGACAAGGAGAACTGGAAAAATGTTCAGCTAAAATAACAAAATGTTATTAAAAGGCAGCAAGTGTGAAACAGATCAAGCTGAGGGAGAACAGTTCCTTCTGTTGAATAGAATAAGAAGGATTTTTCATATACCGAATGTGCAATAAAATCTGAGGTATTTTCTCCAGTCCTCATTTCACACAATAACACAACACTCATTGACTAGAAGGGTAGTCATGCGGCACACAAAAACAGAAGTAAACTTACACAAAAATTGGACAAGAACTGGAACTGTAGTATTCAACATCAATTCTGAATACTCTTCATGTATTGTATGTTTGTTTTCTAACAGAAGAAATTAAAGAAGAAATCTTCGTGGTCTCCTGGACAATTGGACCCTCTCTTAGCAGCTTTCAAACAACTGGTGATCCAGGATGCCGCCAAATTGCGATTTAATAGGATTGATTCCTATAATCTGTCTAGAGAAGAGTGGCAGATTGTTAAACACCTCCAAAATGACCAGTCGATAGTGATCTCTAAAGCTGATAAAGGGGATGCCACTGTACTGTGGGATAAACTTGATTATCTAGCTGAATTAAATGTGCACCTTTCAGATAGAACCACTTATGTCCCGATTGATCAAAACCCTACGGACCGCCTACAATCTCAAATTTTCCTTTTAACCCAAGAAGGATTTGATGAAGGCTTTGTAACTACTCATGAGTTTCAATATTTAAATACGCAACACCACACTATTCCTTGGATATATTTGGTCCCTAAAATCCATAAGCGTTTGCATAAGCCTCCAGGTCGTCCAATTATATCATCCAAGCAATCCATTTTAGAGCCTCTATCTACTTTTGCAGATTATTATTTGAAACCACTTGTAGCCGCAAATGAATCTTATGTGAAAGACACCAGTCACTTCTTAATTTGGCTACAAAACATGGAAGCATTTGAGGGCCCGGTTACACTGGTAACCCTAGATATAGTCTCTCTTTATACATCATTACCCCAGGAACACTGTCTACAGGTTGCCCGAAAGGCATTGGACAGCCGCCCTCGTCCACATCAATGCCCTATGGAGTTCATTACATCTTTACTACATCTTGCCTTAACAGAAAATTTTTTCACGGATGGCGACTCCTTATATTTACAAAAGAAAGGGGTAGCCATGGGTGCTACATGTGCCCCATCTATCGCCTGTCTGTATATGAAAGACTTTGAAGAACAATTTATATATGCTAATCAGTGGGTACAATATATTAGAGGGTGGAAGAGATATATAGACGATGTCTTTCTTTTATGGGGAGGCTCTGATCAACAGTTAGTTCTGTTCTTTGAATGGTTAAATGCTAGAGACTCTCATATTGTATTTACAAAGCAACAATCATCGACCAGCATCAATTTTCTGGACATATGGGTTTACATCAATAACAACAAGTTGGAGACTAAATTGTATATTAAGCCAACGGACACTACTAGCCTTTTACAGTATATTAGTTGTCATCCTACAACTCTGAAGGACAGCCTACCTCTTTCTCAATTTTTGAGGTTTCGTAGAATTTGCATGCATACTCAGGATTTTAAGACATCGGCGAAAAAATTGTTTAAACCTTTAAGGGATAGAGGATATCCTAAGAAAGTCTTGAAATCGAGCTATAGGAGGGCCAGATATAACCATCAAGATTGGCTACTACATAAGGAAAATAATCAACAAATATCCCAAGAGTCTGAAGATCATCAGGATTTTATGACGTGTGTACTTAGACACAATGTAGAGTCTACTCAAATATCTAAAATTTGTGAACATTGGAGAATATTACAAGGCCTTCCTTGTTTTGATAATGTTCGATTACGGCTAGCATACACAATATCTCGTAATTTGAAAGAATATTTCAGTCTTAAACCAGATGATTCTACCCAGCGAGAGGATGTTACTGGCTATCATGCCAGTTGCGGCAGGTGTCAAATTTGTCCCTTAACAATACAGGGGTCCTCGTTCACTAATCCGTTGAATCACAAAATATATGTGTTAAGACATATTACATCCTGTAGGTCGGATCATGTCATCTATATGATTCAATGTCCTTGTCAAAAGTTGTATATAGGAAAAACCACGAGGCCTTTCCATATACGTATGTCAGAACATAAATCTTGCTTACATTTGCAGAGGAAGGAAGCTCCTCTGGTAGCACATTGTTTATTGCAACAACATTCTTTTCAACAACTGAAGTGTATGGTTATAGATCAAGTTACAGTATCTTGCAGAGGGGGGGATGGGGGAAAAAGTTACTTCAGGTAGAACAAAAGTGGATTGACAGACTTCAAACTGTTTATCCTAAAGGGTTAAATCTTTCCCTTAACTGGTAGGTTTTCTTCAATTAAACATCTTCAATTAAACACCTATACTCAGCAGTCATCTGTTTACATGTGACCTTTAGCCTCACTTTGGTCATCAGAGGATTCTCACACATGCACTGTTATCTTCACTATTTATAATTGCAAATCATGTAACTCCACATAGTATCCCCATCATGTTGATAGGGTAGGATCCTTTCATTCTATATGGTGTTCTTATGGGGTTAGGGATTTTTAGAGATTTTGGGGTATTCTCTTTGTTGCTCCCCACCTTCTGCTAATTCACTTTTGGCTTTTACTGTCTCAAGGGTTGGGGGATGCCTGAAGATTGGATAGTCTGCTTTGGTGGGTAGATTATTTGTTCACCTCTCCTGTATTATTGCTGGTGCCATAGTTTTGTAGTCTTTTTGGCATCTAAGCATGGTACTGCCAGTTAGAGGGTGGATTTATATTGTAGGGATAGGAAAGAGGGCGGAGTTGGACTGGGGTCTGGGTGAGATTATTGCTGTTCTGTATACTACATCTGTAGCTTTTAACCTGTGCATGGTTGTGTTTCCACACTTTATCACTACACTGATTAGTCTCAGAGTAAAAGGGGGGGAAGGTGGTATGGTGGTTTGGAATGTATATGGTTCTGAGATTATGGAAAGGTAGAGGGGGTAATCTTAACAGTCTTGGTCACACCTCTATGTTTGGAGATGTGAATAACAACCTTTTGGAGCCTTTCATTAATCCCAAAAATAGAAGGTTTTCTACATGTGCTTTTCAAATTTACTGGGTGGGAGGGAGGGAGTTTAAAGGGTTTAGGTGACATTGTATACAATAATATTGTTTTGAGTTGTTTGATGGTTTGTATAATGTTTTATGGAAAACTAATAAAAACAGATTGCACTAAAAAAAATAAAAAAAATTGCAAATCATGTTTCAGCATTTCATGGAAAGATCTCTAATTGGAGATTCTTGATAAAGACATCTTTGCTGAAACACTGTCAGTGTTGAGTCTACATCATGCTTCTATCAATAAAGTGTATCCTGAATAGTAAACTTCTAAGTGATCAACATATTTTCCTCACAACTCTCTTATTTGGATTGCAATAGCACAGATTACCTAATTTTGGCAAAAATCAAGGCTCCCAATAAGAGTTCCTTCTTTCTTTCTTGCATTTTATTAGCTAGTACTATCCAATGTTTTCTTACTTAAACAAATTAGATGCAAATGTTTCTTCATTTCACTTGTTGATTATCGATCTTTCACTCCCAGTGATTAGGGAGTTATATTAAAGGGGACCTGAAAGTTTGTTTGCCTTTTGCTACCTCACACAGAGCCTTACCTGACCAGCTTCAACTACCCACTTATCACTCTTGAATAACCTTTTTTTTCAGACTGTCATGGGAATAATCAAAAATGTTAGACTAGCATAAATTGTCACTTGGATGTCCTACTAGTCAAAATGTTCAAGTGGGTATTTTCAAAGCTGACTTTCTGGACATCAAGAGTAGAAGTCTAAGGGGTTCATAATAATAATAAAAAAAAAACATCTAAAAAGTGTCTTAAATGGCTACTTGGATGATCAAAAAGCCTGATCATCCAAGTACCCATAACCAAAGCTGGTTTTAGATGTATCTAAAACCAGCTTAGGCCTTTCCCCTGCCACTAAATGCACAGAGAGAAAAGAGGCATGTTTAGAGGAGGGGATAGGGCGGGCGGTGGGCCGACCTACACCCTAGGCGTGCAGCAGGTATAACCAAAACTTTAGGCAGGTTGCCTAGTCGGCACTTATACGTTTTTGACTTAGACAAAGTCAAAACAGGTCTAAGTACGAAAAAGGGGCCGCTGAGCTGATGGTGGCTGCTGCGATCAGCTCAGCGGCCCCAGCAACCTACCGCAGGTCATGGATTTTCGGTTAGACAAGTGATGGCATCACGGTAGGGGAGATGAGGCATCTCTTCTGCCGCAATACATCACCCCCCACACACAACATCGGGGCAAGAGGGAGCCCAAGCCCTCTTGCCCCACGGCACCCCCCAATTATGATCAGGCCAGGAGGGAGCCCAAGCCCTCCTGGCCTCTTATCCCCAACCCCCCTACACGATCGGGCAGGAGGAAGCCCAACCCCTCCTGCCCAGGTAGACCCCCCCTACCCTCTCACCCCCACTACAATACGGGCAGGAGGGATCCCAGGCCCTCCTGCCCTTGACACAACACCCCTCAATTACCACCCCCAAAACCCCTGTTTGGCCCCCCCACTGACCCGCGACCCCCTGCCAATCCCATGATCCCCCCATCCCCAATTCCACCCCCCTTACCTGTAAAATGTTGGCCGGACAGACGGGTGCCAAACCCGCCCGTCTGGCAGGCCAGCCAGCTGCAGAATGGGGCCAGATTGGCCCAGACATCTGAAACCCTGCCCACAGGTGGGGCCTAAGGTGCTTGGGCCAACCTGTGTAGCTTTGGAACAATTTTTCTGTCCAGCTGCATAATCTGGGCTCTTTCCAATTATTTCGAAAACATCTGAAAATGGCTATTTTCAAAAATGTAAATTTTGGTGCTCTCTATACAGTTAACTAATTCTTTTTATATTTTCCTTTCTTTAAATTTTTTGTAAACCGTGGCAAGCTCTATCTTTATAGAGAAGATGCTGTATATAAGCTTGGAGGGGCATAATAAATAAAACGTCTATGTTCCATTTTGGCCTAAGGCCCTAAACGTTGAAAGTAGAAGCAAGGAAAATGTCCATTCTAAAAAAATATCCAAAATGAGGGTTTTTTTGAGAATGGCCTACCTCTATGCTCAGCAGTTTCAAAGGCCATATTACCACTACGTCTACACTTGTAATACATTATCAAACCAAAAAAAAGCCTAAGTCCCAAACGCCCAGAACGATACCTTTTAGGCGAAGGAGGGGCTTTGCCTAAAAGCTGGATTCTGTAATCAAAAAGAACACTGGTTATAGAATCCACATACCCCCAGCAACGATCGTGGCAGGAGAGATGGCTCAACACCCTGCCGTGATAACGATCCCGGATCGTGGCAGTCTGGGTAGAGGGGTGATCAGTTATCATGGCAGGAGAGATAGCCAATCTCTCCTGCCACGATCATTGCGGTGGTGGGTAGGCAGGTTGTCAGGGCTAAAGATTAGTTAAATGCTAAGGTGCACATAGAATATTAATCAGTTAGTGTGCCTTAGTAAAAGGACCCCAATGTGCGTAAGCTAAAAAACAAATTTCTTAATCAGATGATTTCAAGTTTCAAGTTTCAAGTTTAATAAAATTTTGATTAATCGCTTAATCGTTATTCTAAGCGATGTACATAGTGATAAAATTACAAAGTTTTAGGAAACGGTACTCTAGAAGAGGACTCTATTGGCAGAATTTTGCAAGTATTAAGTGTAACTGTGCTTGGAATATTTGCAAATTTGGGATCAAACCAAAGCAATTTATTTTGTTGTATAGTAATGGTAGTAGTCACTTGGCCATATAACTTTGGCTAGTTAACAAGGACCTGGATATTAAGTATTGTCACTTTTGTTAGACCCAACACTGAATTTCCAGGTCTAATTCAACCCGTGACAATCAGCATTTTAAAATATTGCTATGTAGTTTCTATCTCTGCATGAATAGTATGTAACAAAGTTCATGATCTGCAAGCCCTGATTTTAGAGGCAGATCTAGATATTGTCGCTATCACAGAGACATGGTTCAGTGAATCACATGGATGAGATGCAAACATACTGGGATATAATCTTTTTAGGAAGGACAGAGATGGTCAAAAAGGTGGAGGAGTAGCTCTCTATGTAAAGATCAATATCCAAGCGACCGAAATGCAAGGGACCTGGGGAGAGGAAGAAGCGATATGGATTGCTATGAAAAGAGAAGATGGAACTTCTATCTATGTGGGTGTAGTCTACAGACCTCCAACTCAATCACAGCAAATTGATAAGGATCTGATTGTGGATATCCAAAAGTTTGGAAGGAAAGAGGAGGTTCGGCTGTTGGGAGATTTCAACCTGCTGGATGCGGACTAGAATGTTCCGTCTGCGGAATCGGAAAGAAGTAGGGAGATTGTGGATGCCTTTCAAGAGGCTCTGCTCAGACAAATGGTGATGGAACCCACAAGGGAAAAAGCGATATTAGATCTGGTCTTCACTTATGGAGAGAGTATCTCTAATGTTCGAGTGGATGCTCACCTGGGAAGCAGCGATCCTCAAACGGTTTGGTTTGATATAACGGTTAAAGTGGAGCGTGGCCACATGATACTTAAAGTCCTAGATTTCAAATGTACAGACTTTAATGCAATGGGAGAGTACCTGAAGAAAGAGCTGTTAGGATGGGAGGACATAAGAGAAGTGGAAAGACAGTGCCTTAAGCTGAAAGGAGCGATAAAAATAGCTACGGACCTTTATGTGAAGAAAATCAATGAAAACAAGAGAAAAAGGAAGCCGATATGGTTCTCCAACCTAGTGGCTGAGAAAATAAAGGCGAAAGAGTTGGCATTCGTGAAATATAAAAAAAACCAAGAAGAGGAGTGCAAAAAGGACTACAGGGTGAAACTGAAAGAAGCCAAGAGAGAGATACATCTGGCGAAAGCACAGGTGGAAGAACAAATGGCTAAAAATGTAAAAAAGGGAGACAAAAATTTTTTCAGATATATTAGTGAAAGAAGGAAGATGAAAAATGGAATTGCTAAACTAAAAGATGCTGGGAACCGATATGTGGAGAGTGATGAGGAAAAAGCAAATGTGCTAAACAAATACTTCTGTTCTGTGTTCACAGAAGAAAATCCTGGAGAAGGACCAAGATTGTCTGGCAAAGTTACAGAAGACAATGGAGTGGATTCTGCGCTGTTCATGGAGGAGAGTGTTTATGAGCAACTTGAAAAACTGAAGGTGGACAAGGCAATGGGACCAGACGGGATCCATCCCAGGATACTATGGGAGCTCAGAGAGGTTCTGGCGAGTCCTATTAAAGACTTGTTCAACAAATCTCTGGAGACGGGAGTGGTTCCTAGGGATTGAAGGAGGGAGGATGTAGTCCCTATTCACAAAAGTGGTCACAGGGATGAAGCTGGAAACTACAGGCCGGTGAGCCTCACTTCAGTTGTTGGAAAAATAATGGAAGTGTTGCTGAAAGAAAAGATAGTGTACTTCCTTGAATCTAATGGGTTACAGGATCCGAGACAACATGGCTTTACAAAAGGTAAATTGTGCCAAATGAACCTGATTGAATTTTTTGATTGGGTGACCAAAGAGCTGGATCAAGTTATATGCAAGATGTAATTTACTTAGATTTCAGCAAATCTCCTCATAGGAGACTGTTGAACAAACCTGAAGGGCTGAAGTTAGGACCCAAAGTGGAGAACTGGGTTAGAAACTGGCTGTCAAACAGACGCCAGAGGGTGGTGGTTAATGGAAGTCACTCGGAGGAAGGAAAGGTGAGTAGTGGAGTCCCTCAGTGTTCGGTGCTGGGGCCGATCCTGTTCAATATGTTTGTGAGTGACATTACTGAAGGGTTAGAAGGAAAAGTGTGCCTTTTTGCAGATGATACCAAGATTTGCAACAGAGTAGACACTGAAGAGGGAATGGAAAATATGAAAAAGGATCTGCAAAAGTTAGAGGAATTGTCTAATGCCTGGAAACTAAAATTCAATGCAAAGAAATGCAGAGTAATGCATTTGGGGATTAATAATCGGTAGGAACCGTATATGCTGGGAGATGAGAAGCTGATATGCACGGACGGGGAAAGTAATAGTGGGGTGATAGTGTCCGAAGATCTAAAGGCGAAAAAACAGTGTGACAAGGCAGTGGCTGCTGCCAGAAGGATGCTGGGCTGTATAAAGAGAGGCATAACCAGTAGAAGGAAGAAGGTGTTGATGCCCCTGTACAGGTCATTGGTAAGGCCCCACTTGGAGTATTGTATTCAGTTTTGGAGACCGTATCTGGTGAAGGACATAAGAAGACTTGAAGAGGTCCAGAGGAGGGTGACAAAAATGATAGGAGGCTTGCGCCAGAAGACGTATGAGGAGAGACTGGAAGCCCTGAATATGTATACCCTAGAGGAAAGGAGAGACAGGGGAGATATGATTCAGACGTTCAAATACTTGAAGGGTATTAACGTAGAACAAAATCTTTTACAGAGAAAGGAAAATGGTAAAACCAGAGGACATATTTTGAAGTTGAAGGGTGGTAGATTCAAAGGCAATGTTAGGAAATTCTACTTTACGGAGAGGGTGATGGATGCCTGGAATGCACTCCCGAGAGAGGTGGTGGAGAGTAAAACTGTGACTGAGTTCAAAGAAGCGTGGGATGAACACAAAGGATCTAGAATCAGAAAATAATATTAAATACTGAACTAAGGCCAGTACTGGGCAGACTTGCATGGTCTGTGTCTGTGTATGGCCATTTGGTGGGGGATGGGCTGGGGAGGGCTTCAGTGGCTGGGAGGGAGTAGATGGGCTGGAGTAGGTTTTAACAGAGATTTTGGCAGTTGGAACCCAAGCACAGTACCGGGTAGAGCTTTGGATTCTTGCCTAGAAATAGCTAAGAAAAAAATTTGGGCAGACTGGATGGACCATTCAGGTCTTTATCTGCTGTCATCTACTATGTTACTATGTTTTTAATTTTGGGAATGAAGCCATTGTGACTATACAAATGCCTCTGCATCCTGCTTCTCTTTCACATTGTGCAGTTATATACCATCACATCTTCTCAATAATACCATTCCTCTAACAAAGGGCATTACCTTCCATGGCAAAAATTCCAACACTCTCCCACTTTCTCCATGCCATGTAGTGTTATTTCCAGAATTAAAAGTAACCATGGAATGCAGTGCGTGTGCCAGGGCGTACACAGCATTGTATACATTATAGCTGTTCCCAGAGTTTATTACATCACAGTGTGAGAGGTAGTCAGATATTTCCTCACTGCTGCAGGATCTTTGGATGCTTTCAGGGCACTGGTTATTACACAGATCCTTAAACCACATCTCTAAGAATGAATCATTTGGAAACATGGCAGGGTTTACCTCACGGACAAATCTATGAAAGCTTGGAATATTCTTCTTTGCTACAGTGAAAGCAAAGGTGTTTTTCCTATCAGCATTGTATGAGGGTAAGAAAAATAAACCTTCAGCTCTGATGATCCAGACCTTTCCGGGTATTTCCCAAATGATTGATTTTTTTATAACCTCTGTGCGTTCTCTATCACAGTACAAAATAATCACTTTAGTTGATGATGTTAGGATGATCTGGTAAATATCACTCACATTTTGACGCAGTAGAGAAATAGAGGGGCTGAAGGTTTTTATGAATTCGGTGCAACCTCCATTCTGCTCAATCCCTTCTCTTAGGATCTGCACAGCCCGCATGCTGTTTTCATCATCAGTTGCAACGATACCAACCCAGGTCCAGCCAAAATGCTTCAATAATTTGACTATCCCAGCACAGAGATACACTTCAGAGGGGACAGTCCGGTAGAAATAAGGAAACTTAACTGTGTCACTCATGTCAAAATTTCCTGAGGTGTAACTGATCTGTTGCAAATGACAGATTGAATTCATCACCATTTTAGTCATGAAAAGATCACATTCATTCATGTATCAAATATTTAGATCATAACTCTACTGTAAAGAGCAGAGGAGAAAAATCATCAGAAATGAAAGTCAACTGGTATTCAGTAGCAGAAGAGCTGGACTGAGAGAAAGCAGAGTAAAAGGCAGCTTCATCCTTCCCCACCATGATCTCCATTTTTTATGCATACAGTAAGTTGGCTAATGCCAGCTACAATCCAGAAAATGGGGCTGTTAGACGTGCATCTGTATTTTATAAATGGTGCAGCAGGAGACACACTTTATAAAAACATATCTATCTCTGTCCATCCTCAATCTATGCCTCAACACCAATAAATACATCCTTAGAAATTTAGGCACACAGATTTGTGTATTTAAATGTCCACAGATCAGAAGTAATTTTACAAAGATTCACCTAACTGTAGGTGGCAAGTTGATATTGAAATAAGAGTATTCTAATCATCACAGATTTAGACTGTGGTAAGGTCAGGGCTTTTCATCGCTATCGCTGAATGATATGACAGCTGTACCGATGAGAATATATTTTACTATTCAGATGCATATGAATAACAAAAATTATTATTTGGCAGAATACAAATACTGAATACAAATAATGAACATTGAGCTTAACAAATAATAAAAAAGCAATGTGAAATCAGAGCTCAAGTGTTTATTTCAGTAGCATTTAGCACAGTATTCAAATAAAAATCACTATTTGGCCAAATACAAATAATACTGTATACAGTATTTGAGGTACTATTAGGGTGTGTAATCAAATCAAATCTGAATATTTAAATGGTTCATCCCTAATTATGATGTGGTCAAACAAACCAGGAGAAAGATCTCCACATTCCAAGTAGAAATGAACAAACCACAGACGAGAAACGTAGTGGTGAAATGTATTAATGAATCTTAAAAGTCTGTGAGGTGGCTCGACATGAAGGTGTTTCAGCCAATATGATCTGCCTCAGGAGTCAAGGGGGTCAGCCTGGACTTCTCCAAAAACCCACAGGAGTCTCCGCTTTCGTCTCCCACCAATCAGAGAAAGAATTGTTTACTATTCCATATAGACAGGCCTATGAAAAACTCTCATTATAGCTAAAGGCATGCTTTCTGTAGTCTTGTTGCAGAGAAGCACTTTGGACTGGATCAGAAAACAATGTTCATCCCTAATTAAACATGTATTAAGTGATTGCAATCTATTGGAGGTTATTCAAGTTTTGAGAACAAGTAGATCAGACTACTGTAACTCTGTGATGGTCTGTTATTGTGTATCATAAGTATGTTTTAATGTGCCCTGCACAGAACTGTTGGATATAGTGGGTTATAATTTTTTTTAAAAAAATAACTAACTAAACTCCTCCCCCCCACCACCATAGCATGCTTTTTTTCAGCACTAGCCACAGTGGTAACAGCTCCAATGCTCAAAAAATTTCTATGAGCATCAGAGCTGTTACCACCAAGCTCATGCTATAGTTTTGTAAAAGGAAGTAACTAACTAACAAACTCTCTTTTTCAGGGAATGAATATAACCGAGTTGCAATTGGTGCAGACTCAATTGTTACTGGAAGTAAAACGTTTGATCATATTATGTCTTTTCTGCACCAGTTGCACTGGCTACCTGTAATGACTTGTTTAACCTTTAAAACTCTATGGGATAATTTTATATAAATGTGGAAGAGCATTTTACTATGGGTAGGTGACGTAAATGCTCCAATGCTCATTCAATTCCTATGAACATCAGAGCATTTACCTCACTGGCCCATTGTAAGAAGCTTTTCCACAGTTTAGTAAAACCCAGCCTACAGTATATTTGGTGTATAAATCCTACCATTCTGATCTTCCTGTCTAGCTTTCAAGCAAGTTAAATAACTATGCACCTTAAGAACTTTTCATTCATCCAAGAAAGGCCTTCTTCAGCTTCCAGCATTTGATATGTATAAAACGTTCAATTACAAGAAAGGGTGTTTTCTTATATCGAGTCCTTTCTTTAGAATTTATACTCCCATATCCAATTGGACACAATGAATCATAGGTAAAACTGGGAAGACTGGTGTACCAATGTCAGGGAAGAGTAATGCAATTGGTTTTGAGAGATTAACGAAAGACCATTTGAATCAATCCAGTCAGATGTTTTAGCAAGCTTAGCAGTGATAGAATTTATTTTAGGATGCAAGCTTTTTTATCAAGAGAAAATAACTGCATGCCATCTGCATATATAAACAAAAATCATATTCTAAATATTCTGAGGTAAGAGAGCAATTGGAGAAATAAAAATATGAATAAGCATGGGTTCAAGGACATGAAGTATCCCTGGTGAGCTCCATAGGTGAGTTCATTGTTGCCAGAGTTATTCCAAAGAACCTGATATGAAATCTCATTCAAAAAGAGTGAAACCAATTTAGTGATTGTAAGCAGTCACCAAGGAAAGTTCACTTGGTCAAAGGCTGCTCTTAGATCCAGTGAACTCAGAACCTATTCACCTTCCCCCCTCATAATGATACCAGACGTAAGAAACTTTACGACAGCCTTCTGGTGACACAGGCAGCGAAAATTGACCCCACCATCACCAAACTGATGATCAAAACAACAGACATCAAAGTGTTTCAAAAAGAAATCAAAACAGTCCTATTCAAAAAACACGTCCTCACTCACTAATCTCCTCCCACTCGTATATGCTTTCTCCCCTGCGAATAGCACATCAGTCATTCCCTCAAACCTCACCTTCCAAAAAAAAAAAAATCAATGCTAGGTAATCTTCTATTGCCCGAACATATAACTACTTGAATCTTTATATGTAACTTCTCAACTATATTATGTAATGTACAAGAATCACTGTTATATAATTCTCTCGGTAATGTCCAGATATCTTCTAATTTGTAATCCGCTTAGAACCGCAAGGCACAAGCGGAATAGAAATCACTAATGTAATGTAATGTAATGAAAGAAGAAGGACTTTCCTTCTAGCATCAAACAACTGGTGAAAAAAGTCAGCAGTAACCAAGAAAGTGTATTCAGTAGAAAATGTGTCTGAAAACTGTTTTATCAAGGGTGCAAAATATTGGTTTTCTCAAAAGAAAAGTTAGTTATTCAGCGACTACCTATTCTATAAGCTTTGATATCATACTCAATGTTTATGTTCATGTTTATTAAAATATTTATATAGCACAGATACAATCCAAAAATATCAAAGCAGTTTACAATATAACTCAATTTAAATTATGAAAAGAAAAAAAAGAATAGAGCAGTCGACTGGCATTACGAGGTTCATGGAGGGGCGTAATCAAAAGAAATGTCTAAGTCTGTTTTGGGCCTAAGTCGCTAGTTACCCAAAGTTTGACAAGGGACAAGGTCCATTTTCAAAAAATATGTCCAACATATTTTTGGGGGGAAAATCATCTAACTGTATGTCCAGCCATCTGATCATCCAGACCGCTAAGTCATCCATCTTTATACCCCATTTTCATCCAAAAATTTGTCCAAATCAAAAACGCCTAGAAAAAAGACCTTTGGGACATGGGCAGGGTTAGCAAAGTAACGGACTGGGCACCCAAACATTGCACCATAGTAGTGGTGTACTTTACAGGGCACTGCTTTGAACTTCACAAAAAGGGTACCACATACACATCTCACTTCAACTCCCTTATAGGTCATGGTGAGCCCCCCAAAACACCCCACCTATCTACCACCCCAATAGCCCTTATGGCTGCAGGTGCAACTTATATGGCAGTAGAAAAAGGTTTGGATTTTTTGGGGGGAGTGCACGTTTCACCATGAATGCAGTGATTAGAGTGGCTCATGAGCCTTGGTCCTCCTCTCCATGGTTCACTAACCCACCCCCAAGACCACTTAAGCCACCTCAGTGTAGATCTACTAGGCTTTCCTATACCAGGCTGCCAGGTGCTGATGTTCTGGAGGCAGATATGTAAAGTTGTTATTATGATTTTTATGGGGGTGATCACTGGGGCACTGTGTGGAGGTCTGTACTTTGTGTCTACAGTGGTTATCTGGTCACTTTGGATACCTTCTGTGGACTTAGACCTGGTTTTAGATGGCCTAATCCAAATTCCGTCTAGGCAGTGTTGTAAGACTTTTGGTTATACATGCAGTATGACTAAGTCTAGAACGGCCCAAGTCCCACCCAAATCCTGCTCTTGACACTCCTCCTGAAAATCCCCTTTTAGCTCTGGGCATGTAGTAGCACTGTGAAGGCCTAAGTCATTTTTACATACGTCTATAACCCGGTTCGATTATCGGTACTTGGACGACGTGTTACTGATCGTCCAAGTGCCGATTTAGGCCTGTTCTTAGATGTATTTCCGTTTTGATTATGAGCCCCATATTCTTTTTTTTATTTTCTTAATTCCTAATATTCTGTTCCTTCTTTGGCTGGCACCTACTGGACAGAAAATTTCAACATATTGTCCAGAATGACACCCAAATCTTTTTCCTGGATGGTGACTCCTAATGTGGAACCTAGCATAATGTAACAATAATTTGGCCTATTTTTTTTTCCAATGAGCACCACTTTGTACTTTGGTACAATATATTTCATCCATCATGTTTAAGTATGAGATGGACTCTTGTAATTTCTTGTATATGTTGAAACATTATTTATTTTGCAAGATAAAATATTATTGATGTTTCATTGTGATAGAGGATAATATGTGATCTTTCTCTGTCATAAAATTTGATATAGTTTTGTAAATTTTATATACAGTATGTAAGATTGTAATCTGCCTTGTTAAAAGTAGACTATACTGTAAATAATAAACTATACAGTAAATTATAATAAGTTTGAATAATTTTGTGTCATCTGCATATATTGAATTTGTTTGTCCAACGCTGCCTTTCTTTTCCCTTTCCATAAAAGGGTATAGTTTTGGAAAAATGTAAAAATTTATTACAAGAAGCTTTAGAATTTCCCCAGCATTCTGGAAATTTGCTCAGCTATAAAGCTGTTGTTTCTCACCAGCCCCTCTCCCTTTTACTAAACCGCGATAGCGGTTATTAGTGCAGGGAGTCACATTGAACGCACTGCGCTGCTCCCAATACTCTTAGGAAGTCTTTGTTAAGTCTTTCAATTCTGGATTTAAGTCTCAGTCAACTGCTCTACTAACAATGGTTTGTACTAAGCTGCAGTAGAGGTTTCTACCAGGGTCCTGTGAGCTAACTGCTCTGACACTCAAATAATTGCTACACAACCATTTGAATTCCAGAGCTTGTTCTAGTTAAATGTGAGTGACTAATAATTTGGTCTTGGGCTGCTAAATAATGATTTCTCTCTCTAAAAAAAAAAAAAGAGTTATACAAGAGGAAAGACAGGAGAGGTGAGATATGATAGAGATGTTTTAAATACCTATACAGTATAAATACACATGATTCAAGTCTCTTTCATTTGAAAGGAAGCTCTGGAATGAGAGGGCATAGGATGAAGTTAAGAGGTGATAGGTTCAGGAGTAATTTAAGGAAATACGTTTTTACAGAAAAGGCGGTAGATGCATGGAACAGTCTTCCAGAAGTGTTGGTGGAGACTAGAGAATGACACAGTGACTGTTACCTACCTCTAGCCACAGGTAACCCACTGAAACAGGGGAAAGAAAAGGATTGGTCTTCACAGGAATGGGAAGAAAGCCGTTCACTACCCCGTGGAGTGGTGAATGGCCTTGTCTTAGCAATGAAGGGAGGGAATGCACGCAGTCACCGATCACACTCCCTCCCTCCATACTGATAGCCGCTGCTGCATGATTGCCGCCGCCGCCACCCAAGCACCTCCCTCCCCTCCATCCTTCCTGATTGTTGCCACCCAATTGCCGCCACCGCTGCTGCCGCATGAGCATCTCTCTCCCTGCTCCTTACTTTCATGGCGGGCAATTTATCTAAATGTGCAGGCAGCAGATCGGAGGAGTGCAGAGCAAGGAGGGGAGGCGGCACAAGGCGCCAGGAGCGCCGGAGATAGTAAGAGAGCCTTCGGGGTCACGGCAAGAGAAGCTCTGCCCACCCCCACCGCGTCAGCAGCTTGCGTCCGGGCTCCTCCATTAAAGGAGGCAAGCCAACGGGCTCAGGACTGATCGGGCAGGCAGGCAGAGGAGGCAGCAGATCGGAGGAGTGCAGAGCAAGGAGGGGAGGCGGCACGAGGCGCCAGGAGTGCCGGAGATAGTAAGAGAGCCTTCGGGGTCGCAGCGAGAGAAGCTCCGCCCACCCCCACCGCGTCAGCAGCTTGCATCTGGGCTCCTCCATTAAAGGAGGCGAGCCAATGGTGCACAGCCATTCGGCACGTGGCGAAGGCGAGCGGCAAAGGCGCTCGCCTTAGCGAGAGCGCCTTTGCGAAGAGCCTTCAGAAGAGCCAAATCCAGGGCAGCAGGACACTGTAGGGCAAACCCTTTATTCCAGACACCCTAATGCTCAGATCTCTCTAACACCTAACACCTAACTTTTCAACTTTACTTCAACTTTACCCCTCAGAGGCCCTAACCTCACATACTCTTATACTATCTCCCATACTATCTCTCATACTTTCAACTTTACTTCAACTTTACCCCTCAGAGGCCCTAACCTCACATACTCTTATACTATCTCTCATACTATCTCTAATACTCTCACATTTACTCTCTCTCATTTACTCTCTCTCATTCACTCTCTCCCTTTTTGTTATGGCAGGGCGGACAAGGAGTGTGAAGCCTACAAGCAAGGTTGGCATCCCCTGCACTGAGGTGATCCGGGAGATGAACTCAGCCTACGCACAGATGGAGGAGAACACAGCCCCGGGAAAGAACGTCTCCGTGCAGACCGAGGCCATCCCACAGCAGTACATTACGGCCTATACACAGACAGAGGAGGTCAGTCAGCGGGATGAAGACATCATGCAGGAACTAAGGAGCCTCAGGGAGGAGGTGAAACGTCTGAGAGGCATTAGAGAGGATGAGGCCTACATCGATGGGATAGTGCAGGAACTATCCCAAATCACAGAACGGGCCCGTGACGGATCTCCCATGATGACTCCAGGGCAGCCAACATAGAAACCAACTGTTGCAGTTCAGGAGATGGATGGAGACACTGACTCCTGGTAGTTAGTGACCTCCTCCACAGGTAAACGTAGGAGACCCCCCCCATTTACAATCTCCTCACCTTCTCTCTCTCACTCTTTCTCTCACCAGGGCAGCACCACATCGACTCCACAGCTGAGCCTGAAGAACAGATTCCAGGTCTTGCAGGAAGAGACTACCGACGTGGAGATGGACCAGGATCAGCACACATCTCCTCTCCGGGGACGATGGATCGACACCCCCAAAAGAAGCGTAGAGTAATAGCCATTGGGGATTCCATGTTGAGGAGCACTGAGGGACCAATATGCAGACCGGATATGCAGTCAAGGGAGGTCTGCTGTCTGCCCGGAGCCAGAATAAGAGATGTGACCACCTGTCTTGATAGACTTCTCAGGCCCCAGGACAACTTCCCCATGCTGCTCATCCACGTTGAAACGAATGACACTGCCAAGAACACCCTTGACTTTGGAGCTCTGGGAAAGAGACTGAAGCAGATAGGAGCACAGGTAGTATTCTCTTCCATTCTTCCTGTTAGGGGCAGAGGAAGGGACAGAGACGAACGCATCCTGAAGACGATTGAGTGGCTACAACGATGGTGCCAGGAGATGAACTTTGGATTCCTGAATCACGGAGAGACACTACAGGGACTACAGGGACCAGACGGACTCCACCTGACCAACAGAGGTAAGAATGTCTTCGGACATAGACTAGCCCGCCTACTTCGAAGGGCTTTAAACTAGGTAAGTCGGGGGTGGGTACCCACTTTTACACCGGAGCAGTAAGTAACAATCCTTATGTGGCGAACCAACACTACGCTTCTAAGTCTGAGGTAAGAATCGCTAGGAGACACTTTGACTCAAATGGGTGGCTCACTACAAGAGCTTAGTAAACAGAAAGAGTGGAGAGCTATGTATGTTAACGCACACAGCCTAGGGATTAAATTTCTAGAACTAGAAACAGAAATAGTTAATGCAGACTTAGTAGCAATATCCGAAACATGGTTTACAGACTCTCATGGGTGGGATATAACTATACCAGGATACAACCTGATTCGACAAGACAGAGAGGGTAAGTTAGGAGGTGGAGTAGCACTTTACATCAAAGAGAACATTAAGACAACCAGGATCACGGATGTCAAGTATACTGGGGAATCCATCTGGGTAAACCTGGCCAGAGGCGGAGAAAAATGCCTGTACCTTGGTGTGGTATACAGACCTCCAAGACAATCGGAGGACAAGGACATAGAATTAATTGAAGACATTGAGAATATGACCTTACGGGGGGAGGCTGTTCTATTAGGAGACTTCAACATGCCTGATGTAGACTGGAACACACTATCAGCGACAACTAGTGATAGCAGGAGGATATTAACGTCCATGAAGGGAGTACGGCTCAAACAAATGGTACTAGAGCCCACTAGGGCCCAGGCCATCCTGGACCTGGTACTTACGAATGGGGAAAGCGTCTCGGAGGTCTCGGTAGGAGAGACGCTAGCCACCAGTGACCATAACATGGTATGGTTTAACCTTAAGAAAGGCTTCCCTAGATCACAAACAAAAACAAGAGTACTCAATTTCCGGGGCACTGACTTCGCACGCATGGGAGATTTCATCTACCAGATGCTGCAGGTTCAAGAAGTAACTAATAATGTGGAAGCTATGTGGTCAACCTTAAAATCGATCCTTCATGAGGCAACTATTCGCTACATAAAATCAGTAACCAAACAACAAAGAAAAAGGAAACCCCAATGGTTCACAGAGGAGGTATCGTACCTCGTCAAGGAGAAGAAAAGAGCATTTCTCTCATACAAACGCACGGGGAAAAAAGAAGCAAACATTGAATACAGGACGAAGTCTGCAGCGGTCAAAACAGCAGTCAGGGAGCCCAAACTCCGTATGGAGGAAACTCAAGCGAAGAACATTAAGAAAGGGGACAAATCCTTCTTCAGGTACATTAGCGACAGAAAAAAGAACGCAAACGGGATAGTATGCCTTAGAACGCCAGACGGGAATTTTGTGGAAACAGATTCTGATAAAGCCAAACTACTGAATGATTACTTCTGTTCAGTCTTTACCTGCGAGGCACCAGGGCACGGGCCTCGGCTGGAAGCAAAGCAAAGCATGGAAGACCCATTTCAGAACTTTGAGTTCACACCAGCTGATGTTTACAGAGAACTGTCAAGACTCAAGGTGAACAAAGCCATGGGACCGGACAATTTGCACCCAAGAGTGCTCAGATAGCTATGCGATGTTTTGGCGGAACCGTTAGCCATGCTCTTCAATCTCTCCCTAAGTACCGGAAGAGTCCCCCTGGACTGGAAAACTGCCAACGTTGTTCCTCTGCACAAAAAGGGTTGCAGAGAGGAGGCTGCGAATTACAGACCAGTGAGTCTCACATCAATAGTGTGTAAACTCATGGAAACTCTACTTAAAGGGAAATTAGACACGATATTGGATGAGGGGAATCTGAGGGATCCCTGTCAACATGGATTCACTAGGGGCAGGTCATGCCAACCCAATCTTATCAGCTTCTTTGACTGGGTGACAGGAAAGCTAGACTCGGGAGAGTCTCTGGATATAGTGTACCTGGATTTCAGTAAGGCTGTTGACAGTGTCCCACACCGTAGACTATTAAACAAGATGAAATCGATGGGGTTAGGTGAGAAACTAACTGCATGGTTCAATGATTGGCTGAGTGGAAGACTTCAGAGGGTGGTGATCAATGGCACCCTCTCTGAGACATTGGAGGTGACTAGCGGAGTGCCACAGGGCTCAGTCCTGGGACTATCCCTTTTCAACATATTCATAAGGGACTTGACCCGAGGGCTTCAGGGTAAAGTAGCGCTGTTCGCCGACGACACCAAACTGTGTAATATAGTAGGTGAAAGCAATCTCACGGATGGTATGACGCAGGATCTGATCAAGTTAGAAAACTGTTCCTTGACATGGCAGCTAGGCTTCAACGCTAAGAAGTGTAAGGTCATGCGTCTCGGCAGCAGAAATCCATGCAGAACATACACCTTGAATGGAGAAACACTAGCTAGGACTTCAGAAGAACGGGACTTGGGAGTAATCATCAGTTCAGACATGAAGGCTGCCAAACAAGTAGAGAAGGCCTCATCCAAGGCAAGGCAGATGATGGGATGTATCAATAGAAGCTTCGTCAGCCGCAAACCTGAAGTCATAATGCCACTGTACAGAGCCATGGTGAGACCTCATCTGGAGTACTGTGTGCAATTCTGGAGGCCACATTACCGTAAAGATGTGCTTCGAGCTGAGTCGGTCCAGCGAATGGCCACTAGGATGGTCCCGGACTCAAGGGTCTCTCATACGAAGAAAGACTGGGCAAATTGCAGCTCTACTCTCTAGAGGAGCGCAGGGAAAGGGGTGATATGATTGAGACATTTAAGTACATCACAGGTCGTGTCGAGGTGGAAAACGACATATTCTTTCCCAAGGGACCCTCAGTCACAAGGGGGCACCCGCTCAAACTCAGAGGAGGGAGATTTAGTGGTGACACCAGGAAGTATTTCTTCACAGAAAGGGTGGTAGATCACTGGAACAAACTTCCAGTGCAGGTGATCAAGGCCACCAGCGTGCTCGACTTTAAGAATAAATGGGACATCCATGTGGGATCCCTACGTGGGTCGAGCAGCACTCTGACTTAATGGGGTGGGTCAGTAGAGTGGGCAGACTTGATGGGCTGTAGCCCTTTTCTGCTGTCATCTTTCTGGGGGAATGGGCGGCGAGATGGCAGATGAAGTTCAACGTTGAGAAATGTAAAGTATTGCATGTGGGAAGCAGAAACCCAAGGTACAACTATACGATGGGAGGGATGTTATTGAATGAGAGTACCCAAGAAAGGGACTTGGGGGTAATGGTGGACATGACAATGAAGCCGACGGCACAGTGCGCAGCAGCCGCTAAGAAAGCAAATAGAATGCTAGGTATAATCAAGAAGGGTATTACAACCAGGACAAAAGAAGTTATCCTGCCGTTGTATCGGGCGATGGTGCGCCCGCATCTGGAATACTGCGTCCAATATTGGTCGCCGTACCTTAAGAAGGATATGGCGTTACTCGAGAGGGTTCAGAGGAGAGCGACACGTCTGATAAAAGGGATGGAAAACCTTTCATACGCTGAGAGATTGGAGAAACTGGGTCTCTTTTCCCTGGAGAAGAGGAGACTTAGAGGGGATATGATAGAGACTTATAAGATCATGAAGGGCATAGAGAGAGTAGAGAGGGACAGATTCTTCAAACTTTCTAAAAATAAAAGAACAAGAGGGCACTCGGAAAAGTTGAAAGGGGACAGATTCAAAACGAATGCTAGGAAGTTCTTCTTTACCCAACGAGTGGTGGACTACTGGAATGCGCTTCCAGAGGGCGTAATAGGGCAGAGTACAGTACTGGGGTTTAAGAAAGGATTGGACAATTTCCTGCTGGAAAAGGGGATAGAAGGGTATAAATAGAGGATTACTGCACAGGTCCTGGACCTGTTGTGCCGCTGCGTGAGCGGACTTCTGGGCATGATGGACCTCAGGTCTGATCCAGGAGAGGCATTGCTTATGTTCTTATGTTCTTATGTTATGTTTCTATGTTTCTACCAGCAGCCGGAGCATTAAAATCGCATGTGGCTGCTGTAAAGGTCATCTCTGATGCAACCAGAAGTTGCATCAGAGACAAACTTTCCTGCAGCCACACACGATTTCAATGCTCTGGTTGCTGGTAGGAAGCACATTTAGAAAAATTGCCTGCTGCGAAGGTAAGGAGCAGGAAGGGAGAAAGGGAGGAATGGTGGGGTAGAAAGAACAGATGCTGAAGAGACCTGGGGTAGGTGGGGTGGGGAAGAACAGATGTTGAAGGGACCTGGGGAAGGTGGGGTGGGGAAGAACAGATGCTGAAGGGAACTGGGGAAGGTGGGCTAGGGAGGAACAGATGCTGAAGGGAACTGGGGAAGGTGGGGTGGGGAGGAACAGACGCTGAAGGGACCTGGGGAAAGTGGGGTGGGGAGGAACAGACACTGAAGGTGGGATGGGGAGGAACAGATGCTGAAGTGAACTGGGGAAGGTGGGCTAGAAAGGAACAGATGCTGAAGGGAACTGGGGAAGGTGGGGTGGAGAGGAACAGATACTGAAAGAAACAGGGGAAGGTGGGGTACAGAGGAACAGATACTGAATGGAAATGGGGACAAGAGAGATTCCAGACTATGGGGGGATTGGAGGGAAGAAGATGGGTGGCAGACCAATTGGGGTGGGGGTGAAGGGACAGATGGAAGGGAGAGGCACAGTAACAGAGCATATGGAAGAGACAGAGAAGGTAGACAATGGATGGAAGGAAATGAATGAGGATAAGATGAGGAAAGCAGAAATCAGACAACAGAGGTAGAAGAAAAATAATATTTATATTTATTTTATTTCATTTGCTTTAGGATAAAGTAGTATATTAGTTGTGTTGATAAAAATTTATAAACAAAGCCCTGCCAGCTGATCATCTCTTTGTCTAGTTCAGCAGCCAGAACTTTGATTTATAAGAAAGGAATAAGCTAAATATTGCAGTACTGAGGCTTGTATGGATGCTGCGGGGACAGGGGCGGTGGTCATGGGAACGGGGCAGTGACGGGGACAAATTTTTTTCTCCGTGTCATTCTCTAATGGAGACAGAGACTGTGGGCTCCTTTTACGAAGGTGTGCTAGCGGTTTTAGTGCATGTTTAGCACGCGCTACATTGCCGCACGTGCTACACGCTAATGTCTCCAATAGAGCTTGCGTTAACTAGTGCACCTTCGTAAAAGGAGCCCTGTGTCTGAATTCAAGAAGCTGTGGCATCTCCTAGAGCAAGGAAGAGATCATGGTTCCTGCAGATGGGCAGACTAAATGGACCATTTGGCCTTTATCTGCCATCATTTTTCTATCCCCCTCTTTTACTAAGGTGCGCTAACCGATTAGCGCGCGCTAATCAAATTAGCATACGCTAAACGCTAATGTGTCCATAGACTAACTTGCACACATTAGCATTTTTGTGCACGTTAATTCAATTAGTGCATGCTAATTGGTTAGCGCACCTTAAGAAAAGAGGGTCTATGTTTGTAAGAGTATGTAGAGGTAAATGAAGATATCCCTGACCTTGAAGAATATAACAATTTTGAATTTTTCTTATCATGAAATTTAACATAATTTTTAGAAATTGAAGCCACCCTTCTGATCACTCTTGAATCTGAACAAATGAAGACAAAGATCATTTAAAAAATATTTTTTAAGAATGATATTTCTTTTTGTTGGCAGAAGATTATTGTCTTTCCAGATGACTCTAAAAATACTCAGCAGATAAGCCGCGCTAGCAGTTTAACGCGTATAATAGCACTCGCAGGACACACTAGCAGATGGTAGTTTTTGGCCAGCGCCGGGGTTAGCGCGTGATGAAAAGTCACGCACGTTAACCCCGCTAGCGCAGCTTAGTAAAAGGAGCCCTTAGCTTTCAAATTTCAAGTATGGTCTTTAAGTAGAACTTAACTCTTTTCTTTCCATGTTATTATATGATTAACTATAAGGAACTTTTCTACTAGATAAAGAACAAGATATGGATATGATTTTAGATGGTAGTTAGTTCTGAAATTTATGGATCAGTCTATCTAAGTTTTATTAGAATATGCTTTTGCATTTGGCTGTTCACTGATCTCTATTAATTTGAACTAGTTTATTTTTTTGTGTGTGATATGTTTATTATAAATAAAGATTATAAAAAAAAAGTAACCCTGACCTGTGGATACTGGTATATCCTGGAGAGGCTGGAAAACTCACTCGATTGCTCAGCTGGAAGACCTTCAATGACAGTAGCCAGTGGACCAGATGTTTTGCAGCTGTAGTTTGGGATCCCAGTTTCCATTCCTGAAAATATATTTATAGCAGCTCTATATGTTAATAATAAATTGTTGTAAGGTTCATAAATGTGGAATCCCAGAGTGAGGTTGGGTAAGAGCTCCGAGCTGTTGTTAATCTCCTCCACTGCAGATACGAAAGCCAGGAAATTGTAATAGTTCAAGAATAGAGTACTTCAAGGACAATAAATGAGAGATAATATGAAATTAGCACCAAACCATAAGATACAGAAATATTAGTAGTAAAGTAAAATAGGATTAGGAGAAGGGTTAAAAATGGTACATGTCACTAACATTACATATTGGTTTGACAGAAATATATATATACAGTATGCTTCAGGTTTCTTTAATCTCTCTCCCATTCCCTCATGTTTTGTTTATTATTATTATTATTAAAACCATACCTGCCATATTATGAGACCACAACAGGTAAATGCATAACCTACCCTTATGCATACTGTTTTAATCACTGGATTCTAGAATCTCTGTTTCTCTTCCCACCCATATCCATCTGATCCAGTACAGAAGTTGACCACTCAAAACTATGCAGGATCCACTTGTAACTACACTATGGGGGCTCATAATCAAAACAGAAATACATTTAAAAACCGGCCTAAATCGGTACTTGGACAATCAGTGAGACAAGTCGTCCAAATGCCGATAATTGAACCGGGTTTTAGACGTTTCTAAAAATGACTTAGGCCTTCACAGTACTACAGTACACCCAAAACTAAAAAAAGTGTTTCAGGAGGAGTGGCAAGGGTGGGATTTGTGCAGGACATGGGCTGTCCTAGACTTAGTCATACTGGATGTATAACCGAAGTTTAACAACACTGCTTAGACGGAACTTGGACGTAGTGACTTAGCCAAAAAATGACAGAACCCCATATATAAAACTCTCAAAGGGAATTCACTGGCACTCATATATTGGACAAATTTACTAGATGAAACAACCAATGAATAAAAATTTGATATGAATAAATAAATATGAGACACTTCAGTATGGGCAGTCTGAGCCAAAAATCACCTCTGTGACTAGCACCTTAGTGAATAGTTTACTATACGAAGACAAGCCTCAGAGTCCTTAAATTCAAGCAGTATGCTGCTAGATATGTTTACAGGTCAAAATCTCAATCATTGGCTCGTACTTCGTAAATATTTATAATTTTTAAGTTATTTTAAATTTTATAAATCATTTTAAATATATCAAAAAATGATAGTGCATAGATTTTCAAACAGCACTTATCTTGTTAGCTGTATTCAACAGCACTGCAGTTGAAACCCACACTTCAGAATGGGCCCATCGTAACGATAACCTTTCCTGACCCCAGACAAAAACTCATAGGTGACCAGCACCAGGATTTGAATAAACCTAAATGAGTTTTAACGCATACATCATTAGTCTCTTCTATAATAAATGGTGCAGGTGATAAACCCCAAGATATCTAAAATCATCTAAAACCAGGTCTAAGTCACAAGAAGGACATATGAACATAAGCATTGCCTCTGCCGGGTCAGACCAGGGGTCCATCGTGCCCAGCAGTCTGCTCCCATGGCAGCCCCCCAGGTCCACGACCTGTAAGTGATCCTTTACCTAAACCTTTTATTACCTAATCATTTAATATCCTATATAGTAACCCTCTATCTATACCCTTCAATCTCCTTCTCCTTCAGGAAATCTTCCAATCCCTTTTTGAAACCCAATATCGTACTCTGTCCTATCACCTCTTCTGGAAGTGCATTCCAGGTGTCTACCACCCTCTGAGTGAAGAAGAACTTCCTAGCATTTGTTCTGAATCTGTCTCCTTTCAATTTTTCTGAATGCCCTTTTGTTTTTGTTGTCCCCGCTAGTCTAAAGTGTCTGTCCCTCTCCACCTTCTCTATGCCTTTCATGATCTTATAAGTCTCTATCATATCCCCTCTAAGTTTCCGCTTTTCCAGGGAAAAGAGCCTCAGCTTCTCCAGCCTTTCAGCATATGAAAGGTTTCCCATGCCCTTTATCATCCTTGTTGCTCTTCTCTGGACCCTCTTGAGTATCACCATATCCTTCTTAAGGTAAGGCGACCAGTATTGGATGCAGTACTCCAGATGTGGGCGCACCATCGCCCGATTCAGTAGCAGGATAACTTCCTTCGTTCTGGTCATGATACTTTTTTTGATAATGCCCAACATTCTGTTCACCTTCTTTGAGACCGCTGTGCATTGTGCCACCGGCTTCATTGTTATATCCACCAATATCCCCAGATAATCAATGCAGGGACAAAGTGCAGACCCCTACACACTCCCCCAGTGATCACTGACCCCCCTCCCCCCACTGCCATAAAAATCATAATAAAAACATCACATATCTGCCTCCAGAATATAAGCACCTGGCAGCCTAGCATAGGAAAGCCTAGTAGAGCTGCACAGAGATGGCTTAAGTGATCTGGAGGGTGGGCTAGTGAACCATGGAGATGAGGACACAGGCCCATAAGCCACTCTAACCACTGAATGCCAAGTGAAACATGTGCACCCACCAAAACCCTTATGTACTGCCATATAAGTGGCACCTGCAGTTCTAGGGGGTGTTTTGGGGGGCTCACCATGACCTATACGGTTGTTGTGGTGAGATGTGTATGTGGCACCCTTTTTGTGATGTTCACAGCAGTGCCCTGTAAGGTACCCCACTATTCTGTTGCAATGTTTGGGTGTCCAGTCCATCACTTTGCTGACCCTACCTACGTCTAAAAGGTCTTGTTCTGGGCGTTTTTGACTTGGACAAATTTTTAGATGAGAATGGGGTATAACGATAGATGACTTAGCGGTCTGGATGATCAAATGGCTGGTTGTCCAACTAGATGATTTTTGGAAGAAAAATATTTTGGATGTATTTTCGGGAATGGACATTTTACTTAGCTGACTTTGGATGACTTAGGCCAAAAATGGCCTTAGACGTTTCTTTTTATTATGCCCCTCCACATGTATAGGCAGAGGTATGACCAATAGGAAAAAGGATGTATTGATGCCCCTGTATAAGACTTTGGTAAAACTTCATTTAGAATATTGTGGAGGCCGTACCTTCAAAAAGATATAAAAAGGATGGAATTGGTCCAGAGGAAGGCTACTAAAATGGTATGTGGTGTTCAACATAAGGCTTATGGGGACAGACTTAAAGATCTCAATCTGTATATTTGGAGGAAAGGCATTAGATGGGAGATATGATAGAGACATCCAAATACATATGTAATGTAAATGCGCATGAGTCAAGTCTTTTTCATTTGAAAGGAAACTCTGCAATGAGAGGGCATAGGATGGAGTTAAGAGGTGATAGGCTCTGGAGTAATCTAAGGAAATACTTTTTTTTACAGAAAGGGTGGTAGATGCATGGAACAGACTCCTGGAAGAGGTGGTGGAGACAGAGACTGTGTCTGAATTCAAAAGGGCCTGGGATCTCTCAGAGAGAGAAAAAAATAATGGTTACTGTAGATGGGCCATTTGGCATTTATCTGCTATCAGGTTTCTATGTTTCTATATAACTATGACCTAAATATATTAATAGTTGTACTGATCTACCTGTACTACGAACTCTATTGAATATCTGTGTCAAACTGTCCATTGTAACTTCCTGGGTAACTGACCCAACCTCTTGTAATATAATCCAACCTTGAAATGAACAAATAAAGGCAGAATAGAAAACCTGATTAATATTACATAACATCCAGTGGAGGTTGATTGAAGAATCAGAATCAGGGGGAGACAGCATGGCTGAAAGTATCAGTGGTGGTTTCATGCTACCAGCAACATGGTGGAATAGTTGGAACTGCTAGAGGAATTTAATATCCACTACAAATCTGAGAAAACAAAAAGACAGAAAAGGCAGACAGGAAGAAGAGAAGAAGGAAGAGGGGAAATAGCAGAAGGGGAAATAAAAAGAGGGAGCAAAAGAGAAAGAAAGAGGAAGGGAGATGAGAGAAGAGAGGGAAGTGAATTTTGGTGGAGGATAAGGAAGAGGGAAAAGAAGAAAGAAATGAAGTAGGAGTGAGTATAGGAAGGGGAAAGAAAGAGAAGAAAAGCAGGGAAGGTCATAGTAGTATCCTGAAACTTATTTCCAAAAGTCTTTCTGAATGCCAGTCCCTCTTCTTTTAAAACTACCACACATTAATACTACTTACAAAAATCTTTGCAAAAATAACCATACAACCACAATGTATGTTTTCGTAAAATTTGTGCAAATATATGTACACAATGTGAACAATCCCTGCAGTAAGCTTCTCTACCTCGAGTGAAAGCTGATCTAAAATCAGAATTCATGAGTTTATGTGATGAAAAACAAAATGTGAAACGGTCTCTCCTTCATCAGCTGCAATCTAGAAATATGAGGACAACTGAGAGAAAGGGAGACAAACACTCCTGATGCTGCAATATGTAGTGTACACGTCTTTCAATTTTAATGCACTTGTAGCTTGCGTACCATTAATTTATCACATCAGGTGTAAAGTTCTGTCCTGTACATGCATTAGATTGTTGTGTGCTAGAGCTCAGTGCATTGCTCTAACACAGATTATTACATCCACCTCTTTCACTATCCCCCTCCTTTACTCAGTGGCGTACCAAGGGGGGGGCGGGGGGGGCGGTGCGCCCCGGGTGCCAGCCCTAAGGGGGTGTTCCCGGCCTTGCCGTTCAGTCCCCCGCCACCCCCGAAGGACCGCTCGCCCCACTGACCTTCCTGCACCACCTGTGAAGCAGCCCGCAGCAGGATCGCGAAGTCAGCGTCAGCGATCCCTGCGCTGCGATCCCGCCCCTTCTCTGACGTCAGAGGAGGGGCGGGACCGTGGCGCAGGAAGCAGCGCAGGGATCGCTGACGCTGACTTCGCGATCCTGCTGCGGCTGCTTCATAGGTGGGGCGGGGAGGCCAGGGGGGCGAGCGGTCCTTCGGGGTGGGTCGGGGCATCAGGCCTTCAGGGTGGAGCGGGCGGGCAGGCAAGCAGGCTTTCAAGGGGGAGGGGGTGACAGGCAGGCAGGCCTTCAAGGGGGGACAGGCCTTCGGGGGGGGGTGCAGGCCTTCAAGGGGGGCAGGCAGGCCTTCAGGGGGGGTGCAGGCCTTCGGGGGGGTGTAGGCCTTTGGGGGGGTGCAGACCTTCAAGGGGTGCAGGCCTTCAAGGGGGGGAACAGGCCTTCAAGGGGGGAAAGGCAGGCAGGCCTTCAAGGGGGGGACAGGCCTACAAGGGGGGGACAGGCCTACAAGGGGGTGGGACAGGCCTTCAAGGGGGGGTGCAGGCCTTCAAGGGGGAGACAGGCCTTCAAGGGGGGGAAAGGCAGGCAGGCAGGCCTTAAAGGGGGGACAGGCCTACAAGGGGGGGACAGGCCTACAAGGGGGTGGGACAGGCCTACAAGGGGGTGGGACAGGCCTTCAAGGGGGGGACAGGCCTTCGGGGGGGGTGCAGAACTTCAAGGGAGTGCAGGCCTTCGGGGGGGGGTGCAGGCCTTCAAGGGGGTGCAGGCCTTCAAGGGGGGCAGGCAGGCCTTCAGGGGGGGTGTAGGCCTTTGGGGGGGTGCAGACCTTCAAGGGGGTGCAGGCCTTCAAGGGGGGGAACAGGCCTTCAAGGGGGAAAGGCAGGCAGGCCTTCAAGGGGGGGGACAGGCCTACAAGGGGGGGACAGGCCTACAAGGGGGTGGGACAGGCCTTCAAGGGGGGAGTGCAGGCCTTCAAGGGGGGGTGCAGGCCTTCAAGGGGGAGACAGGCCTTCAAGGGGGGGAAAGGCAGGCAGGCAGGCCTTAAAGGGGGGACAGGCCTACAAGGGGGGGACAGGCCTACAAGGGGGTGGGACAGGCCTTCAAGGGGGGACAGGCCTTCGGGGGGGTGCAGACCTTCAAGGGAGTGCAGGCCTTCGGGGGGGGTGCAGGCCTTCAAGGGGGTGTAGGCCTTCAAGGGGGGGAAAGGCCTACAAGGGGGGGAGAAGCTACAAGGGGGTGGGACAGGCCTTCAAGTGGGGGACAGGCCTTCGGGGGGGAGGGTGCAGACCTTCAAGGGAGTGCAGGCCTTCGAGGGGGGGGTGTAGGCCTTCAAGGGGGGACATGCCTTCAAGGGGGGGAAAGGCAGGCAGGCAGGCCTTCAAGGGGGGACAGGCCTACAAGGGGGGGGGAGAAGCTACAAGGGGGTGGGACAGGCCTTCAAGTGGGGGACAGGCCTTCGGGGGGGTTCAGGCCTTCCGGGGGTGCAGACCTTCAAGGGGGGGACAGGCAGGCAGGTCTTCAAGGGGGGGACAGGCCTACAAGGGGATGGGACAGGCCTTCAAGGGGGGTGCAGGCCTTCAAGGGGGGACAGGCAGACCTTTAAGGGGGGACAGGCCTTTGGGGGGGACCATGATTTAGAAGTACACGGAGGGAAGGGGGTGTTCAAAGAGACGTGCATATGCCAAACTTTGGGGGGGGGAAGAAATAATGGGTCTGAAAATAGAGGAGAGGGAGAGAGATGATGGACCATGGGATTTAGGGAGGGAAGGAACAGAAAGGGAGAGAAATTGGACACAAGGGATGGTGTGGAGGAGGGATAGAGATACTGGATAGGAGGGTAATTAGGAAAAGAAAGGGAGAGATGGTGGACTCTGGGATGGTGGGGAAGGAGGGAGAGATGCCGGATGAAAGGGTATTTAAGAAAAGGTGGATCTGTGGAGGGAGATGAAAAAAAGGAAAGATACCAGACTTCCTGGGAAGGGAAGGGAAATGGAAAGGGAGGACAGAGTTGGCAGATGGATGGTTAGCATGCAGAAAGAAGGAGACCCTAGCAAGCAAGTTATCAGAAGAAAACCAGAGCCTTGGACCAACAAGATTTGAAATATAACCAGACAACAAAAGGTAGAAAAATTAATTTTATTTTCTGTTTTGTGATTATAATATGTCAGATTTGAAATGTGTATCCTGCCAGAGCTGGTGTTGGACTGCAAACGTGAGCTAGGATTTAACAGAGAGAGGAAAAGTCCTTTTTGTTTCTTTATTTTATTTACACCACAGCGCCAGTGTGGTTAGGAGAAGCCAAAGGGGGTGAAAAAGCTATAAAACCCACCAGGAGTTTTGAAAAAAAATCACCCAACTGGGCAGGAAAATCGAATTGAAAAACCAATTCAATAGGGCTGAATCGAATCAAAATTTTTTTTCCTGTATCTGGCAGCATTAGTTTGCGCTACTGTCTTAGACTTTAGGACCTGGGATTGGGGAGAGATGGCATCCTCAGTACTTTATAATGCAAGTGAAACGAGGATTTGGTCAGACTTTTAAAGGGTCTGCAGAAAAAAAATATTGTATAGGCCGGGGACATGAGACAGCAGGGAATGGGAACTTTTCTTCCTTCTATTTTTGTGAATGGAAAGGCTGAGGATGTCAGAGAGTTCAGTTAAAATATGTGCTTTATAAGAAAATATAATAATGTGTTTTATAAAGTTTATAGCATAGCTGGCCTACCCAGTGAGGTGTTTCTAGTGGTGATGGTGGCAGCGTGTCAATGTGTTGAGAGGAAGAGGTGGTCTGGGAAATTCTGCTGAGCAAACTCCGGGCCCATTTCCACCCCCCAGTTAGTCCACTCCACTCAACTGGTTCACACACTGAGTGGGTCTTTGGGTGTTGTGTTGGGATCTCTTCCAGTGGTTTATCTCCTTCTGGTCCAAGGAAGGAAACTTTGTTATCCTTAGCATTGACCTACAGAATATGTTTGTAACAGCGCTGCTTGTGTGGCATTAGGCTATGTAGTGATCGAAAGAAGAAAACAGACCTTTGCACATTTTTGCACTATATGGTGGGTGTATGAGGAGATTCACATTTCCTGCACAGCTAAGTCCATGTAAAGTTACCTTGTGCTGTATTTGACATCTAGCAAGATCTCTGTTTGAAAGGAAAGATCTAAACTTAAAAATGAAGTGGCCAGAAGTTATGGTAAAAGCAGATAGTGTAGCTGGTTTTAAGAAAGATTTGGACAAATTCCTGGAGGAAAAGTCCATAATCTGTTATTAAGACATGGGGGAAGTGTCTGCTTGCCCTGGATCGGTAGCATGGAATGTTGCTACTCTTTGGGTTTTGACCAGGTATTAGTGTCCTGGATTGGCTACCATGAGAATGGGCTACTGGGCATGATGGACCATTGGTCTGACCCAGTTAGGCTATTCTTATGTTATGTTCTCATCTGTAGGGGCCTTTGTTTTCACTTCTTATTTTAATGTATTTTTTTTCTGGGAACTTATCAGTGTTTTTTATAATGGGAACAAAAATGGAAGAGAATTAATGTGTGTGGGATGAGGGGGTAACTAATTTCTTCAGCTAAATAATTCAATCCACTTCAAACAGACATAGGAGAACTCACGCACCATTCACACACCCTCCAACCAAAAACGTCAAAAGAAAAAAACTGTTCGACAACCTCCTAGCCATTCGAGCTGCAACACTCGACCCCCAACTCTACAACCAATTGACATCACCACAGACTGCAAAACCTTCAAAAAGAAATAAAAACCCTTCTATTCAAAAAACACATAAAACCGAACTAACACAATCAGAACTGTCCCAAGCATCACCTGCAACTACTCCATATGTACTTCTGATGTCATGACAATTCAGACATAATTTATGTTATGTTATGTTTGGAATATAAGAAAATTTTCACTGCCTGTTTCTATTCTGACCATTTATTCTGTTTCATGGTCATTACAAAAAATATTTTTTTACATAGGGGGGGGTGTCAAAAAATGATGGGCCCCGGGTGCCACATACCCTAGGTACGCCACTGCCTTTACTAATGCTTAGGAATTCTATGAGCGTTGGAGCATTTACCGCCACTGCCCACACTACACATTAGTAAAGGAGGGGGTATATGGACTGAATTAAACTTTTACTTTTTATTGACTAGAATTATATTTTATTTTTATTTTTTTCTGAATTTGTTTTTATTTTATTTTAATATCTTGCTAATTTATACTGAATTTTTATACTGAATTTTGGGACCCTCCTGCCTTTATTTCACTTTAGTTTAATTCTCTCTATTTTAAAATTTCTAATTTATTTAAATGTATTTTATTTTTATTTTTAGAGTAATTTTTGTTTTTGTTTCCATATGTAATGATTACTTGTTAGGATATGTATATATCTGATATTTTTCTCTACCTCTACCTTTTCTATCTGAATATGTTCAATGGAGTTCCTTCCTATTTTTAACTTACATTGTAAACCACTTAGGTCATGAAAATGCGAGACCGATATATCAAATTCTGAATAAACATAAACATATATATAACCAGTGTGCCTGGTTATTCAGTGAAATCTAAAATTGCAAACTCACCAAAATTATATGATCTTAGCACATAATGTAAGCACCGTTTCCATGATAAAAATTATATCAGCTGATATTCAAAATGATTTAAATGGGCATGAGAGGATTCTGCCCCTTAAATCACCCAGGGCCATCCAACTGCTGATATTCAGTGACACCAGCATTGTGCTCTCTTTCTGTGATAATGAACCCTTTTTTTACCATTTTTTTCAGAGTACACATATTATTAGAAATTCAGAAAATGACAAGTCCAGGAAAAAACCAGTAGAAAACTTAAATTGCTACACCTGACACATTAACTGACATTGTCAGAGTATCCATCAATATTTCTACCCATAGCACTCTGCTGTAATTACCCTCCGCATTTCCTGAAATATCAAACCAAAATAAAAACCAGAAGCACATCATGATGCTACTTACAAGCCATTTCCTTCAAATGAGGGGGGAGTTGTGAAGGATGGACCAATATCTGGATAAAAGGTGACCACAGTTATGAGTCCCCCAATCATGATGTCCCCATCCCTATGGTATCCTGGCTTTGGTTGCATTGGTGGGTAGTTTGTAAGTACACACTGGCATTCAGTCACCTTCAACAAAAAGTCACAGAGTGTTAATAAAATCAGAATAAGACGAGTTTCCATTATTAATGCTGTGAAACACTTTCTCCTGTGATAATCCTCTTTCTTGCCGCTCCATTTGTGACATTTGAGAATTGCAGAGAGATGATGTAGAGCTCTTGATGGTGCCATTGAAGTGAATATTTGAATAATGGACAGAAATGATTAATTATTAAACGGGAGTGAAGCTGCCCTGATCATTTATACACAAGGAGAATGAAGAAAGACAGTGAAATTGTGATGATGACAATGAAGTCACTGCTCTATTTCTATGTGAGCTTCAACACCTGTGAGGATACCATGTGGTCTCTGCTGAACCCTGATGCTCAGCCTTAAGGGATATCTGTTCCTGACATCTGCATTTATTTTGATATATACGTTGGTTTCTTTTAAAAATAACTTTGTCTTCATTAAAAGTCAGAAAGATTGTGGACTAAATCTGGTACTCAGGAACACAGGGTTATGTGGAGATCAAAAGTAAAAATCTACAAAAACCTCACCAAGGAAAAACGAAAAAATTTCTATGCCCAAAAAAATAGGAAACGTTACAACTAACAGTAGAAACCTTTTCAATCTGGTCAATGACCTCCACAACCTCAAGACACTCACTGACGCCCAGGAGGAACCCACTTTAACAGCCAGCACCCTAGCAGACTTCTTCAATTCCAAGATACAAAAATTAAGATCGTCAATAACTGCCCCAACCAATCCCCATGGGCCCTTTCCAATCCTCCATGATACAAACATATCCAACTCTGATCCAGGGTCCAGAACTGACCTAAGTTGGAACCACTTCAAAACCATAGACTGGCAATCCTTTAACAAACACTACAACAAATATAATAACTCCTACTGCAAACTGGACACCTGGCCCCCAAATGTCATGAAAACTGCCCCTTTCCACTTCAAAGCCAACATGTTGACATGGGTCAACGCTCTACTATCTGCAGGAAATTTCCCAGCAGAGCAAGGCCACATCCTGATAACTCCAATCATGAAAAACTCAAAAGAACCTCCCAACATCCCGTCTAATTACAGACCTATCGCCAGCATCCGCTAGTCACCAAAATAACAGAAGGGGCGGTAAATGCAGAACTCACCACGTATCTGGACAAATTTGATATCTTACACGGCAACCAATCGGGCTTTCACTCTGGCCATAGCACCGAAACCATCATAGCCTCTCTACTTGACCACCTACACTCACTTTTCAGCCAGGGTTTCAGTGCCCTGATCTTGCAACTTGACCTAAGTAGTGCTTTCGACCTTGTCGACCACACTATTCTCCTAGACTGCCTTGCACACACAGGTCCTCAACTGGTTCCAGGGATTCCTTAGAAATAGGTCTTACAGGGTGATCAAGAACTACTCTTTCTCCCACAGCTGGGCCAATTCCTGTGGGGGTTCCCCAGGGCTCACCCCTATCCCCCACCCTGTTCAATGTCTATCTCATCTCCCTGGGAAACCTCAAGCACAGCTTCAATCTCAAATTCTTCATTTATGCAGAGGACATCATGATAATCATCCCACTAACTAGTTTCACTCTAGAGCTGCTCAACTCGCTATCAAACTTACTCAGGCAGATAGAACTCTGGATGCTATCCTATAGATTAAAACTAAACTCTGACAAAACCAAATTCTTCCTGGCCACCCCCAGCGACAAAATCAAAGATACCTCAATTCAAGTGAATGGATTGGATTTCCCCCTAGAACAAACCCTAAAAATATTGGGAGTCACCTTAGACAAACACCTATCCCTCGAGAAACACACTTATCTTACCATCAGGAAAAGCTTCTCGGTGCTCTGGAAACTCCGCACCATAAAAAAATACTTCGATGACAACTCATTCCGCCTATTAGTACAATCCTCCATTCTCAGCATCCTGGATTATTGCAACATCATTTATCTAGGCTCCACAAAGAAAACCAGGAGACTAAAACTGATTCAGAACACCGCCGTCCGCCTTATATTTGGCTTAAACAAATGGGAACACATCACCCCTTTCTACCATAAACTGCACTGGCTGCCATTTGAATCCAGAGTCCTATTCAAGTTCGCATGCCTCTGCTACAAAACTGTATTTGGTCTATCTCCAAACTACCTCAACCCTCACTTCAAGCTAAATTACAATAATAAAAACTCTTGCATAATTCATCTGCTTGCCTTCCCCCCCCCCTAAAATTATGTCACCTCAAAAGGTTCCTCGACAAAACCTTCTCCTTCCAGGCAGCCAAACTAAACTCATGGCTTGCCCAAATTGTACTTGACGCCCCCTCCTACCTTGACTTCAGAAAAAAACTCAAAACTCACTTATTCCACGAACAGAACCCCTAACACACCCTCTCACCCCCTCAACTCCCCTCAATCCACATGAAACTCCACTTCCCCTCTTATTGTACCCACCAAACCAAGTTAACTTCAACGACCGGTTTTCCTGTAAAAAAATTTTTTTTACCTTCCTATTGTACACTCTTGTATATTCCTGTCAACTCCAATGTTTTTCATTGTCTGTAATCTTAATTAATTGCTGTGAACCGCCTAGAACTCTCTGGGTATGGCGGTATACAAAATAGTTATTATTATTATTAAAATAGAAACAGATAGTAATTTAATTGCAGTGCTTGAGCAGGCTATAGTTTAATAACGTAACAGCATAATATGGTTGATAATAAGAACAAATTCATTCACTCTGCAAAGTTTTTGTGTCCATTCTGCCTTGGATACATCTGAGATTCCAGTTAGTATCTCCCCAGAACAGCCTATTGTGTCTCCTTTCTTGACAGCAAATATACTACAGAAAAAAGCCTTAAGACATCAACTACATATCGGAGGGGGAGAGGGACCTTGGGGTGATAGTGTCCAAAGATCTAAAGGTGAAAAAAAAACAGTGTGACAAGGCAGTGGCTGCTGCCAGAAGGATACTGGGCTGTATAAAGTGAGTCGTGGCGCATGGCGCGTGGCGCGTGGCTCGTGGTGGCTAGCGTGCTGTTTATGGTACGATGCAATGGATGTCAGAAGCATGATAGTGCAGTATTTTTGTAGCGCCAGTTTTTCATATGGTTCTGGGTAATTCTAGTTAGAGACAATTCTGTGTCAGTTAAGGACCACGCCCAAATAGAAGCGTACGAAAAACAGGTGAATAAAACATTTAAATATAATGTAGCTAAGGCCAGAGAAAAAAAACACACTAAAGATTAATATAAGGAAAAGAATGGTGTTTTTTTGTGTACTTTGCTGTTGAACTAAATCATGGTGGAAATCATGGTGGAAATCATGATTACATGATTACATGGAGGTTCTTTTGTATGTACTATGACTGTCCTGTCTTAGGCCAGCATCTTGTGCCAGTGAATAGTTTCTGTTCTTTGTTCAGCTTCCCGCCTTTAGCCTCGTGGTTCTAATTGAAAACAGATGTGCTCAGGCTAGTTAGGAAAAGCATATCAGACTCCATATTCCAAACTGAGATATAAAATGTATGAAGTATGAATGGCCAAAATATGAATGAAATTATGAATGTTTGGGGCCCATGAATGTAATATGTGATGATATGATTGTGGAAATATAAATGGTTTATGTTTATAAGCAGAAACATTAAGAAAAAATCTTAAGCATAACATCTGGAAGTAATTAGAGTCAGTCTCAAGAATAGGGAGAAGGGGGGCATTGGAAGCCCATGCTTCAGGAAGAGGAGAGGGGGATTTAACCCCCCCTTTTTCTCCTGAGTAAGATTTCTGTGTAAGGCTGTGCAATTTGAATCTGTCAGCTTAGGAGTTTTTTTTCCTTTAAGGCTCAGAACTTGTCAGCATGGAAGGACTGAGAATTTACCATGTTAATAATTGTGAATTCTTTTGAATGTTAATGTTAATTCAGAAATCATCTGAAACTTTGTATAACTTTTAAACATGGAGGAATGTTTCTTTGTCTAAACTTTAAGACCACCCAGAGAAATGTTATTGGTCGTCAAACTTGATGATGTCACTAAACCAAAAGTTATATAATAGACTGTAATGAGATAGAAAGACGAGACCATTGTGAGAAGGCCAGTCTTTGGCCACGATGATGATCTCCCATGAGCGCAACGTAAGCAATTATGCTATTCTTTTGATCTAATAATGGGAAAATAGAACCAATAATTCAATAAATCCTGGTTATAATTTTAAAACCTTGCGCTGGTGTCATTTTGCATGTAGAATTATTTTCAAACCTGAAGCTTTCACAAATGGCGTCAATGCCCCATGCTCAATTGGTGCCGAAACCCGGGAACTAATTTGACGCCTTGAAAAAGCTTATAGGTTATTCATGGAAACTCTAGGAGCTCTGGAGATTTCGCATGGTTGTGTAACAAAAGGTGGTCACAGGTTGACTGGCTGCGCAGGAATATGGCGGAAATTAGAGATAAAACGGGACCGGAAAACTGGAAAATTGTGAGTATTACGCCTGTTTAAAAAAAAAAAAAAATTAATTAATAAAAAAAAAAAAAATTATTAAAAATAATAAAAAAAAATTATTATTTAACAATAAGGAGCATGCTGCTTGTATATATCTGTACATAAATTTGTGGGTAGAGGGATATGAAGTTAGTGGAAATTAAATATTAATGGAAAAAGAAAAAGAAAAAATTAGAAATAAAAGTAACACAGAAAGAATGTTGTGAAAAGAAAGAAAAAAAAATCCCTTGCAGTGCTGGCATTTTTCCATCCGGCTTTTAAACTGAGCAGTGCCTGTCTGAAAGAAGAAAAAAATTAAGTTTTTGCTTGTCTGATAACAGAGGTTACTGAGTTTGAAGAGGAAAAAATATATATTCTCCGGCTGTGTGTCTAAGCTTTGTCTCTGAACTAACTCTTTCTCTCTGTGAAAAGGAAAACTGTCTGTTTTAATCTGACTTTGAAAAGTTTCCCTCACCCGTCTCTTTGTTTGAAAAAACGGGCTGAGGGCACCCCCCCTCCTTCTTTTTCTCCCTCTGTGCATTTTCAGTGCCTATCTGAAGTAACTACTTTGAAAAGAAAAAAGAAATTGTGTTTCTCAGCTTTGTCTTTCTAAACTCCAGTTCTGTCTCTCTCTGTCTTTTTTGCTTTGCCCTAACTTTTTCTCTTGTCTCTGGAAAAAGAAAAATAAAGTTAATGGCTTCCCGTTCCCTTCAGTGTTCTTTGTTTGAAAGAGCGGGCTGCAAATGGGGGATTTTCACCCCCACCTTTTTCCTCCCTCTATGCCTTCTACAGAGCTATCACGTGTTCTCCTTTGTTCATTACCAGGAAGAGGGGAAGGGGGAGGAAAGAGGGGGAGGGAATAGCAGCAATGGAGTCCTTTGTCTCAGGGCTACAGATTTCCAACAGGTATTTGCTTATTAGTCAGTTAACGAATTTGATTCTTCTTTTTTGAGAAGTCTCGGAGCAAGTCTGTTTGCATATTAAAAGGGTTTATTGAGAACAGTTTGAATCCTATGTATCCGTGGCTTATGTAGTGTGAATGTCAGGATTCAATGTGGTCTCTCTCCGATAAAACTTTAACAGGGAAATGCATGCAGGTTGGAGTTCCGATCAGCCGGGTAATTGTTTAGTAAGGCACTTGAAGTTAATTCAAAGTGGTTTTGATGTCGAGAAGTTGAATATGTTGATTTAAGTTCAAAATGCAGTGTATTGGGAGAGCAGAGTTTACATAGCTAAGTGATCCCTGCGGTGTTAGGAACAATGGAGGTACTTTGGGAGAGTTTCAGAAGCTGTTTGTAGCCTAAGGGCTCAGTACAAGATGCATTCTAGAAAAAAAAAAAAAAGACGTTATGTAGCTTGAATTTTTCCCTTGTTCCTTTATTTTTTAAAAGGGTTATAAGAGTGTTGCAAGAAAAGAAATGTTGGATCAGAATGTGATATTTAAACAAGGTGGATTTTGCCATAAGTGAAAAGGAAAAGAAAGTTTGAATAGCTAGATCGTTTAAATGTTTGGCTGTTTCAAAGCAGGGAGATAGTTTGTAGAACGAATGTACAGGAATGTGGAAAGAAAGCTTGTGAAATGTTAATTCCTTGATTGTAAGGGATCTGATATGGAGAAGTTCGATAGGGAAGATGGGAGAAAAGAAAAGAATTCTGCTGGACTTGGGAATTGTATTCAACAGTGAAAGGATAATTTTGTGGAAAAGAAAAAGATTTATTCCAAAAAACAGATACCATGCTTAAAAGCAGGCAAGTGTGCATAAGGGAAAAATAAAATCCCTGCCTTTATATTTCTATCTCAGTGTTTCAAATTAATTTTGAATATGAATTTTTGTGCCCCTGCATGGTTTATAAAGTATTTTTAAACTTGTGCATTGCCTGAAATGTATGATTAGGGAGTAATTAAATTTAAATGCATTTTAAAATTAAATTGGAAAGTTTAAAATAAAAAGATTAACAAAAATAGAGGTTAAGTACCTATATTTTTTTGAAAATCGAAATAAATGTGAAACAAAGGGCTTGCTAACTTAGTTAACTTAAAAGAACAATTATAATAAACTTTTATGTAAGTGGATGAATTCGGAATTGAAATTTTGCTTACTTTTTACAAGTAAGCTCTTCAGGATAAGAACCCAATAAAGAATATGGAATTGAGAATAATTCCCTGATGTTAGAAAAAAAGAAAGTCTAATTTTAATATGTAGAGAATGTGTCTGCATGTTTAAATTTTCCTATGGCCATATTTTGGGTACTACAGGACCCTGAAAAAAGTCTATTTAATCTGTATGTTTTGTGTTTCAGTTAAGAACCTTCTTTGAATCTTTTCAACAATTCTACACAGAAGACTCTGCAATACAAGAATTTTGCAGAGGGGATAAAGTGCCATATGTTTCTCTTTTCTTTGTTCTTTTGTTAATGAACATGTGCTTTCCTTCCAGGATTTACACTGACCAGCAGTACCACATACCACCACTAGAGCTGTGGAGAACACAGAAAAAAAAAAAAAAAAAAAAAAATTCCGATGCTGAATTTTCGGCAGGAATTTCAGTGTTCCTTTGTCTTCAACTAATGAGCTGTGCTTACCTTTCAGTTGTACGGGTGTAAAGAAAAGCAGTTCCATAGTTACAGAAAAGCCAAGCTTGAATTATGAAAACGTTGCAGCATGAACTTTTTAAAGCCATGATTTAAATTTCACTGAAATTAATTTAGAGACTCCGACCTTACAAGTTGCTAAAACTATTTGCAAAAGACATTTCTGGACTCATATAAAAAATTTTGAACGAAAAAACAGACTTTATCTTAAACCATGTTACTTTAAATCATTTCATTTGAATTAGGCTTCTGAACTTTAATTATGCTTTTGCATAATTTCATAGATTTATTCTGATATTGTATTAATAACTGTATTTTCTTTATCATTGTCTTCATGCATTGTTCTCAGAAAATATTTTGTGTATCCTGTATTTTAAATTTTATTTCATATGACTGTATTTCTATACACAGTGGCAGCTTCTAAGCTGTAACACAGTGCCACAATATTGTTTAATTGGGTTTAACAGCTAATATCATCAGTCCTTTTAATGATTTTAATTTAAATTTGAGAAATGAGTTCCTGCAACACACACAGAAAAAGAAAACTTATATCTGATGTGCATGCATTATCTGCACATGAGTACATTTCCATATTAAGCATATATTTGGGTTTTCTTAACACTGTGCATTATTTTACACTTTATTGATTTAATTCCAAGATTTTATAACATAACACTTTTGAGCATAGGGACTAATTAAATTAGGTAATACTGAGGTTCTCTTTATCTTAGGGAAATCTAGGGTTCTATTTTTCTTTAGCTATACTTTCTCTAAATTTCTGACTTTTTAAACTTTAAAAGTACTGGAGTTTCATGAATACCTCTATGAATAAAACAACAGACACTAGGTTAGTCTCTGCTCTAGGACTGTACTTGCACCTAGAACAGACACTGACTGTCTAACTACCACTGGAATGGTAAGTTTCCTATATGATATGGTTTTAGACAGCAACTTACATAAATGTACACTTAGATGGGTTTTATCTAGAATAGTGGATGGGATTTGCTTGCATTCTCACTAGAGAATTCAAGTAAGCTTTGGGTAAGATCTTCTAGGCACCTGCCGTTGCAGGCCTAGGTAGTACATTTTTTCTGGCTTTTGCTATCTAATTGGCATTAAAAGAATATACTTGCACAGACACACACTGATCCATAAGAAGAACCGTACCCTGAGTAAACCCCAGCGCCACAGATAAGACCACGAGCTCAATTCTGAATATTACTTCATAAATTCAGAAATATTCAAGAGGGGACTGAGTCGTGGCGCATGGCGCGTGGCGCGTGGCTCGTGGTGGCTAGCGTGCTGTTTATGGTACGATGCAATGGATGTCAGAAGCATGATAGTGCAGTATTTTTGTAGCGCCAGTTTTTCATATGGTTCTGGGTAATTCTAGTTAGAGACAATTCTGTGTCAGTTAAGGACCACGCCCAAATAGAAGCGTACGAAAAACAGGTGAATAAAACATTTAAATATAATGTAGCTAAGGCCAGAGAAAAAAAACACACTAAAGATTAATATAAGGAAAAGAATGGTGTTTTTTTGTGTACTTTGCTGTTGAACTAAATCATGGTGGAAATCATGGTGGAAATCATGATTACATGATTACATGGAGGTTCTTTTGTATGTACTATGACTGTCCTGTCTTAGGCCAGCATCTTGTGCCAGTGAATAGTTTCTGTTCTTTGTTCAGCTTCCCGCCTTTAGCCTCGTGGTTCTAATTGAAAACAGATGTGCTCAGGCTAGTTAGGAAAAGCATATCAGACTCCATATTCCAAACTGAGATATAAAATGTATGAAGTATGAATGGCCAAAATATGAATGAAATTATGAATGTTTGGGGCCCATGAATGTAATATGTGATGATATGATTGTGGAAATATAAATGGTTTATGTTTATAAGCAGAAACATTAAGAAAAAATCTTAAGCATAACATCTGGAAGTAATTAGAGTCAGTCTCAAGAATAGGGAGAAGGGGGGCATTGGAAGCCCATGCTTCAGGAAGAGGAGAGGGGGATTTAACCCCCCCTTTTTCTCCTGAGTAAGATTTCTGTGTAAGGCTGTGCAATTTGAATCTGTCAGCTTAGGAGTTTTTTTTCCTTTAAGGCTCAGAACTTGTCAGCATGGAAGGACTGAGAATTTACCATGTTAATAATTGTGAATTCTTTTGAATGTTAATGTTAATTCAGAAATCATCTGAAACTTTGTATAACTTTTAAACATGGAGGAATGTTTCTTTGTCTAAACTTTAAGACCACCCAGAGAAATGTTATTGGTCGTCAAACTTGATGATGTCACTAAACCAAAAGTTATATAATAGACTGTAATGAGATAGAAAGACGAGACCATTGTGAGAAGGCCAGTCTTTGGCCACGATGATGATCTCCCATGAGCGCAACGTAAGCAATTATGCTATTCTTTTGATCTAATAATGGGAAAATAGAACCAATAATTCAATAAATCCTGGTTATAATTTTAAAACCTTGCGCTGGTGTCATTTTGCATGTAGAATTATTTTCAAACCTGAAGCTTTCACAAATGGCGTCAATGCCCCATGCTCAAAAGAGAGGCATAACCAGTAGACGAAAGAAGGTGTTATGCCCCTGTACAGGTTGTTGGTGAGGCCCCACTTGGAATATTGTGTTCAGTTTTGGAGACTGTATTTGGTGAAGGCCATATGAAGACTTGAAGCAGTCCAGAGGAGGGTGACAAAAATGATTGGAGGTTTGCACCAAAAGATGTATGAGGAGAGACATAGCACCCATAAATATCTCTTTAAAAAATTTTTGTTAAAAGATTTTTGTGAATTATGTGACAAGAAAACTTCTATTGCTGATTGAAAGGCAACACTTATCTTAAGAATCAGTGGATCAGGCCAAAATGTTGATATTTCAAAAATCCTGACACCCTTTATTTTTGGTGTTTCAACCCCAGATGGGTCTTCCTCGGGGGATGTTAACTATAAGCTGCCTCTCTGCAAATTAATACAACATATTTAACACTCTATCATTGTGCAGTGAGCTCCTATCCACAACAACAATGTCCTATTGTCGCTTGGGAAAATGCTTGAGTATCTGATTGTAAAAACTGCTTAGATAACCTTGATAGGCGGTATATAAAATCCTAATGAAACTTGAGATCTGAGATAAACAGATATGAGTAAAGCCAGCAAGATCCAATGCTGATACCTATATAGATAGTGGGTTTGCCTTCTCCCCCACCAAATGTCATTAAATCTGCTTCTGCTCCTGTCTCAACCTCCTTCCACATCTACTTCAAGAGGTCTACCTTTCCCTCTGTCTGACTTCCTATGTCTGTCAGCAAATCAATGTCCTCTAACTTGCTCAGAGTGGCAAATAGATCTTTAACCATCTTATTGGGCAGAATAGATGATAGCCTACAGGTAGAAGACTTACATATCAACACACCTCCTCTGGAGGAGGAGGAAGATGAGTCTGTGGAACCACCAATCAATACTCAAGATGCTAGTGGGGCAGCTGTACCAGGACATGTGCCTAAGGCTCCCAGGCCTATTCTGATTGGCCCAGGTACCTCAGGCCCCACCTATGGGTGGGGTTTCTGCTGCCTGGGCCAATCCTGCCCCATTCTGGACCTGGCTGGCCTGCCGGACGGGCGGGTTTGGCACCCGTCCGTCTGGCCAACATTAAAGGTACGGGGAAGGGGGGTGGGGGTGGAGGGGTTGTGGGGTTGGCTGGGGGGTCGCGGGTCGGTGGGGGTGACGATCAGGGGTTCTGGGAGGGTGGTCATTGAGGGGAGGGGGTTGTGTCGAGGGCAGGACGGCCTGGGATCCTTCCTGCCCGTATTGTAGTGAGGGGTGGGGGGGTCACTGGGGCCAGGAGGGCTTGGGCTCTCTCCTGGCCATATCGAGTCAGGGGGGCACGATCGCCGGGGCAAGAGGGCTTGGGCTCCCTCTTGCCCCGATGTTGTTGGGGGGAGGGGGTCACGGTTCAACGGGACAAGAGGGCTTGGGCTCCCTCTTGCCCCGATGTTGTCGGGGAGGGGGTTGTGGTTCAAAGGGGCAAGAGGGCTTGGACTCCCTCTTGCCTCAATGTTGTCAGGGGGGGTTCGCGGTTAAAAATGGCAGAAAGGCTTGGGCACCCTCTACCCGTATCATTGTAGGGGGGGATATTCTGTAACCGGTGTTGTTTTTGACAGACACCGGTTACAGAATCCAGCTTTTAGGCGAAGGACTGGCTCCTCCTTCACCTAAAGGCTCTTGTTTTGGGCGTTTCGGAGTTAGGCTTTTTTAGGTTAATTATATGGTGTTAGTGTAGACATAGTGGTGGTCTGGGCATTTAAACAGCTGAACGTAGAGGCAGGCCATTATCAAAAAAAATCCTGCTTTTGGACGTTTTTTTTTTATAATGGACATTTTCCCTGCTTCTATTTTCAATGTTTAAGGCCTTAGGCCAAAAGGGGACTTAGACTTTTTTTTTTAATTATTATGCCCCTCAACATGTGTAGATATTGTCCTAGAAATCTAATCATGATATAAAGAATATTCTCTCAGAACCCCCAACATGCACCAGCCATCTGGACATGGGCTAATGGAACAGAGAATCATCATAGATACATTCTGTTCTCTGAGAACCTGATCTCATTCACAGACAAAACACAAGTGAAGCATTTAGTCGGCTACGAGAATGAAAACAAACAGAACTGCTACATATCTGAATAGATGGAATGGCGCTCCAAATGCCAGGTGGCCAGGTGGTATGTAATGGCAACACCTCCAATGGATCCATCTCTGAGTAACCAAAGAGGTGACAAGTCATCAGAAGACAAAAAACATGGTTAAGGCACTAAGATGAGTAAGGGAGAGGGGCTTTCATCTGCCAGAGCACTTGCCCCACCCTGCTGAGGAATGGTTTAGGGCTATAGCATGTCCTTCCGTGCTCTACAACTGTAGCAATCTCCTGACGCACTTGTACTGTGGGAGCACCCTGCTAACCAAAAGACTTAAAGGTGAACACATGAATAGCAAATCCCCTCCCCCACCCCATTTATCTTCTGAGAAAGGACTCTGTAGGAGAGTAGCCTTGAAAGGTCAGCATCAGGCTGGGAGTGTGAACAAACTTCCTAGGCTGGAACGGGGTAAGAGCAGGAGAGAAGCTCCTGCCAACATCAGGCTGGGAGTATGAACGATCTTCCCAGGCTGGAACGTGGTAAGAGCAGGAGAGAAGCTCCTGCCAACATCAGGCTGGGAGTGTGAACGATCTCCCCAGGCTGGAACAGGGTAAGAGGAGGAGAGAAGCTCCTGCCAACATCAGGCTGGGAGTGTGAACGATCTCCCCAGGCTGAAACGGGGTAACCTGTCATGTGCAGTTTGTGTAAACATGCAATAGCAGTTGTTATATTCAAACACAGCACACATATGACGTATTTGTCATCAATAGGCAGCCCCTCATACTAGATAAACACCCATTGTAATGCTGGCTTAATCAAAGGAGCCCATAAGTATGCACCATCCTAAGTGTGAGATTGCCACCTTAAATGTAGGCAGTTTTAATATTGGCCTATGTAGAAGGCGGCTGTCTTATCAAAGAACCAGGGATTGTGGAGACGGCACCTGGTGGCAATTGCCACACAGCTAGTAAAAGGAGAGGAGGGGATATGATAGAGACTTTCAAAATACTAAAAGGACAAAATAGAGCAAGAAACATCATTATTCATATTGTCAAATGTGACTCGGACAAGAGGTCATGGACTGAAACTGAGGGGCAACAGGCCCAGGACAAATATCAGGAAATTCTGTTTCACACAATGAGTGGTGGATGCTTGGAATGCCCTCCCGGAGGAGGTTGTGATGGAGACCACCATTCAGGGATTCAAGGGCAAGTTGGATGCACACCTTCTTGCAAATCACTTTGAGGGATACGGGTAAACAAGGTCTTCAGCAGGGAACACCTGGATTGGCCTCCGCTTGTGCGGGTCACCGGACTAGATGGACCTAGGGTCTGATCCGGTGAAGGCATTTCTTATGTTCTTATGAGGGGATTGAGACATCTGGCCTTTACTTCTATTTGGAGCAATGGAGGTAAAACCCGGATGCCTCAGTCCATCCATATGATTCTGCTTCCTAAATCAAAGCTACAGAGTATAGTGATGCAAGCTGTTCTCCATAACACTTTCCTAGGAGCCAACCGTTGCCGTGCCTGCCCTCTTCAAACTGGCGGAATATGGCCGATTGTCGCAGGATGTAGAAATTGTGGGTAGATCCTGGAAATCTGGCCACCACATTCATGATCAACATATCTGAGACGCACACCACCTGCATGTTAAGGGAATGGAAATGCTTCCGGTTCTGGTAGCAGGCATCCATGGCACTGGGCGGGACTAATGCCACATGTGTACAGTCGATGGCCTCCAAGACCTGTGGTATTCTAGCTACATCCTCAAATGATGCTCCTAGAGCTTCCCATGCTGCCCTGGTGTTGGGCCATCATGGCACCGAGTACCTGTTGGAGACACCTTGAAAATGAGGGTGGAGATATCCATGTCACGGCAGCAGCAGATGAAAGCTGACGGACCCCAGAAAGTGCAGGACAGAGACCAGCTTGCAGATCCCGGGGATGGCTCCGGAACTAGCAGTCAAAGGCTCCAGATTGTCCCAGAGCTGATCATACAGTTCTGCGATTGCAGCAGAACTGAGGCAGTACAACATGACCACGTGGTCTTCCCTCTGGCCTCACAACAGCCTCCAAACACGAAAGAGGCGAGGGAGACATGGCCGTTGTTTAGCCCTTGAAGCCGCCCATGCTTCTACTGCTGCTGAAGCTGGCCTACTGCTCCTGCTACTGGTCTTTGCTGGGGGGTGCCTCCTCATGCACACTTGCACCCTGTGGCTATGCATGTTCTACCTCTACCAAGAGGATTGCTAGTGGTGCAGCACAACTGTAAACAGCCATGCAAATACTTCCTGGCTGCCAGAGCTTCCTGTCCTGTTTTATTGGCTGAAAGGTGATGTCATCATATGCAGTACCGCGCGTTAGTTACCATATGCAGCGCACGCTATAAATAAACTGTTAACTACACCTATTTTCATGGCGTTAAACAGGAACACAATAAATATGCGATAGAGTCGCGCTATTGCATCTGGCTAGACTGCACGCTACATAGTTTCTGGTACCCACCAACGCCACACCTCCGTTATGCCCCTATCTCCACCCATATTTTCATTAGGACATTAATGCATGGATTGCTGCGTGATACTACATGATTTACTGCACGCACCACCTAATGCGGCCATAACGCACTGTACTCCGCGCATTAATGCCCTAGCGCACCTTAGTAAAAGGAGCCCATAAAGTCTTGATATTATACACTGAGGGGTTTAATCAAGTGGTTTTTGAGACCCATTGCCCTCCATCCTTATATTGTACATTCTGAAGTGGGTGCTTTGTCTCTGTAGATGGTTCCAGTTAAACTCACTTCATCATCTTCCATATCCTATTAGGGAAAATCCACACATACATACTTCTTATGAGGCTGGGAGCTTGCTACCGGCCAGCGTGCCTGCTGGTCGGCACTCTCTAATGTGCCCCTTCACCTGCATCTACTCCTCCCCCTCCTCCCTCCCACCTGCTCACCCAGTCGCTACATTTAATTTCTTAGAAAAGCACTGTGCCATCCTGTCACTGGCCCGGCATATTCTCTCCACTGTGACCAGCCCTAGTGGAAGCAGGAAATTGTCAGAGAGGGCAGGCCACAGTGGAGAGATGTCACCGAGGTCAGTGGCAGGGTGGCGCAGTGCTTTTCTAAGAAGTTAAATGTGGCGGATGGGTGAGCAAGCAGGAGGGAGGGAGGAGGGGGAGAAGTAGAAGCCAGCAGGGGTATGGCAGAGTGCTGACCAGCAGGCACACTGGCCGATAGCTAAGTATAGAAGGGAGGAGCATATGGGACTGGGGGAAGGGAGAGATATTGGATCCAGATGAGGGAAAGAGAGAGAGAGATGAGGAATGGAGTAAGGGATGGAATGTCAGATGTGTGAGGGACAGGGAGAGATGGATTTGGGGATGGCAGAGGGGAGCAGAGAGGTCAGAAGAGGGACAATAAGAGATGATTTGGAAGGCAAAGGGAGTAAGAGAAGGAGAGATTGACATGAGGGATAGCAGAAGGGGGAAAAGTGAGAAATGGATGTGGAGGGGGCAAGATGGGGAGAGGGAGAGAGATTCAGGAGGAGACAGAAGGGGAAGAGAGAGATGGACAACTCAGGTAAAGCAGAGAAGGAAGAAAAGACATGGCTAGGGAAAGGCAGAGGAAATATGGACTGAGGACTGGAGAGGTAGGAGATGTCATACTTGGAGCACACCAAGACCTCTGGCCATACTCTGCTGCTGCCTGTGTCTTTGTGAAAAAAGAAGTGCAGCTGGAAAGAATGAGGAGGAGACCTACTTGGATGTTTTAGAGCCAGTCAGAACACAGGTACACCCTCTTGGGAGGGGCCATGAACTCTGAGACACAGAAGGGAAGGTGGGGGCATGAACTTGGGACATAGGATGGAAGGATGGGGGAAAGAGATATTGAAGTGAGGAGGGAATAGAAAGGGAGAATTGTTAAGCATGGGTGTGAGTAAGAGGGAAAAAGATGGTGTACATGGGGAAAGGAAGAAAGAGGAGAATTATTGGACATTGTGATGGGAGAGGAGTGAGGTAGAGAGAGATAAGAGGGAGAAATGTTGGATGTGGTGGTGGAGAGGGAACAGTGGGAGAGATGGAAATTGATGCAAGAGTGAGGAATGTTGGACATCTTGGTGGAGGGAATGGAGGAAGAGATGTTGCATGAAGCTGGAGAGGGGTGATAGAAGCAGAAATGTTGGACATGGGATGGTGGGCAGGGGTGAAAGATCCTGCATACAGTCCAGAAGATAAGAGAGAGAGAAGTATTGGATGTGGCAATAGAGGGAGTGGGTTAGAGGCACCCTGGATCCCTCTCTCTCTTTCCCCACTCCCTTTGTAGCAAGGGAGGGAATGAGAGAAAAAGAGATGTGAACAGTGAGATAGAGGAAGACGTGGCACATAGGGGTGGAGGAGAGAGGAAGAAATACTGTGCAGTGATGGGAGGGGAAAAAGAATACACTTTGTGTAGTTTAATTTTGTGGTTACCATTGTGTATTATTAATAAGACTAGTGTTAAAGCCCATTACATTAACGGGTGCTAGAAAGCAGCCCCCTTTCCCTCTCCCCCTCTAGTTCCTCCCTGACTGTCTCTCTGTGGCCCCCTTCTGTCTCCCCTCCCCCAAGCTAAGCAGTCTATCTCCCAACACACCCCTCCCCCCAAAGCAGCCTCCTTTCCCTCCCCCTCCAATTCCTCTCTGACTGTCTTTCCGTGGCCCCCCTTCTGTCTTCCCACTCCCCCAAGCAAAGCTATCTGCCTCCCAGCACACCCCTCCCCCAAAGCAGCCCCTTTCAAGGCCGTTACATTAATGGGTGCTAGAATATGTCTGTCTGTCTTTCTGTCTCTCTCCCTCCCGCTGTGTGTCTCTCTCTCCCTGGCCCCCTTTCTGTCAGTCTTTCTGTCCCTCTCCCTGCCACTGTGTCTTTCTCCCTTTCTTTCTGTCTCCATGTTCACCCCATTCACCCTAATAATTTGGCACGGCTGATCTTCCCTTCCCTTTACTCAATCCATGCAGCAGCAACAGCATTTCCCTCTTCCCCCCCCACACACTTTCCTTTGCAGAAGCGGCAGTATTTCCCTTCCCCTCCAGGTCCCTGTGAAGCAGTAGCAGCATTTCCCCCCCCCCATTCCCTTCTCTCTCCCCCCCACTTTCCTTTGCAGAAGCAGCAGTGTTATTTCCCTTCCCCTCCAGGTCCCTGTGAAGCAGTAGCAGCATTTTCCCCCACCACCCCCCATTCCCTTCTCCCCCACCCCCCACTTTCCTTTGCAGAAGCAGCAGTGTTATTTCCCTTCCTCTCCAGGTCCCTGTGAAGCAGTAGGGCTTCAGAAAAAAAGAGGGATTGACTAAGTTTAGATCAGCCCATGTCCTGCCCTTACCACTCCTCCTAAAATTCCCCTTTTAGTTCTGGTCATACAGCAGCACTGAAAGAGTCTAAGTAATTTTGAGATACGTCTAAAACCGGGTTTGATTATCCGTACTTGGACTACTTGTCTTATTGATCATCCAAGTACCAATTTAGGCTGGTTTTTAGACATTTTTTTTTTTAAATTATGAGCCCCTTAGGCTCTCTACATATAAATAGTGTCTTTTCTAAGATTCCTACTGGAATGTACATGCTGATTTGCAGAAATCATACATGCATAAATATATACGTTGCACTTGTAAATGGCACAGAGATCTTATAAAATCTTCTCCATGTTTTCCTTGTAACATCTATTTTTAATTTTGTTTCACAAACTGAAGATTTAGCACTGTATGTGAACTGGCTCACCATTTTCCAGGGTCATTTACACTTTCAAAACAATCTAATAATTTGGCACGGCTGATCTTCCCTTTACTCAATCCATGCTGGCTGCTTAAAATGATATTGTGGCCAATGGAATGATGCAATCAGGTGAAATTCAATGAGAAATCTTTAAGAAATGTGAATCTGGTCAGTTACTCACTGATTGGTGAAACAGGTTAGGTCCTAAGTATGCTATTGACCCCCCTGCTCTGCAAGGGAAGACCCCTGAACTACAAACACACATTTTCTTCTTCTTTGGAGCTAGTGTAAATGTGGTTGCTTGTGGACATTTGTTCATTTGCATAGGTTTGTGTGGACATTTGTTTAGGGGTATGTGAGACTTAGGGCTCCTTTTTAGCATGCGCAAACTAGGCACTAAACAAAAAATACTAACGCAAGCTCTATGAAGGCGTTAGCGTTTAGAGCACGCTAAGTACACGATAAAACCACTAGCACACCTTAGTAAAAGGAGCCCTAATTCTATTAAAGATACCTGAATGTATATTGTATTTATAAATAGATTTTTAATATACAGTAGGGTCCTTTTCCCAACCTGAGCACAGGTGTCAAGTCATAAAATCCCTAACCAGATACACAATATCTTTGATTAGTGTCATTATATTGATCAGATTAATGTTTGTCTCTCTGTTAATATGAGTTTAGCTTTAAAAATAAGAACAACAGCCAACTATATTTAATGTTAAATGCCCAGAACTAGAGCAGAAGTCCCTTGAGGGTAAACTCTAAGGAGAAGACACTATAAAGCTACTGGATCCTTAGTGGGAGAATTAAACTCAAACTCAGCAACAGGCTTCTATGATCCTCTCCCCTTCTCATTCATTTCATTTCTGCTTCCTTGGCTATAGACCTACTTCCAGTATGAAAAGCTGACCACATTTTTGTTTTTATTTTAGTGGTTTAAAGGTACATTTGTGTGGGATCATGGCAAACCCTGCAGCATCTTCTACCAGGCCAATGAATTAAGTTCAATCACAGCAAGGTTTTCATTAGATAAACTATTCCACAATTTTGAAGATGCAAGCTCATTCAATTTGGATTTTCATAATGCATTTTCATGTCCTATGGAAATTCACAGACGGTTACTATTTTTTTAAATTGGATTATTTGATACCACCTGGATACCACATGAATGGGGATATCACAATTGGGGGGATAGTAAGTGTGTTATTTGCAGCTCTAAACCAACGATCATCTTTCAGAACTCCCCCTATGTTGAGTCAAATTGCAAAGTAAGTAACAGTGTTTAGCAGATTCATATGTTGTGAAATGTATTGTCATATTGGATAGTCACAAATATACATAATAGTTCCCCTTCTACTTCCCCGCGTCCCTAAGACTAGCACACAGAACTATATGCATCACACAACTGTCACTCATCCTGCCTCATCCAATAAGATTGCATGTAGTGGGAGAAGAGGTGGCCCTTGTTTTCTTATTGTCAAGAAGAATTCTAAATTTAGGATCCTAAAACTTTGGTGGCCAAGGAGTAGGATAAGGGAAGGTTATGAAATTAATATGAGATCCAGGATAATGCTGCTGATCAAGTTATTGAAAGGAATTATCTGAATATCATCTCTGAATATCTTTGCAGTGCTCTCTGCATTGTGTGGGTGGTGCCAGGGTGTCCTGAGTTACCAAGATGAGTTATCAGGATAATACATGATGTTACCACTATCAGATAAGTTACAATCTTGACTCCTTTATCTGGATGTTCAAAATCCATAAGTAGAGATGAAAGAGATTTATCAATACGGGTAAAAAAACTGACTCAACATGACCCGTGTTTTGGTACCTAAGTGTCTTACTCAGGAGTCACAAATGTTGATATATAATATTGGTTCATATAATGGTTCATACAATTGTTCACAAATCACAATGTAGTATTAACCTTTAATGATGAAGCCTTTCTAGTGTTTATAGAGCAAGCATGCAATATCAAAAAAGAGGGAGCAAATAGCAATGATGTGTGGAAGAAGAAGATGTTTTAATTAGGAAGAGGCAATGTTGGTTGGGCTGAGAACTTTTCAGCAGCCCTTTATAGTGGTACTTGTTTTGTTTGTTTTTTTACCTGGGACGACAGAGAGCTAAGTGACTTTTCTAGATTCATGGGGAAGAACACTAGAAATAAAATATAGATTGTTTGGTTCTCAGCTGCTGCACTAACCATTAGACTACTCTTCTACTCCAATCCATGTTCATGCCTCTAATGGCCTGTTTTACAAAGCTGTGCTAGTGGCTGCCATATTACAACAGCCCTGAAGCCCTTTAAATCATTATCGTGCAGCAGCCGCTAGAGCGGCTTTGTAAAACAGGCCCTAAATCTTTTGTTAGTGCTTACTTTACATTATCTGACACTAAATCTCATTACAGTTTTAGGGAAATAAACTACTACAACTTCCTGGCCTTCGTATCTGCAGTGGAAGAAATTAACAACAGCTCAGAGCTCTTACCAAACATCACTCTGGGGTTTCACCTTTATGACACCCACAATCATCCACTCATAGCACTAAGGGTTTTCATGAACATCTTATCAGGAATGGACAAATCAATCATTAATTACAATTGTAAAACATATGGAATACTTGCTGCTATCATCGAAGTTGTTTCTGATGAGGAATCAAAGCTAATATCCAATATGCTCCGGATATTCCACTACCCACAAGTAAGACTTCTCTATTTTATTTTCTACTCTTGACTATAATCCTTTTCTACAGACATCATGTTTCATACATGTGAATTCATATTGCTATCAACAAATACTTAAAAGTAATAAACTGCAAATAGAAAAATATGACAATTGAGAGAGACATTTTCAGTAGCTCATCAGATTGCAAAGTCAAGTTTTCATAGAGTAAATCGTTTTTTGCTCAGAACATACCTACCTAAATGCTGTTTAATTCTTGGTTTCTCATAAGAACACAAGATTGCCACATCCGAATCAGACCTTAGGTCCATCAAGTCCGGTGATCCGCACCCGCGGAGGCCCCACCAGGTGTACCCTGGCATAGTTTTAATCCCCATATCACTCTATGCTTCTCATAAGGAGATGTGCATCTAGCTTACCCTTAAATCCTAGAACGGTGGATTCCGCAATTACCTCTTCTGGGAGAGCATTCCAGGTATCCACCACTCGCTGCGTGAAACAGAACCTCCTGATATTTGGCCTGGACCTGTCCTCCCTCAACTTCAGTCCATGCCCTCTAGAAATATGAGGGGTTCAGAAAAAGCACTTCACAAAAGCTCTATTTCCTTTAACTCCTTGCAAGGTCAAGCATCTATTTTTGATCTCTCATTGCAGTTACAAGCGGGAGGGCATATTGCTTCAAAAATTTATAGACACTTTAAATTCTCTCTCCCTCATAAACTTTCATTCCTTCGTGCGATCTGGGAACATGACATTGGACAAGATATTTCTGACTCAACCTGGCAATACCTATGACACTCTCTTTACAAATCTTCTAAATCTGTATCTACCATCCAATCTTTATTCTTCTTCCTCCACAGAGCTTTGTGGACCTCTGTCTGCTTTCATTAAATCTGTGCTACAATATCTAAAATGTGATGGCCCTGTAACACTCAGATGATCTAAAATATCGTATATTTGATTGTCCGCACTTGCAGAAGTATCGGAGTGATGTCTGGTCTACTATATCAAAAATCCTATCCATTTGTGAACCATTATCTTTGAACATTGTCCTCCTGTAAGGAGCTTACTTTTCGTCCACACTTCCAGACTCCTCCTGTCAATTATTAGACATACTTGTGGCTACTGCTATAAAAACTGTTTGTACTGACTGGAAAAACCTTTCGAAAGTTTTTCATAATCATTGGTGGAATTTACTTTGGGATCCTTTTATCAAGGTGCGGTAAGGGGGTTAACGTGCGGAATACCATGCGTTTCAAACGCCTGCCGTGCTAGTCGCTAATGCCTCCATTGACGAGGCATTAGTTTTTAGGCTTGCCGCAGAGGTTAGCGTGTGATGAAATGTCCAACGCGCTAACCCCCGTAGCGCGCCTTGATAAAAGGAGCCCTATGTCTTACTTATAGAAATGAATGTTATTCTATTAAGCGAACTTGTTCAGCCACTTCTCCCTCGTCCTTTTTGAGGAAATGGTCTGCTCTCAAAGATTGCTTGCTGCTGAGCTCTGCAATAGATACCAGCTAAATTGTTTTGGGTACATATCTCTTTTTGTATGCAGGATAAATCTTTTGTATATCCTTGGATGTTATATATTTTTAAAAATTTCTATTTGTGGTTTAAAACTTTAATAAATAAACTAAGGGCTCCTTTTACTAAGGTGCGCTAGCGTTTTTAGCGTGCGCAAACCACACGCTAAATGAAAAATACGAATGCAAGCTCTATGGAGGCATTAGCGTTTAGTACGCGTGGCATTGTAAAACGTGCTAAGCGTGCGCTAAAACTGCTAGCGTACCTTAGTAAAAGGAGCCCTAAGACTAAAAAAAAAAAAAAAAAAGAAATATGAGGGGCTGGTGAAAAGTGCTCAGCCCAACCAACAAACTTGGAGAAGTCTCCACTGGGAGCTATACACTTAAACCAAGAATTTTCCACCTTTTTTTCCAAAGAATGAAATAGTAAAAATAACTAGACTAAGGGGGTCCTTTTATAAAGGTGAGGTAGCGGTTTAACGCATGGAATACTGCGTGGTAAACTGCCTGCCGCGCTAGTACCTAACGCCTCCATTGACGAGGCGTTAGGATTTTAGGCTGCCGCGGGGGGTTAGCGCGTGATAAAATGTCCGACGCGCTAACCCCCGTAGCGTGCCTTGATAAAAGGAGCCCTAAATGTAAGGCTAAGAACATTTCAGCAGCAAAAAAACTAATTCCACTGTTTCACACAATAAGCTTGATGAGAGGAAAAGTGTGCTTATCTCAAATTTCCAACAGCCCACACTTAGTTTGTATACACACAGCCTCTAAGACCTGTCTGTCTTCCACAGATCTCTATAGCATTGGCTTTTCACTTGGAAAGGAGACATAACTCCAAAAATACCATTCGCACTTGATAATACTCCTATAGAATCGGTTTCTCAACTGAAAATCCTTGGTGTAATAATCGATGTTGATCTTTCATTTCACAGTCACATTAGCGAAATAGTTAAATCATGCTTTTACAGATTGCGGCTCATTCGTTCAATTTCTACCTTTTTAGATTCCAAATCAATCAATATCTTGGTTCATTCCCTAATTATTTCAAAATTAGATTATTGCAATTCCCTTTTAATCAACATAACTCAGAAAGAAAAGAGACGGCTTCAAATTATCCAAAACACATCAGTTAAACTAATTCATAAAGCAAAAAAATTTGACCACGTTACCCCTTTGCTTATTAAATCACACTGGCTCCCTATATCTCACCGAATCACTTTCAAAATTTTATTTTTAGTATACAAAACCTTTAGTATACAGTGACCTTTAATGAACCTCAATTTATATCAAAAATGATTGTCCCATATAACTCTTCTCGTTCCCTAAGATCTTCTTCATCACAACTGCTTTCAGTCCCCTCGTTGAGAATTATAGGCACAAGACGTAATGATATGTTCTCCATGAAGGCCCCCACACTGTGGAACTCCCTTCCAAACTTTATTAAAAGTGAAAAAGACCTCGTCTCTTTTAAGAAAATTTTAAAAACATATTTATTTCAAGATGCATTTGAATCATGAAACACAACACCCTAGGTTTTCTTTTTTTTTTTTTTTTTTTTCCTCGCCCCATTATTACCTAATGTGTTTTCCTTTTGATGTAAAATTTTAACAAATAACGAAATTGTAACTTTCCCCTTTTTCCCTCTATCTCCCGTTTAACCAATTTGTTTGTCTATTGTCTACCCTATTTAACTAAATGTATTACCACATTCTGATGGTTTTTTAAACTGTACATCGCTTAGATATTGTTATAAGTGATTCATCAAATGAAAATTAAACTTGAAACTTGAAACTTGAAACTTGAAACTTATTAATAAATCTTCATCCACTTTTTTCTTTCTTTTTAGCCAACCAAAGCCATCAGAAGTGGCACTCTTTTCTGTATCAAACACAAACTGATAAAGAGTATATTTTGCCGCTAACACTTCCGCATCGGATAAAGGATTATTAAACCATTTTAAATCATTTTTCCAAAATGATAGTTACCCGCTCTTCTACGAAACTGTGATAGCAGTTTCTAGCGCGGGGAGCCATGCTGAATGGCCTGCGCTGCTCCCAATGCTCATAGGAACTCAGTGAGCATCGGGAGTAGTGCGGGCATTCAGCGCAGTTCTCTGCACTAGAAACTGCTATCACAGTTTCATAGAAAAGAGGGTTAATCTTTTTAATTTTAAATCTTTAAATATATTCAGCTTGCACTTATCTTATTAATCTGATGAAGTGTATTGTCTAATAACAGTCAGCAATAATAGTTAGATTCACTTGATGCACAAAAAAGTGTCACTTCTGATGGCTTTGCTTGGTTAAAAAGAAAGAAAAAAGTGGGTGAAGATTTATTAATGAGATAATGCTATACTGTGGTAGACAGACGGGTCTTAGAGGTTGTGTATATATATTATAGAGGATATAGACTTGTAAAAATGTTCTTCTGATAACCAGTGTAATTGATTAATCACACTTATTTTGTGACAGGCAGGCTGTGGAAAATTTAAGATAAGCACACTTAAATGTTTATTAATTTATTGGAAACATTGACTTATAAAGAAGTGTTGTCAGTAAATAATGAGACATACCATTGGAGAGGTTTTTCAGGATTGATGATAGAAACGAGGAACTGGTGGTATTCAAACTTGGAAAGGTAAACATGGGTTTTTGTGGGTTACATTTTTGTAGTTCTCTGTTTAGCTCAGCAAAATCAATCAGGCAGTAGTGTAGCCTGTAGAGTCTGTTAGAGAAGGAGGGAAGAGGACATTCTCCTTCTGAGAGGAGAGAAATAGAAGACATATATTTGAGTAAGTATATATTATTTTGCTCTGAGCTTTGATAGGTTTGGGAAGAAAAGTTCAATTGTAGGTTCCCTTCTAAAGATAGTTTAGATCTTAAAAGAACAAACTTTTAATAAAATCCTAATGCTCTCTATACTAGTCTAATATATTCCTAGTAGTAATGCAATTTTTCCATTCATTTTTCATATACACAGCAGATATAAATTCTCAAAACCTGCACATTTCAATCACTATATTCAAAATAAAATCATTTTACCTACCAGCAATCCTCTGCAGGCTGCTGTAATTGGCTTTAAAGGTGAGGCTGGGAGGCCAGAGGGGAAGCCGGAGGATGCTAGAGAGAAGGGGGAAACATGCAGGCCTTGGCGAATCGGGCAGCGTTGGCACCGCACCATGTAGGGAAGTCAGCTGGCAGGCACCTCTCTTCCTCCTCAGTGTGCCCCGGCACACAGTTTGAGATACACTGGTTTACACAATCAAAGTGGTTTACATGAGGCAGTGAAGTTTTAAGTGGCTTGCCCAGAATCACAAGGAGCTGCAGTAGGAATCTAGCTCAAAACCTCAGGGTACTGAGGCAGCTGCCCTAACTACTATTTTTCTTTAATTCTTAAAAAAATGTAATAGAGAGAGACACTTAAATGGACTCATGAAAGCAGTGGGTCAATATATTATATATTGCATTTATAAGAAAAGTCATAGGAGATGGGGCGCACTTGACATTCAATGAACCATTTCCCTGAAGAAGTATCAAAACATATCTTATGGAGGCAGTGAGTCCATGCTTTTGTTTACAGATAAGTGCACCTTTTTGAACTTGAACTTATATGACAAATAGAAATGAACAGTATGAATAATGGTTTTGAGCATGGAAAATGGTTTAAAATTAATTACAACTCTGGACCAATGACAAGTTTTTGACTGAATGCTATCTGAAAGAGCAGTCCATGGAAGGTCCTTAAAAATATTTTTCTGATCAAGGTTGATAATTGAGTAATCCACAGGATGTTGATTGAAATATATTTGAGAGCCTATTGATCATCAGCTTTATTTTTGTGGTGCAGTCAAAATGCATTGATGATAATTTCAAAAGTTGTGTGTGTATGGGGGGGGGTTGGTTGTGCTGACTCCTTTTACTTTTTGTTTCACTTTCACAAAAAATCACACTAGGGAGCCAGCTTTTACTAAGGATTAACATTTTTCGTTTGGCTTAAGAATATATACATACATCTAAGCAATTTCATTTTTTTCATATAGGACAGTGTATCTCAAATTGTGAACCGGGGCACACTAGTGTGCTTCCTGAGATTCCTAGTGTGCCACGGCACACTGAGGATGAAGAGAGGTGCCTGCCAGCTGACTTCCCTATGTGGTGCGGCGCCAGCACTGCCCAATTCGCAGAAGGCCTGCATGTTTCCCCCTTCTCTCTAGCGTCCTCTGGCTTCCCCCTGGCCTCCCGGTCTCACCTTTAAAGCTAATCACAGCAGTTTGTAGTGGATTGCCGGTAGGTAAAATGATTTTATTTTCAATATAGTGATTGAAATGTGTCAATTTTGAGAATTTATATCCGCTGTGCATATGAAAAATGAATGGAAAAATTGCATTACAATTAGTAAAGGAGATGGGATCTGGGGAAGAGCTTGGGTGGGCCTATGGTTGGGGTACTCAGCTGATATTTGTTAGACTTAGGGGATACTTAGCTTGAAGTAATTAAGAAACACTGCTGTAGGCAATCAGCTGGCGCTAGTGCCTCTCCCTCTCTCCAGGCCTCTTCCCTGCTGACACCCCCTACTAGCATTTCAGGGTCCATCTGGAGGGCCTCTGCACATGCGCAGACATCGATGTGATAATGTAACACATACTTGTGATGTCATCATGGTGACGTCTGTACACCTCTGGGTGCCTCAAGCCGTGGCCACTACCTTTAGTGTGCCTGGCTTGAGAAAATTTGAGAGAAACTGATATAGGAGAAGAAAATGAACAAAAAATATTCGACAGAGTTGGGCAGTAATATATTACTGGTAATACTCATATTAGTTTTACAAGTAATACATTATTTTTTCATAGTAACCTATCTAGACTAGTATTAGTAACATATTCTTGTTTAATTAAAAAAATGACTGTTTTATATTATTTTTGTAATGTAACATACTCAACAATAGTTACCGGTATTTACACTTTTAACAGTAATATATTATTGGTAATATTACTGTTATTACATTTCTTACCCTTTCCATCAATTTATTTCCTTCCATTTGACAATCCACATTATTTCATTTCAGAATTTGATTTATTGAAGGGCATAATCAAAACATCCAGATGTCTAAAAACCTGCATAAATCGGCACTTGAATGTCATAATCACTAGGACGTCCAAGTGCTAATAATGAAAATAGTCTTTCTGTATATCTAGCAATGTATTCTACCTTCTGTACATTCAGAGCATGAGATGAGCATGGTGGAGGCATGTTAAAGGTGGGCTTTGGGCAGCTTCAAGGGTGGGTTACATATTGACATCTTGCAGTAATAATCAAACATTTTGTAAGACATCCTAGACAGAACTTATAAGTTTGGAACTAGACCTGTTTTAGAAGGGACTGAGACCCAAATTCTGTAAGCAGCGTCTAAAGTTTAAGGAATGGAAAAGGTCGAAAATGGACAAAAACTGGAAAAAGCACAAACAACATCAAAGCAGGTGCCATAAGGCAGTATGAGGGGCCAAAAGAGACTACGAGGAAAAAATAGCCAATGAGGCAAAAAACTTCAAGCCGTTTTTTCGATATATTAAGGGGAAATGACCCGTGAAGGAAGCGGTGGGGTTGTTGGATGACCATGGAATAAAGGGAGTGCTAAAGGAGGACAGCCATCACCAACAAACTGAACACATTTTTTGAGTCTGTATTTACCAAAGAGGATATACACAACATATCGGAAGCTGACAGACTATACGCAGGAAACGAAGACGGGAAACTGACAGGGTTCAAGTTTCAAGTTTATTTAAGATATTTGATTTAATCACACAATCCAAATCCAATGCGATTTATATTAGTTAAAAGTTAGGTTAAAATAAAAAATCAAACATGACAATTAATACTAATTATAACAGAATAATACATTTAAGAAAGGGAGGCAGATAACAAAAGGCAAATTCTAAAAAAAATGGAAAAAAGGGGAGGACAAGGGAAACAAGGTTGTGGAATGGATACCTGCTTAATTTTTACTAGATTGTATTCCTGGTCTAGTATAACTTAGAATGAATCTGTTGACGATCAGAGTAGAAGAGGTATGCAGACAGATTCATAGGCTTAAAAATGATAAATCCCCGGGACTGGATGGCATCCCTCTGAGGGTAATCAGGGAACTGAAAGGGGCTACAGATGAACTTCTTTAACTAATAGCAAATCTGTTGATCAAATCAGGAAGGATTCTGGAAGACTGTAAAGTGGCGAATGTTACGATGATCTTCAAAAAAACGTTTGAGGGGAGATCCGGGAAACTAAAGATCGGTGAGTCTGACCTCAGTACTGGGAAAGATGTTAGAGGCGCTGATCATAGATCACATCATTGATCACTTTGATGGACACAATCTGATGAGGACCAGCCAGCATGGTTTCAGCAAAGGAAGATCTTGCTTGATGAACTTGCTGCACTTTTTGAGGGAATAAACAGGCAGATAGACAAGGGTGATCCGGTCAACATCATATATCTGGATTTTCAGAAGGTGTTTGAGAAGGTTCAGCATGAATGAGTACTTCAAAAAAGTGTGAACCATGGAACTGAGGGTGAAATACTCACATGGATTAAAAACTGGCTGGCGGATAGGAAACAGAGAGGGGGGTTAAAGGACAAAACTCGGACTGGAAAAGCATCACGAGTGGAGTGCCACAGGGTTCGATGCCTTGACCCGTGCTCTTCAACATATTTATAAATGACCTGGAAATTGGTACAACGAGTGAGGTGATTAAATTTGAGGACGATATGAAATTATTCAGCGTAGGGAAGATGCAGGAGGATTGCGAAGACCTGCAATGGGACATCAACACGCTCGAGAAATGGGCTGCAACATGGCAAATGAGATTTAACATGGATAAGTGTAAGGTGATGCATGTCAGTAACAAAAATCTTATACACGAATACAGGATGTCCGGTGCAGTACTTGGAGAGACCCCCCAGGAAAGATGGAGTACTAGTCGACAAATCAATGAAGCAGTCCACACAATGTGCAGCAGCGGCAAAAAGGGTGAACAAAATGCTAGGAATGATTAAAAAGGGGATTATAAACAGATTGGAGAAGGTTATCATGCTGCTGTACTAGGCCATGGTATGCCCTTAACTGGAATATTGTGTCCAGCACTGGTCGTCGTACATGAAGAAGGACACAGTACTACTCAAAAGGGTCCAGAGAAGAGCAACTAAAATGGTTAAGGGGCTGGAGGAGTTGCCGTACAGTCAGAGATTAGAGAAACTGGACCTCTTCTCCCTTGAAAAGAGGAGACTGAGAGGGGACATGATCGAAAAATTCAAGATAATGAAGGGAATAGACTTAGAAGATAAAGACAGGTTGTTCACCCTCTCCAAGGTAGAAAGAACTAAACTAAACTAAACCTTGGGCTTGTATACCGCACCATCTCCATGGTTGTGGAGCTCGGCACGGTTTACAGGAATTGTAATGAGAAGGGAACTCCAAGGAAGGGCTAGAAGAGATCAGAGGAGAGAAGAATGTTAGAGGGCTGGGAAGTCAGAAGAGGGGGAAGTGTTAGGTTTTAGAGAAAAGAGGGCATTCTCTAAAGTTAAAAGGGAATAGATTCCGTACAAACGTAAGGAAGTTCTTTCACACCTAGAGAGTGGTAGAAAACTGGAACACTCTTCCAGAGGCTGTTATGGGGGAAAACCCTCCAGGGATCCAAGACAAAGTTAGACAAGTTCCTGCTGAACCAGAACGTATGCAGGTAAGGCTAGTCTCAGTTAGGGCTCTGGTCTTTGACCTAAGGGCCTCCGCATGAGTGGACTGCTGGGCATGATGGACCACTGGTCTGACCCAGCAGCGGCAATTCTTATGTGCTTATGCACTTACCAGCTACCTTATTCTCATTTGTAACAAAAAAATTGTAACGTTCCTGAACATGTCCAGTTAGCTCTTTTGTAATCCGCCTTGAACTGCAAGGTACAGGTGGAATAGAAGTCACCAATGTAATGTAATGTATTTCAGAGGCGCCCAACTAGATAGGTGCCTATCTAAAATTGAATAACAAGCTCAATTAAGCTTTTTAATCAGCACTAATTGAAAAATAGGTGTCTATCAAGAAAGCGTGACTCTGTAACAAGGTGCCTCTAAAAATTTGGGCGGCCTTGCAAAAAAATAGGCGCTATGCATATTAGCCATGGGCGTGGCTACATGTTAGGCACCTTCTTACTGAATCACTGTTCTTAAGCGTACTTAAGTGCTCGCATGGGATCCTAACTTTTAGTTGTGCCTAGAGCTGGCCTATTTCATTGGCACCTCCAAAATAAGTGCTGCTCAACGTGATTCACTAAACAGCACCCAATTGTGCTTGGATTGTGCTGAACAGTGCCTATAACAGCGCCTAACTTTTGGTCGCTTCTTATAGAATTTGCACCTAAGTGCCACTAAGGTGCCCAAATTTACCAGATGACCACTGCATGCATCAAGATAAGATACCCCCATATTCCCCCAGTACTCATGGACCCTCTCATAGCCACAAAGATCAGAATATAAGCATATATACCTGTCTCCAGAGCATCAGTACCTGATATAGGAAAGTCTAGTAGAGCTCGACAGGTTCTTGATCCTCTACAATCAGGTTTTTGCTCCTACATTCCCCAGACTGTCCTCGCTAAGGTATGCAGTGACTTGTTCATGGCCAGATCTAAGGGCCTTTACTCTATCCTCATCTTTCTTGACCTGTCTGCTGCCTTTTGTACTGTTAATCATAGCTTATTCCTTGATATGCTCTCCTCATTTGGATTCTGTGAATCTATCCTCTCCTGGTTTGCCTCCTACCTTTCCAAATGCACCTTAAGTGTATGTGTTGGTGGCTCCTCTTCTGAAAACTATCCCGCTAGTGATTGGTGTACCCATAGGCAGTGGAATGCTTTTTTGTTTGGCGGGCCACAAGCTCTGCCCCAGACCCTGACCCCATAATACTACTAATTGTAATATCATTTTTTCCATTTAGTTTTCATATATACACACAATATAATGTTATTAACAATACATAATAACCCCTATGCAAATACAGGACCACAAACTAAAAGTACTAATATATACAAAAAAAACCCTAAGATGCAAGACTCTGCATGCAGTACAACCCTCAGAGAAATAGAGACACATGCATTTCTTCCTGAACAGTGCAAAATATAGACAACAGATGCAATTTCTCAATTGAAAATATAATCATTTCCCCTACCTTTGTTGCCTGGTGATTTTGGTTTTCAAACCATCTTTCCCAGTTTCTGACTGCACTTCCTTCTGTCTGTGCTCTTAACTGTGTTTCAAGGACCACCTTATCCATTTGCTGTTTTTCTCTTCTTCACTTTCTGTCATACATCCGTTTTTAGCATTAACTTTCAACATTCAACTTTATTCCATTTTTCTGCTTTCTTCTCAAAATCTACTTTTCCATGCCTTCCCTTCCCATCTTTCAATGTGTACCATCTCCTTCCTTTTTCTTCTCCCCTACTCCCATCTATCCATAAGAAGCATTTCTTATTATCTCTTTCCTGTCCCACCCATCACTGTACACAATTTCTTCCCTTTGTATCCCCTTCCCCGCCATCCCTATGCACCATCTCATCCCTCTCCCATGGTCAGCCACCTCATATGGTTTGGCATATTTCTCCTCTCCTTCCCATAGCCTGGAATCTCTCTCCTCTCCCATGTTCTGGCATCTCTCTCTCCTTCCCTCCCTCCTCCCGAGGTCTAAAATCTATCTCCTCTCCTTTCTGTGGTCTCTTCCTTCCCTTCCATTCTGTTGTCTGGCATTTCTCTCTCTCTCCTGCCCATTCAAGTGGTCTGACATCTCTCCCTTCTTTGGGTCATCTCTCCCCCAGTGTAACATTTCTCCCTACCTCCTCTCCACTACTATTATGTCCAACAATTCTCCCTTTCTTCCTTTCCCCATATACATCATCTCTCTTTCCCTCTCATGCCATACACCTATGCCTAAAAATTCTCTGTTCCTTTTCCCTCCCTCAATGGCAGCATTTGTTTCTCTCTCTTCCCACTACTCTGCCTGTGCAGCATCTCTCTTTTCCTCCTTTCCTAACCCCACCCTAGCCCATGCATTTGTCCTTCTCAACCCTCTCCCAGTATGTGCAGTATTTCTTTTTCCCAACCCCCTGAGCATCTGTCTTCCTTGCCTTCCCAACTCCTTGCCCCCTGCCCCAGCCTCTCCCTGCTAGGCTTTGCACCCATCCCTCTCCCTTCCCTATCAGATTGTGTACCCAGTACCCCTCCCTCCCCTGTTAGGCTTTTCACCCAGCCCCCTTCCTTCATTCCTTTTCTCCCTCTCTCCCCTGTCAGACTCTGCACCCAGTTCCCTTCCTTCTCAACTCCTGTCAGGCTCTTCAAGCAGCCCCCTTCCTTCTTTCCCTCACTCCCCTATCAGACTTTTCACCCAGATCACTTCCCTCCCAACCCCTGTCATACTCTGCACTCAGCCCTCTCCCTCCCAGGCTCTGCAGTGCACCCTGCCCCATACTCCTACCTTCTCCCTGTCGATGGCAGCTGATCTCTTCTTCCGCTGAGTGGCAACCAGCAGGAGTGCGCTTTGGCACTGCCTGCTCAGCACTCAGCAGCTTCTTTGACTCCTGCAAATGCTGTAAAGAACATCTGAAATTTAGGCATCCTTTAGCATTGGGGCACTGAGCTGCATGTGATTCTGTAATTGAAAGTCCAAATCAAAGCTACTCCCATGTCACGCCTATACCACACACAAACCTAACTTTTAGGTACAGCTTTTTCTGATGGGCATCTATAAAATTATGGATGCCTATTTTATGAATCACTCACAGCCTTTGGATGTCTAAGTACCACATAATTTGCCCCTTTGTGATGGGAGATAAGAAGAGTACCAGGAGAGGAAATATAGTTTCACTAAAAGAATAGTTAAGCTCTGGAACTTGCTGCCAGTGGATGTGTTAACAGTGGTTAATGTAGATGGATTTTTTTAAAAGTGTAAACAAGTTTTTAGACAACCCTGGCATCCATTGCATGGAATGTTGCAATTATTTGGGTTTCTGCCAGGTAGTTATCACCTGGATAGGCCACTGTGGAAACAGAATGTCTAGTCCAGTTTCTGTTTCCACAGCTCAGTGGAAACAGAAACTGGACAGAAACTGGACTAGATGGACCATCGGCCTGACCCAGTATGGGAATTCTTAAGTGCTTATGTTCTTGCTGTACTGCTGCTAAGCCCAAGCTGCCAAAAGTGGGCTTTTCACATTTTACCATCAATTGGTAATTTTACCCTAGCAATAGTATATTTTGAAATTAGAGCCTAATGGGGTAAGAGTAACTAAGGATCACTTCTGCCCCAGCTGATAGACAGCAGGGAACCCCTTATAGGATACCGGGGGGGGGGGGGGGGGAGGTCTGTTTTGAGTGGAGAGTCTTGAGTGTGGCTTCAGGGGTTTGAGGATTCTGGAATGTGACTTTGGGGAATTTTTTTCTAGATGATAGGATTGACTTCAGGTATGGTTTTAGGAGACTAAGTCTGCCAATCTGTTATAGAGAAGTGAGCTATACGAGGATAGGAGTGACTTCAGAGGGATGGTGGTTTGTTCTGAGGGAGATGAAAAATCTTTACATGGGGTACCCATTTTAATGCACTGGCACTTTTAAAATAGTTACCAGAAGCACTGGACTGCCCATTAGTGGTCTAATGCTTCCAGGGCAAAAAATAACAGCCTGTGAGGTTGATCATGATTGCAAGTTGTGCTATTGACTCCCACTGTAAATTAAACTCTAGTAAGAAGATATATTATAGCAGCTTAGTAATTAACCCCACAATTTTTTAAAAACAAAGATAATTCTGAATGAATTATATTTCTCAACAGATCAGGTATACTTCTCAGAATTCTTTTTCAAGGGAAACATCTCCATATTTATACCCGATTATGCCAAGAATTCTTAAAATCATTACTGGGATTGTGAAGTTAATAAACCATTTCAATTGGACCTGGATTGGTATCATCACACCTGATGATGACAACAGCCTGACATTTGTCCAGATCCTGAAAGAAAGGGTTCAGCAAAATGGATCCTGCATTGAATTCATAGAATTTTACAGTCACAGCAATACTTTGCTATCTAACACATTTGAACAAATTAATAAAAATGTTCATAAATCATCAACTAACGTGATCATTGCTTTGATTAATAGAGATGATATAGGGGGTAACATTTTAAGGAGAACATTTCAGACGATACCTGGCAAGGTATGGATTATATTAAGTGATATGGATCATCAAGCAATTTATCTAGTTAATTTTGGCTACAAGAATAACACCCTGCTATTCTCAAAAGTAAAGAAAAATATTCCAAGCTTTTTAAAATTTATACGTGAGGTAAAACCTATTATGTTTCCTAATGAAGCGTTAGTCAATTATTGGTGGACTGGACTGTGCAATGAGAATTGCCCCCAAAGCATCAAAAGATCCTGCAGAAGAGATCGGGGTCCATCCTATCTGTTCCCCTGTGGCACTTTTCATTTTGCCAACAGCTATTACATTTACAATGCTGTGTATGCCCTAGCACATGCACTGAGAGATATGCTTTTCTCTGGATCTGGACAAGCCACTGGGTGGAATGGAGACCAAAGAACATTATCAGATTATTTGCCTTGGAAGGTAACATCATTTCATAAGAGAATGTGATATTCAGAAAGCAATATTGTGCAGAATAAGGGCAAGAAAGGAGAATAACTTGCCTATATCCAAATAAGTTCAGTATATTCAGTGCTATCATCTGAATATTGACCCTTAGGAGTTTAGCACTTATTTTCAGCAGCAGGCAACTAATTTAGGCACATTTTATTTGAAAATTAATTGCAGACCTATAGAGGGGCATAATCAAAATTTTGAAATTCCAAAAAAACATACTAAGTCAGCATTTGGATGTCCTAATAGCAAGGACATCCAAGTGCCGATAATCAAAACCAGCTTTCTGGATGTGCAGCAGCTCTTCTATGTTGTATATCCAGAGCTCAAAAGGGGCCTATTGGGAGTTATGTTATGTGCGGGAATCAGGCAGGCTTTAACCTGGATGTTCTGCAGATATAATCAAAGCTTTTCTAGAGAGAACTTAGATGCCAGCAGTTAGACCTTTTTTAGTTTTGTCTAAGTGCCCCAAAGCTGCCCAAACTGACCATATGACTACTGGAGGGATTAACCTTAATACCTTGTAACTAAGGCGTGTCAATCAACTTTTCATGGCCCTCAGAGATGTCACCCAGGGATCAACACGATCATATCCCTCGGCTTTACACACCCAATCGTCATCGGGTCAAAACTAATGTGCAAATAGTGTATAAATTTTAACGTTTCTTTTTTTCTTGTGTATTAAACTCTTATTACTAATCTTAAAACAATAAATATGACTGTGAGTTTTAAAGTAGATACTTAGCTTCACCGGGATGGTAAGTAGCAGTTGGTAAGGGATACATATGCCAACATGTTTCACCCCTAAAAAGGGGGTTTCTTCAGGGCTACTATCCCTGCAAACAAGAAACCTTGTTTAGGTATAGAAGACGCTAAGCATAACATATAAAATGTATACCATTCACACCATAAATATGCTCATACCTTTTATGCTAGTTGTACACGGCTGGCCACCCGATCTAAGTTTTTTTCAAGATGGCCGCGGCGTGCTCAAAAGCGGTTTTAAATGTCCCAAAACCCGGAAGTGAGGTAGGAAGAGGGAGGGAACCCAACCTCTACTCACACCCACTCTGGGGGAGGGAAATGTTTACTTCTTTATTCTTCTCCTATCCTCCCATCATTTTGATACAGGGGAAAACCCTTATACTCCCAGCGAAACATCATAAAAGGGATGACCACTCTAATTCAAGATTTAACCCATGGGGGATAACCGATTTTAAACGGTATATCCATTGTTGTTCCATGTAGTTTAACTTAGCCTCCAAATTCCCCTGTGTCCCTTCTGTCTTTAGTGTGTCAATGACTCGCCATCTGATCTGATCTACTTGATGTTGTTTTGACAGCCAGGGAGGAGGTTGATCTGGTCTGCGTATTGCCATACTCTGTAGTTGTCAGTAGTATGGTGAGATCTATCAGGGAACATTGGCATATTCTAAAGAATCTTAGGGGTTTGACTAATTTTCCCCTCATTACATACACTAAGGGAAATACTATTGGCCAATTATTGAAACGCCGCAGACCAGCCCATGTACCATCGGGCCTGCATGCTCCCTGTTCCCATTGCCAATGGTGCGATAAGACCATTGGGGGTAATGTTTGGAAGGACCCACATACTGGAAGAGTCATTCAAGCAAGAACATATACAACATGTAAATCGGCTTGGGTTATATATGTTATTGTATGCCCGTGCCCTTTGGTATATGTGGGTCGCACGAAACGTGCGATTTACCTAAGGCTCAATGAACACAAATCTAGAATAGTGACGAGTAATATATCCGCGCCCTTAGTTCAACACTGGCTGTCAAAACAACATCAAGTAGATCAGATCAGATGGCGAGTCATTGACACACTAAAGACAGAAGGGACACAGGGGAATTTGGAGGCTAAGTTAAACTACATGGAACAACAATGGATATACCGTTTAAAATCGGTTATCCCCCATGGGTTAAATCTTGAATTAGAGTGGTCATCCCTTTTATGATGTTTCGCTGGGAGTATAAGGGTTTTCCCCTGTATCAAAATGATGGGAGGATAGGAGAAGAATAAAGAAGTAAACATTTCCCTCCCCCAGAGTGGGTGTGAGTAGAGGTTGGGTTCCCTCCCTCTTCCTACCTCACTTCCGGGTTTTGGGACATTTAAAACCGCTTTTGAGCACGCCGCGGCCATCTTGAAAAAAACTTAGATCGGGTGGCCAGCCGTGTACAACTAGCATAAAAGGTATGAGCATATTTATGGTGTGAATGGTATACATTTTATATGTTATGCTTAGCGTCTTCTATACCTAAACAAGGTTTCTTGTTTGCAGGGATAGTAGCCCTGAAGAAACCCCCTTTTTAGGGGTGAAACATGTTGGCATATGTATCCCTTACCAACTGCTACTTACCATCCCGGTGAAGCTAAGTATCTACTTTAAAACTCACAGTCATATTTATTGTTTTAAGATTAGTAATAAGAGTTTAATACACAAGAAAAAAAGAAACGTTAAAATTTATACACTATTTGCACATTAGTTTTGACCCGATGATGATTGGGTGTGTAAAGCCGAGGGATATGATCGTGTTGATCCCTGGGTGACATCTCTGAGGGCCATGAAAAGTTGATTGACACGCCTTAGTTACAAGGTATTAAGGGTGATCTACAACATCACCTTAGGCAAATAATCAATAGCACCTTGTAAGAAAATACAGTTTAAACCGATTGTCCTAATACTGGAGGGATTAAGGCATGATTCTCCCTTACTCCCCCAGTGGTCACAACCCCCTCCCACCACCAAGAGATGGGGATAAAACAGCACATTGATGGCTTGCCAATAAGCTGATCAGGGCAGAGAAATCCCATCAGCTAAGCAAGTTTCATGGATTCCTGCTGGCTGAGCTGATAGGGATTCCTCCTGCCAAGATCATCTGATACTGGCATGGGGATTCTCATCAGCTGAGCTGACAGGAATCCCTGAAACCTGCTCAGATGATGGGAATTCCTCTGTTGTGATCAGACAAAGTAGTTGGGTACATTTATAAACTTGTTTTTGAGTGTTTTTCATGGGGACTTTTTTATTTTTGAAAATGGCTAAAAAAGATAGACACAAAAATAGTAGAGTGGGCATATAAATTCACATAATATTCAAAAAAGGTTCTTTAACAAACTTCTCAAAGCACTCTCCAAACCACACAAAAAAGTTTGCTGGCTGAAAAATAGTATTGTAATAATATTGAAAAGGTGGAAGATCTCAGACTCCTTTTCCCAGCTCAAAATAGAGCAGCTTACGCTGATCAATTCAATGGGATATTATGTCAATCATTGGTCTACCACCTCCCCCAAATACCAACTATATCAAAATTAATTAATTGAAAAATCATAAAAGGAACTTAGCTTCTGATGATTGATCTCTTATGATCACTGATTTCTGGTCACTGATCCCTCAGTGACCAGTGACTGATTACTGACTAATTAAGTGCAAATAAAGTCAGTTGTGAGGAGTTGAATGCCAGTATTATTGCTAATTAAGTTAGGCACCAATAAATGGCAGACTTTATAGAATCAAGCCTAGATTCTGTTAATGGCACCAAAAGTTAGGTAACAAAATGCCAATAAAAATCGGCAATTAATATAGAAAGAGTAAAAACCCTCACTATATCTCAAAATTAGGAAGAGTTCAAGAATATAACACAACTGTAATCAATCAGCAATAAGCTATAGGAGAGAGACCTCAGTATTGGGGAACTGTAATGATTCAAATCTCTAGCAGTGTACCCCCGGGCAGACAACTCATATTTCTTGAAAACTGTAACCTAAATGGACAATGCGGTAAGCGACAGTGGACCAGATGCCACAGAGGGCAAGGAAGAACACAGTACAATATGAGGAGCCACCCCCAGATGCGATCCAACAGTTCAAACACATTTTAATATCTAATATATCTAGGGCTTCTTTGTCAACCACCCAGATGTCAGTACTAAACAAAGGTTTTTCATTTGTTCCTACTGTGAAACATGATTCTTTAAGGTGAGATGTGATCTAGCATGCATTATTAGTAACCTTCAAGTGAAATTGTACTTTTCAACTAATATTTCTGAACAAGATACATCTATATTGCACCCCAAGTCATCGTGGTGTCCCCTAGGCCTTATAGATCCACATATTGCAACCTTCAGGGATTTGGTTTTGAGGGATATTAATATAATGAAATTGTATAAGAACACTAAAAAAATACACTAACATGATTACAGCTGAATTTCAAGCTTTACGTTCTCTTCAGGAAGATTCTAGTATTATAGGGAAACCAGCTGACAAGGGAGGGTCCATTGTCGTTATGGACCAATTGCAATATCATGATGAAGTTTTACACCAACTTGAAGATATCCAGAATTATCAATGTCTAGAGAGTGATCCCCTTATGAAAATTAAAAATGTCATCAGTAAAATAGTTCAGGAAGCTTTGGCTTCTGGAATGATTACTAGAGCGGAAAGTTGATTTCTCCAAATTTCAAACCCTAGGATTCCGGTATTTTATACAGTTTCAAAGATCCATAAATCTCTGGTTTCCCTCCCTGGGAGACCCATTATCTCCTTGAGAGGTACAGTTTTAGAACATCTGTCTAAATTATTGGATTACTTCTTACAACCGTTTGTGACAAAGCTAAGTCTTACATAGAAGATACAACTGATTTCTTAAGTAAATTACAGGAAATACCTCATGTATTATCTAACAGTTTGCTAGTCACCTTAGATGTGGTTGCTTTGTATACAGGTATACCCTAGCAGGAAGCTTTAAATAAGGTAAAACATATTTTGGACCAAAGAACTCCAGGACATAGGATTTTCATAACTTTTTTGATGGCATAAGCCGAATTGGTATTAACTAAGAACTATTTCTGATTTGATAACCAATTTTACCAGCAATGCCAGGGGGTTTGCCATGGGGAGCACAGCAGCTTCAAGTATAGCTAATCTTTTTATGTCACACTTTGAAGAGTCTCATTTATATCTTGCATCACAATTTCAATTTGTTCAGTGTTAGTTTTGTTTCATAGACAACATTTTTCTGGTTTGGACTGCCTCGGAGAATCTTTTGGAAGAATTCATAAGGTGGATCAATTCTTTGATGCCAATTCTTATATTTACAGTTACTTGGGATCAATTTCAGATTGCCTTTTTAGATACGACAGTAATTTTGGATAAGGGTGGTTTACACACTATAGTGCACCATAAGCCTTCTGAAAAAAACAAACAGCTATTTGGCTTATACCATTTGCCATCCCAGATGTCTCATAAAAGCTATGCCCATTGGTCAATTCTTATGGGCTAGGAGGATATGCACTACAGATTCTGATTATAAAAAAGAAGTATGCGTGCTATAGTAAAAATGTTCCTGTCCAGAGGTTATCCCAAATGGACAGTACCCACCGGGATGTGTTTTTATTAGATTGACCCAGGGAAGATAATAAGGGTCAGGTTTGTGTTCTTTCTCATTCTACACAATCTTCCATCATTTGCTAAAAGCATTTATAGACATTGGCATGTTCTTCAATTATTTATCCCTCAGAACCTGACCACTTAAGTATTAAATAAATTATAAATTATTGAATAAGAAGTATGTTAACATCTAACTTAAAAAAAAAAAAATTTATGTAAGACTACCGGTGACGATCAAATGCATAAAGCCAGATACTATGAAATACACTTGAGTATCTTGGTGGCATTTCTGAGGGTCTGGGCGATTAACATTATAAGAGAGGGGGATAAAGAGGTAGTCGAAGTTGGACTTTTCTCGAAGTAACATATTTATATGACACACTCTCTCATAATCACTTGGACACACTGATATATAATTTATTACTTCAATTACATCAAGCATTCACAGAAAAACCTTGTGTAGCCTATATTTGACTGGGGCATAAGAGGGTGGGGATGGGTGGAACTGGGCAGGCCTGGGGAAAGGTTTAGGAGTCTAAATTTTCCAAACAGAAAATCTGGTAACCCTACGGGTATGTGAGTGAGAAAATAAGGACTGAGCAAGGGACATCAACGCCTCTTTGAAAGCTCATGGTTTGAAAAATAATAAACATGCAAAAATGACACCAGCGCAAGGTTTTAAAAATTATAATTAAAATGTATTGAGTTATTGTTTCTATTTTTCCATTATGAGATCAAAAGAATCCAGCATAATTGCTTAACAGTTGCGCTAATGGGAGATCGTTATAGTTGCCAAACGCTGGCCTTCTCATAACGAGCTCATCTTAATATCTCATTTCATTCTATTATATACTTTTGGTTCAGTGACATCATCAGGTTTGACAACCAATAAAGTAATATGGGTGGTCTTAAAAGTTAAACAAAGAAAATTCCTCCACGTTTAAAAGTTTGACAAAGTTTTAGAAAAGTACATTTGCCCACCCACAGTCGTTTCTGAATATAAATCACAAAAATGTATTAAGAGAAATTATTTGTTAAAAGATGCTGAAAAGTTCTCAGCCTAAGTTTCATCCACACACAGTTCTGCAAAGTTGTCAGCCTGAAGGAGGGAGCTGACAACTTCACACAAAAGCCCTCCTATGTTAGAGCAGGGGTCTCTGACTTAATTACTTCCAGATGTTGCTTTAGGATTTCTTTAGGTTGCAAAGATATATATATGTTTTTTCAAAACCCATTCTTTTGTTTAATACAGTCACACAAATCACTCCAGGGGCCCCCATTCATTCATAACTCGGCCATTCATACTTAATGCATTTTATATCTTAGTTTAGGACACGTTATCTTCCTAGCCAGTCTACAGCACATGTGGTATTAATTAACACAACGATGCTGAGAACAAAGACTTGGATAAACTGACCACAAAATGGATTCCAAAAGCTGAGGAGATACAGCAAAGACAGAGAATCTAAAATGGATTCCACTGGTTTCTTTTATGATCTGGCACAACAGCAAAGTATACAAAAGAACACCATTCTTTCCCTTATATTAATCTGTAGTGTGTTTTTCTGGCTTTGGCTTCGGTTATATTCAGATTTTTATTCACCAATTTTTTGTACGCTTCCATTGGGCGTGGCCCTAACTAACACATATGTTTGTATCTAGCTAGAATTACCCAGAATCACACGAAAAACAAGCACTTTTGTAGAAAAACTCCACAAAAATACTGCACTACATGTTCCGACATCCATTCCATTACCGTCCCATAAACATCACCCCCTACTGGCCACGAGCCACTACTCCTCAGGACTCAGAGGAAATATGCTAGGGACTCAGGGAGGGCAGGGAGAGCAGGAAAATAAAGAGGAGATGCTGGATATGATATAGAGAACAAATGTTGGATATAAGGGAAAAAATAGGAAGATTCTGGACAGAGAGAGGAACAGGATTCCGAGAAGGCATATTGAGCACAAGAGAAGGAATGAGGACATTCTGGATACAGGGAAAGACTGCTTCCAGAGGGATGGGAGAAGAGTATGAACAAAAGGAAGGACTAGACATGAGAGAAGGAATGGAAGGAGATTCTGGAAATGGATGGACAGGACACAGATAGGACCTGTTGGACATGAGGGATGGAATATGGGTGATTCTGCCATGGGGAAGGATACAAGCAGAGTCACAGAGGTGAGATACAGGAAGATGAGAACAAGGACACAGTGGAATGCTAGACACCAATGAGGATAAGGACAGAGACACATAAGAGAGATGGATGGTGGGCATGTATGTTGTCACAAACCCGGCACTGAAGTTAGGTTTGTGCCAGGGAAAAGACAAAACCCCCTAAACTTCAGGAGAGCTGATCAATGTGGCAGCCCTCCCAGCAGCAGACAGCAAGACTCTAGCCCTAATGAGAGTGCCCAAGAGCAGGAGTCCTGGGGAGGGGAAGATGATAGTGGGAATAGCCGGGTGCAGCAGGAGGTGCCTTTAAAGAAAGAACAGCCTAGGAGGCAGGCACACAGCACAGCTAGGACACAACTGCTGGTCCCAATTAGAGCTAATCAGAAAGCCCAGCAGAAGCAGCAGATTGTCCCTCCCCCTTTCAGGTTAGGGCGTAACCAGCTCAGGAATTTAGAGACTGAACTAAGGAGAAGCAAGTCAGTCTGCCCTGGGTCAGCCCAGGAAGGAGGCTCGAGGGACTGGGCTCCTGAACCCTCACAGAATCTGGATGTTGAGATGACAGATGTTACCTCTGTCCCTGGGACCAACCAGCCAGCCAGCCAGGATACCATCAAATTCATGGACACTTCCCTGGAACCAGAATAAAGCTTCATGGACCTAAGTTAAGTCTGATTTCTTTGTGGTTTTTTCTTGGCTGCTGAAGCTGGTTTTTTGTTAAGGCTGTCTGGAAGCACCAAGCAAAGGGAAGCAGTGTGAGCAGTGCTAGGTGCACAGATGCAGGTGTGCCTTATTACTGGTGACAGTGAAGCAAGTGTTTTTTATTGTTTGAACATTTGGACTTTTACTTTTCCCTCTCTGTTTGGATGGGACTTTGTGACTGCCCGGGAGAAAGGGGTAGTAGTGGGGGAGAATCCACTGAAGATCCTCGGGCTGGGATTGTGGGGCCAATTTTTGGCAAGCTATAAATTAGTGGATTCAGCTACTCCCCCTCCTCCACCAACTATTTGTTAAGTTGGTTGGAGAAGGCCGGCTAAAACCCAAGCCTAGGCAGTACAAGCTAACTGTGTTTAAAAACCTATTGTAAGGCACCAGTGTAAAAACTGTATGATTTTGGTGGCCTTAGCTTGCCCTCTGTGGACTGTGAAACTAGCAGGGCAAGGCTCCCATATAGTCATTTTTGAACTTACCTGCAAGAAAGGTGTGGGCTGTAAGTTTTGTAAGCCCAGTTTTTTTTGTTTATGTTTGAGTGCAAAGCCTGCATTATAGCTGTTCGCTATCACAGCAATAAAATTGAACTCAAATACTTTTACAAACTTTTATTGGTCCTGACATTTGTGTTGTTTGATATTGATGAGAACCAGCAGGATCTTCAAGTTCCTTTGAAGACACGTCTAAGTCGGTCGTTTCTGGTCGGTGGACATCCGGAAAACCCGGCACCGGCAGGTTCACAATGTATAGTTTACCCACAGGAAAAATAGGTGGAGAAGCAATATCATACATAGATTTCCACTTTTAGGCACATTAAGGGTAATATTCAGCCCACGGTGGTCAGTGGTTTTTTAAACTTGTTAGCTGTAAGCAAACTTTGCCCTACGTATTTAGGCCCAGATTCTGTAAATGGTGCCTAGATTGTCCAGCGCCTAGAAAAATGGCACCAGCTGCATGCCAATCATGCTTAAGTGCTATTTATAGAATCATGCCTAGTAACACCTATATATAAACTTAGGCACCAGAAATGTAGGCCAGGGTTTTAAAAGACTACATTTCAGGCACTTAAGTTTTTAGAAAATCACCCTTGATGGTGTTTAAGTCATAGTCCATGCATAGAAAACACCCACCTAGTGCCATGCTTTAGGCACCTACAAGTATCTTTTATAGAATCAGATAGGTGCCTGAGCCAATCAGGGTCTTAGGCCCCTCCCATTGCATCTGAAAATGCATTGGGAGGGGGAAGGCCCATCATTTGTAGCACAGGCTTCCCTCCTGCTGATTTTACAGAAGAAGGTACGAGGCTATCAGGTGATGTGTAAGAGGTTGTTCCATGACATCTGTGGTGTCAGGTAGAGTAGGGGGTATTCCATGATGTTGGGTTATATGGAGGGGTCCAGTAATGTTGGGGGATGTTGAGGTAGAGGTGTAGGGCTCTGAGGCTCAGCTGATTCTGGCAAGGGGAATCCCCATCAGCTGAGCTGGCAGGAATCCCAGAAACTTGCTCAGTTGATAGGAATTCCTCTACTGTGATCAGCTGTTGGCAAGCTCTCAATGTGCTGTTTTTTCCCCATTTTTGGATAGTGTGAGGAGGTTTAAGGGGGATCATGCCTTAATCTCTCCAGTAGTTATCTGTTATGTTTGGTCACCTATGGGCACTTAGACACAACTAAAACAGGTCTAACTACCAGCGTCTAAGTTCTGTCTAAGATCCTCCACGGCATCCTTCCTCCATTAATCCCACTGTCCTGGAATTCCCCGAATCTTAGTACCACCAGACCTACCCAAAAATCGAAACTATCCTTTCCCTCATTAAAAGGCATTTCCCACCCAGGAAAACTGGGGACTTCCCTCCTCTTCAGATTCACCGAGCTCTGGAATAACCTTACCTCCCCTCTTCGGAACCTGAGTGCTCTCCAACCCTTCCGTAAACATCTTAAAATCTGGCTTTTCTCAAAAACTTAATCACTCCCCCCTCATCTGACATCCTAGCTCTTTAACTTTCCTCTTTCCTCCGATCTTCATCTAACCCTTTCCTTGGAGTTCCTTTCTCTTTACAATCCCTGTAAACCGTGCCGAGCTCTATGACCATGGAAACCTAAGGTTTAGTTTAGTTTAGTTTAGTCTAGGAAAGCTTTGATTATCGCTGCAGTATGTTCAGGTTTATTTCCACCTATAACACACCTCTCAACAAGCCCTTTTGTGCTCTGGATGTACAGAGGTTAGAAGTGCTGCAGCATGTCCAGAAAATTGGTTTTGATTATCGGAACTTGGACATCTCTGCTATTAGGACATCCAAGTGCTGACTTAGGCTGGATTTTGGACATTTCAAAGTTTTGATTATGTTCCTCATAGTGAATCTGGATTTCAAGAAAACATTTCACAAAGCCCATTATAAGAGATGCCACAAACAGTTAAAATGCCATGGAACAGGAAGCTGTTTTCTGCTGTGACTGAAAACTGGTTAAAGGATAGAAAACAAAGAATAGGGTTAAATGACCATTTTTCAAAAGTAGAAAGGTATATAGAGGAATGGGAACATGAGTGAAGTGATCAAAGGTGCCAATGACACAACATTTTTCAACATTGCCAAATTGAATACAGATTGTGAGAAATTGCAGTTGGACCTTGTGAATCTGAGAGACAGAACAGTTAAAATTCAATGTGGACAAGTACAAAATTGTACACAAAGAGAAAAATAACCCAAATGATAAGTTCCACATTAGGAGTCACCACCCAGAAAAGGATTAAAGTGTCATTCTGTCTTTAATGTGTGCCCTTGTAAGTGAACATCAGAGTGGAAAATTATAATTATTCTTAAACAAATATATAAATAAAATGAAAATTGGCAGTTCCAGGCATTCCTGAAAACATGTCATTTATTCCTTAGCTTCATCGTTATCTGAAGAATGTACACTTTAAGAATGTGCTTGGTGAAGACATATTTTTTGATGAGAATGGAGACCTACTCATGGAACACAGTATTACTAATCTGATCTTTCTGCCAAATGGAACAATTCAACATGAAATTGTTGGAAGTTATAAACCTTATGCTGCCCCTGGGGAGGATTTCACCATCAATGAAAACATGATAGTGTGGGAGGCTGCATTTACTCAGGTGAGAGTGATGAAACATTATGTAAGATGCCTCATAATACAAAAGGTTGTGATAAAACAAATAATAGTTGCTCTGCTTCATTATTGGATGTTGTTGGTTTTGCTAAATCCTAGGTGATTACCTTTGGGGTGTGCTAAAGTCATTGTAGCCATTGACCCAATCAGTGATTGTGTACCAAGGCATGGGCTGGACTGTAAGCATTCATGTACATTCAATGACATCATTGAAGATGTTGCTTATGCATGTATAGAAGCATATCCAGATTCAGGAGGGCCAGACTGGGGCTTAAAGGTACAAGGAAGCAGCAAAGAGATAAGAGAGGGCCAGGAGTAGAAGAAGACCCTGAGCCTTGTGGCAGAAAGCAGGAGAGTGGGCCCTGTTGAGGATGGTGCTGGGAGGTGCACTTGATATGAGTTGGTGTTGAGAGATTTGGCCTGGTCCAGGGCTTCAGTCTCTCATGGTGGATGCATTGGGGTTGCCAAGCCACCAAATGGCTCAAGGACAGAGACATGCATGCATGCTGGAACTATTCCTGGGGTGGGGGCTTGCAGGAGAAGGAAAAATATAAGAAATAAAAGAAAAAGAAGTTCCTTGAAGGTAGGGAATAAGGAAAAGGAGTTTATTTTACATTTGTGGTGGGGGTATATTTTAACAGGGCTAAAAAAAGAGCTGATCTCTGTCACATGCATGAGGCTTCCCCTGGTAGAGATCAGAAGTGGTGATTGGAAGTTATAAAACAGCTGCTTTGGCAGTTAGGAGGAAGCATTTGTGACAAGTAGCTGTGTGTTGGTGGCTGTCTTTGTCAAGCTGTAAAATTTGAGTATTGAATGTCTGTTTAGTTAAATAATATAGAGCCTGCAGGTTTAATTTCTCTCTCAGTGCATTAGTGTGGTTCTGAAAGGTTAGAACTGCTGGTTTGGATTTTTGTGAGAGAGTTGAGATCTTTCCCAGTTCATTTTAATTGTTTAATAATCTCATGTTTAATTAATCACTAAAAATAGCAATTTTAACAGATGTTTTAGGGCTAGATTTACTAAGCAAACCGAACGTGTACTGATCAGATTGCGAGCCCTTTGCAACCCTATTTCCCTCCGACTCGGTTCACTAACCTGTGTACCGATCCGATCCCAATCCGTACATGCAAATGAGGGGAATCGGCATGCAAGGCAGGAAGGACGCGAGTCACTAAACTTTCTTCTGGCACACCGACTGGCTGGCTGATCAAAAAACTAGAGACTGATACAATTTTATTTGGTACATTTATGAGGACAAAGTGTCAAATATCTATGAGAAATAATAAACTTCTTTTTATAATGACTGGGGTTGCCATACAGCTTATTTTAATAAATTGGAAAAATTTGGATAGATTAAATTATTCATTTTGGTGGGAGTCCCTGTGTTATGTTTTTAAAATGGAACAGTTTATGGCTATTCAGAAGGGTAGTTACAAAAAATTCATGGATGTATGGGAACCATTAACTAAGTACTGTAAAGACTGATCTTTGTAGATGGAAAAACATACACATCCTGGGAAGGGGGAGGGGAGTAGTTTTTCTGTTTTTTTAAATTGTTTAGTAGATATGTTTAGGCTGTTTACAGTTATTTATTTATTGATTAACTGATGGAAGGGTGAGGGAAATAATTTTTTGTCAATAATCTTGGTAAGTTTATTGTGCTTTAATTCTAATATTCTGTGTAAATGTATAAATTATTGTGCACAAATGTATTTTTAAAAATGAATAAAGATTTATAAAAAAAAACCTAGCGACTGGTGAGGACCAGTCGCTTGTACTAAAACCCTGCTCTATGCCCTGGTTCTCCTGCCTTTTGCCACCCTGCTCAGCCCCGATTCATCCTTGATTCTCCTTTTACCACCCTTATGCTCTCCTGCTCTGCCTCACTTCCCTGCAGCACGAACCCATGGTTTAAACCTGCTTTAAACCAGCAGGTTAAAGCCATGGGCTTGTGAGTAAAAAAGTAAAATAAAATAAAAAAGCACGGACTAAAGGCAAAGTACCGTATTTTCACGCAAATAACACGCACCCGTATAAAACGCGCACACGGATATAGCGCGCAGAAATCACGATGATTTGCACAAAAACTTTGATATACCGCGCTCACGGGTATACCGCGCATGCTGCCCGACGCTCCTTTCGCCCGCCCTGACTTTCCGTGCGCTGTCCCGACTCTCCGTTCACCCCCCCTGACTTCCGTGCACTGTCCCCCCTTGAAGGTCTGTCCCCATCCTGAAAGCCTGATGCCCCCCCCCGACGTCCGATACATCCCTCCCCCCCCCCCCGAAGGACCGCCGACTCCCCAACAATATCGGGCCAGGAGGGAGCCCAAATCCTCCTGGCCACGGCGACCCCCTAACCCCACCCCGCACTACATTACGGGCAGGAGGGATCCCAGGCCCTCCTGCCCTCGACGCAAACCCCCCTCCCCCCCAAGAACCTCCGACCGCCCCCCAGCCGACCCGCGATCCCCCTGGCGACCCCCACGACCCCCCACCCCCCTTCCCCGTACCTTTAGTAGTTGGCCGGACAGACGGGAGCCAAACCCGCCTGTCCGGCAGGCAGCCAACGAAGGAATGAGGCCGGATTGGCCCATCCATCCTAAAGCTCTGCCTACTGGTGGGGCCTAAGGCGCGTGGGCCAATCAGAATAGGCCCTGGAGCCTTAGGTCCCACCTGGGGGCGCGGCCTGAGGCACATGGTCGGGTTGGGCCCATGTGCCTCAGGCCGCGCCCCCAGGTGGGACCTAAGGCTCCAGGGCCTATTCTGATTGGCCCACGCGCCTTAGGCCCCACCAGTAGGCGGAGCTTTAGGATGGATGGGCCAATCCGGCCTCATTCCTTCGTTGGCTGCCTGCCGGACAGGCGGGTTTGGCTCCCGTCTGTCCGGCCAACTACTAAAGGTACGGGGAAGGGGGGTGGGGGGGTCGTGGGGGTCGCCAGGGGGATCGCGGGTCGGCTGGGGGGCGGTCGGAGGTTCTTGGGGGGGAGGGGGGTTTGCGTCGAGGGCAGGAGGGCCTGGGATCCCTCCTGCCCGTAATGTAGTGCGGGGTGGGGTTAGGGGGTCGCCGTGGCCAGGAGGGTTTGGGCTCCCTTCTGGCCCAACTACCAAAGGTACGGGGAAGGGGGGTGGGGGGGTCGTGGGGGTCGCCAGGGGGATCGCGGGTCGGCTGGGAGGCGGTCGGAGGTTCTTGGGGGGAGGGGGGTTTGCGTCGAGGGCAGGAGGGCCTGGGATCCCTCCTGCCCGTAATGTAGTGCGGTGTGGGGTTAGGGGGTCGCCGTGGCCAGGAGGGTTTGGGCTCCCTTCTGGTCCGATATTGTCGGGAAGTCGGCGGTCGTTCGGGGTGGGGGTGCGAGTGGTCCTGCCGGGGGGGGGATGTATCGGACGTCGGGGAGTCGGCCGGGCAAGAGGGCTTGGGCTCCCTCTTGCTCCGATCGTGGATGCGGGTGCGGATGGGAGCGCGTGCGAGCGGTCGTTCGGGGTGGGGGTGCGAGCGGTCCTGCTGGGGGGGTGAATCGGGCGTCGGGCGGGGTGGGAACTATGTTTTAAAACTTTGGTATACCGCGCTCACGCATATAACGCGCGAGGGGTGTGCGCGGTAGGTAAAAACGCGTATAACGCGCGCGTTATATGCGTGAAAATACGGTAGATGGTCTGTGTATGTGTGGGGATCACTCCAGTGATTCATGCAGTGGGTTGGGGGGTATGCCTCCATTCAGCCTGCTTTGCATGCAGGTGCATTCTGAATCAGTTGCCCCGGCCTCGGATCACCCACAGATCAGATCGGATCCGTGGGCTTAGTGAATTTAGCCCTTAGTATCTAGCTCCATTGAGGATAAAGGAAGCTGATTTCTATTGTGTCCACCATCTTTGTCTGAGGTAAAAGTAACACAACTCCTGTCTGTGAGAGACTTTAAGATTGCTCCCCTGAATTTACATTTAGATGTGTCAGGCATTATTGGAAAGCGAAAAAGGTGACCTGGCGATAACCATTTGTTTTAAAAGAATCACATATTACTGGTTTGTGTGAACCTGAAAGAAACACATTTAAAACTTAGGGCTCCTTTTACAAAGGTGCGCTAGCGTTTTTAGCACACATACCAGATTAGTGCATGCTATAGCGCACGCTATCCAAAAAACTACCGCCTGCTCAAGAGGAGGCGGTAGCAGCTAGCGCACAGCATTTTAGAGTACGGTATTCTGCGCGTTAAGGCCCTAAATGCGCCCTCGTAAAAGGAGCCCTTAGTGGCACACATTTATTTGTGATCTTGGGTGTTATTTTTGACAATTATCTGTGTCTTGATATTTTTATGAGGACTGATTATAAATTTTAACTGATATACGAAAAAGATTTTAGAAATTGAGAATCTTTTTTATCATTTCAAATAATTACATATACAATTAGACAGGAAATACTGAATATATTTCTTCAATTCATTAAATAAAAAATGAATATGAAACATAAAAAGAAGAAAATCTTTTTTTTTAAGTTCAATATATTTTATTAATAATTTCATATATTAATAATTTCATATATAAACAAACAGTTCACAGAAATGATTGGCAAAACAGATTAATTACAATAATTAGTATATAAATAATGTTGACACTAAGGGCCTCTTTTACGAAAACGCACTAGCGGCTGTGCTGTGCTAATGGCCCTGAAGCCCATGGAAATTTAAAGGGCTTTGGGGCCATTGCTGCGTGGCTATGTAAAAGAGGCAGTAAGACTAAACATACCTAAACATAAGAAAACTAACAGCATGGATGTACTTTCCCCCCAGAAAAGAAAAAAAAAAAAAAGATATTAAATGTGTTATGTCGCTATATTTTGTGAGGGGATTCCAAACTTTTTAAAAATATGCAAACATCCCTTTCTTTCCGCAAACACTCTTGTACTAAGCAGACTTACTAAATTCCACCATTCCATATATTCAACTCTTAAAAAGTCTTTCCAGTGAGCAATAATTATTTTAATTACTAAGTTAAGCAAAATTCGTACAAGTTTGGCCTGTTCATCTGTGATTGAAGTATTCATGCAAAGACGACCCAACACAATGATACTCACTTGGCTTAAAAACTTGCTGGAGCAAAGTAAACAGAGAGTGGGGGTAAATAGACAGTACTTGGACTGGAAGAACATCACCAGTGGGGTGCCGGAAGGCTCGGTGCTTGGATCCGTGCTCTTCAACATCTTTATAAACGATCTGGGCATTGGTATGATGAGTGAGGTGATTAAATTTGCAGATGATATGAAGTTGTTCAGAGTAGTGAAGACACAGGGAGATTGCGAAGATCTGCAAACGTGACATAATCAGGCTCGAGGAATGGGCATTGATATGGCAGATGAGGTTCAACGTGGATAAGTGTAAAGTGATGCATGTAGGTAACAAAAATCTCAGGCATGTATACAGGATGTCCAGGGCGGTACTTGGAGAGACCTCCCAGGAAAGAGACTTGGGGGAGTTATGATCGACAAGTCGATGAAGCTGTCCACGCAATGTGCGGTGGTGAAAAGAGTGAACAGAATGTAGGAATAAGGGGATCATGAACAGATCAGAGAAGGTTATCATGCCGCTGTACCGGGCCATGGTGCACCTTCACCTGGATACTGCATTCAGCACTGGTCGCTGTACATGAAGAAGGACACGGTACTATTTGAAAGGGTCCAGAGAAGAGCGATTAAGATAGTTAAGGGGCTGGAGGAGTTGCCAAACAGTGAAATATTAGAGAAACTGGGCCTTTTCTCCCTCGAACAGAGGAGATTGAGAGGAGACATGATCAAAAACATTCAAGGTACTAAAGGGAATACCAGGGGTCTCAAAGTCCCTCCTTGAGGGCCGCAATCCAGTCGGGTTTTCAGAATTTCCCCAATGAATATGTATGAGATCTATGTACATGTACTGCTTTCAATGCATATTCATTGGGGAAATCCTTAAAACCCGAATGGATTGCGGCCCTAAAGGAGTGACTTTGAGATCCCTGGAATAGACTTAGTAGATCAGGACAGGTTGTTTACCCTCTTCAAGGTGGGGGGAACGAGAGGCCACTCTCTAAAATTGAAAGGGGATAGATTCTGTACAAATGTAAGGAAGTTCTTCTTCACCTAGAGAGTGGTAGAAAACTGGAACTCTCTTCTGGAGTCTGTCATAGGGGAAAACACCCTTCAGGGATGCAAACCAAAGTTAGACAAGTTTCTTCTGAACCAGAATGTACTCAGGTAGGGCTAGTCTCAGTTAGGGCGCTGGCCTTTGACCAGAGGGCCGCCACGTGAGCAGACTGCTGGGCACGATGGACCACTTGTCTGACAGCTCTTTAACCTTAATCAATGAACATATAGTATCCCAATAGAGTTGTAATAAACCACATTGGAAAAGTGAATGCACCAAAGTTCCTGTCTTCTTATTACAAGACCACTTATTAGATTCTTTGGATCTTATTTTGCTCAATTTGTAGGGTGTCCATACTGTTTCTGAAAAATAAAATATATAGATTGAGCAGTAGCTGAAGATTTCAAAGCTTTATGTACAGACAACCATACTTGCTCCCATTGTTTTTCAGATATTAACATTTTTAGTTCATGGGTCCATGTAGACTCATTCCCCATAGGTCTTTGTTGTCACTCAAAATTTTATACCAAGTTGATGCAGCACCTTTCTTAAAATATATTTTGTTAATATAATCTAGTAAACTTGGTGTCTTACTAGTAAGCTGTGAAGTTTTGACAAAGGACCTCATACAGTGTTCGAGTTGTGTTAATTTATAAAATTGATTATATGGTACTTGATATTTATCTTGTATTTCAGAAAAAGTCATCCATTCGTTATCAGATTTTAATTGCTGAATAGACCAAATATTAGCCTCTTGCCACGCTTTCAAATTGATTATTTTATCTTCAATTTTAAACCTGACATTATTCCAAATAGACATATGTGTTGTAGTAGACCAAGCCACAGGAAGTGCAGTCTATTGCTTTAATTGCAATTGAGGCACTACATATGAATCTAGCCTTGCATCCAAGCACTTTGTTGTTAAACAGTAGTAAAAACTTGATAGGATAATTATTCCATTTATAGGCAATAGCCTGAATCTAACTAGGTTGATCAGCTATGAAGTTGACATCAACAAAGCATCTAGAGACTAGTTTGACAATGTACTGTATGCAGTGTGGTATACTCAAAAACTAGGAAAATTAACTCCTCCATCCTCTTTTATCAAGGTGCGCTAAGGGGGTTAGCATGTCAGACATTTCATCATGCGCTAACCCCCACAGCAAGCCAAAATACTAACGCTTCGTCAATGGAGGCATTAGCGGCTAGTGCGGCAGGCGGTTTAACGCGCACCTTGATAAAAGGAGCCCTTAGCTTTGAGTTTCTTAAGAGCAAGGCATGGAGGCTTATTGTTCCATAAAAAAGCTGTAAGTATAGTTTCCACTTTACAATAGGAATTTGTATTGAAATATATCAGCAACTCAAGATGTAATTAATTTTGGGAACAATCATAATTTTTTTAGTTTCCAATTTCCCTCACCATGATAACCTTAATGGTGGCCACTGATTAGTTAGTTATTTAGCTTTTTGAAGCACAAATTCCTCATTCATCTGAATTGTTTCAACAATAGGGTAGAAATATACACCTAAATACTGTAGTTCATTTTTGACACATTTGAACTTATAATGAGAAATTTCAAACTCTATTCTAGGGCAATTTAATGGCATCAATTCAGATTTAGACATGTTAAGTTTGTAGCCAGCATCAAAAGAATATGATTAGATTGTTCCAAGAATAGCAGGTATAGAGCTGGGTGTAGAATAAATCAAGACATCATCAGCATATGCAAAATATTTGATAATCTTATTACCAAATGACATTCCATGAATGTTTATATTGTTTTGAAGTTTCATCAATAAAGGTTCTAAGGCAATATTATAAAGCAAAGGCAATAAAGGGCATCTTTGCCTCATTCCTCTAGTTGGATACAAAGGTGCAGATAATTTATTATTGATAAATATCTTTGTTCTATGTCTAGAGTACAAGACTTTAATCATATTTATAGCCAATTGTGAAAATCTAAATCACTGTAGAACTTGAAAAAGAAACGGCAACTCTATCATGTCAAAAGCCTTTTCAGCATCCAGAGCCAATGCAATATAATCTTCATCCGTATTTTCAGCAGATTGTATTACTTCAAGAAAGAGCCTTGAATTGTCTATAGAGGTTCTCCCATTAAAAAAAAACATTTTGATTGATAGAGATAATTTTTTGTAATATTTTTTGCAATTGAGGCTAAAATTTTTGTGTAAATTTTTGCATCAACATTTATCATGGACAGAGGCCTGTAGTTCTGAACCAGCGTTGGATCTTTGTCACGCTTAGGTAAGATAATAATCATTACTTCTGTGAACGAGCCTTCTATTTTCTGAGACCTTATGAAATGTTGAAACACAGATGTAAGTTTTGGTAATAAAAATGACTTAAATGCCAAATAAAATTCCACAGTCAAACCATCAGGACCAGGTGTTTTGTTTTAGCACATTAAACACATATGTTTCTTTAATATCTTTACAAAAATAATCATTATCCTGTTCCGTTATTGAATAATGGTCAATATCCTTAAGGAAGTCATAACTGTCAGTTATGACAGAAGAAGTATATAATTCCTTATAGTAAATATGAAAACAATTCAGAATGTCCACATCACTAGTCATTAGTGAGTTATTTGAGTCTTTAACTGCTGAGATATATATTTCTTACCCTTCAGAAAATTAGCCAATAAACTGCCAATTTTATTCTGATCAGAACAATATGTAGCAGTGTTCATGAAAGTGGCCAGCCCAGCTCTATTTCTCAATATTGTATTATATTAAAATATGTGCTTCTTCAATGCCTCTAATACAACCATATCTCCAGTATCAGCTTGATGTTGACATTCATATTCTGCAATCTTCGCTTCTAATTCTTGCAAAGCTTTATTTTATTTTTTGACTTTTGTGGCATAAGATATTATCATTCCTCTGATATAAGCTTTAAATGCACCCCAAACATTAATCCAACCAAACACTTCTACTTTATTGAATTCAAAATAATCCTTTATAGCCATATTGATATGCTCAATAAAGTTTGAATCAGACAGCAATGAGCAATAAAGCGCTAAGATGATGCACCTATCCGTGATATTGAGGAATTCAGTTTTAAAGATATCATAGCATGGCCAGAAATTGTTATAGGATATATGTCAGTATGATGAACCATCTTCATAAGCTAACTGGATATTCAAAAAAAGTTAATACGAGAATATGAATTGTAGAATTGGTACAAGTGGATCGATTTTTCACTCTGTCAAAAATTACAAAGACTAGGGAACACTCGATAAAGTTACAGGGAAATACTCTTAAACCCAATAGGAGGAAATTATTTTCACTCAGAGAATAGTTAAGCTCTGGAACACATTGTCAGAGGATGTTGTGAGAGTGGATAGTGTAGCTGGTTTTAAGAAAGATCAGGACAAGTTCCTGGAGGAAAAGTCCATAGTCTGTTATTGAGTAACACATGAGGGAAGCCACTGCTTAACCTGTATTAGTAGCATGGAATATTGCTACATCAACAGATTGGCTAAGGCAGGATGGCTAAGCCAGGTCTATCATTGATCTGTCATTGGTCATTAGCTGTAGCCAGCCAACTGCTGAAAATTGGCTTTGCCAATTAAGTGTGAGCTGCTGAGCATTGACATTGATATTCAATGTTGGTGATCCCAACATTGAATATCCAGGATCATCATCAACAGTGAGATATAGCCAGGCTTTCTCCTACAGTTTTCAGATAGGACCCAAAAACTGTTTCTGAATTCAACAAAGCTTGAGACAAGTGCATAGGATCTCTCAGAATGAGGAAGGGATAGTACATGGCATGGATGAGTAGACTGAACAAGCCATATAGTCGTTAACTGTCTTCAGTTTCATGATTTATGTTTCTGTCCTAAACAACTCCCCACAGAAATGGCTTCTTTTTAACTAGTTAAATATAACTTCCTACAATGTATGTGTTCTAGGAATAAACTATCAGTCAGTAAAATATTGCTATATAAGACAGATCCTTCTGAAAACAATTTTCTAAAGGGCAATTTGTGATATCTGAAGAAAAAAATCTGAATAGCTCCATAAATGGACAGAAAAGTAATATAACAGTAAAGTAATATTACAGAAAAGTAAAACTACAGACTACTGTCACTTGAAGATAGAATTTGTGTTTTTTTCTCAACCCTCAGACACCTCCAGAATCCAGATGCAGTCAGAGCTGTGCTCCCGGCTACAGGAAATTAACAAAAGAAGGAAAGCCTGTCTGCTGCTATGACTGTATTCCCTGTCCAAGTGGAGAAATCTCCAATGAAACTGGTGAGTGATATGTAGCCCATGAGGTTCATGCTGGCAGGTTATTCAGAATGATGTCTGCTCTTTGAGATTTAGAAGAAATTGAAAAAAAGACCAATGGACCATCCAGTCCAGCATTTTGGCCCAGATTCTATTAAAGACACTTAACCAATCTAGGCACCTAACTTAATTATTTTAAAAACTAATTGGTGCTAATAATAAGCAATTAGCACCATTTTCAAGTATGTGCCTAGTCAAATGCACCTATCAGGGTTGTGGGTGTGTTTGGTATGTAGGCTTCTGTTTTGGACTTAGGTGCCTAAATTTGAAACTGGAATTTAGATCAAGAAAACCCTAGGATAAATAGTATCACCTAAGGTTAGTATACTTACTGGCACCTAAATCTACTTTAGGCAAAGCTAGGCATAAATCTATAAATGGTGCCTAACTTAAAATTGTCATGTGCTATGTATTGTGTTTCTCAATGTCTATGGTATAGGTGCTGTTAATAGAATGGGGCCTTTATCTTCTAAAATGGTCAGTTTTGGTTATTTTGAAGATCCCAGTAAATCTTAATAGGAATGTCCAGCCTTTATTGGTCAATTTCAGAAGTACAAAGAGGAGGAGTATCCTAATATTTAGAGCAACAGCCTAAGAACTTGTGGAACTGGGTAGAATTCCCACTACAGCCCCTTGTGACTCTGGGCAAGTCACTTAACTCTCCTTTGCCCAAGGTCCAAAATACATATTGTATGTGCATATTAAATATGTATACCACTTTGATCTTAACTACAGAAATGTGGTATATCAAGTTCTATTTTCTATCCCTACTTAAGTCCACTTGCATAGATATTCCTGGCAAAATTCTGTTCAAAATATATGAAAATTCTGCATACAATATTTCAAAATTCTGCAGTGTATTGGTATTTTTTGTGTGTAAATTTTGCTATCCTGAGGACTGAAAATCCTTCCTGCCTTTTCCTTTCTCAAGTTCTAACCTCCCGAGTTCTTTCTCTCACTCCAACTGCAGTTCTATCTCCCTCTAAATCTCACCCCTCTATCACTTTCACCTGAATCCCCTCTTTAGCTCCCTTGGTCTGGCATCTCCCTATTCTTCTCTTCATTGGCTAAGAATATCTTCTTCCCATCCCTTTAATGGCCTTGGTCACTCTCTCTATCTCTCTGTACCATACCCACACCCCTATTTGCAGGTCTAGCATCCATGTACCCTCATCTCACCCACCACCTCTCTTGCTTTCATTCTGAATCTCCTTCCTATTCTCCATGGCCTGGCATTTCTCCTTTCTCTATGGTAAAGCATCTATTCATTTTCAACCCCTTTACTGGACTTGGTTTCCTTCTCACCCCTTTCCTCATCTACCTATGGGTCAAGCATGCATGTCCTCTCCCCTCCCCTCCTGTAGAATCTATGACCCCTCCTCTCCACCACTTGCAGTACAGCATCCATGTTCCCTTCCTTCTCCTTCTTCCCATGAAGGTGTAGCATCCATGCCCCCTCCTCTCACCCACATGTACAGTACAGCATCTATGTCTTCTCCCCTCCCCAGGTCTTGCATTCATGTCCTCTCCTTTCCCCCTATTTGTAGTCCAGTTGCCATGTCCCCTTCTCCTCTCATTTGCAGTTCAGCATCCATGCTCCTCCTCTCCTCCCACTATGGGCCTAGCATCCATGTTACCTCTTTCCCCCATCCCCCAAATTGTGGTCTAGCATCCATGTCTCTCTCTTCCCATATGCAGATCTGGCCTCTTTCTCTCTCTCTCTCTGGCCAAACCCCCATGAGATTAGACATACCTGTTGGGATTGGGAGCCTACCAGTGCCTAAAAATTGGCACCGGTTCAAGAATCCAGACCATAATCTCTCAGTTAGACCATGCTTATGCTGTTCTGAACAAAAATTTTACTTAAAAATCTTTTGGACAATTATATGGGTCAATCTGAATATCCTCTCTGTAACTCTCTCTATTGACAGTATAACTGGTAGTATAAGTAGATTTCAGAGAAGATAATCATTTACAGTTTTTGTTGTTAAAAATGAAGAGAGAGCCAGTGATGCCGAGGCCTCTGTGCATTATTCTTTGACAGGGGCTCCAAGGGACTTGGAGATAGTAGCTTACCCTCCAGCCTCTGGATCAATTCCAAAGGGCTTGTGCAGATGACAGATAGTCCTAGTCATTTTGCTGGAAATACTCAACTGAACCAAATTTCTTTTTACTTCTTTATGGTGCAAACTTTTTTATTGACAAAACATGTCATACAGAGAAAACCATTCAAATGCTAAATACATACAAAGAACAATGGCAAATCAAAGAAGGACTGAACTTATGTCCCTCTTCAAGTACATCAGCAAGACAAAAAGATATGGCTGTCAGTTTAACTTATATAGTAATCCACTATGTCTCCCCCCCCCCTCTTTAGATTGGCGTGTGCTGTATACCTTCTATTAGAAGCTCATGCTAAATAATTGAGTATCAGACTTCTGGCTCTGTGTGGTAAAGAACACAAATATGGGCCCCACAACTGCCAAAAGGTTCTTCGCTTCACAGACAAATGAGCTTCCACTGCCTCAAATGACATTAACCTATGAAACTGGTTTTACCACTGCCAAAATCCAGGTGGTGAGTCTTGTACCCAACACTATGTTATACATTTATGGCTCACCATACAAGCCTTCTGGAAGAGCAAAGTACATCCCTTCCCATAAATACGACTATCAGCAGCCCTCTCAAACAGGACCCCAAGTGGAAACAAAGTAACCCATGTGCCCCATAGCCTACCTAAATAAGATTGTTTGCATCAAGTTCCCTGTTCACATTGTCCCAGTTACAGCACAGAGCTAAATAACTACTGTCATTGAAGATGCTCTGAGACTTCTTACTATAGAGTATCCTGGCTAGCATAGCCTAATATAGCTATCTCTTCTATGTACTTGGCATATGTAATTGGAAGAGGAGACTGATGGCTAGTGCAATAGGATGGGATTCTATGGAGTCAGGTTCAATTCCCACTATAGCTCCTCATGACCCAGGGCAAGTCAATTAACCCTTCATTGTCCCAGGTTCAATACTTAGATTGTCAGCCCACTCAGAATAGAGAAATCATCTGGTTTTAAATCCTGACAAGACAATAGTTTCCATTCCTTCATTTTCACCTTCTCTTCTGGGAACTCACCACATGTCCTTAGAATTTTGGGCACAAATCATGGACAAGGCTACCATTTAGAAATCCTCGCAAAGTGCCCAGGCATACAGTTCCTGAATCCTTCCAGCCTTTCTTCTGCTTACCATTCTCCCAAATACTATGATGAGTTGTGGCAAAGAAAGCTTAAAGCTGCCTCACTGATTGGTGGAACCTTTCCTCTCCTGAGTTATACTCAAAGAAAATTGCAGTACAGAGGTGGGATGCAGCTAAGGAAAGGCACCACTGGCCATTGAGGCACATTTCAGCTCTGTCTCTTCTGTGACTCACTGCAGGATTTGGAGAACTGGTCAGTGAGGAGCTTCAGAGATGCCAGAACAGGGTATCGGAGGGGAGAAGATGGGAAAAGAGATGTTGACCAAAGGAGATATTGAAGAGAGGGACCAGATACTGGACTGGAAGGAGTGGAGAGAGAGACACTCTGGACCAAGGAAGAGGGGGGAATCACACACACATCCTGGACTAAGGAGGGAGGGAGAGATAAAAAGAATTAAAGTAGAAGGGAGAAATAAAGGAAGGTGGGGAGAGAGCAAAAGAGATAAAGAAACTCTAGACCAAGGAGGGAGATAGAAAGAAGAGATGCTGGGTTATGGGGGTGGGGTAGGGGGTACAGGAGGAAGGTAGGAATGAAAGTAGAAGAATAACCAAGGAGTGATGGAAGAAGATTCTAGTCTAAGGAAGGAAAGAGAGAGAGAAGATGAGGGGGATTGATGTGCAGAAGGAAGAGAGAAAATAGATATGGGGATAGACAGAGAGTAGATGCTGGACATGGAGGGAGCACAAAGACAGTGACACAGAGGGATGATATTGAATACATGAAGACAATACAAAGAGGGAGGATTGGGGCAGGAACAGAGAGTGCAGTAGCTGAATGAAAGAGATAGGGATTCAGAGGAAAGATGGATAATGGACATAGAGAGAAAAGAAAGGTCAAAAGGACAGTAGACCTTGGAGAGAATTAAGAAAAGCAGGATACACTGGGACCAAATCAATGCTTAGACAACAAAAGGAATTAAAAATGTTTTTTTAATTTCTGAATTTGTCAATTTTCAGCTTTGAGCAGTGTATATTTCTAATATTTTCCATTTCAACAAAATAGTAGTATGTGAAGTTCACTAAGGTACACCACTGTTCTGCTGGGATATCTTTGTGACCAGTCTATTAAGAATGCTGGCCCACTCCTACATCACAATGACTGGTTTTAGTGTGGTTTTCATTTGCCTATTTTTTTTTCCTAAAAATGGTTCAAAATGATAGACACACTGAGGACAAACAGATCTAGGAAATGGCCTTTTCAAACAAAGAAGATATGTTTTTTTCTGGTTTTAAAATGGTCATTTTCTTTACCGGAGTTTTAGATTTTTCCCAAAATGTCCAAAATAAGATTTAGACATCACATTGAAAATGAGTCTCCGCATCTCTTTTCAAAATACACACAATATAAGAGTATATTTATTCTTCATATATGCTTGACCTGCTGTAAAATCACCCTGTGAATGCATATAAAACTTTAAAAAATGAAGCTCATCCCTACATTCTAGCATAACCTGCATGCCAGAGAAAAAATATCTTTAAATTTAAAGAAGCAATATTTACCATATTTTTTGCTCCATAAGACACACCTGACCATAAGATATACCCTAGATTTAGAGGAGGAAAACAAGAAAAAAAAACAGTTCTGAATCAAATTCTCCCTGCAAGGCTCTGCACCCTGTCCCCCCTCACTGACAGTCTCTATCCCCTGTGTCCCCCTCTGGTGGTCTAATGGTAGGCTGGGACAGGGCACAGAGCAGGCAGGCCGGCCTAGTGGACTAGTGACAGGAATGCAGGCAGGCTCCATGTACCCCCCAGTACCTTAAATCATCCCCCATCCCCCTACATGTTCCAGTACCTTTTTTAATCATCCCCCTGTATCTTTAATTATACCCCCTTGTTCCTATTCAATCATACTCCCCTTGTACGTTTAATCATACCCCCTTGTACCTTTTTAATCATACCCCTTTGTACCTTTAAAAAAAAAAAAACCTGTACCTTTTTTCATTCTTCCCTGCCTCCCTCAAAGGCTTTGTACTATTTCCAAGCAGCAGGTACATGAGTTAGGAGCACGGAGGTCAGGACCAAGCTGTACACACTCCCGCTTGGGCCCACAACGCTTTCCGAGTGGCTGCTGGCAGTCTCATGAGTTCCACGAGAACTGCCGCCAGCCATTCGTAAAGTGGAGTGGGCCCAAGTAGGAGGATCTAAATCTTGGTCCTGACTTCCATGCTCCTGACTCGTGCACCTGCTGCCTGGAAATAGTACGGAAAATTTGAGGGAGAGATATACGCTGGACCACCAGACTGCTTGAAAAGAGTACGGTGGTGGTAATTACAGCAGCAGCGGTGGCCATGGGAGGGTGGTTGTTTTAAAAAGGTGGTCCAGTGGCGGTGTTTAAAAAGGTGCTGCAGCTCAGGGGTGTTTCTTTTGGGGGCCAGCATTTAAAAAGGTGATGTGGCTGGTGGGCGGGGGGATGGGGGGTGTTTTGCAGCTGTACAGGGAAAATAAATTTTGCATCTTTACTTCATAAGACGCATTGAGATTATCGCCCACTTTTGGGTGGAAAAAAAAGTACATCTTATGGAGCAAAAAATACGGTAGTTACTCTCCTACACTGATATTAATTTTGAGATTATTAGAAAATATTATTTCTTCGTAGATATGGACAACTGTATGAAATGCCCAGAGGAACAATGGCCCAATGAAAAAAGAGATGTCTGTGTCCCAAAATTGATAAGCTTCTTATCCCATAAAGAACTTTTGGGAATCACTTTGACACTTATCAGCATTTTCTTCTTTCTCATCACTGCTGTCATTCTGGGAATCTTCATAAAGTACCAAGACACTCCCATTGTGAGATCCAACAACCGGAACCTAACCTACATTCTTTTAGTCTCTCTCATGTTCTGCTTCCTCTGCTCATTGATATTCATAGGCCATCCTGATGAAGTGACTTGTGTTCTCCGACAGACTGCCTTTGGAATAACTTTCTCCATCTCTCTCTCCTCTGTACTAGCAAAAACAATCACTGTAGTCATGGCTTTCCAGGCCACCAAGCCTGGAAGCAAGCTCCGGAAATGGATGGGTTCCAGAGTCTCATACTCTATAGTCCTTTCCTGTTCTCTTCTTCAAGTGCTCTTGTGCCTTGTCTGGTTGGGTACTGCTACTCCATTCCCACATCAAAACATTCAATCAGAAATTGGAATAATATTAATTGAATGTAATGAAGGGTCAGCAATTGCATTTTATTGTGTTTTGGGTTACCTGGGATTTCTGGCTGGTATCAGCTTTATTGTAGCTTTTTTAGCAAGAAATCTACCTGACAGTTTTAATGAGGCCAAACATATCACCTTCAGCATGCTGATATTTTGCAGTGTCTGGATTTCTTTCATCCCAACATACCTGAGCACCAGGGGAAAGTATATGGTAGCAGTGGAGATATTTGCTATTCTGGCCTCTAGTTCTGGAATTCTGGGATGTATCTTTATCCCCAAATGCCACATTATTCTGTTGAGACCTGACAGAAACAACAGGAAATACATAATAACAAAATAAATGGACTTAAATTTCCTTGAGTGGTAAAGAAAGCAAGAATAACATTATCTCCAAAGTCTGCTAGTTCTACATTACATTGATCCAATATTCAAAGCTAGTTGTATATTCAGTGACCTCAAGAAGGCTGAACAACGATAGACCGGGAAATTATCCTGATAGTGATAATATTGAGGCACTATCTAAACAGCTTATACTTTTAGTTTAATGCATGGGTTCATCATGGTGGCAAAACACACGTAAGTGATGATTTTCACAACCTACATATTAATATGCCAGTAGCACGCCTAAATGCTGAATTGTATTGTATTCAAATGGAATGGTTATATATTCAGCTACTATAATAAATTCTTACAATAGCAATGGACTTTCAACTTCTTTCTTCATGTCCTGGTCTTCACTAATTCTTTTTAGTGCTTTCTTCCTTTGCAAGAATCAGTCCTCATTTAAAGCCATCCAATGAGTTTACATGTTTTACTGGCACGTAGAACAAACCAACACAGTGGAGAAGATGGTGTGCAATTTATGTCTTTTTTCAAATCATAAAATATTGTGCGATGTCTTTTTCAAATCAATTTTGAGTGATGTAATATTGCTTACTACACAACACTCGGCAAAATATAGTGAAGCACACTGACAGCACACCCAAAAAATAAAATGTGCACTTTGGCTTTCACTATAAATGTAGATGTTACTTTACATTTCCTGTTTTATTTTTTTGGGTGTGCTGTCAGTGCATTTCACTTTTAGTTTACCAAGTGTTGTGTAGGCAATAGGCTGAAACACGTGCATGTTGAGCCATCGCACAAGATTTTATGGTTTGAAAAAGACATAAATTGCATACCATCTTCTCAACTGTGTTGGTTTGTTCGATTTGGATTGTGGAGCTTTTCTCCTGCTCCTTTTTTTTTTTTTTATTTACTGGCACTTAGCACATTATAAATGAAGTTAATTGGAATTTAATTGATAGACAACTGACTTGGCAAGCATGATTCTATAAATGTTAGGCTCGGCCTAGATGCTCTAAAGAGAATCGGTAAGACCATATGGGTCTGCTCCGATCTGATTTTTGGCTGATTCAAAAAGAAATATTGATGCACCAAGAAGTTTGCATGCAAATGATTCACACTGATGTTTGTCATAATCCCGATCAGTCTCCAGCAGTCTCCGGGCCCGAATGGCGATTCCAGCAGCGCTTGCATCAGTCTCCACACGCTGCTTGGGGTCCTTCTACTGGCCTGATTTACTCTGGCACGTCCCTGATGACATCATCAGAGATGCGGCAGAGCAAATCAGGGCAGTAGAAGGGCCCGAAGCAGCGTGTGGAGACTGATGCAAGCGCTGCTGGAATCGCCATTCGGGCCCGCGGTCCGGCTTGTGGAGAGCAGGGAGGCTGTGGGGAAGAGAAGGGGGTGGGTGGCAAAGGAGGAACGAAGATCGTCGTCTGGCTGCAGTCGGGCTTGTGTAGAGCAAGGAGGCTGTGACGTATTAAGCGAGCAGGTGGTGACGTAAAACCCATGCATGCGCACTCATGTTTACGCGACGGATCAGGGAACACGTTTTTTTTAGTGCGCATATGCGGCCTATCATTTTATAATATTAGGTACACATATGGTTTAGATTTGTCTTTCCCATAGCAAACTCAAGTCATGGCAACCTTAGGGCCCCCTGGTATGTGGATACCAGGTCAAAAGCCAACTCTTGTCTGCCTACATTTCCCTGAGGATTGGCCTAGTTCAGGCTGGTCACTCTTTAGGACAAAGAAGCCCTATAAACCTTAAGCTTTGCCATCTGGGATAAATTTGGTATGGTAGTTATCAATCACAAAATGTCTTAGCCTGCCTCCCTATATCAGTCAAGCACATGAGACATGTGTCAAATCAATATGTTAACTTAAAATTCCTGTCTTGAACTTATGTATTTCTGATTATTATATTTCAGCTTATCCAATTTTCATTTATTCATTTATAGCTACTAATCCACATTCTCACTTGCTCTTGGATTAGGCCCTATCTATCAACAGGTTTTTCTAACTAGTAAATCCTGGTGCAATGTGAGAAAGTGTAATAGCTGAATTTTTCATGTTTGCTCACTCGTACCTGTCCAAGCTGGCCCTCCTCAGAACTATTTAAGGCATAAGACAAGGTCATTCCCCCCTTGGGACCGGGAACAGTTCACTGTTTCAGGACCCACACCTGGAGCTTTAGTGGCCTTACCTTGCTCTGTTCTGAGGTTGCTTTGGGCATGACTTGTTCTCTGGATCAGCGTAAGATTGGGAGTCACTTTCTGCAAACATGTTTTGCCAATGCCAATTATACAGGATAAACTACAACACACAACCAGAAACACAAAAGCCAGGCCTATTAAAACACCCAATAGGCCTTTTACCCATGATATGTTAGGCATCCATGCAGTTAGCCAATCAAACCAACCCTTATCCTCTACCTTAAATTGTTCCCAATTCTGCAATGCCTTGTCTAGAGATGTGATATGTGCTTGCTGGTCAGAGAAGGAGTCAGGAATATAAGTGCAACATTCTTGCCCAATGATAGCACATGTACCCCCCTGGGCTGCTAGGAGATAATCGAGTGCCATCCTATTTTGAAGAGCTACAATGCGTGTTTGTCTGAGCTGTAGTGACAGAGATTGAGTAACTGCTGTTGTTTCTTTACCCATAGTTTCAATAAGGGTGGATAATTTTTTTATAATTTGGATTAATTTACCTACTCCATAACTAGGTAAAAGGATCATACCAAATCTTTCCCCTTCAGAAATGAGAGGAGTATTTCTTTTTGGTCGGGTAGGAGGCAATTCAGATAGGATTCTCACAGGGGGTTATAGGAACCTGATATAGCAGGTCCCATACCAACCCTCGTGAAGCCATCTGTATGCATATGGGCCACAAATCCACCAGCAGTCAGCATAAGAAGGTAACAAATAATTACTAACACCTGTAAGCCAGGCAAATTGTTGCCTGTCAGTAAAATAGGTAGAAACAGTAATATTTCCCAGTGAAAGAGAAATATTTGGACCATCAGAAGAAACATAATATTGACATGAACTCTTTCCAGCATACCAGGTGGTTTTATCTGTCCTTTTAGAATGGTAACAAAGAAATCCTCGCATGGATCTAACTAAAACTGGGGCTGGTGGTTTATTTGGGTCAAAACTAAAAGCATAATGAGTAAATGTTTGAAGAAGAGAATATTGAACCATAGAGGAACAATTTCCCTCATGACTAAACTGTGGTGTAACTAAGCCATTACGTGGCATAAGGTAAAGAGAATAATAACAAAGATCAGAAACATTCCATGCAATAGGTCGAAAAGGTAACCCACTAGAGTGTTGTGGAAGCTGGGCACAAACCCAGCAATTGCTTACATTAGCATACCTAGCTACACGAAATTTCATTTGTTCATAGGAATTTCCCTGACCCACTATAGGTAAGAAAAGATTCCATTCTGCAAAAGTGTGGTGGAAAAAAGCAAAGAATAGTAGTGGAGAACACCAAATAAGTAACATGGCTAAACTTAATACCTAATTAGTATAACTAAAAAATAAACAGTATTGAAAATATGCAAATATAATAATAGCAATGAGATGTGTCTCTAGTCCTTGATTTCCTTACAGGAACAATAGATATGCTCAGGTAATCAGGTATTAGCAATAGGTGCTGGTTTAATGTCTTTCACGTGTACTAACAGTGTATACCCTTTTAATTTCACAGCATAAGGGAACACCACTTCCACTTGAAAAGGTCCATAAAAGTATGGCTGAGTCCATATATTTCTTGTATGTAACCTCTTATACACCCACTGATCCTGGTTGAACCTGTAAACTGGAAGTGCTTGATCCACACTACTTGGAGTTCGTCGCAATTGAATCTCTGCTATAGCTGTCTGTAATGCTACAATATAATCAGAAAATAAAGTATCATTAGTATAATTTCCAGGTTTCACAAAAGCAAGGGGCATCTTTCTTCCAGTGGCAATTTGGAAAGGAGTCAAAGCAAATCTAGGCATATGCCTATTGCGCACTACATAGAGTGCTGCTGGCAAATATTTCAGCCAGTCTTTAGACTCCAATGGCATAATTTTACGCAACGCAGTTTTTATTAAATCATTCGATTTTTCAACAAAACTATTCGATTGAGGATGGTAAACTGTTATGAATTTGTGCTTAATCAATAGTGAATTTGCCAATTCTTGTAATAATGCTATAATTATGTCCATTTACTTTAATTTGAAGGCATGGATCCCCCTTTTTACCTTTTGGAATTTTGAAAGAAATATATTGAGATAGTCAATCCTGTCTTCCAAATCCCTCTCCTGACACAGGTTCAGGTTCCCAGAATTGTGGCTGCTGTGCTGTCCAGGGTTGCCATCCTCCGGGTCTACCTTGTCCTCGTACACCCCTAAAACTTCCTCTTCCTTGTCCCCGCATTATACCACTTACTCTAAATCTTCCTCGACTTACTACTTCATTTATACACTCATTCCTATAATGTCCCATCAATCCACACTGCCAGCATATCACTTGTGACTTTTCTGGATTCCTAGCCCTATTTATTTGAGCTACTTCCACCACTATGTCTTTCTTTTCTCAATTTTTTTTTCCTTTCACTTGTTCCTCTTTAATTTGCATTGTCAAAATCTTTTTCTGCATTTGCACTAATTCCTTATCCTGTTTACTTAGCTCATCTTCAGCTAATCTGCAATAATGAGTGATATGGGACACTATCTCTGCCCAAGCCTTGTTTTCCAAACCAACTACAGTATCTAATCTGGTTTGTATATTTTTAGGTAAAGTAGTTTTCAACATCTGAAAAGCTACAGCTATCATTCCTGCTGCAAACACAGGCTCTCCTGTTTCTTTCTCCCAATTATCCTCAAATCGTTTTATAAATTCATAAATATCCATTCCTACTTTAAATTTGTGTGCAATTACCCTGTTCATATCTTTATGATCAGGATATAACATACGCATTGCATGCCAAATCTGGGGTCTGACTGCATTAAATGATGAACCATCATGTGCAGAGTTAATCATGTTTAAGGTTGGAAATCCTGCCTGCGTAAAAATTTGGCTAGCTTGACCCCCTAGACAAAGATATAGCATCCGCTTAATATCCCCTATCGCTAGTGTATATCCTGCCGTTATTTGTTCAAATTTTGCTATCCAATTACTGGCTCCTCCTAACATGGAGGGTAGCTGTTTCTTAATATTTTCCTGGTCCGTAAAAGACCAGGGTATATATGTAGTGGCTACACCTCCTCCTGTTAGTGGTTTATAAATCAGGGGTGCTTGTAAAATGGGTGATCCCTCATTTCTAAGCTCCTGAGATTTATTTACATTGCTTTGTTCATATTTCTCCCAGATTCTTAAACCTGTTTGCATATATGGGTAATCCCATTGTGGATATCCTTTCCCATCCTGTATGCAAAATCGTGCTATATCTAATTTACTTGGATCTAAAGAGCCATTTCTGGGCCATATCTCCATCTGTGAGCTGAACACTTCAGTCCAGCCAGCCAAATTATCACACCATGGGACCACGTAGAGCCAGGAATTTTCCTGCTGCGCTACATAATCCCTAGGTATCATAGCCTGGCTTACATAATCAGCTGCACCTCTATCCTGGACTCCCGTTGTTGATAAGTCTTCTACCCACTTATGTAACACATCTGTCTGTTCTTCTAAATTCTGCAGGGATTTCATAGTTAAATCTGATTGACGTGTCTGAAGTCCTTTTAGCTTACCCGTTACAGGGTTTTTAGGCTTTCGAACAATCACCTCCTCTTCAGCATCTGTATTTGTGGAGGTCTCAGAATCTGTCCCTACAGGTTTCATTTGTAAGACTCCAGATACATAGACCCAGTCTTTTAGTCTGGCTATATGATGTTGGTGCCGTGGGTATGGAGGTTTGACCAACAGTGGATAGGGGGGGTCTCTTCTTTAGCTTCTTGTAAAGGTGTATAACCAATTGTTACCTCGGGGGTACTAGTAAGAATCAGATATAAACTGCTTTTAACCTTCCCAGGCTCTAGATATGGTGGGGGCTCCAAATTCCCCCCTTGACCCGTAGAGAGACCTGTATGCTTATCTTTAACAACTGGTGTTGGGGATCCTGGGGAATTCTCACATAATTCATCCTAAAGTGCCAGTATTCTAAATGTTTCTGCTGGGATTTTCCTTTCTTTGAATCTAAAATCCACATTCGCAAACAACATAAGTCTGACCATAATACAGACCCTTCTTTTGGCCATGTCCATGATTCAGTGTTAATTACTGCTTTTCTACACCATTTATCATGAAAATGCTGTATCTCATTAGATAACAATAAATTAGCTTTTTTTATTGCTTCTAACGACAACATGGCTATTCACAATTACTCTCAAACAAGTCCTAAATCACCTAAATACTGTCTCCTCTTAGCAAAAAACAACTTCAAAACAAACACTTTAAAAAACAAAACCCCAGGAGGTATTTACAAAACACACTGCCCTGGATACTCACAGTCAAACTTAACAGGACAGCTGTGAAACCAGAGAGGAAAGAAAACATAGAGAGAGAAAGAAGCCTAGCCAGATAGACAGCAGAAATAAAGTCATAAAGCAAAATCGAAGATACAATTTTTCCTCTATACCCCCAAATATTAACTAACTAAACACACAATACAATATCCCCAAACACTATGCCTACAGACAAAGCATTAATTCCTCCTACGTCTGAATTTTAATTTTTTTTCGATTAGTATTATTATACAAATAAAATATACATATAACTCACGGTATTCCGTAGCTTCAAAGGGGCCCCCCAGTCTGTTAATCAAAGAACAGACATACCTTATGCTGCACGTCCAAGCGAAACCCCTGTCCACCAAAGGTTCAAAATATGAAACTAGAAACGCAAAGTACGCTGCAGTCCTGCCGCGGTCGCCAGTTGATCAGGATAATTGCACACAAGCGTACTTATAGCTATTCTAGGGTTGTAAAATGAAATGACAAAAATAATGATGTAAAATATTTTAATAAAATCCAAAATCTTATTTTTTATTGGTTATCAATATTAGATCATAAGAATTATCAATTCATTATCAATTGATTATCATTTGCATCATGAGAATTATTACAGAAGCCAGAAGCTGGCCTTGCTCATAAAAAATTCCAACATTTTACCAGTTACACGTCCATATATATCCTAAATGACGACATTCCTTCGTTACAATCCATCTGCAATCTAATTGGTCCACATTATTTGATTCCATATAAGGCTAGCTTCATATAGGCGTGTCACAAATAACATTCTTATACCTAAAAAGTTACATTCTCACATTAAGCTTACATATTTTATAAAAAGAAGAAATGCATAAACAGATATTGTAATATACTCACAAAGGCTATTCAGTTTTTTTAAATCCTTTCCTGTAAAACTCAGTGTGTCCTTTCTATACTGAGAATATCTCTGTCTCAAAGAAACTGAACAAAGAAAAAATGGACGGAGCAATTAGCTCCCCCTCCCATTAAGATTCTACGAGTAGTAAAAAGTTGCTCAAGGTCAGCGGTCAAACACCATCTGTAGCCTTATCAGGATCTCTTCAGGATTTCAGATATATGAAGATGAAAATAAAATATACAATGATACACATATGGTTTAGATTTGTCTTTCCCAGAGCAAACTCAAGTCATGGCAACCTTAGGGCCCCCTGGTATGTGGATACTAGGTCAAAAGCCAACTCCTGTCTGCCTACATTTCCCTGAGGATTGGCCTAGTTCAGGCTGGTCACTCTTTAGGACAAAGAAGCCCTATAAACCTTAAGCTTTGCCATCTGGGATAAATTTGGTATGGTAGTTATCAATCACAAAATGTCTTAGCCTGCCTCCCTATATCAGTCAAGCACATGAGACATGTGTCAAATCAATATGTTAACTTAAAATTCCTGTCTTGAACTTATGTATTTCTGATTATTATATTTCAGCTTATCCAATTTTCATTTATTCATTTATAGCTACTAATCCACATTCTCACTTGATCTTGGATTAGGCCCTATCTATCAACAGGTTTTTCTAACTAGTTTGCTCACTCGTACCTGTCCAGGTAAACCAAGCTGGCCCTCCTCAGAACTATTTAAGGCATAGGACAAGGTCAGCAGGTAAACTAACAGTAGCTCAATGCTGGCATTAGCGTCTAGTGTGCTTGGCAATTCTGCCCGTGCTAAAACCACTATCGCAGCTTAGTAAAAGGAGCCCTAAGAGTAGAACACTTTTGAAGAATAAAACTAAGATTGTAACATCTTTAGGAATGAATAGAATATGAGGAGGAGACTTCTTTTTGGTTATAGATATGGGTTGGGATGGTCAGGTTTGGGTTTTATGAGGATCTCCTAAATTGGGAGATTTGGGGTATCCTTTATTTAATTTGATGAACCATATAAGAACATAAGAACATAAGAAGTTGCCACCACTGGGTCAGACCATTGGTCCATCGCGCCCAGCGGTCCGCTCTCGGGCGGCCCGTCAGGTCCATGACCTGTAATGTGGTTCCTGTCCGTTTCTGTAACCTACCTCTTCTTTTTTATCTGTAACCCTCAATCCCCTTTTCTTTTAGGAACTTGTCTAAACCTTCCTTGAAACCCTGCAATGTGCTCTGGGCTATCACAACCTCCGGAAGCGCGTTCCATGTGTCCACCACACTCTGGGTAAAAAAGAACCTCCTAGCATTTGTTCTAAACCTGTCCCCTCTCAATTTTTCTGAGTGACCCCTTGTGTTAGTGGTTCCCCACAGTCTGAAAAATCTGTCCCTGTCCACTTTCTCTATGCCCCTAACTTTATAGTTAGTAGAATGATATGGATTTTTGTTTTAGTAGGATAATCTACTTATTGTTTTAATAGAAGAGTTTTCACTAAGGTAAACAAACTATTACAGATACTACCTTCCACCATACTTTCCCTCCCAATCACTGCTGAACTATTATACTGTAGAATAATTCAAAGAACACAACATCTTGTTAGGTTTTGTTAACCTCTTTCACCACATTCTGCATTCCACAGGACCTTAGATCCCTACCCTCATGCTTCTGGACACTCTTCTAAACCCCAGAATCACTGAAGAAGAATGGAGAAGATATATCAAGATAGTACACTCAACAGTTGAGTTTTGTTGAAGAGTGCAATCACTTATCCCTTCTTACATTGACACTATTCCTTTGGCAAGTTGTAGAAATTCTAAAGCTACCAGTAAGTGGGGAATTGTTGGCTTTATAGGTGGTTAGGGCTCTACTATATGAAGAGACGTGATTGGCAGGAAATTGCATCAGAGCATGTAGGATGAAGCAGATGGAGGGCTAAAGAGTTGGCTGGAGGTATCCTGTCTTTATTGCTGCTGCTGCTGCTGTTGCTGCTGCTTGGGGAGAGAAAATTAAACTTGGTAGGTATTTGGAATGGGACAAAGTGTTAGAACAATAGGAAATAAGAGAGGGAGATATATCTATGGCAATGAGCATTAAACTCTTTCTTTTTTCTCTCTCAAGAATATTTTCCCTACACTCTCGTTCTACCCTTTTTTTGTCTCTTTCTTATACAAATTGTAGTTCACCATTTTTTCTAATGTACCAGTTTGTAGATTACAGTCTTTGTCCCTTCTTATATTTTAGGCAATTGTTTTCCCTCATTTTAACTGTACATTGGTTAGAATTTTATGTAAAGCGATTAATCAAATTTTAATACACTTGAACGTGAATAAACCAGATACTAAACCTATGGTTGTATGGGGAAGGGAAGAGAGAAAGAGAAAGATACCAAACTGCAGGATGCAAAGAATCAGTAGGATGGGCAAGCCAATTTAGAAAGGGCATAATGTTGTAATTTGTAAGTAATGCTGACACGGGATGGTGCTGTTAGAAGTTACGAGCAGAATAATCCATTGAGTTTGCCCTGAAGTCTCTTCTAGTGGGAGGCTGTCAGTCTTGGCTATATCACTTCCTACCTGTTCAGCAGTTAGCATGGTAGTGATTACATTTTCCAGATCTTGCTCACTTGTGGGAATCCATCTGAACCTAGGGATAAAGCTTTTATCAACTGATTTGAGAAGACTCCCACAACTTTTTTTGACTGACCACAATGAGACACAATCCAAGGCCAGTCATTAAGATGCAGGTGGGTGGGAGGACGGGTTGGAATATATTTTTCAATTTCTCAATTTGAGTGTATTTTTTGAATATAATTGGGGGGGGGGTGATATTTCTATTTGTCATAAATTATAATTATAAATGTATTTAAGAGCTTTTATAGAGTTATATGATTATATAATATCCTGCATTTAATCATGACTTAAAAATGAATAAAGAAATTATTTAAAAAAGATGCAGGTTTCTTTGAAAGTCTAAAATAAAGCAGCATAATAATCAGAGGAATATTAATCTCATGTTACCAGTTTTTAATCATGAGGTGAGATGGCTGAATGCCACACCAACATATAATTTGATGATGTATAATTACATAAGTTCGTAAGAGTTGCCATACTAGAACATACCAAAGGTCCATCACTCCCAGAATCCTGTTTCCAATAGTAATGTAATGTAATGTAATTTATTTCTTATATACCGCTAAACTCCGTTAGGATTCTAAGCGGTTTACAGAAAAATAGACAATAGGGTGCATTAAAATTATAAGTAAAATAGGTACTTAGAAATTCCCTTACTGTCCCGAAGGCTCACAATCTAACTAAAGTACCTGGAAAAATGACAATTAGTAGAGTAATGAAGAAATAAAATAGAGAATAGATGAGAAAAATAAGAAAATAAACATTCTAATAAGACTACAATGATCTAAAGGACTTTGAAAGGTTGAAAAAAGAAGGGAGATAAGAATAGATGCAGAGAGAGAACCGTTGAAGCAATAGAATTCTGGGGAAATTTAAATGAAATTTGAATGATAAAATAAAACAAAATAAGTGGTAAAACAATAAGTGAGATTAAAAAATATATCATAAACTAAAAAGAATTGAAAATAAAATCAAAACAGTCAAAACTGAAGTCCAGCTTGAACAGGCCCCCCAGCCAACCGTTGGTCCGATGGCCGGACTGCAGCCCTCCTCCGTCAGCTCTCCCCTGCTGGAATGGGGGAGGAGCGAAGACAGTGTCGGGTGCCCCGCTGGAACGGGCCCCCGAGCCGACCGTTGGTCCGATGGCCGGAGTGCAGCCCTCCTCCGTCGGCTCTCCCCTGCTGGAATGGGGGAGGAGCAAAGACAGTGTCGAGTGCCCCGCTGGAACGGGCCCCCGAGCCGACCGTTGGTCCGATGGCCGGACTGCAGCCCTCCTCCGTTGGCTCTCCCCTGCTGGCATGGGGGAGGAGCGGAGACAGTGTCGGGTGCCCCGCTGGAACGGGCCCCCAAGCCGACCGTTGGAGCGATGGCCGGACTGCAGCCCTCCTCCGTTGGCTCTCCCATGCTGGAATGGGGGAGGAGTAAAGACAGTGTCGGGTGCCCCGCTGAAACGGGCCCTCGAGCCGACCGTTGGTCCGATAGCTGGACTGCAGCCCTCCTCCGTTGGCTCTCCCCTGCTGGATTGGTGTTAGATAGTGTTACAGATTTTGGTTTTGGTCTTTTACTTTTCCCATCTGTAGCAAATACAGTATCCAATGTAAGTTGTTTTCTTGAAGCCATCTGAAATCACTTTAGTTAAACTGAAGGGATTAAAAAGTTATAAAATCTTTAGTGAGAATGTCCAGGGAGAGGAGCTCTGCACTCAAACTGCCATCCTCCTCGTCTCCAAGTTCTGGATAGTGACCAATCCAGTTAAGAAGTACTGTAAGATCCCAAGAAAGAAGTAAAGATTATTTTTTTCTCATGATGACCTTAAAAGTGGGTGCTCTGTAGGTATCCTGTGTGGCAAAATGATATGTGCTCCCAAAGCTGCTATCTCCAAGCTGGCCTCTGAATTGAGTTTTGCAACTTTAATGCTTCTTCAGCAGGGGATGCTTACTAATGGTTTCCTGACATGAACAAACTCACAGACCAGTGTCTGCCTAATGACATATTTCCTGATAAAGGGAAGCCAGAACACTGGTCTATATTATCTTTGACTGCCAATATATTGACTTGTTCTGGCAAGATGTCTGACAAATGATACAAGAGATAGAAAGGTTGGTAGAGGTGATGGAGACAAAGGGATCCTTTTACTAAGCCGCGCTAGTGGGGTTAATGTGCATGACTTTTCATCATGCACTAACCCCCGCGCTGGCCAAAAACTACCGCTTGCTCAAGAGGAAGCAGTAGTGGCTAGCGCGTCTGGCGGTTTAGTGCGCTATTACACGCGTTAAACCGCTAGCGTGGCTTAGTAAAAGGAGCCCTGTGTTTGAATTCAAGAAAGTATGGGCAAAGATATGGTATCTATTAGGGGAGGAGGAGATAGTGGATGCTGTGGATGGTCAGTCTGGATGGGCCAATAGGCCTTTATCTGCCTTCATGTCTCTATGTTTCTATGTAGATATTGAACTTTGATGTTCCTCTCAATACTAATATAATTGTTTTTCAGTAACCTGTAATGGTAGGTTTTCTTCACAAGGATTTGGCGAGGTAAGTGGTTAGAGCTTCTTCCTCAGAACTAGAGAATGACACGGTGGCGGTTTACTCGCGGCTACTGCGTTTAGCCGCGGGTAACCCGCCAAAAACGGGGAATGAAAATTAGCAGCCTCTGCGGAGACGGGGACAAGGCCATCACCGCCCCGTGGAGCGGTGAATGGTCTTGTCACCGCAGTGAGGCATAAAGGATCGCGCGGTCCCCGCAGCGCCCACCCGCACGCCGGCTCGATCGTTTAACCAGCTTCCTCTCTCCACCTCACCTTAATTTGCCGGCTTTCTTTTTTGGCAAACGGAACGCTTTCAAAAGAGCCGCGCAATCGCGGCTGCTCAGTATTCAATCTTCTGCTCTGACCCAACCGGAAACAGGAAGTTGCAGCAGACAGAAGATTGAACTTTGAGCAGCCGCGCATGCGCGGCTCTTTGAAAGCGTGCCGGTCACCGAAAATGAAAAACGGCAAACTAAGGAGAGCTGGAGAGCAATAGCATACCAAGGGGGGGGTGGGAGGGGAGAAAAAGGTAATGGCGCCAGGCCTTGGAGCACCGAGGCAGACCCCTTCTCCCCCCTCCCAGCCGAACCCCCGCTGACCTTCCTATCTCCCCCCCATGAACCTTTCCGACCCTCCCAGCGAAAGCAGCAAACCTCCCTCCAGTAGCGTCAGCTTTCTCCTCCCTCTGCCGCGTCACTGATGATGTCATCAGTGATGCGGCAGATGGAGGAGAAAGCCGCGAAGGAGGTTTGCTGCTCTCGCTGGGAGGGTCGGAAAGGTTCACGGGGGGGAGATAGGAGAGTCAGCGGGGGTTCGGCTGGGAGGGGGGAGAAGTGGTCTGCCTCGGTGCTCCATTACCTTCTTTGGGCAGCAGCAGCGTTTACAATTCGCTGCTGTTGCCGGCTTCAGGCCTTGTTCTCTGCCGGGTCCTGCCTACTTCCTGTTTTCATGAAGACAGGACCCGACAGAGAGGAAGGCCTGAAGCGGGCAACAGCAGTGAATTGTGAATGCTGCTGCTGCCCGATGAAGTTCAGGACATGGGGGAAGGAGCAGGGAGAAATCGGCTGCTGGCTTGGGGTGAGGGTAGGGAAAGAATCGTGGAAGTGGAGAAATTGGCACGATGGCTTTGTGGGGGCTAGGGGGAGAGAGAAAGAAAGGAAAAAATAAAGAGGGGGGGCAGGGGAGAGAGAAAGAAAGGCAGAAATAAAGAGGGGTCAGGGGGAGAGAGAAAGAAAGGCAGAAAGAAAGAGGGGGACCAAGGGGAGAGAGAAAGAAAGGCAGAAATAAAGAGGGGGGCCAGGGGGAGAGAGAAAAAAAGGCAGAAATAAAGAGGGGAGCCAGGGGGAGAGAGAAAGAGGGTTGGGGCAGGAGAAGAAAGAAGAAGGATCAGAAGAAGGACCAGAGACTCATGAAATCACCAGACAAAAAGGTAGGAAAAATTATTTTATTTTCAACTTAGTGATCAAAATGTGTCCGTTTTGAGAATTTATATCTGCTGTCTATATTTTGCACTATGGCCCCCTTTTACTAAAACGCAATAGCGGTTTTTAGCGCAGGGAGCTTATGAGCGTCAAGAGCAGCGTGGGGCATTCAGCGCAGCTCCCTGCACTAAAAACTGCTATCGCAGTTTAGTAAAAAGGGAGGGGGAATATTTGTCTATTTTTGTATAGTTGTTACTGAGGTGACATTGCATTAAGTCATCTGCCTTGACCTCTTTGAAAACCCGCTGAATATAAATGATAATTAACATTTTCTCTGCGTACAGCGTGTTTTGTGTTTTTAAAATTTTATTGTTGGTAGATCATTTTGACTTGGCCACAAAGGTAAGGGGGAGGGAGGGAGGGGAGCTGCTGAAAGACATCTAGTAATCCTTGCAGGCTTGACTGTGCAGGGAATTATTTTTGTAAAATCATGTTTTGTTATGTGACTGGCATTATCTAGACTTTAATTTCTATGAATGAATAGAATGAAAATGATATAAAATTACTTGCTTGCGGGGACCGCGTGTTCGGGCTCACACAAGGAAGGAGGGGGTGAAAGGGAAAAAGTTTCTCTTCCTTGGAAATAGATTCTGAAGTGACCTCATCAAAGAAGACCAGCACCAAATGTACAAAAAATCCCTTAAACAATGTCAAAAGAGCCCAAAGTAGAAAACTGCTACTGCCTTGAGACTCCATTATTGAAGGAATCAACTTGAAATCACAGAAGAGACAGGAAAAGGTTAAATGCCTCATGGAATCCTCAGGTACAAAACACAAACCAAATTGTGAATGAAATCAGAGCAGACAGTAAGAATTATAAAATTGATGTCATTATCCATCTGGAAAAAAAGGCGTACTAGAAATAATGCCTCAGCAATACAATTTTCAGAAGTTCAATTTGCTCATGGTAAGGGAGAAGAGAGACTGCTAGTGATGGTGGGGGGACTGATAGAAGATATGAAAGAAGGGTGGTAGAAAGGAACAGATGGTAAAGGAGGGAGGGAAGGGTGGTGGTGGAAAGGAATAGAACAGACATTGAAAGAGGGTAGAGAGGAATAGACCCTGAAAGGAAATGTGGAAGGCAGAGTGGGGAGAAGACGCTGGAAGGGAAGAAGACAGATGCCAGACTATGGGGGAGCGGAGGGAAGAAGATGGGTGCTAGACGGTGACGGTGACGGGGCGGTGAATGGGATGGCAGTGGCGGTGACGGGGCGGTGAAAGGGATGGCGGTGACGGTGACGGGGCGGTGAAGGGAACGGCGGTGACTGGGCGGTACAGAGGATGGTAGGCCGGGGACGGTGCAGTGACGGGGACAGATTTTTTCCCCGTGTCATTCTCTACTCAGAACCCTGAGGTTGTAAATTCAATTCCCACTGCAGCTCTTGTGCCTCTGGGTAAGTCATTTAATTCACCATTGCAATGGTTACCATAGTTAGATTATGTGTCTGCCCTTGAATCTCTGTTCCTTTTGCTTACTGGTGGTTTATGTCTGACGCCTTCCTGTATTGACCTGGATCTCTTGCTTATTGATCGCTACAGTGCTGTAGCTTCTATTTTTTGTATTGCTGTTGGCTGCATTATCAATAAAAAATATTTTTAAAAAAGATTGTGTGTCTGCTGGGACAGATAGGGAAAATGCTGAAGAAAACATGATTTCTATTCGATGTATTATAAAACTACTTGGGTGAATCTCTTTATGAAAAGCCAGTTAATAAATCCCAAGAAATAATTATTTGATATGTTGATGTCTATAGCTTTACATCTGATTTAAACTAACGCTTTAGCCATTCTGTACTGGTGGGCATCTGTTACTATGGTGAATAAATCTGAGTTATCAGAATACCTGGAAAAGGAATCAAGCTATACTGAAATTAAAAAGAGAAGGAGACAGGTTGTTAATTACTGTGATCTTTATTTCTGTGTATTGCTTTCTTTGCTCCATTTTAGCATATTAGAGGATGTTTGTCTCCTGTATTCTTAACCTTGTATTTATTTTTTCTGATTGTTTTTTTTTTAGTTTCACTATAAATATTTGAACTAATTTCTTTATCAGTGGGCCTGATATTGAAAACAATTTATCTGGCTGCTGACCAGTTAAATCACATGGTCAGGGCTCGCCACTAATGGCACTTAACCAGCTAAATGCTGCTGAATATTTCTGCTAGTCCCAAAGTTGTCTATGTTGGACACATTCTGGAGAAGGAGTCAGCACTTGGCCACTTAAGTGCTAGTATTCAGTACTTAAGGACTGGATTCGGTAAATGGGACTTTAAATGTAGATACCAATAATTGGCAGCAGCCAGTGTGGCTCTAGTAAATGTAGGTGTACTTTATAGCAGTGTTTCTCAACTTGGTCCTTTAGTACTCCCATTTCCAGACAGATATCCATAATGAATATGCATGAAAGACATTTGCATATAATGGAGGCAGTTTATGCAAATTCAATGTGGATATCCTGAAAACCATACTGGTAAGGGGGTATTCCAGGACCGAGTTGAGAAACACTGCTTTATAGAATCACTTTGATTGCCATGTAAATAACCTTAGTATGCCTATTTTGCTAGGCATCACTAAGTGCCCTTATCCACATTTTTTAGTGTGTTATTTACAGAATCAGGCTGTCTTAAGGTGCCAATACTGGTGCTAATATTGATGCCCTATGACGTTAGTGTCTATTTATGTCATTGCATCGTTGGTGCAGTGGCTTCAGAAGGCTCCTAACCAGCCTGTTTTGAAGAAGAGAGCGCCATTATTTCATCCTCCATGGCCAGAGAAAGAGCTATCTCCACACAGAAAGGCCTGGGAGAACCAGCAAGCTTCCTTCCCCAGAACTGTTTGATTAAACTGTAAATTCTAATGAGCAGAGGCTGTATCTTGAATGTGATAATATACAGCACTGTGTATATCTGATAGTGCTATAGAAATGAGGAGGAGTAGGCCACCTGGAGGATGCCCACTGTATATAGTGCCTAACTTACAATGGAAATATATATACAGTAAAACCTTGATTTGCTAGCATAATTTGTTCCAGAAGCATGCTTGTAATCCAAAACACTTGTATATCAAAGCAAATTTCCTCATAGGAAATAATGGCAACTCAGATAATTTGTTCCACAACCCAAAAACTTTAATACAAATACTATACGTACTTGTATTGCAAGACCTCGCTCATTTAAAACAGTCACTACACTCCAGCTGCGCCAGAGAAGAGTTGTGAGGATGTGACACATGTATACTTGTACTTGTATTGCAAGACAATGCTTGTATATCAAGTTAAAATTTAATCAAAATGTTTTGTTTGTCTTGCAAAACTCTTGCAAAACAAGTTACATGAATCCAAGATTTTACTTTTTATATTAAGGTATATATTGAATTCTCTATGTTTTGTACCTGGAATCTCATCTATTTATTTAATTGTATTTTTATCTCCCCGGTAACAATTTTACAAAGAGCTCTTATCTTCTGCAAAAGGACCCTCATACTCCTGCTGATCCTGCCACTCCATAGCACACCAGTTTAAATCATTGCGATCAATCTCCAGTCACTCTTATCCTTGCCATCTTCAGATTCAAAATGTCACTGACTGTCCCTAACAGTACAGGTATGACTACATACAAGCTTGGTAAAAACTGAATATTTGTTTTAAACTATGTATACTAATGTGAGAAGTGCACATTTAGTTTGCTGTATATACAATGGGACCACGAGAGAGAGGGAGAGAAAGAAAGAGTCTGACTTCCCTAGCTGTGGACTGATGTAGAGCTTTGGAAAGAAGAGGGGTGGTATGTGATTGTCCAATAAAGACAACTGGCTAAGAGTATTACATTACTCCATAGAGTAGAGGGAGTTTGCACCGGAATCTGAGGCAGGCCTTTGGCCAAAAAATCGACAGTGTTGGTTCTCCAAAAATAAAGAATATTTTAGTCCTAGTTCTATAGGCCTGTGTACTGTTTGTGTGGTTTACTTGTGTTTGTGTACTTATTAACCCCTTTTTTATATACAATGGGACCAGCCATGTCAGAGAGGAACATGTTCAAGACAAGAAGCAATATCATTTGGGACTTATGCATGTAAGTGGCAGTTTTTACATTGTACATGTTCATGTGCCAGACCTTACTGTACAATACAGTACTTTTATTCTACCACTAAACTTCTCTGCTCTAGGTAGATTACACATAGGTACTAGAAAAGGTTCAAGAAAGAGTGACTAAGATGATAAAGGAGATGGAACTCCTCTCATATGAGGAAAGACTAAAAGAGATTAGGGCTCTTCAGCTTGGAAAAGAGATGGCTGAGGGGAGACATGATTGAAGTCAACAAAATCTTGAGTGGTGTTGAATGGGTACAAGTGGATTAAATTTTGACTTTCAAATTTTTTTTTTACTGCATCAAGATTTACAAAAACTAGGAGGCACTCCATGAAGTTACAAAACAATACTTTTAAAACAAATAGGAGGAAATATTTGTTTCACTCAGATAATAGTTAAGCTCTGGAACACATTGCCAGAGGATATAGTAAGAGCAGTTAATGTAACTATTTTTTAAAAAAAGGTTTGGACAAGTTCCTGGAGGAAAAGGCCATGCTCTGCTGTTGAGACAGACATGGGGGAAGTCATTACTTGCCCTGGACTGGTAGCATGGAATGCTGCTACTATTTGAGGTTTTGCCAGGTACTTATGACTTGGACTGACTTCCATGAACACAGGAAACTGGGCTAGAAGGACCATTGATCTGACCCAGTAAGGCAATCCTTATATTTTTAATGTCAATTATAAGGTGTCAAGTGCTAGTAAAACATGTAAACTCATTTGCCCAGATTCACTAAAGATAATGACTCAATCACTGTTGGCAGACTGTCCGATTTTCAAACAGTGATTGATTCACTATCAAATTAGAATGCAGATTATTTGCATAGAGGTGCAAATCATTTGCATGCAAACTCACCAACTCAATCACCCAGTGAGCAATTGGGTCGAGGCAGAGCCCTGACAGTAGTGACAGAAGAAGAAGCCTGCTGTTACTGTTGTCAGGGCTTCTGCTGTTTATTTATTTTTTACATTTTTTTTAATGGCACAGATATTTTGTATGTATTATACACGCAAAATATCTACCCAATAAAAAAAATGAAAAAAACCAACCACCCTCCCCGAGCCAAAACAATTGGCAGAAAGGATGCCCACTCCCTCCTGCCACCAGACACTCCCCACGATGCCTCCAATGTGAATATGGCAGGAAGGATGTCCACTCCCTCCTACCATTGCCCCCCCTATGCTGAAATGATAACGTAGGAAGGATGCCCACTCCTTCCTGCAGTTGGGACCCTGCCATCTGGTCAGTTGAGTTGGGTTGGGTCAGTCTGCCACCCCCCTCATACCTTTAAGTCAGGAACAGGAGGGATACTCAGTCCCTCCTGTACCTCTGCCAGCTGCTCTCTATACAATGTGGGCCTTAGGTCCCTCCCCAGTGCATCATGTGATGCACAGGGAGGGACCTAAGGCCTTGATTGGCTCAGGTGCCTTGATTGGCTCAGGCACCTTGGGCTACTGTCGGGTTTTAGGATTGTAAAATCTGATGGAAAATAGCCAAGGAATTGTTAGTGAATCAATTGCTTGGTTATTTTGCATGCAGTTTTACAGCTTTGCATGCCTGGATCAGAAAATGGGCGATCGAGGGAAAAAACACTCAATAGGCCATTTTGTGAATCAGGTCAGTTAGCAGCATTTGCTGACTTTAGTGAATCGGGGCAATTGAATGACTTTAAAAGAGGACAGATCTATGCAAAGGAAAAAAGCACTAAAAAGAATTGGTTAAGACTAGGAGATGAACAAAGAAGTTGAGAGTCTACTGTTGTAAGAATTTATTGTAGTAGCCACATATCTTGGAAATCCATTTAAATACAATACGATTCAGCATTTAGGCAAGTTTCTGGCATGTTAAAATACAGTTTGTAAAAATCACTACTTACATGTTTTCTGCCACCATGATGGCCCCATTCATGTAAACTAAAAATATAAGCTATTTAGAGAGTGCCTCAATATTACCACTATCGGGATAATTTTCCGGTCTATCCTTGTTTAGCCATCTTGAGGTTACTGAATGTACAGCTAGCTTTGAATATTGGATCAATATAAATTAGCAGACTTGCTTTCTTTATCACTCCAGGAAGTTTAAATCAATTTATTTTGTTATTATGTATTTCCTGTTGTTTCTGTCAGGCCTCAACAGAATAATGTGGCATTTGGGGATAAAGATACATCCCAGAATCCCAGAACTAGAGGCCAGAATAGCAAATATCTCCACTGCTACCATATACTTTCCCTTAGTGCTCAGGTATGTTGGGATGAAAGAAATCCAGACACTACAGAACACCAACATGCTGAATGTAATATGCTTGGCCTCATTAAAACTGCCAGGTAGATTTCTTGCTAGGAAAGCTACAATAAAGCTGATACCAGCCAAAAGTCCCAGATAACCCAGAACACTGTAAAATGCAAATGCTGACCCTTCATTGCATTCAATTAATATTGTTCCAACTTCTGACTGAATGTTTTGATGTGGGAATGGAGTAGCGGTACCCAACCAGACAAGGCACAGGAGAACTTGAAGAAGGGAACAGGAAAGGACTATAAAATATGACACCCTAGAACCCATCCATTTCCGAAGCTTGTTTCCAGGCTTGGTAGCCTGGAAAGCCATGACCACAGTGACTGTTTTTGCTAGGACAGAGGAGAGAGAGATGGAGAAGGTTATTCCAAAGGCAGTCTGTCGGAGAACACAAGTCATTTCATCAGGATGGCCTATGAATATCAATGAGCTGAGAAAGCAGAGCATGAGAGAGACTAAGAGAATGTAGCTTAGGTTTCTGTTGTTGGATCTCACAATGGGAGTGTCTTGGTACTTTATGAAGATTCCCAGAAGGAAAGCAGTGATGAGAAAGAAGAAAATGCTGATAAGTGTCAAAATGATTCCCAAAGTTTCTTCATAGGATAAGAAGCTTATCAATTTTGGGACACAGACATCTCTTTTTTCATTGGGCCATTGGTCCTCTGGGCATTTCATACAGTTGTCCATATCTAATAAGAAAGAATATTTTCTAATCATCTCAAAATTGAAATCAGTTTAGGAAACTAACTAAATATTGCTTTTTTAAATTGAAATAATTTTTTTTCTTTGGCTTGTAGGTTATGCTAGAATGTATGGTTGAGCTTCATTTTTTAAAGTTTTATAATGCATTCATAGGGTGATTTTATAGCAGGTCACCCATAAGTGAAGAAGACTTTTATTTTGGGTGTATTTTGAAAAGAAATGTGGAGGTTCATTTTCAATATGATGTCTAAATATGATTTTGTCAAATAACATAAACCCAATCATTAATAATTAATGAACTTCTTGATCCTCAGCTGGCTTTGCAGACTTTCATAAAATTGTGGTTGCTTATTGCTATAGTGACATTCCTCATCAGATCCTATAATTTTCTAAATACGATTTTGGACATTTTGGGGAAAAAAATCCAGTAAAGAGAATGCCCATTTTTAAACCAGAAAAAAAACAGCTTCATTTTTTGAAAATGGCCATTTGTCCTAAGTGTACCTATCATTTTGAACCATTTTGTGATGTAGGAGTGATGTAGGAGTGATGTAGGAGTGTGTGTTCTTTGTAGACTGGCCAGACAGACATTCCAGCAGAGCAGTGGTGCACCCTAGTGAACTTCACATACTGACATTTTTTTGAAATGGAAGATATTAGAGATACACATTTCCCAAAGCTGAAAATTGACAAATTCAAGTTTAAGTTTCAAGTTTATTAAAGTTTTTGATTAATCGCTTAATCATATTTCAAAGCGATGAACATACATAAAAAACAGTAAAAATTACAATATTAAAAGTAATACATTATTGAAACATAAAAAATAAACTAGACTATATACAAACTTAACAAACAAGAACAAAGTGGCAAAGGGGATTTGAACTACAAATTATTATAGAAAAGGTGGTCAGGTAAAAACACAAGGTTAGGTATTTAAGATGCGTGGTCAAATACAACATTATTAATAAATTCAAAATTAAGAATTATTGCTCAAAGGCATCTTTGAAAAGGAATTCAGAAACAAAACACAAAACCTTTTTCCTTCCTTTGTTGTCTAAGCATTGATTTGGTCCCAGTGTCTCCTGCTTATCTTAACTCTTAACAAGGTCCACTGTACTTTTGATCTTTCTTTGCTCTCTATGTCCATTATCCATCTTTCCTCTGAATCCCTATCTCTTCTATTCAGCTACTGTACTCTTTCTTCCTCCCTCTCTGTATTATGTCTTCTTGTATTCAATATCACCCCTATGTGTCACTGTCTTTGTGCTCCCTCCATGTCCAGCATCTACTCTCTGTTTCTCCCCATATCTATTTTCTCTAATTCCTTCCTCCTGTGCACCAATCCCCCTTATAGTTCAGCATCTCTTTTCCCTCTTTCCTTCCTGGAATCTTCTTCCATCACTCCTAGGTTATTCCTCTACTTTTATTCCTACTTTCCTCCTGTACCCTCTAACACTACCCCCATATTCCAGCATATCTTCTGTCTCTGACCCTCCTTGGTCTAGACTCTAGAGCAGGGGTGTCGAAGTCGGTCCTCGAGGGCCGCAATCCAGTCGGGTTTTCAAGATTTCCCCAATGAATATGCATGATATCTATGTGCACGCACTGCTTTCAATGCATAGTCATTGGGGAAATCCTGAAAACCCGACCGGATTGCGGCCCTCGAGGACCGACTTCGACACCTGTGCTCTAGAGTCTCTTTATCTCTTTCATTCTCTCCTCACCTTCCTTTAGTTCTCCATTCCAAATGTATTTCTTATTCTCATTCTATCCCTTTTTAGTCCAGGATGTGCATGTGTGTGTGTGTGTGTGTCTTCCAGGGGGGGCCACAGGAGGGGCCTAAGACTCCTGGGCCTATTCTGGTTGGCCCAGGCACCTTAGGCCCCACCTGTGGGCGGGGTTTCAGATGCCTGGGCCAATCCGGCCCCATTCTGTAGCCAGCTGGCCTGCCGGATGGGTGGGTTTGGCACCCATCCGTCCAGCCAACATTTTACAGGTATAGAGGGTGGGATTGGGGGTGGGGGGGGTGGCAGGTTAGCGGTGGGGGCTGATTTGGGGTTCGGGGGGGCGGTCATTGGGGGTTGTCAAGGGCAGGAGGGCCTGGGATCCCTCCTGCCCGTATTGTAGGGGGGGTGGGGGGTAGGGGGTCCGCCTGGGCAGGAGGGGTTGGGCTCCCTCCTGCCCAATCATGTAGGGAGGTGGGGGGCCAGAGGCCAGGAGGGCTTGGGCTCCCGCCTGGCCTGATCGTAATCGGGGGTTCTGCGGGTGCCCGGGGCAGGAGGGCTTGGGCTCCCTCTTGCCCCAAACGTACTTGGGGGGGGGGGGTCGGTGCCGCGGGGAAAGAGGGCTTGGGCTCCCTCTTGCCCTGATTTGTATATGGGGGGTGATGTATCACGGCAGGACAGATGCCTCATCTCCCCTACCGCGATGCCATCACTCCTCTACCTGAACTGCTGCGACCCGCGGCAGGAGAGATAGGGCATCTCTCCTGCTGCGGGTCACAGCAGTTCGGGTAGAGGAGTGATGGCATCGCGGTAGGGGAGATGAGGCATCTCTCCTGCCGCGATCATTGCTGTAGGGGGTAGACAGGTTGCTGGGGCCGCTGAGCTGATCGCAGCAGCCATGATCAGCTCAGCAGCCCCTTTTTCGACACTTAGACCTATTTTGACTTCATCTAAGTCAAAACATATAAGTGCCGACTAGGCAACCTGCCTAAGGTTTTGGTTATACCTGCTGCACGCCTAGGGTGTAGGTCGGCCCACCGCCCGCCCTTTCCCCTCCTCTAAACATACCTCTTTTCTCTCTGTGCGTTTAGTGGCAGGGGAAAGGCCTAAGCTGGTTTTATATATGTCTAAAACCTGCTTTGATTATGGGTACTTGGACGATCAGGCTTTTTTATCGTCCAAGTAGCCGTTTAGGACACTTTTTAGATGTTTTTTTTTTTTATTATGAACCCCATAGTATGTATTTTGGACCTGGGGCAATGGAGACTTGCCTAGAATCACAAGTGATTGTAGTAGGAATTCAACCCAGTTCCCCAGTATTGAAGAATTCCTGAAATTTACAGATTTGATAGGTGTCACAGATGATATGAAAACTGATTTGTTGTACTAGATTTTGTGAATGAATCAAAGCTGAGAATACTGTATATATTAAAGTTTAGGGAATTTAAAATGAGATCTAGTGAAAAGCCTGAGACCTTGTAAATAAAGATTACAATAATTGTAAAAGTCCTCTGCTCAAAGATTAGGATGTCTAAATTATTGTATCTGCATTCTAGCTATGCTAAGGAAGTTCAGAAGTTTGACTTTGTGACCCTTAAGACATAGGCAAAAAACATCTATGGGATTTAAAGATAAGGTTATCAAAGGAGCAGGGAACTTGTTTTTTTTTACAGAGAGAATCTATTCCTTATACAATGCTAATTGGAGGTCATACAGAAGTTAGGATGTGTCTACAGGATGCAGGCCTTATACTGACATGATTGTTGTCTGAAAAAGTCAGATCAAAAGTGATTTAGAATTTATATGGAGAAAAAGTAAAACACTGCTACTTAACATTAGAATGGACTTAACATTAAATTAAGGATTTAAATGTAAAATTGGAAAGGAAGTCATGTGATCAGCTGTGCCATTGTATTCAAAAGCATGATAATTACTACAAATGATGTCACATAGGGTATAAATCTGTTTGTCCTTGCTTTCTCCTTTTGGAGAGCACTAAAATTTTGATGGCATGTATCGGATCTGCCCAGGCATGTGAAGCATTAATAAAATGTATTTGATTATTACTTGGCTTTTTCTCATGTCTGTTATTTGAATTTACAGAACAGAGTCTCTAGCCCAGTTATGTTGGGAGAGAGATTCCATTCTGGCAATTCTTTTGGCCCCGCTGTTCAAGTCTTCCAGCCTGGCTTGAACACCAGGTTCTCAGGCTGCTGCACTAAATACTAGGATACTCCTCTAATATAAACTTCTGAATTTGACGAATAAAGGATGGACATTCATATTAAGATCTACTGGGATCTTCTAAATAACCAAAATTGACCTTTGTAGAAGATAAGGGCCCTATTCTATTAACAGCACCTATACCATAGACATTGAGAAACACAATACATAGCACATGACAATTTTAAGTTAGGCAGCATTTATAGATTTATGCCTAGCTTTGCCTAAAGTGGACTTAGGTGCCAGTAGATATACTAATCGTAGGTGACACTATTTATCCTAGGGTTTTCTTGATCTAAATACCAGTTCCAAATTTAGGCACCAAAGTCCAAAACAGAAGCCTACATACCAAACACACCCACAACCCTGGTAGGAGCCTTGGACTAGGCACATACTTGAAAATGGTGCTAATTGCTTATTATTAGCACCAATTATCTTTTTAAATAATTAAGTCTGGTGCCTAGATCAGCTAGGTGTCTTTTATAGAATCTGGGCCAACATGCTGGACTGGATGGTCCATTGGTCTTTTTTTCAGTATGTATTTTATTGGTTTTTTCTAAATCTCAAAGAGCAGACATCATTCTGAATAACCTGCCAGCATGAACCTCATGGGCTACACATCACTCACCAGTTTCATTGGAGATTTCTCCACTTGGACAGGGAATACAGTCATAGCAGCAGACAGGCTTTCCTTCTTTTGTTAATTTCCTATAGCCAGGAACACAATTCTGACTGCATCTGGATTCTGGAGGTGTCTGAGGGTTGAGAAAAAACTCTATGTTCAGTTGACGATAGATTGTAATTTTTCCAAATGTAATATTACTTTTCTGTCCATTTATGGAACTATTCAGATCTTTTCTTCAGATATTACAAATTGCCCTTTAGAAAATTGCTTTCAGAAGGATCTGCCTAATGTAGGAATATTTTACTAACTGTTAGTTTATTCCTAGAACACATACATTGTAGGAAGTTATATTTAACTAGTTAAAAAGAAGGCATTTATGTAGGGAGTAGTTTAGGTACCTCCTTTATGGGTTTAAGTAGAATTGCAACTTCTGACCATATGTTTTTGAAGCAGTGATAGAAACATAGAAACATGATGGCAGATAAAGGCCAAATGGCCCATCTAGTCTGTCTATCTGCAGTAACCATTATCTCTTTCTGTCTCTGAGAGATCCCACGTGCCTATCCCAGGCCCTCTTGAATTCAGACACAGTCTCTGTTTCTACCACCTCTTCTGGGAGACTGTTCCATGCATTTGACCCTTTCCATAAAAATGTATTTTCTCAGATTACTCCGGAACCTCTTAACTTCATCCTATGTCCTCTCATTGCAGAGTTTCCTTCAAACAAAAGAGACTTGACTCATGCACATTTATATTATGTAGGTGTTTAGATGTCTCTATCATAACTCCCCTCTCATATCTTTCCTCCAAAGAATACAGATTGAGATCTTTATGTCTGTCCCCATATGCCTTATGATGAAGACCATATACCATTTTAGAAGCTTTCCTCTGACTGACTCCATCTTTTTATATCTTTTTGAAGGTGCAGCCTCCAGAATTGTACACAATATTCTAAATGAGGTTTCACCAAAGTCTTAAACAGGAACATCAATATTGTCTTTATCCTACTAGCCATATCTCTCCCTATGCAACCTAGCATCCTCCTAGCTTTTACCATCACCTTTTCCACCTGTTTGGCCACCTTAAGATCATCACACCCAAGTCTCGCACTTCTGTCGTGCACATAAGCTCATCACTCCTTATTTCGGGTTTTTGCAGCCCAAATGTATGACCTTGCATTTCTTAGCATTAAATTTTAGCTGCCAAATTTCAGACCATTCTTCAAGCTCTGCCAGGACTTTCTTCATGTTGTTCACACCATCCAGCATCTCTACTCTATTGCAGATTTTTGTATCATCCGCAAAGAGGCAAATCTTATCCGCCAACCCTTCAGCAATATTGTTTATAAAAATGTTAAAAAGAACAGGCCCAAGAACAGAACCTTGAGGCACACCACTGGTAACATCCATTTCCTCAAAGCTTTCCACTCAACCAGTTCTTGACCCAGCCTGTCATTTTGGGATCCATCCTGAAGGCACTCAGTTTATTTATTAGACGTGTGTGTGGAACACTGTAAAAGGCTTTGCTAACATCTAAATACACCACATCTAGCGCACATCCTCTATCCAATTCTCTGGTCACCCAGTCAAAGAAATTAATCAGATTTGTCTGACAAGACCTGCCTCTAGTGAATCCATGTTGCCTCCGGTCCTGTAATCCACAGGATTCCAGAAACTTGGCCATTCTCTGTTTTAAAAGTGTTTCCATTAATTTGCTTACCACAGAAGTCATAAGAACATAAGAAGTGTCTCCGCTGGGTCAGACCAGAGCTCCATAGTGCCCAGCAGTCCACCCGTGCGGCAGCCCAACAGGTCTTCTCTATACCCCTCTATACCCTTTTCCTTCAGAAAATTGTCCAATCCCTTCTTGTACCCTAATACCATACTCTGTCCTATCACACCCTCTGGAAGTGAATTCCAGGTGTCCACCACCAGTTGGGTGAAGAAAAACTTCCTAGCATTGGTTTTGAATCTGTCTCCTTTTAACTTTTCCAAATGCCCTCTTGATCTTGTAGTTTTCGAAAGTTTGAAGAATCTGTCCCTCTCCACTTTCTCTATGCCCTTCATGATCTTGTAAGTCTCTATCATATCCCCTCTAATTCTCCTCTTCTCCAGGAAAAAGAGTCCCAGTTTTTCCAGCCTGAAAGGGCTGTAATTTGCTACTTCTTCCTTACTTCTACTTTTGTGGAGACTACATCTGCCCTTCAGCAGTCCTCCGGTACCACTCTTGGCTCTAGAGTCTCATTGAACATTCCTAAATTCCTTCTGTACCCAAGGATGTACACCATCCGGCCCAATTGCTTTGTCTACCTTTATTTTATTTAGCTCCTCACAAATACAACCCTCTGAAAATTGATCAGTGTCTGTTACTCCTCCATCCTTATTCACGTTTGTCTTTTGCGTTCAGGCTCCTGGTGTTTCAGCCGTGAACACAGAACAGAAATATCTGTTAAGCAATTTGGCCTTTTCTTTATCAGTTTCTACATATTCCTCCCCTTCACCTTTGAGTCTCACAATGCCACTTTTGCACTTCTTCTATCTACTCAGCTACTATTTTTTGAGAGCCAAAGTGGCCTTCTTTTCCTCTTACTTACTTGCCTCACAAAAGGTTTGTCATCCTTATATTGGCTCCTTTCAGTTTTTCCCACTGCATTTCCACTCCTTCCAGGCCTTCACATCCAGACAATAATTCCTTGACATAAACCCTCATCCAACAGTTAGTTCTTTTAATGTCTAGAACTTTGCTTTTAAATAAGCCCTCTCTATACCCATCTTAATATTAAACTATACCATGCAGTGATCACTGGATGCAAGATGATCACCCACTGTAACATCAGAAAAACTTTCCCTGTTTGTAAACATTATGTCCACTATGACCCCATCCCATGTGTTTTCCATTACTAACTGCTGGAACAGCTCTCCTTGTAGAGAATCCAGAATCTCCCTAATTTTAGAAGACCCTGCAATAGGGATACCTTAATCAACATCCGGCATGTTAAAATCACCTAGTAGCAAGACCCCCTTTTTTAGATATATTCTGAATGTCTACTATTAAATTTCTATTTACTTCTTCCGTCTGTGAAGGAAGCCTGTACATCACACCAATGTAAATATATTCACTATTCCCTCTTTTCAAATTAGTCTACAGTGCTTCTTCCTTGCCCTGCATATTCTGCAATTGTGTGGCTTTAATATGTTCTTTAACATTTAATGCTACTCCTCCTCATTTTCTTCCTACCTTGTCTTTCCTGAAAAGATTATAGCCTGGTATAACTACATCCCAGTCATGGTTCTCTATGAACCATATCTATGTGATCACTACTATATACAACTCCTCTTTTTCCATCACAACTTCTAGATCCAGAATCTTGTTTCCCATGCTTCGAGCATTTGTATATACTGCTTTCCAGACATTGCCCCCTTTTCCCATTTGTGTAGAGGTATTAAGTGATTTACTTACCTGAGGGTTTATACTTACTCTGGAGCTTTGATCACCCTGCCCTATCACTTCTAGTTTAAAGACCTCTTTAGTAGATTAATCAGCCTGCTGGCAAAGACACTTCTTCTCTTCTTTGATAGATGCATCCCATCCCTGCTAAGCAGACCTTGGAAGGTCATACCATGGTATAGGAAACCAAGACGCTCTCAATGACACCATCCACATAGCCAATCATTCATCTCCAGGATGCAAGCTTCTCCACCCTAGCTTTTAACCTCGACAGGGAGGATGGACAAAAATACCATCTGTGCACCTGACTGCTTCACCTTCTCTCCCAGAGCCACAAAGTCACTTTTGACATGTTTGCAGGGGTATCTGGCAGTATTGTGAGTGCCGATGCGGATGATCAGCATTAGATAGTAGTCATCAGGCTTGATGAGTCTCAGCAATCTCTCTGTAACATCTTGGATTTTGGCTCCAGGCAGACAGCATACCTCTCGTGACATCATGTCTGGTCTACAGAGATTTCAGCAGTTGGAACCCGGGCACAGTGCCAGGTGGGGCTTTGGAATCTTGCCCAGAAATAGCTAAGAAGAAAAAATTAAAAAAAAAAAAAATTAAATTGAATCAGGTTGGGCAGATTGGATGGACCATTCGGGTCTTTATCTGCCGTCATCTACTATGTTACAGATATACACTTCTGTACCCTTCAGAAGAGAATTGCAAACTACCCTACCTTATGCCTCATAGTGGTTACAGACCCAGTACTTTTTGGGATTTTAAGATCTGGTCCTTCCTCTCCTTGGGTTGTTCTCATCTCATCTACTTCCAGGACAGCATACTGGTTCTTCAGTTCAAGGGTGGGGGTAGTCACAGTACCAATCTTGCAGTGTCCATAAACTGAGTCCACCTGTCTTCCCCACTACTGGAAATCTTTGACATCACATGAATCATTCCATCGATGTACATCTTGTTCTCACAGATGCTTCTCAATCTTGCCACCTCCTCTCTTAGTTCTTTTACTTCCTTCATGAGGGATTCAATCTGAAGACAGCTTGTACATGGAACTACTCCCTCTGCCTGGGTAACATTTTCTGTCTGCACAGAGACAGAAGTTGTAACCTGAGCAGCAGCTTTGGTGATAAGATGTTTCCCAGCTATACTTTGGTGCAGAAGAACTTACACCTAGAAGTAAAAATGAGCTAGGGGTGGGCCTGCTGATCTTCTACAACCTCACTCTTAGAACCAGGCTTAATGAGGGCTAGGCACTAGGCCAGCATTCCTCCCCTCAAGGGTCACCTGTGAAGTCTGATTTCCTAAGAAAATCCTCAGAGTTCAGTCTTTTGAAGAACTCCGTGATCACTATGGATTGCCGTCTACTTAATCTTTTCACTATCTACAACGTAGACAGCATTTTGGTTCATCTTTGCAACAAATGCAGTTTCTCCTCAGCACCGGTGATCACCTGTTTGCCTCAGTTGCCTTGTCACCATCACCCATTTTCAGCAGAATATCATCTTTTGAGACTTAAACATAAGAGTTCCTTGGTTGTTCAGTGGAAATGGAGTCAAGATTTACATGAAGATTTAACACCTTTAGAATGGAAATATTTTTGGTCCATTAGCAACAAACCTCTTGGATCTGCTTCTATTTTACAATCCTTCTATTTTTCATGCACAGAGCCTTATGGTTCCATACAAAGCAAACTGCAGCACAAACTACGACGTTCTCATTCTGTTGGAGACATGGTTTTTTTCCCTGGACCCCTTCAGCATATGCTTTATAATTGTTCCATGATACACCCCTTTTAGGTAGTGGTTTGGGCTTTAATTTGTGATATTTTGCCCATCTCTATTTCAGTTCACTACTTGCTTATCATTCTGCATCTCATACATTGACTCTTACCGATGAGCAATCACATCTTTTGGACATTATGATGGCAGTGGCGATTAAGGTAGTACTTGTTCACTGAAAGACATGCCCCCTCTTGTACTAAGGTACGATAACTGATTAGCGTGCATTAAACACTATCATATCCATAGACTAACATGCACGCATTGGCGTATAGCGCATGCTAAATCAATTAGCACACACTAATTGGTTAGCACACCTTGGTAAAAGAGGACCTAAATCTAACTTTGGACTTTTTCTACAAATGGCCAAAATTAGAGATACACAAATGGATATTTTCAAATGGCAAGCTGTTGACTATCAAAGGGGTTTTTTTTTTAATCAACTATTTTGACTTCTTGGCTACCAGGACATCTAGGCCAAAAGAACACCAAATGCATTTGCCATTGTTTTTTTAAATGTCCAAGAGAATGCTAGGAATGATAAAGAAGGAGATCACGAACAGATCAGAGAAGATTATCATGCCGCTGTACCGGGCCATGGTACGCCCTCACCTGGAGTACTGCATGCAGCAGTGGTCACCGTAAATGAAGAAGGACACAGTACTACTCGAAAGGGTCCAGAGAAGAATGACTAAGATGGTTAAGGGGCTGGAGGAACTGCTCTACAGCAAAAGATTAGAGAAACTGGGCCTCTTCTCCCTCAAACAGAGGAGATTGAGAGGGGACATGATTGAAACATTCAAGGTACAGAAGGGGTTAGACTTAGTAGATAAGGACAGGTTATTCACCCTCTCCAAGGTAGGGAGAACGAGAGGGCACTCTAAAGTTGAAAGGGGATAGATTATGTACAAACGTAAGGAAGTTCTTCTTCACCCAGAGAGTGGTAGAAAGCTGTAACCCTCTTCCAGAGGCTGTTATAGGGGAAAACACCCTCCAAGGATTCAAGACAAAGTTAGACATGTTCCTGCTGAACAAGAAAGTGCCCTGGTAGGGCTAGTCTCAGTTAGGTTGCTGATCTTTGACCAGAGGGCCGCTGAGTGAGCGGACTGCTGCGCATGATGGACCACTGGTCTGACCCAGCAGTGTCAATTCTTATGTTCTTATTAAAAATCCAAATCATTCCCATTTAGACATAGGAGGGGTCAGTATTTTGATGGACTGGCCATATAGACATCCAACAGAGAAGTGGGCACGTTAGAGGGTACTGCTGTGAACTTCATATAAAGGGTGCCAAATATATATCTCACCATAACCCCCTTATAATTTATGCTAAGCCCTCTAAAACTCAATCAAAACAAAACTATACCCACCTGTCTACCACCCCAATAGCCCCCATGGCTGCAGTGAGCATCTAAATGGCTGTATAGTATGGTTTTGGTACGGTCACACGTTCTACCATAAAAGTAATGGTTATTGTGCCTTATGAGACAGGCTTCTCCTTTCCATGGCTCAGTAGTCCACCCACCAGTCTACTTAAGATACCTGTGAGATGCTCTAGTAGGCTTTCCCACACTAGATTCTGCTGTTCTACTATAGCCCCACCCTCAGGACAGTACTAGTAATTACAAGGTACCAACTGAAGCTGTGTGGTTACCCCAAACAACAATACAAAGAACACGCGATAATGGCCACGAAGCCCTTTAAATCTCTATGGGCTTCAGGGCTGTTACCATGTGGCAGCCGCTAGCATATCTTTGTAGAAGAAGAGGTAAATGAGAGTAAATACTTATTAAATAAACTAGCCTCTTCCTATCACCTCTGAAAGCAATAGGAGGAATTGTAAGCTAAGGAAAACTCAGGAAAAATGTTACAACTATCGGAGTAAAGTTTTATTTAAAATTTGAATGTAATAAAAACAAGAAAAAAGAAATTTTAATGTTAAATAATTTACAGTTATATATTTTTTTTTGTTCTAACCATTAGTAAACAATTTCCAGAACTAAATACTCTTGGAATGAAAATGTATACCTCTTCATAAGAAAAATAAATGTCAAATAAAGTAAACCAAACTTCTTTCTTTAAGTCTAAACTATCAGATTTGTGCACAAGTTTGAACAATATTGGTAATTAAAAGAATCTGACTGTGCAATGTTTTATCGTACAGGTGAAATTGAAGATTGGAGTTGACTGGATTTTCTCTCTTCTCAGAACCAGCTAAGTATGTGAAAATATCTTTCTTTCTTTTTCTTGCTTGTGGTAGGTACCAGCACTCTTGACTGAAGTACTCTGAAGATTTTGCAGCAACCTACTAACCTAACTCAAAAAGGCAAAACCCCTATTTTCTATCAAAAAGTATATTTATTTTCTATTTCTTCTTTGACAAAGGTTAATTTAAAGATTGCTTTGTTGTAAGTGGCTATAAAATAAACAAATAATTGATTGAGCCCTAAGCTAAACTCTCCCCAAAAAAGTAGAAGCAAAATCAGAATAGATTCTCAATTTCCAAAATCTGCTTCTTAAATCAAATAAGATTTATAGTCAGTCCTTACAAAAATATCAAGAGACAGATAATTGTCAAAAATAACACCCAAGATCACAAATAAATGTGTGTCACTGATATTTAAATGTGTTTCTTTCAAGTTCATACAAACCAGGTCACCTTTTTCAATTTCAAATAATGCCTGACACATCTAAATTTAATATCAGGGGAGCCTTCTTAAATTCTCTCACAAACAGGAGCTGTGTTACCTTTACCTCAAAGAGGGTGGACACAATAGAAATCAGCTTCCTTTATCCTCAATGGAGTTAGATACTAAAACATCTGTTAAAATTACTATTTTTAGTGAATAATGAAAACTGAAAATATTAAACAGTCAATTAAAATGAACTGGGAACTCTCTCACAAAAATCCAATCCAGCAGAACCACATTCATACACTGAGAGCCAATTGTAACCTGCAGGCTCTACTATATATTATTTAACTAAACAGACACTCAATACTCAAATTTTACAGTTGACAAAAAGACAGCCACCGACACAAAGCATCTTGTCACAAATGCTCATTCCCAACTGCCAAACCAGTAGATTTAGAACTTCCAATCAGCACTGCTGATCTCTGCTACAAGAAGCCTCATGCATGGGACAGAGATCAGCTCTTTTAGCCCTGCAAACAAAAATATCCAGTTACAATATACCTCACCACAAATGTAACATCAAATAAACTCCTTTTCCTTATTTCCTACCTTCAAGGAGCTTCTTTTTCATTTATTTTTTTTATATGTTTCCTTCTCATGTAATCCCTCCTCATGAGGCCTAGGCCCAGCATACAGCCACCAAATGGCTCTGTCTTTGAGCCGTTACTTGACAACCCCTATGCATCCACCAGGTGAGACTGAAGCCATGAACCAGGCTGAACCTCTTAACATGAGCCCAGATTAAACTGCTTCTTTGTATCATATGTTCTGGACTTGTGTGCCAATTCAGTGCTTCTGGACTTCTGTGGTGACTTAACTTTCAGGACTTTTGCATAGGCGCTTACCATGCAAGCGGTCGTTTATCTGTTTTCTAATTTTCTCACGCTGGGCACGTGGAATGTAACTAACTGCTTGCTCGAGTGGTTGTTCCTTTTGCCACGTAAATGTATTTTCTGTAATTGGTGCCAGCAGGAGGCCCCTTCAGTGACAAAGTAGAAGAATGATGTCTATGCCTTGTTACACATGGAGCGTTTGGACGTCAAGAGAGCCTCTCAGGCTGCCTGGTGGCGGTTTCTATAGATTTTGGTCCCCTGTATTTGATAGCTTGTCTCCCAGAGCCCGTAGCTACTTGCTGAATATGTGATGCTGTGTGGGAGGAGAGGTGGGGGTGGAGGTAGGAGGGACAGTTGGGACTTGTTGTGCTGTACATGGGGCCAGTGTGAAGAACACACATATGTGGCTCACTTTGGTCTGTATTCTTTGTTAAAATGTATAAATTAATATCTGGATTTTTGAATAAGAAACCAAAAAACAGGTCTTTGTGACATTTGGAGAATTGAGATAAAGCATCAAATTACTGTGTCTCAATGGCCACAGATCTGGGCTTGGAGGATGAGATGTACGGTGTCTGCATCTATGAAACAAATGTGGTTTTTCTTGATTCATAGAGCGTGTTGGACTCCGGTTAGATTACAGGAATTAGATATTTCCAAGTCTAATAGATGCTGGCACTTTCATCTTGAACCTGGGACATTAGACCTGGGAGATTATATTATTGTCCCTTGATACTTCAATTTTGGAGATCAGGTGAATAAAGTAATGGAAAATCCAGTGGCACTAACATATGACACTGTGCTATTTGGCACTATGATGAGAACTAAAAGTCAAATATCATCTCACAATAATAAACTTCTCTTTATTATGACAGGAGTTGCCATACAGCTTATTTTAAGGAATTGGAAAAACTGGGATCACTTAAACTATACCTTTTGGTGGGAGTCTCTCTGCCATGTTTTTAAAATGGAACATATTATGGCTATACAACAGGGACATTATAAGAAGTTTCTGAAGATTTGGGAGCCATTGACAAAATTTTGCAAAGAGTGATTGGTGATTTTGCCCTATGGTCATACACGTCCAGGGTGGGTTGGAACATATTTTTAAATTTCTGAATTTGAGTGTACTTTTGGAGGGGGGATGTTTTGCAGAGCGTTGCTGAATATTTAGTGTATAATAATACTAGGATGTGTCTATTTGGAATAATTAAGGAAGGGTGGGTGGGAAGGGTTATAATATTGTATGTATTTATGATGAGTGTTAGTAAGATTTTCAAGTGATATTAATAGATATTAATTTATACATTTATGTACACTTGTTCTATGATATAAAATGAATAAAGAAATGTAAAAAAATATATATAATATAATTATGGGGGAGGGGGTGATATATCTGTTTGTCATAGATTGCATTTTTAATTGTATTTAAGTGCTTTTATAGTGTAATATGATTGTATTATATATTGCACTTACTTGTGGTTTCAAAATGAATACAGATATTAAAAAAATAACCTAATGTAACCAGGATTAAAAGTTTAAAAGATACTGAGTGAAAAAACAGGGTTTAAAGAAACAGAGAGGGTCTGGAATTTAATAACTGTATTTTTTTCTTATTTTTGAGAGGTTTGTGTATTGTTTGTATTGGTGCAGTTTTGAGGTTTTCTGTTGCTAATTTCCTGCACAGGTCTGCTGTCCTAGTGCAGAGATCAGCATCAGCTGCTTGAACATTCTAACTGTCAGATTTGACAGTTGGGAGGGTGACTTGGATCTGTGTGGAGGTGTTTTGGTTTCTGTGCCTGGTGAGAAGGTAATTCTGGTGGTTTTTATTTGAATTTGTGAAGGATTGTGAAATTCTGGATAAGGTCTGAAGTTTGGTATTGATGCTGGTAATGTTTGTGAGTCTGAAGAGAGTTTTTGTGATGTTCTGCGAGAATCTTCTGGGAAATGTGTGAGAGATACCCCGACTAAGAAATATATGGTTCTGAGTTCTGAATAAAGTTGCAGTCTGATATTCTGTGAGAATCTTCTGAGAAGTGTTTGAGAGATTCTATAAGTGAGAAATTTATTGTGCTGATTTTTTCAGTTTGCTCTTCTGTGAGACTCTTCTGGGAAATGTTTGAGAGGATCTTTGAGTGACTTCTGTGGTGCTGATTTTTGGAGGAGATTTTTATGAGAGATCCTGTGACAGATTCCTGTGGAATGTTATAAGAGAATATTGATAAAAGAAAATTGGTAAACTGTTTTGGGAACGTTTTCCTGAGAATATCTGTTGTAAAGTTTATTAAGAATCTGAGTGATTTGAGATATAGGAGTGATTTGAGATATAGGAAATTTGAGTGATTTTAAAAATAGGAAATTCTGGGGAGGGAAAAATATAGGGAATATGCTTGAATACCTGATTGTAAAAACCGCTTAGATAACCTTGATAGGCGGTATATAAAATCCTAATAAAAAACTTGAAAAACTTGAATATCAATTATCTATTTTTTTTCTAGCTTAGAAAGTATATTTAGGCAATTTGGAGGTTATTAGATTAGGATAGGGTTTTCCCTTATTGGTTTGTTTAAGTCAGAGTAGTAGGTTGGTTCCAGCAAGAGAGAGTCTGCTAGCAACAGCGCGCCTACGTGGTACCCCTACATAGCAAGAACATAAAGCCTCAAATACCCAAATCTGAGGAAAAAGAAGAATTTTACAGAGGGGAAGTAGAATCTCTTTGTTTAGATTTGCTTTACAGCATTTGTTTATTAAATATTATTTCTAATTTAAATTCTGAATCCTTAGTGCTTCTTTATATTTATTTTATTATACGTTTAATGAACTATTTTTATTTCAAGTTTATACCATATTATTATATATTATTATTTTGTTTATGTAATTCACCCCTTCTCCTGGGGAAAGGTATCAATTTAACCCTCGGTGTGCACGACTACAAAACAAAGCTTATTTCAAGAGGGATACCTTTTACCTCAGTCTGAGAAGGAGAGGGTATAAATAACCTACACCTCCTAGCTGTATCCCTAATTGGGCCTGCTCACCTGCTTTTTGCCTCAAAGCACAGGGTCTTCTTCCACCGCTGGTCCTCTCTTATCTTTTTGATGCTTCCTTGTATATTTAGGCCTCATTCCGGCCCTGCTGCTCTTGGTATACTTCTTCAATGATATCTTTGTACCCACATTAATGCGCATGAATGTGGCAATGCTTAAAATCTAGTCCATGCATTGGTACAGGCCTGGTCCTTGCCCATATGGCCCTGCCTTCCTCCTGCTTGCCTTCTTCTACAGTCCAGAGGCCCAGAAACTGCCAGAATCACTTCAGACCTGACTCAATCACCGATACAATCACTGCCAACCCAACCCATGATTTGGTCAATGGCTACACTGACTCTAGCCCCCTCAAAGATAACCACCTAGGATTTAGCAAAACCAACAACGGCCAATAATGAATTAGAACAATTACTATTTGTTTTATCACAACATGAAATACCTTTTGTATTATGAGGGATTTTAAATAATGTTTCATCACTCTCACCTGAGCAAATGCAGCATCCCACACTATCATGTTTTCATTGATGGTGAAATCCTCCCCAGGGAGAGCATAAGGTTTGTAACTTCCAACAATTTCATATTGCACTGTTTTATTTTTCAGAGAGATCAGATTAATAATACTGTATTCCATGAGTAGGTCTCCATTCTCATCAAAAAAGATGTCTTCACCAAGCACATTCTTAAAGTGTACATTCTTCAGATAACGATGAAGCTAAGGAATAAATGACATGTTTTCAGGAATGCCTGGAACTGCCAAGTTCCCATTTATTTATTTACTTATGTATTTGTTTAAGAATAATTATAATTTGCCAGTCTGATGTTCACTCACAAGGGCACACATTAAAAACACAATCACACCTAAATCCTTTACTGGGTGGAGACTCCCAATGTGGAACTTAGTATCATCTGGGTTATTCTTCCCTATTTACACCATTTTGCACATGTCCACATTGAATTTTAACTGTTCTGTCTCCCAGACTCACAAGGTCCTCCTGCAGTTTCTTACAATCTGCATTCAATTTGACAATGTTGAAAAATGTTGTGTCATTGGCACTTTTGATCACCCCACTCATGTTCCCATTCCTCAATCATTTATAAATATGTTAAAAAGCACCAGTCCCTGTTCAGATCCCTGAGGTACTTTTCTATTTACATTCCTGTTTTTTTTTTAAATTTATTTATTTATTTATAAGTTTTCACATTATTTAACAAGCATATCATCTTGTACAGAAAGTGTAATTAAGATAACATAGTATTAAAATTACTTTCCATCCAGAAAATAAATCAAATTATAATAGGAAATTATTTCTCTACTTAATCACACACTAGTCCTCAAAATTAGGATCCATGATTAAGAAATAGTAGTGATTGAACCATCTAATAATTAACAAGAAAGCTCACTATCTGATGCTGAAACAGAGCTAAATTATTACTCGGACTTAGATATTATTCCATTTCAAGGCGCTTATTGGAGAGGAAAGCCGTCAAATGAGCCGGTTCAAAAAACACATATTTTAAAGTACGATAGCTCACTACACATTTACAAGGATATCTAAGGAAAAATAAACCTCCAATTTGAGTCACACCTGGTTTAAATAATATAAATTCCCTTCTTCTCTTTTGAGTCTCCCTAGAGACATCAGGAAAAATTTGAATATGGAAACCCAGGAAGTCTCTGGATCTATTTTTAAAGAAAAGTTTAAGGATCCAATCTTTGTCTGGAGCCAAAGCCACAGACAATAAGAGAGTGGCTGAAATAGCCACTTCTCCATCTGATTGTTCCAATAAAGCGGAAACGTCCAGGGAACTTTCCTGAGGTTTTCCAACACCTTCTTTCTTCTGAGGGTCCTGAGTCTTTGTAGGTAGATAATACACTCTTGACAAAGGTGGTAAAGAGTTCTCAGGAATTTTAAGTATTTCCAGAAAGTAGCGCTTTATCATTTCACTTGGGGAAATTGACGGAACCCTTGGAAAATTAATTAAACGTAAATTATTAATACGACTATTGTTTTCAAGTACTTCCAATTTTCTCCTTATAATCAAATTATCCTTTACAAGTAAATCATGATGGCTTCCAATCATTTTTATATCCTTCTTTTCTTCTTGCATATCTGATTTCAATAATATAATATCTTCTTTCAAAGTTTTTATTTCTTCTTTCTGGTCTTTCAATTCTTTATCTAAATTTTTAATTTGAGGATTCAAGGAATTCCCCAATGCCAATGCTAATTCCCAAAGTGAGTCTAGTGTAACTTCTGGGAGCTTAACTGGAGCAAAAGGAACTATTAGTATAGTATAAGCAGGCTCAGATGATTGGTTTACCTCCCCAGTGCCTTGTTCCTCAATAGCAAAAGATGAACCGGTCGCTGGTTTTTCCAAAAGAAGCAAGTCCTTTTGAGCCATTTCCTGCAGCGAGCCCTCCGATTCACTGGCCTCTCGAGGGGAGAATACTGCCTCTTCGGACACATTCTCCTCTCGTGGTGAGCTGGCTCCCAGCGGCAGCGGCTGGAGGGGAGGCGTCCTGACGTCGGGGCTCAGAGTGACGTCTAGCCCGTGGGTTTCTGCTGAAGCACTCCTCTCTGCCGGCACTCTCAATGAGCGATTCCCCGAGGCAGTTTGCTCCATTTGCAGGCGTCTGAAAATGTCCTCGATGGTAGGAACTGTGGGCACCAATCGCTGGGAGGCACCACCAACGCTTCTGCCCCTTCTTTTCGGCATCGTTGAAAGGTATGAGAAAAAACGCTCTCAGACGACCTGACAGCATTCAGATAGTGGCAGCCATCTTGGATCCTTGAGCTCTCTCTACATTCCTGTTTTAACCCTATTCTTTGTTTTCTATTGTTTAACCAACTTTTAGTCATAACAGTACACTGTCCCCTGTTCCATGACAATTTAACTGCCTGTGGAGTCTCTCATGATGGACTTTGGATAGAGAGACCTTGATTTTATGGGGCCAGGTTCTGTATACATCACCTAGAAAAACTGTGCTGGCCATGTGTCAATCACACTTAAGCACCATTAACAGAATTGCAGCTATTGGTACTCATAAAGTTTATCATCCAATAAATATGTAGTCAATCCAAAACAAGTGCAACTTCCTTAACACAGATCATGTTTCAAAAAAACTATTTCTCAAGAGGAAGAAAAATGCAGGTGAGGAGTGGAGACTGATTTGACCAGGTTCAGCGGCATCATGACAAAGCATTTTGAAACACCATCTGTGTTGAAGAAGTTGCACTTGTTTTGGATTGACTACATATTTATTGGATGATGAACTTTATGAATTTGGACTTTTATTGATTCAGCTGCACTTTAAAATCACTTTGTGGAGAAATTGGGATTGGGAGCACACCAAATTTTTTTTTCAGTTGGTTAAGGACTCGTGGCATGTTTTTGTTTAGTGCCCTCCATTTGGAATACAATCAGATTGCAAGAGCTCTCACAGACCTATTTAAGATAAGTAATTTATTATTTTTTCTACATACTTTATATTTATATGAGACCATTTGCTTTAAGTATTTAATCAATAGAGGTAGGGAGAGCCTTTGCCATGATATAAGAGTTGAACATATCTCTCTTGCTTTCCACTGGCTTTTAAAGTATGTTCACATCAATTAAATTGTGTCATGCATTTATTTTGCTTATTTCAATTCTCTCGTGTTATTCCTATATAATGGGAACCAAAGTTTTATACAACTGATGCCAATATCAATAGCAAACCTTAAGCGGACTTTATAGAATTAGGAACAGAATGCCTACAAATAATGATAGAAGTTTTGAATAACTGGACATAATGCGTAATTAAAGAAATGTGGTGACTGGCAGCATTTGGTAATCGCGTGTACAAAATGACATTGTATGGTGGAATGATTTCAGAATCATGTAGGGCTCCTTTTATCAAGGTGCGACATGGGGGTTAGCGCATCGGACATTTCATCATGCGCTAACCCCCGCGGCAAGCCTAAAAACTAACACCTCATCAATGGAGGCATTAGCGACTAGCATGGCAGGCGGTTTAACGCACGTTAACCGCCTATCGCACCTTGATAAAAGGAGCCCATAGAGTCAACATATTAAAATTTTTAGAAATAATTTGTCAACCATTTAAATTTCTAACAGTCTTTAATAAGAAAGAAGTATGCTTCATTTTCCATAGAAGAAATACCTAATAATTGAGGCATTATTATAAGAAGTTAAAGAAATGTTTTTTTTTTAAAGGCTGGTAGATAACTGAGATGTTGGATTTAAACCCTGATACAAATTAAAAATGCAGGGGAAAAGAGAGAAAGAAAGAGAAAAACACAGACTCACGGGTCCTTTTTCTAAGGTGCGGTAGTCAATTTAACATGCGCTAATTGATTTAGCGTGCAATAAACACAAACACGTATAGTATATCCTATGGACACATTATCATTTAGTATGTGCTAAATTGATTAGCGTGCGGTAAATCAGTTAGCATGTGCTAATCGCTTAGCGCATTGCAAAAGAAGGGGTTAGGTCTCCTTTTACAAAGGTTAACTAAGCATTGTAGCGCATGCTAAATATTAGCACATGCTAACCACACGCTAAACGCTGACACATGCATGTTAGTCTATGGGCACATTAACGGTTAGCACACGCATATATTTTGCATGCGCAAAAATGCATAGCGCACCTTAGTAAAACAGGGGATCAGTGTCACACTTACTGTTTATATTATAAATGTGCAGACTGAGTGGGAAAAAGAGATCTTTACCTGCTGACATTTTCTGTTTCTATAAGACAAAACAAGTAAATTTACCAAGAATTATAAACAAAAATATTAATTTATTCTTGTTTGTATACTATGGCGTTCATAATAAAAAAAAAAAAGTTTAAAAAGTGTCCTAAATGGCTACTTGGACGATCAAAAAGCCTGATTGTCCAAGTACCCATAACCAAAGCTGGTTTTTAGACGTATCTAAAACCAGCTTAGGCCTTTCTCCTGCCTCTAAATGCACAGAGAGTAAAGAGGCGTGTTTAGAGGAGGGGAAAGGGCAGGCAGTGGGTGGGTGGCCGACCTACACCTTAGGCAGGTTGCCTAGTTGGCACTTATACCTTTTTAACTTAGACGGTCAAACCAGGTCTAAGTGCCATAAAAGGGGCTGCTGAGCTGATGGCCGCAGGCGCGAATCAGTTCAGCAGCCCGGCAACCTGCCTACACCTCCACCGCAAGCATTGCGGCAGGAGAGATGCCTCATCTGCCCTACCGCGATGCCATCACCCCTCTACCCGAACTGCCGTGACTCACGGCAGGAGAGATGCCCAATCTCTCCTGGGGGTCGCCGGGGCCAGGAGGGCTTGGGCTCCCTCCTGGCCAGATCCAGTCAGGGCGGGGGTCTCCGGGGCCAGGAGGATTTGTGTTCTCAACTGGCCCAATCATACTCGGCGGGGGGGGGGGCATGATCGCCGGGGCAAGAGGGCTTGGGCTCCCTCTTGCCCTGATATCATCGGGGGTGCCGCGGCTGCTGTGGAGCAAGAGGGCTTGGGCTCCCTCTTGCCCTGATGTTGTCAGGGGGTGCCGCGGGTGCCTGGGGCAGGGGTCTTGGGCTCCCTCCTGCCCCAGGGTGAGGGTTGGGGGTATTGTGTAACCGGTGTTGTTTTTGACAGACACCGGTTACAGAATCCAGCTTTTAGGCGAAGGACTGGCACCTCCTTCGCCTAAAAGCCCTTGTGTTGGACATTTTAGGCTTATGCATTTTTTTGGTTCATTATGGGGTATAAGTGTAGACGTCGTGGGGGTGTACTTGTAGATGTAGTGGTTGGCTGGGCGTTTAAACAGCTGAAGGTAGAGGCAGGCCATTATCAAAACAAGGACGTTTGTTTTGGTTATGGACACTTTCCCTGCTTCTGCTTTCAACGTTTAAGGCCTTAGGCCAAAAAAGGACTGAGACGTTTTTTTTTATTCTACCCCTCCACGTCACCTAAACTGTTAAGAATTGACCTATGGTATTTCTTTTCTCTTTACCTAGAGAGTGTTAGAAGACAGTACATTTATAATCCTGAATCTAAAAATGTTTTCATTCAAATTTAAGTGCCTGTGTTCAGGTCAGTTTTCTAGAACCTAAAATTCAAATCCCCAACCTATGAGGGGAATTTTTAATAGGAGGAGTCTGAGGTGGTAGGTTATAGGCATGACAACCACAAACTCAGAGAAAAAAATTGTCAAAGCTGCCAGATGTCTATCTGAAAATCACACAAAAAAGCAAATTTATAGATATACCCAACAACTTTGTCTGATCATATCAGAGGAATTCCCATCAGTTGAGCTGGTTTTAGGGATTCCTGTCAGCTTAGCTGATGGGATTCCTCTGCCATGATCAGCTGATGGAAAGCCCTCAATGTGCTGTTTTATCCCCATCTCTAGGTGGTGGAAGGAGGTTGTGACCACTGGGGGAGTAAGGGGGGATCATGCTTCAATCCCCCCATATGATCAGTTTGGGCAGCTTTTGGGCACTTAGACTAACTAAAAAAGGTCTAACTGCTGGCATCAAAGTTCCCTTTAGGAAAGCTTTGATTATAGCTACAGTACATCCAGGTTAAAGCCTGCCTGATTCCCACCTATAACATTACTCCCAACAGGCCCCTTTGAGCTCTGGATGTACAGCTTAGAAGTGCTGTTGCACATCCAGAAAGCTGGTTTTGATTATCAGAACTTGGATGTCCCAGCTATCAGGACGTCCAAGTGCTGACTTAGTATGTGTTTGTTTGTTTGTTTTTTTGGACATTTCAAAGTTTTGATTATGCCCCTCTATAGGTCTGTAATTAATTTTCAAATAAAACCTGTCTATAATTGCCTACTGCTGAAAATAAGTGCTAAAACTTATAGATATTCAGATGATGGCCAGCACTGAATATCCTGAATTTATTTGGATGTAGCCAAGTTATTCTCCTTCCTTGCCCTTATTCTGCACAGTTTTGCTTTCTGAATATAGCATTCCCCTATGAAATGATCTTACCTTCCAAGGCAAATAATCTGATAATGTTTTTCGGTCTCCATTCCATGCAGTGTTCTTCCCAGATCCAGAGAAAAGCTTATCTCTCAGTGCATGTGCCAGGGCATACACAGCATTATAAATGTAATAGCTGTTGGCATAATGAGCATTGTTACAGAGGTACTCATGGGTTAAATCTCTATTTGTACTGCAGGATCTTTTGATGCTTTGGTGGCAATTCTTATGGCACAGTGCAGTCCACCAAGAGTCAACCATAAATTTATTAGGAAACATAATAGGTTTTACCTCACGTATAAATTTTAAAAAGCTTGGAATATTTTTCTTTACTTTTGAGAATAGTAGGGTGTTATTCTTGTAGCGAGGTTTCACTAGATAACCCAAATCACTTATTATAATCCAGACCTTACCAGGTATCATCTGACATTTGTTCCTTAAAATGATACCATGACTATCTTCTCTATTAAACAAACCAATGATCACATTAGCTGATGTTTTATGAATGCTCTCTTCAATTTCGGCATCTCTCTCTATTGTAAAATAATTGATCTGACTGAATATTTCTATGAATTCAATGCAGGCTCCACTTTTCTCAATCCTTTCTTTCAGGATCTGGACAAATGTCAGGCTGTTGTCATCATCAGGTGCGATGATACCAATCCAGGTCCATTTGAAATGCTTTAATAACTTCATGATCCCAGGAATGATTTTAATAATTCTTGGCATAATCTGGTATAAATATGAAGATGTATCACTTGAAAAAGGATTTGGAGACGTATAGCTGATCTGTTGAGAAATATAATTAATTCAGAATTATCTTTATTTTTAATAAATTGTGGGTTTAAGGTTTTCCATGTGGCAAAAAAAATACTATTGTCCTTATAAATTCAGGGTAACTTGATACTCAAAATGTGGCTCAACTGTAATGGGACATGAGTCACCTTTCTAAAATCAGCCAGGATGAGGGAGGGAATTTTTATCTTTTGTATAGATAGTGATTGATTATAAGTGCTTGGTTGATTATCATTATTTGTATATAAATTGTATTGCACTTTTTGTTGGCATTAAAAACTAAATAAAGTTTAAAAAATAAATAAATAAAATCAGCCAGTCCGGAAGATGCTCCAAGACTTCAGGAAGGATCCAATACATACCCTGCCGTATAATGAAAGCTTGATGGTATCTATAGAAATCTGGAAAATTTACCCCTCCCTCCTTGTGGTTTTTGCAAAGATACTAAAGCTGTTCCAGCAGATTTACCCAGCCAAATAAATTTTGTAAGGATCCCATTCAATTTCCTTATAAAAGGACCCTTGGAAATAAATCAGTAACATACTCATCAGTAACATACATTCAAAATCATCATTTTGATGGTTTGGATTCCCCCACCAAGAAAGATGTAATGGGTTCCAATGCTCACAAATTTATTTGACTTTCAGCAAATATTTTTCATTTACTATCATTGTATCTTCCAAAGTTCTTTGAATCATGATACCAAAATACTTTATACCCTGTTCCTTCCAAAGGAATGGGAATTAATCAAATAAGCCCTTTATATAATACACATTTAATGGAAGAACCTCCAATTTACTCCAATTTATTTTGTAACCAGAAAATTTGCCAAGTTGTTTTTTTTTTTTTTTTATAAATCTTTATTCATTTTTAAAACTTTCAACAAGTGTAACATAAGATGCAATCATTTTATACTTTAACATCACTTGATCACAAAATTTGCCAAATTGACGACGGCACAGTGTGCAGCGGCCGCTAAGAGAGTGAATAGAATGCTAGGTATAATCAAGAAGGGTATTATTACAAGAATGAAAGAAGTTATCCTGCCGTTGTATAGGGCGATGGTGCTTCCGCATCTGGAGTACTGCATCCAATATTGGTTGCCGTACCTTAAGAAGAATATGGCGTTACTTGAGAGGGTTCAAAGGAGAGTGACACGTCTAATAAAAGGGATGGAAAACCACTGAGAGATTGGAGAAACTGGGACTCTTTTCCCTGGAGAAGAGGAGACTTAGAGGGGATATGATAGAGGCTTACAAGATCATGAAGGGCATAGAGAGAGTAGAGAGGGACAGATTCTTCAAACTTCCAAAAAAATAAAAGAACAAGAGGGCATTCGGATAAGTTGAAAGGGGACAGATTCAAAACAAATGCTAGGAAGTTCTTCTTTACCCAACGTGTGGTGGACACCTGGAATTCGCTTCCAGAGGGCGTAATAGGGCAGAGTATGGTACTGAGATTCAAGAAAGGATAGGACACTTTCCTGCAGGAAAAGGAGATAGAGGGGTATAGATAGAGGATTACTGTACAGGTCCTGGACCTGTTGGGCTGCTGCGTGAGAGGACTGGTGGGCACGATGGACCTCAGGTCTGACCCAGCAGAGGCATTTCTTATGTTCTTATGTTCTAATTCCAGTAAATACGGGATGGTAGAATCAGGATTCTTCAAATTAAGCAAGATATCATCTGCATAAGCAGAGAATCCTTATATTCCCGACATGCATATTGTGACAGGGAAGCTCCTGTCACAGATAAAAAGACTGCTAACCCAGTCCAAAGTACAGCCCTCAAATCTGCAATCCCTAAAATAAAGCCTGTACACCCTGCTAAAAGCCTTAGTTTAGGCCAGAAAGAAAGAAAAGAGAAAAGTAGGTGATGTCAACGCCAGAAATTCAGGCAGGGAGGGCACAGAAAGCACAGTCTATCCCCTATTATTCCTTTCCGAGAGCTATGGAAAAACATAGGATCAACCCAGAAAAGGGTGGAATTAGCCATCGAGCTCTGCAGTCCTGTAAGCCTCAAGCAGGAGGACTACAAATTGATAAATTATCCTCAGCTGACTTTAAAAGAGGAAGCAGAACGGAGCACCCTGAAAGCAGCCCAACGCTTTCTGCAAACCACCAGGAACGTAGGATTGTCCCAGACCAACAAGCAGGGAGAAGAATTCAGTAGCCAGTTAGGTACAGTGAATTCCTAGGGGAGCCTGAGGGGGTAGGGCTAGAGGTTCTTTCAGATGGAGAAGAACCTGGCCAGGAAGCTTTCCTAAAACCCAGAGAGGGGGATGGGAGGTGGAAAGTGAAGCAGGGTAATTTATGGAGACAGAAAATGACTATAGCCATAGTGACACAGGGTAGGGGTGGTGCAGTGAGGCTGAAGCAGAGTTAAGTGTGCCAGAGGAATGGCTGGAAACCTAATTCATAAGTTATAACCTGTGTCATTCCTCCTTCCAAAGTAAGGATTGCACAGAGAAGCCTGTGCTTAATTAATGCCATAGAAGCAGAGGGCAGCAGAGTCTGTCCATTTGAACCAGGCTTAAAAGCCGTATTAGCCAGTAAGGTCCCTAGGTAACAGAAGCTCTAGGACTGTGGTAGCATTTGGGAGGGCCTGAAGAGCTTAGTGCAAAGTGAGTATTGCTCCACACAGCCAGCAAAGCAGGGCTGTGAAAGTCCTTATAGGGGACAAAGTGCTAGAGAGGAAAAGCAGTGGCAGAGAAAATGTTTTTTTTTTCTCTCTGTAGGAAAATTGTTTAGAAGACGGGTAGGTACCTGCAGTGCTCAGCCAATGCTGGCAAGAACTGGTGCTAGTAGAAGCCAGCTGCCCTAAGGAGGGAGAATTGGGGGCATTTGAGAGACTGAAAAGCCTGTTTTGATTTTGGTTTACCTTTTCGCCGACAAGGACTGACCAGTCTATGAACTAAATCACAGACAGCGTGCACTGGAACTAAGTGGAAGAAACTGTGTAATTGGTGCCTGTGAGAAACAACTGTCTATTTTGGAATTTTTCTTTTGCCTTATAATAAACCCGGTGAAGTTTTGTTTGTAAGAAATCCAGTGTCCGGGTTTTCCTTACACCAGCCATATAAAAGGCGCATCAAAATCTTCTCTGTGGTGCGAGCCGGGGCCTGGCCCTGGCCATAATATGGAATTCCCTGTATCTCATTTGCCTGTTGAATAGCCAACAACAAGGGTTCCAGAACAATGTCAAAAAGCAAAGGAGATAAGGGGCATCCTTGTCTAACTCCCCTCTTCAAACAGATTTGCTCCCAAAAAGTATTATTAATATATAATCTGGATGAGGGGGAACTATACAAGGTTTGAATTATTTGTATAAATTTGGATCCTATACCAAACCAATCCATTGCTTGATACATGAAAGTCCATTCTACATGATCAAAGGCCTTCTCTGCATCCAAAGAAACAGAGAAGGCCGGATCATCCATTGTTTTTGCTAAATTTAATATATGAAATGCCAATCTGGTATTATTTAAAGAATATCTTTGAGCAACAAAACTCGTTTGGTGCATACCAATTATATAAGGGAGAGCCTTGGCTAGTCTTAGAACCAATAACTTAGCTAGGAGTTTTCCATCTACATTAATTAAAGAAATAGGCCTGTAGTTTGAAACCAACATGGGATCTTTATTTGGCTTTGGTAAAACAGTAGTTAAAGATTCCGCCATAGTACCTGAAATACAACCTTTAGTCAATTGTGATTAATATCAATTTAGAAGATGGGATAATAATATAATTTAGAATGATTTGAAAAACTCCATTGTGAAACCATCACTACCCGGAGCGGATCCAACTCTGAGGGATTTCAAGATTTCCTTTTATATGCTTAGGAATTTTTGGCCCATGTGAAGGAGTCTGGGACTGGGTTTCCTGAGTCTTGAACTAAGTTTTCTCCTTAATAAAATGCTGAATTATGTTTAATTGCAGACCTGACATCTCATATTCTAGCCTACCTACACTCATGTGTTGTAGCTTGTGCATTTTAGCTTCTTATGGTTATCTCAGCATACACAGTATTGTATTCTGCCCTCCTGGACATGTAACAGAAAGACTGCAGAACTTAGATAAAGTGACCGCTAGTGTGAGCTTAGGACCAACGATAAATTAGAAGTTTTATCTAGCATTCAGTTGTTTAGCCAGAAAATGTATAAATATCACTGTAACTTTCTGTTTTCAGCACTTCTGAAGCTGCCAGCTTGGGGGCTCAGGAGTCCGCATAAGCTGAATAAAACATATGTCTCTAAGTTTTGTGGCTGACCAAAGTAACCTTTCATTTGGCACCTGAACAGGGACTTTAAGATCATTTGACCACCGGTCACTTGATCGGTCACTTGTGTCTCGTCTAAGAGCTGACACGTCCGCCTAGCCGGCTTGGTCTTCTCTTGGGATTGGTGGATTTCGGACACTTCAACCAGCTCAATTGATTAATCCAGTCCTGGTTTAAAGTGCAGGAACTGATAGCTGTCCAAATTTTGAGTGGCCACTCATCTGGTAAGTATAGAAATTGATTACTTCTGTCCTGTCTCTCTTCCTCTGCCTAGTAAAGCTACTTGATTTGTCACTGAAGTTTCGAGGAGGGATTTTAGGAACTCACTACAGAGGTATGATAGAGGATAGTTTCTCGAGAGAGGAAGGGATCATGATTGGGCAGACTTGTTGGGCCATCGGCCCTTTTCTGCCATTATATTCTATGTTTCTATGTTATTATCTGATTGGGTAACCAAACTGAAGTCTGTCGTGTTTTGTGTATCTGAGAGTGTCTGAGACGTCCTTGTGGACGAAGCAAGTACGGACCTGTTAGTACTGTGTTTCCCTAGTCCAGAGACAGTCAGTGCCAGGAATACAGGGAAGTGTTTTTGTCCTCCATTGCACAATGAGGGGATGTCAGTCTACCTATGGGGACCCCCTTGATATAATGTTAGTTAATTTTAAAAAGGGATTTGGCTCTGATTATGGGACTACACTTAAAAGATCAATCCTTATTCATCTGTGCCAGTTAGAATGACTGACGTTTGGTGTAGGCTAGCCCCCGTCTGGCTCCCTGGATAAGGACATAACCCATCAGGTTTTTATCATAGTAGCCCACCCTAAAATTGGCCATCCTGATCAATTCCCCTATATAGATAGTTGGTTAGACTTATTCTGCAGCAAGCCTTCTTGGCTTTTCCCTTCTGTACCCAAAAAACTCCAGTCCCAAGCCATCACCCTCAGGAAGACTGTCAATGAGCGCTATCATCCTACTCATGTCTTTGAGTCTGACTCTTCAACTGACATACTTGAAATACCCACTGCTCTGCCTTCTTACTCGGCAACGCCACAGCCCATACCCAATCCCAGTTCTGTCTCCCTTGCTCAGCCTTCTGTTTTCCAGCCTGTACAACTCCCTACCCAACTTCCAGTCTCCCCTTCCCGAGCCCCGACCGATAGCTCAGCTCATGAAATCCTATCCTCCCCAGTCCTTTATCCACCTCTGGACTCTCTCTCTCTTTCTGATGATTCTCCTATCAGCCATCTCTTGAGACCTGATCCTCCTCAAATAGTTCCCATGAGAAGACAAATGAAACAGGAGACTTTGGAGGCTACAAATCTGGCCATGCCCCTTCACCAGGTTCCCGTTGCCAACCCACCGGATGCTGCTGGGCATCCTAGACCACTCACTATTAGTCTCGTATATCAGCCCTTTACCACCACTGATTTATACAACTGGAAATCCCATTGGCCCCCTTACTCTGAGTGGCCACAGGCAACTATTGACTTTATTACGTCCATCATTCGCACACACCGCCCCACGTGGTCAGATTGCCAGGAACTACTTCTCTGTCTCCTAAATACCGAAGAACGTAAACGGGTTCTGTAAGAATCCCTTTCAAAAGTCCAGGTGGATGCGGATGGAGGTGACCCCAACTGGATTAACAACCATTTCCCTACTCAGAACCCTAATTGGGACCCTAATGATTCCACTCATAATACTTTCCTTGTGCGGTACTGCCAGTATATCCTTGAGGGTATCCGGTTGGCTTCTCGGAAACCCACCAATCTTTTCAAAGTATCTGAGGTCCTCCAAAAGACTGGTGAATCCCCAGCCACATTCTATAAACGTCTCTGTGATGCCTACCATACTTTTACTTCCTTTGACCCAGAAAAACCTGAAAACCTCCATATGGTTAATACCTCATTTGTGAGCCAGACACAACCTGATATCCGTAGGAAACTCCAGAAGCAGGACGGGTTTGCAGGCATGAACACCGTGCAGCTGCTTGAGATTGCCCAGTGTGTTTTCATGAACTGGGACAGAGCCAATCAGCGAGAGGCTGATAAGCTTCTCCGGCGCAAAGCTGACCTCATTGCTGTAGCCCTCCAAAATACTTTCCCAAGTAACCGGCCCCCTGCCTGTAACTCTGAGCCCCACTCCTCCAAGCGCCACCCTATTCCTCTGGCCCCCTCAAAACCTATGGGGTCCCGGCCTGATAGGACAGAACCCCGTAAGGACTTGGAACGGGATTAGTGTGCCTATTGCAAGGCGATGGGTCATTGGAAGAATGAGTGTCCAAGCAATCCCCATACCTGCCAGGCTAAAACTACGGATCAATCTACTATTGGTTTGGCATCCTTTCATTCTGACTCTGAAACTGAATACTGAGACAGACTGGCTCGCAGTGAGTACCAGGGACTTTCTGGATTGTTCCAACTTACTTGCTCAGTTCCCATGAGCCCTTGGTCAATGTCCGCATAGGTGACCACTCCATCTCTATGCTGGTTGATACTGGTGCCAATCACTCAGTTCTGACCCACCCTCTCAGTAAGCTTTCTTCCAAATCTATCTCCATTATGGGTGCAACTGGCTCTTCTGATTCTGTCCCTATCCTTGAACCTGTTTCGGTCCTCATTGGCGGCCATTCTGCACTACATTTCTTTGTGTACATGCCCTCTTGTCCTGTCCCCTTGCTTGGTTGAGACCTTCTCCAGCGCTTGGGAGCCACTATTCATCTGTCCTCTCATGGTCTGACTATGGACCTCCCTTCTGCAAACCTCACCCCCATTCCTGACCACTCCGATGCCCCCTCACCAAGCCTCCTCTGTTCCCTATTGTCGGGACCCATGGCAAGCAAACCCCCACTTTCTGTACCTGATTTTCTTGAGGACCTTGATTCGACTGTTTGGGCTGAGTCTGGGTCCCCCATACTAGCATGTAACATCCCACCCTTTGTTGTTACCCTCAAGGCTTCCGTCAATCTGGTCTCTATCAAGCAGTACTGCATACTCCAGTCCGCTCTCCAGGGAATACATGTCCACTTGTCTCATTTGCTAGATTGTGGGTTTTTGGTTCCTTGCATATCACCAGTTTTAAAACCTGATGACCCCCGATTACCGCTCCATTCAGGACCTCCGTGCTGTGAACCGTCTTGTAGAGGACATTCATCCTACTGTTCCTAATCCTTACACCCTGTTGCGATTGATTTCCCCTGGAGCTACCCACTTCACTGTCTTGGATCTCAAGGATACATTCTTTTGCTGTCGGTTAGCCCCTTCCAGTCAGCCAATTTTTGCATTCCAATGGGAAAACCCTTCACTGGACAAACCTCCCAAGTAACCTGGACCCATCTACCCCAGGGCTTTAAAAATAGCCCCACTCTATTCAGCACCATCCTTGCTTCAGACCTTGCCAATTTCTCCCCTTCATCTGATTCTCAAGTCTTGCAGTACATTGATGATCTTCTCCTCTGCTCTCTATCTACCTCTGCCTGGGCTTTTTGATCGTCCAAGTAGCCATTTAGGACACTTTTTATACATTTTTTTAAATTATGAACCCCATAACCCCTTGGAATCATACTTCATTACTTATGAAAAAGTTCCATTAAATTAGCCATAGCTGAGGGTTAAAACCAACTAAAACGATGCGTTGTGATGACCTTTCCAGTTCACAATTTCCAGGATCAAAGGGGTTTCATTGTCACTGTCTCTTATAGAAGTCTAGATCCCATGTAAATTTCAGCACAGTCACTTTCCATTTTCATTGCTAAGGAAACCAGAATGTACTGTTCTTCCCACCAGTGATCAGTACAACGAGAAAACCATCAATTCCTTGTAAATAGGCCACCGGAAGCATGACTAGCCTGCATAGATACGGAATTCGCATATGGAGGGGGAACTGTATATGATTGATGTAAATGCAATTTTGAAGTTAGTTATATATATACTAGTCTTTAAGCCCGTTACATTAATGGGTGCTAGAATAGATGTGTCTGTCTGTCTTTCTTTGTCTCTCTCTTTCATTGGCCGCTGTTTTTCTTTCTGTCTCTCTCTCTCTCTCTATTTGGCCGCTTTCTGTCTGTCTTTCTTTCTTTCTGTGTCTCTCCTTGGCCACTGTCTGCCTGTCTTTCTGTCTCTCCCTCTCTCCTTGGCCACTGTCTTTCTGTGTGTCTCCCTCTGTCGCTCTCTGTGTGTGTCTGTCTTTCTGTCTCTTTCTCTCTCTCTCCTTGATTTCTGTCTGCCTGTCTTTCTGTCTCTCCCTCTCTCCTTGGCCGCTGTCTGTCTTTCTATGTGTCTGTCTGTCTTTCTGTCTCTCTCTCTTCTTGGTCGCTGTCTGTCTGTCTCCTTACCGCTGTCTGTGTGTCTGTCTGTCTTTCTGTCTCTTTCTTTCTCTCTCTCCTTGGCCACTCTCTGTGTATGTTTCTGTCTCTTTCTCTCTCTTTCTCCTTGGCTGCTGTTTATGTGCCTTTCTGTCTCTTTCTCTCTCTCATTGGCTACTGTGTGACTGTCTTTCTGTCTCTTTCTCTCTCTCTCTCTCCTTGGCTGCTGTCTGTGTATGTTTCTGCCTCGTTCTCTCTCTTTCTCCTTGGCCACTGTTTATGTGCCTGTCTCTTTCTCTCTCTCTCATTGGCTGCTGTTTGTCTCTCTATCTCCTTGGCCACTGTCTGTCTGTCTTTGTATCTCATTCTATCCTTGGCTGCTGTCTGTGTATGTTTCTGTTTCTTTCTCTTTCTCCTTGGCCGCTGTTTATGTGCCTTTCTGTCTTTTTCTTTCTCTCTCTCTCTCCTTGGCCGCTGTCTGTGTATGTTTCTGTCTCTTTCTCTCTCTTTCTCCTTGGCCACTGTTTATGTGCCTTTCTGTCTCTTTCTCTCTCTCATTGGCTGCTGTGTGTCTGTCTGTCTTTCTGTCTCTTTCTCTCTCCTTGGCTGCTGTCTGTGTATGTTTCTGTCTTTTTCTTTCTCTCTTGCCTTGGCCGCTGTTTATGTGCCTTTCTGTCTCTTTCTCTCTCTCTCTTTCCTTGGCCGCTGCCTGTGTGTCTTTCTGTCTCTCTCTCTCTTTGGCCACTGTCTTGTCTGTTTCTTTCCTTCCCTCTCTCCCGTTCCCAGCCTGCGCCCGCTCCCCTTCCTTTGACTGCCCCCCCAGCCCATCCCATCCCCTCTGCGGCAGCGCCACCAGCCTCCAACAAATCCTCATCCTCGACCTGGAAATTCACCCAGATGGGAGAGTGGAGGCAGAGGAGAAGGCTGTGCGACCACAGAGCGGCAGTAGTTGTGGCCTTCCCTCCCCTAGCTCCCTAGCTCCCTAGCTCGGTCGCTGCCGCCGCCTTCTTCTCTCCCTGATGTCGGCTCTCAATGTGCGCATGCGCCGCACACGCACCACACTCTGCAAAATTTCTCTGCCGACCACAGAGCGACGGACGCATGGAGCCACAAAAATTGAAGTGCGCATGTGCGCTAAGAGTATTATTATCTTAGATGTATGCATGTATGCATTGTTTTTGATAGGAAAATTAATAAAGATTTATTTAAAAAAAAAAAAAGAAATTGTGGAGTTAACTACTAAGCTGCTATAACATATCTCCTTACTACAGTTTAATTTACTGTGGGAGTCAATAACACAACTTGTAATCATGATCAACCTCACAGGCTATTTTTTTTTTTTTTTTTTTTGCCCTGGAAGCATTAGATCACTAATATGCAGTCCAGTGCTTCTGGTAACTATTTTTAAAAGAACCAGTGTATTAAAATGGGTGCCCATGTAAAGATTTTTCATTTCCCTCAGAACAGACTACCATCCTTCTGAAGTCACTCCTGCCCTCCTATAGCTCACTTCTCCTCTATAACAGATTGCCAGACCTACTTTTATAAAACTACACCTGAAATCAATCATATCATCTAGAAAAATTTTCCTCAAAGTCACATTCCCAGACTCCTCAAACCCCTGAAGTCACACTCAGACTCTCCACTCCCAACAGACCACACACAACTTGTCACAAGCACCCCTCAGAGTGGAGTGGACTTGTAACAAAAACTATGCTCTGGCGTGTCCCCTACCCCAGGGATATCTTCAGGTCATCAACTGTGCCCTAGGCAATTGCCTAGGCCTGGGAGCAAAGTGTAAGTATAGGTTTTCACCACTCAACACAATACAAAGTCCAGTCAGAATTCTTTCAAAAACATGATAATAGTTTTATTCTGCTCTTGATGGTCACAAAGAATAAAGCATACATGTCATGCATGCAGCACTTCACAGAATCCAGTTTTCAAAAGTGAAGGAAAAAAAACTAAACAGATCTGTCTCACCTGAGACTATGCACTCTGGCTCAGCACAGAGACTAGGTTGGCATTTCAGAAAGAAAAAAAACCCAAAACTTTTCTTTTGTAGCAGGGTTCAAGAAATGCAGGATATTTTTACAGTAAGCACATGATGTCCCATCATATCTTGTAACAGCAGACAGTTCATATTCTCCTGAGCTAGCCACAAGACTGTTTGTCTAAGGCTGCTGAGTGCCTGTGTTCTGTCTCAGTTAGGCAGCATAGCTGAGAGAGATTCTGTAATTGCTCTCCCCAGCCATGGCACACACAGGGAGGTTTAGCATAACAGAGCATTCATACAGTTCCATATACTTTAGCTCAAGCGTTCTATGGTCACAACAGTAAATCTTTCAGGTAAGTATTCTCCTCAGAAAACCTACAGTTTAGCTTCCATGTCAAAGGAGCAGAACACACAAAGCACTCTCTGCTCAGAGAATGGGAAACAAAAAAAATCAATGGCTGTTTTCCAGCTACTCACTTTTCAATTAATGTCCATGGGCTGTGCCTGATCCTCAGTAATGGAGCCAGCTTCCTGCACTTCCATTCCTTCCAACAACTCTAGAAAATGACCAGTAGAAGTGGGAAGGCTTTCTTCCACCTCCTGCATGGGCCAATCTGGGATGTCGGCCACTGCTTCGTTGTCCCAAAGCTCTCGCACTGCTCTGGGCTGCTGGAGTGACTCAGCCTCATCATTCTTTCCTCCTTCTTTTTGCTTCAGCCTGCCTTTAATCAGCCCACAGCCAATCCCCTTCAGCCTGTAGAGGGGGATGGCCTTTGGTTCCACTGCAGGCTTTCCTTGCCTGTTTTGCCTGGGTTTTCTAGGCTCAGCTAGTTTCTCTTTGCCTGCCCTAGCTGACTTATAGACAGGATGCCAATGTTGCAAGTCTTCCTGCCCCTGATCCGGATCATATGGGCAAGGGAGGTCAGCCTCAAATTGGTCCCCAGAATTAATCTGGTCAGCTATTCTGCACAGGATCCTATTAGGGGCAAAACTAGTACTGGTACTAGGTTTGTCACAACATACACCTGTATCCTATAAGGGGTTCCCTGCTGTCTAGCAGCTGGGGCAGAAGTGATTCTTAGTTATTCTTACCCCATCAGGTTTTAATTTCAAAATATACCACTGCTAGGGTTAAATTGAGGGTAAAATGTGAAACGTCCACTTTTGGCAGCTTGAACTTAGCAGCAGTACAGCAAAAACATAAGCACATAAGAATACCCATACAGTCCAGTTTCCTGTTTCCACAGTGGCCTATCCAGGTGATAACTACTTGAGAGAAACCCAAATAATTGGAACATTCCATGCAACGGATGCCTGGGTTGACTTAATTAAAACATCAAACAAAGACAGTAAAAAAACTTTCATACAATATCATCTTGAAAACAATAGCTTGGTCACATATCTCTCATAGTTGTTTACATTATTTACTAATATAACCATAAGCCATCAGAAATGGCACTATTGTGTAACAAATACAGGTGTCACAGACATATTTCAGCTGCTACGCTTCCTCATAGGCTTTGGTTTAGTTATAAATTTTCTATAATTTTATACTTATATTTATATATATATTTTATATCCAAATTTATATTTATATATAATAAGCTAAATGTGAACATAAGAACATAAAAAATGCCTCTGCTGGGTCAGACCTGAGGTCCATTGTGCCCAGCAGTCCACTCACACGGTGGCCCAACAGGTCCAGGACCTGTGCAGTAATTCTCTATCTATATCCTTCTATCCCTTTTTCCTGCAGGAAATTGTCCAATCCTTTCTTAAACCCCAGTACCGTACTCTGCCCTATTACGTCCTCTGGAAGCGCATTCCAGGTATCTACCACACGTTGGTTAAAAAAGAACTTCCTAGCATTTGTTTTGAATCTGTCCCCTTTCAACTTTTCTGAATGCCATCTTGTTCTTTTATTTTTTGAAAGTTTGAAGAATCTGTCCCTCTCTACTCTCTTTATGCCCTTCATGATCTTATAAGTCTCTATCATATCCCCTCTAAGTCTCCTCTTCTCAAGGGAATAGGGCCCAGTTTCTTTAATCTCTCAGTGTATGAAAGGTTTTCCATCCCTTTTATCAGACATGTCACTCTCCTCTGAACCCTCTCGAGTAACGCCATATCCTTCTTAAGGTACGGTGACCAATATTGGATGCAGTATTCCAGGTGTGGGCGCACCATCGCCCGATACAACGGCAGGATAACTTCTTTCATTCTGATTGTAATACACCTCTTGATTATACCTAGCATTCTATTCGATCTCTTAGCGGCCGCTGCACACTGTGCCGTTGGCTTCATTGTCATGTCCACCATTACCCCCAAGTCCCTTTCTTGGGTACTCTCATTCAATAACATCCCTCCCATCTTATAGTTGTACCTCGGGTTCCTGCTACCCACATGCAATACTTTACATTTTTCAACGTTGAACTTCATCTGCCATCTCGTCGCCCATTCCCCTAGTTTGTTCAAGTCCCTTTGCAATTCTTCGCAGTCCTCTTTAATCCGAGCTCTACTAAATAGTTTGGTGTCGTCCGCAAATTTTATTATCTCACACTTCATCCCTGTTTCCAGATCATTTATGAATATATTAAATAGCAGCAGCCCGAGCACCGAGCCCTGCGGAACACCATTCGTGACCCTCCTCCAGTCTGAGTAGTGGCCCTTCACCGCTACCCTCTGTTTCCTACCCGCCAACCAGTTTCTGATCCATCTATGTACGTCTCCTTCCACCCCATGGTTCTTCAGTTTCCAGAGTAGACGTTCATGAGGAACCTTGTCAAAGGCTTTTTGGAAATCTAGGTATATGATGTTTGTGGGGTCTCCTCTGTTCGTCCGTTTGCTATTTCCTTTGAAGAAGTTCAATAAGTTAGTTAGGCACGATCTCCCCCTGCAGAAGCCATGTTGGCTGGTTATCAGAAGTTCGTTTCTTTCAAAATGTTCATCGATGTTTTCTTTTATCAATGCTTCCACCATTTTCCCCGGTACCGAGGTCAGACTCACTGGTCTGTAGTTTCCCGGGTCCCCTCTTGATCCCTTTTTAAAGATAGGCATGACGTTGGCTATCTTCCAATCCTCTGGGATCACGCCTGTTTTCAGGGATAGGTTGCAAATTTGCTACAGTAGTTCCGCTATCTCCTCCTTTAATTCCTTCAGAACCCTTGGATGGATTCCGCCCAGCCCGGGGATTTGTCAGCTTTTAGTTTTTCTATCTGCCTGTGCACATCTTCGAGGCTCACTTCCATGGATGTTAATTTTTCTGCTTGATTTCCATTGAAGAATTGGTCAGGTTCCAGTATGATGGTTGTGTCTTCATTTGTAAATACAGACGAAAAGAACATGTTAAGTCTTGACTCGATTTCTTTCTCCTCCTTCACCACTCTCTTCCTGTCTCCATCGTCCAGCGGTCCCACCTCCTTCCTAGCCGGCTGCTTCCCTTTAACATATCTAAAGAACGGTTTGAAATTTTGTGCTTCCCTGGCTAGCCTCTCTTCATACTCTCTTTTGGCTTTTTGAACCACATGGTGACATTCTTTTTGGTACTTCCTATGCTCTTTCAAGTTCCCCTCAGTTTTGTCCTTTTTCCATTTCCTGAATGAATTTTTCTTATTGCCTATTGCTTCCTTCACTATTTTAGTTATCCAAGCCGGGTCTTTTGTTAGACTCTTTTTTTCACCCCTTTATGAATCTGGGGATATACAGATTTTGATCCTTGCTCACAGTGTCCTTGAAAAAAGACCAGGCATGTTCTACCGTTTGCCATTTTTTGGAAGTGTTCCTAAGTTTCTTCCTTACCATTTCCCTCATTGCTTCTTAGTTGCGTTTCCTGAAGTTAAAAGTTGTCTCTATGGTTCTCTTACCTTTTGGTTTTCCTACCTCAACCTTGAACTTTATCATATTATGATCGCTGTTTCCCAACGGTCCCACTACTTCCACTTCCTTTGCAGATCCCCTTAACCCATTTAGGCTTAAGTCCAGAGTGGCATTTCCTCTTGTTGGTTCTCTAACAAGCTGCTCCATGAAGCAATCTTGTGTAGCCTCCAGGAATTCTGTCTCCCTAGCACATCTTGAGCTTCCAAGACTCCAGTCTATCCCGGGGTAGTTGAAGTCTCCCATAATAACTGTGTTACCGCTTTTGCATTCTTGCTTCATCTTGGCTTCCATTTTTTCATCGATATCTCCGGTTTGCCCTGATGGATGATAGTATAAGCTCATCTTTATTTTAGGTCCTTTCCTACCTGGTATTTTAACCCATAGTGATTCCAGCTTGTTGGTCATCTCTGCTGTGTCCATTCTTGTTGATTGTATGCTTTCTCTTATGTATAGGGCTATTCCTCCTCCTTTCTGTCCTGACCTGTCGTGGCGATAGAGCTTGTACCCCGGCAGTGCTGTATCCCATTTGCTTTCCTCATTCCACCATGTTTCAGAGATTCCAATTATGTATATGTCCTCTGCATTGGCTATGGCTTCTAATTCCCCCATTTTGTTTCTTAGGCTCCTTGCATTAGTATATATGCAATTTAGATCCAGGCATTTTGTTGTCTTCATTTCCTTTCCCTGTGCTTCGGTCTTTAGTGTCTTCTCTTTTGCTACAATCTTTCTAACCTCCTCTTCTGGATTAGTCGACTCCTGTAATTTGTCCATTGTTTCTTCCCAGCCTTGTTTCCCCTTAGTATCTTCACGGGATATCTTCTTCCGAATCATCAACGCTGGGTCGACTGTCGGCTTTCCCCTTCCTCTTAGTTTAAAGCCTGTTCTATTCCTCTCTTGACATTGTTTGCTAGAAATCTAGTTCCCGCCATGTTCAGGTGCAGTCCATCTCTCCTGTAGAGCTTTCTCTTGCCCCAGAACATTGTCCAGTTCCTCACAAAGTGGAATCCTTCTTCCTCACACCATTTCCTCATCCATGCATTTATTGATTGTAGTTCCTCCTGCCTTTTCACATTTGCCCTCGGTACTGGTATGATCTCCGAGTATGCTATCTTCTGGGCCCTCATCTTCAGCTTCCTTCCCAGAATCTTAAACTGTTCTATCAGTGTGCTTCTTCTATAGTCTCTCCTGCTGACATCATTCGTCCCGATGTGAATCATTACTGCGGTCTCTTCCATCTCTGCTCCTTCCAGGATCTTTCCAATTTTGTCCACGATGTCCTTGGTTCTCGCTCCTGGGAGGCAGGTCACCAGTCGATCCTCTTTCCCTCCTGCTACGTGGCTGTCCACATTCCTCAGGATCGAGTCTCCAACTAGGATCGCTGACTATCCCTTCTTCAATTTTCGCTTTGGTCTCAGGTCGATGTCCTCGGTGTGCTTCGCTCTTTCTTCTTCTGGGCATCGACTAGCCAATTCCTCCCCCTCTTGCGGTATTCCTCTGTGGCTGTCTTCTTTGAGGTCATCTGCTTCTTGTTCTCCCTTCCATGTTGGTGCTAGTGTAACTTCATCTTTCATCTGGAGTTCGTTCTCTTCCACCCTTCTCCTGTATGCTCAATGAATTTCTCGAGTTCCCTGACTTCCTCCTCGATGTGTCTCTCACTCATGAAGTCTTCAACTGTCCTGATTGGGTCCTCTGTGGTGTAAAGTCCTTCTAGCTCCTGTATCTTGTCCTCTAATCGCTTGACTTCCTTCTTCAAGCTTTTCAGCTCCTGACACCGACTGCATACATATGACTGTCTCCCCAAGGGGAGGTAGTCATACATATGACAGCCCATGCAGAACACTGGAAAGCTCATCTTCTGGCTTCCCTCTGCTTCCATTGTCACTCCTACTTTAAGATAACTGTTAAGATTATGTGTTCTTTCTGTTCCTGTTTCCTTCTGCACCTGCTTCTTGCCTTGCTGCTTTCTTCTTGTGTGTGCTGCCTACGCTCTACCTTATCTTATTTTTGCTTGTGTGTTTGTTCCTTCTGTGCCTGCTTCTTGCCTTGCTGCCTTCTTGTGTGTGCTATCTTTGCTCTGCCTTACCTTACTGGTGCTTGTGTGTGTTCGTTCCTTCTGCGCCTGCTTCTTCCTTATCTGTAACTCTGATTAGGCAAATCGCCAAAGTTGAACTAGCAGTTTCTGTTTATTCTGAAATGCGCATAGCCTTTGGACTTTTCTCTAAAAACTTGTTTACACTTTTTTTAATGCATCTATATTAACCACTGTTACCACATCCACTGGCAGCGAGTTCCAGAGCTTAAATATTCTTTGATTGAAACTATCCCTCTCTTTTACTAAGGTGCGCTAACCGATTAGTGCACGCTAATCGAATTATTGCATGCTAAATGCTAATGTATAGATAGACTACCATGCACGCATTAGCATTTATCATCAATGACCTAGAAGAAGGAACATCCAGTGAGATCATCAGGTTTGCAGACGTCACAAAACTATGCCAGGCAATCAGATCACAGAAGGATAGCGAGGAACTCCAGAGTGACTTGTGTCAGTTAGAGAAATGGGCGGAGAAACGGCAGATGAAGTTTGATGTGGAAAAGTGCAAAGTAATACATTTAGACAGAAAGAACAAAGGATACGAGTATAGAATGTCAGGTGCAACTCTGGGTAAGAGCGAACAAGAAAAGGACCTGGGTGTAGTGATAGATAGGACCTTGAAACCATCGGCACAATGTGCGGCAGTGTCAAAGAAAGCAAACAGAATGTTAGGCATGATAAAGAAAGGAATCACGAGTAGATCGGAGAAAGTTATAATGCCACTTTAAAGAGCAATACTTGGAATACAGACCACACTTGGAATACTGTGTCCAACATTGATCTCCCACCCTAAAGAAGGATATAAAACTGCTGGAGAGGGTGCAGAGACGAGCAACAAAGCTAGTAAAAGGTATGGAGAACTTGGAATATGAGGAATGACTTAAGAGACTGGGATTGTTTTCCCTTGAGAAAAGAAGACTGTGAGGGGATATGATCGAGGCTTTCAAAATACTGAAAGGAATCAACAAAATAGAACAGGAAAAAAATTATTTACAATGTCCAATGTGACACGGACAAGAGGACATGGACTGAAGCTAAGGGAGGACAAGTCCAGGACAAATATCAGGAAGTTCTTCTTCACGAAACGAGTGATGGCACTTGGAATGCTTTCCCAGAGGAGGTTATTGCGTAATCCACCATTCTAGGATTTAAAAGCAAACTAGATGCACATCTCCTTACGAGAGGCATAGAGGGATATGGATGACTAAAATTATGCCAGGTGTACACCTGGCTGGGCCTCTGCTTGTGCGGATCGCCAGACTTGATACACCAAAGGTCTGATCCAGAGATGGCAGTTCTTATGTTCTAATATCTATTAGCCCGCACTCCAGATAATCAGTTAGCACACCTTAATAAAAGAGGGCCATATTTCCTCTCCTAGTTTTCTTCTTATCTCTCCCATTACATCTTCAGTGTATACAAAGGGAAAAATACTGTAAAGGATGCCTAAAGTTAAACGCCCATAATGTGGATGTCCAGCAACTTAGGTGTTCAATCATATCATATTAGATAATAAGCCCAATTAACAACTTTAACAAGAAATAATTGGTACTTAGACGTCCAAAGCTGTAAGCAATTCACAAATTAGGCATCCATAATTTCATTGACACCCATCAGAAAAAGCTAAGCCTAAAAGTTAGGCATGGGCATGGCATAGGTGTGACATGGGAGTGGCTTCAATTTGGACGTTCAATTACAGAATCTCATGCTTCTCAGCGCCCCAATGCTAAAGGATGTCTAAATTTCATTTGTCCTTTACAGAATTTGCCCCATAGAGGTAAAAAATCAGTTTGAATTTCTTTGTAGAGGAAGAGAAAGCCAAGGCCTTTTTAGAATCCTGTCTGGTGGTTATCGAAGTATTTTATCATTTTGATTTCAAAAAGTCTTGGATTATCCTAAAATTCATTTTAGTATTCACTTTATAAAATCATTGCGGCAGTGGTCAGTTTTTCCAAAGTGCTGTCCAATAAAGGTAACATCCTAGTTGGGATTTTAATTTTTAATATATCTGTGTAAGATGATCCTAGTCTTTAGCATTTGGCCTGTTTCACCAACTTTGAAATGTTTTGCTTCATCTGAAAATTTAATCACCTCACTTGTCATTCCAATTTCTAGATCATTTATAAATATGTTCTTTCTTTTACTAAGGCACACTAGCTGATTTAGCGCATGCTAAATGCTAAGGCATCCTATAATATAATTACATTACATTACATTAGTGATTTCTATTCCGCCATTACCTTGCGGTTCAAGGCGGATTACATTCAAACTAAAAAACAGGAATTACATACAAATTAAAAGGAATAGGATAAGCGATGACATAGAATTTTTTTAAGGTAATAAACATTGGATAAAGAGTTACCAAAGGGAAGTGGAGGTCTTTAGGAGGTAAGAATATGGTGAAATTATGGGTTTTAGATAGCATTTGATAGGTAAAAGTGTTGTTAAGAGTAAGAGATTTTAAGAGTGGGTGTGGTTAGGACTGTTTCAGGGCTTTCTTGAAGAGTATAGTTTTTATTTGTTTTCTGAAAATCTTGTAGTCTGGGGTGGTTAACAGTAGGTTGGAGATTTGGTTATCCATTCTTGCAGCTCGAGTGGCTAGGAGGCCGTCGTATTGTTTTGACCGTTTTACTTCCTTGATCGGGGGAGGTGTGAAAGGGGAGTGCGTTTTTCTATGTCTGGTTGAGGTTGCTTGGATGAGGCGATTGTTTAGGTAGGCTGGGCTGTTTCCATTTAGGGTTTTGAATATCATGCAGTAGAATATAAATAATATTCTTTCTTGGATTGGTAGCCAGTGTGAGTTGATGTAGGCTTCTGTGATATGATCATGTTTCCTCAGTGAGTAGATGAGTCTCAGAGCAGTATTTTGGATTGTTTGTAGTTGCTTGGTCATCGTGGCAGGGCAGGGGAGGTAGAGGATGTTGCAGTAGTCTAGCAATCCTAGGATTAGGGATTGCACTATGAGCTGGAATTGTGATCTTTCAAAGAATTTCCGGACTTGTCTCAGGTTTCTCATTATTGCAAAGGATTTCTGTATGGTTTTATTTATTTGCAGTTGCATAGTGCAGCATCTGTCTATTGTCACTCCTAGTAGTTTTATGGTGGTTTGGATTGGATAGTTGATTGAGTTAAGTTCTAAATTGGTTATAGTTGGGACTTTGTCATTTTCGAGGAGGATGAATTTAGTTTTATCTGGGTTGAGTTTTAGTTTGTGTTCTTTCATCCAGGTTGTAACTGTTTCTATTGTTTGGTGTATTATGTTTGTCATGGTGGTCTTTGGCTGATCATATGGTATGAGGATGGTGATGTCATCCGCATAACTATAGGTGGTAATGCCTAGGTTATCCAGGTATGCCCCGAGAGAGGCAGTGTATAGATTGAAGAGAGTAGGGGATAGTGGGGATCCCTGTGGTACGCCGCAAGGGTTTGACCAAGGATCTGATTTTTCTTTGTTTGATTTTACTCTGTAGCATTTTGCACAAGCTAAATTGGCTAGTGTGCCTAAGTAAAAGAAGGGGTAATTTTCTTTCTTTAAGGCGCCTTGAAAGGGAAGGAATAACAACTTAAATTTAAATTTATTTTGACTCCTAGTTCAGCTATCAGATTGTTGTTTTCCTTATTTAGAGTTGTATTTAAATTGGATCCATTGAGGACTTGAGATTGTTTAAATTATGATTTATAATTCTATTTGTTTATTTTCCTATAATTATATCAATCTTCTACAATCTTTTCTGTACAAGAAGTGTTAATTCTTGATAATATGTATTAAACGATAAATAAAATTTTATAAAACAAACATATTGAACAGGATCGGCCACAGCACTGATCCCTGAGGGACTCCACTACTCACCTTTCCTTCCTCTGAGTGACTTCTATTAACCACCACCCTCTGGTATCTGTCCGTCAACCAGTTTCTAATCCAGTTCACCACTTTGGGTCCTAACTTCAGCCCTTCAAGCTTGTTCAAGAGCCTCCTATGAGGAACCGTGTTAAAGGCTTTGCTGAAATCTAAGTAAATTACATCTAGCATATGTCCTTGATCCAGTTCTTTGGTCACCCAATCAAAAAAATCAATGCAGTTTGTTTGGCACAATTTACCTTTAGTAAAGCTATGTTGCCTCTGATCCTATAACCCATTAGATTCTAGGAAGTTCACTATCCTTTTTTTCATCAACACTTCCATTATTTTTCCAACAACCAAAGTGAGGCTTACCAGCCTGTAGTTTCCCACTTCATCTCTGCAACTGCTTTTGTGTATAGGGAGCATCTCTGCTCTTCTACAATCCCCTGGAACCACTCCTGTCTCCAGAGATTTGTTGAACAAGACCTGCCAGAACCTCTCTGAGCTCCCTCAGTATCCTAGGATGGATCCCATCTGCTCCCATCACTTTGTCCACCTTCAGTTTTTTAAGTTGTTCATAAACATTTTCCATGAACAGCACAGAATCTACTCAATTTTCTTGTGTAACTTTGTCAGACAATCTCAGTCCTTTTCCAGGATTTTCTTCCGTGAACACAGAACATAAGTATTTATTTAGCTTGTTTGCTTTTTCCTCATCATTCTCCACATATCAGTTCCTAGCAACTTTTAGTTTTACAATTCCATTTTTCATCTTCCTCCTTTCACTAATATATCAGAAAAAAAAAATTTCTCCCTTTTTTACATTTTTTTAAGCCATTTGCTCTTCCACCTGTGCTTTTGCCAGATGTATCTCTCTTTCAGGTTCAGTTTCAAGTATCTCCTTTTCAAGACCTATGTGGTCACCCAGCCTCATGGTTATCTGCAGGGCCGCCATCAGGGCAGTACTACCAGTCCTGCATTCAGGGGCCCAGAGCTGACAGGGGGCCTGGGCTCCTCCAGGGTCCTAGGCCACAGTCTAGGGAGGGGGCGGTCTGCCCCAGGTGCACAGGAGAGAGCTTGACGGTGAACCCGCGGAGTTCAATACATCTCGAGCCGCGAGGCTCATCTTCTGTTCCTACCTGCCCTGCCGCTCACATATAGCCGATCGGAAGTGTTCCCCAAGGTCAGCGCTGACGTTGGACTTCCGGTTGGCTATTTGTGCACGGCAGGGCAGGCAGGAAACAGAAGACAAGCCTCTCGGCTCGAGCTCCGTTTTGCTGAGAAAGTTGCAAAGATGGGCTGGGAGGCAAACGCGGAACACAAAAGGAGGGAGGGAGTGCGTTTTGGACACAAGGCATGAACTTGGGAGAGAGGAAGGGAGGGAAAGAGATGCTGAGGTGGGGGATAGAATGGGTTTTTGGACAGAAGGCATGGACTTGGGAGAGAGGAAGGGAGGGAAAGAGATGCTGAGGTGGGGGAGGGAATGGGTTTTTGAACACAGAAGGCATGGACTTGGGAGAGAGGAAGGGAGGGAAAGAGATGCTAAGGTGGGGGTGGGAATGGGTTTTTGGACACAGAAGGCATGGACTTGGAGAGAGGAAGGGAGGGAAAGAGATGCTGAGGTGGGGGAGGGAATGGGTTTTTGGACACAGAAGGCATGGACTTGAGAGAGAGGAAGGGAGGAAAAGAGATGCTGAGGTGGGGGATAGAATGGGTTTTTGGACACAGAAGGCATGGACTTGGGAGAGAAGAAGGGAGGGAAAGAGATGCTGAGGTGGGGGAGGGAATGGGTTTTTGGACACAGAAGGCATGGACTTGGGAGAGAGGGAGGGAAAGAGATGCTGAGGTGGGGGATAGAATGGGTTTTTGGACACAGAAGGCATGGACTTGGGAGAGAGGAAGGGAGGGAAAGAGATGCTGAGGTGGGGAGGGAATGGGTTTTTGGACACAGAAGGCATGGACTTTGGAGAGAGGAAGGGAGGGAAAGAGATGCTGAGGTGGGGGAGGGAATGGGATTTTGGACACAGAAGGCATGGACTTGGGAGAGAGGAAGGGAGGGAAAGAGATGCTGAGGTGGGGGAGGGAATGGGTTTTTGGACACAGAAGGCATTGACTTGGGAGAGAGGAAGGGAGGGAAAGAGATGCTGAGGTGGGGGAGGGAATGGGTTTTTGGACACAGAAGGCATGGACTTGGGAGAGAGGAAGGGAGGGAAAGAGATGGTTGTGTATACGGGGAATAGAAGAAAGGAGAATTTTTGGTCATTGGGAGGGAGTGAGGTACAGATAGTGGCATACCAAGGTGGGGGAGGGTGGGGGGAGGGCAGTCCGCCCCGCCCCGCCCCGAGTTTACGTCCCAAGGGGGTGCACAGTTGGCCACCCTCCAGTGTTCTCCCTAGGCCAGCAAACTGCGGCTCTTTACCACTTGAGTGCCACCGCCGCCATCGGGAACAGGCCGGCGCCAAGTTCTCCCTGCTTTTTCCTGTGGGGCCGACCAACTCTCACCACTCGCGTCAATTCTGACGTTGGAGAAGACGTTCTGGGCCAGCCAATCGCTGCCTGGCTGGCCTAGAACGTCCTCTCTGACGTTAGAATTGACGTCGGGTGGCGAGAGTTGGTCGGCCCTGCGGGGAAGAGAAGCAGGGCGAACTCAGCGCCGGCCTGTTCCCGATGGCGGCAGTGGCAGCCTATTCCCCAGTGGCAGTGGTAGCATTTTCCCAATGGTGGTGGCATAGGGGAGGGCAGGGAGAAAGAAAGAAAGGGGGGCACAGAAAGCCAGAAAGAAAGAAAGAAAGAAAGGGGGCAGGGTGAAACAAAGAAAAATGGGGCACGGAGAGAGAAAGAAAGACAGACATACAGAATGAAAGAGGGTGTGGGGAGATAAAGAAAGAAGGGGGCAGGGTGAGAGAGAGAGAAAAACAGCAAACAGAAAGAAAGGGGGTATGGAGAGAGAGAAAAAGAAAGAAGGGGTAGGGTGAAACAAAGAAAAAGTTTGGGGAGGGGATGGTCTTGAGGAGAGGAAGCATACAGGAGTCTGAAAGAAGGGAAGAAATATTGGATGCACAGTCAGAAGAATAAAGTGCAACCAGAGACTGATGAAATTACCAAAGGTAGGAAAAATGATTTTATTTTCAATTTAGTGATCAAAATGTGTCTGCTTTGAGAATTTATATATGCTGTCTATATTTTGCACTATGGCCCCCTTTTACTAAACTGCAATAGCGTTTTTTAACGTAGGGAGCCTATGAGCGTTGAGAGCAGTGTGGGGCATTCAGCGCAGCTCCCTGCGCTAAAAACCGCTATCACAGTTTTAGTAAAAAGGGAGGGGGAATATTTGTCTATTTTTGTATAGTTGTTACTGAGGTGACATTGCATAAAGTCATCTGTCTTGACCTCTTTGAAAACCCGTGGAATATAAATGATAATTAACATTTTCTCTGCGTACAGCATGCTTTGTGTTTTTAAAATTTTATTGTTGGTTGATCATTTTGACTTGGCCACAAAGGTAAGGGGGAGGGAGGGAGGGGAGCTGCTGAAAGACATCTAGTAATCCTTGCAGGCTTGACTGTGCAGGGAATTATTTTTGTAAAATCATGTTTTGTTATGTGACTGGCATTATTTAGACTTTAATTTCTATGAATGAATAGAATGAAAATGATATAAATTACTTGCTTGTTTTTATGTGTGTGCGCTGAAGGAAAGTGGAGAGAGAGTGGGCTGAGGACGCTGAAGGGAAATGGGGAAGAGAGAGTGGAGAGAAGACGCTGATTTATAAATTGACAATTGTACAGAATATTGTTTCTTTTTTATATTCATCCATAGTTGCATGTTAATGATGTGCTCATATGCACTTATTTATCATCATAACATATACATCATCATTAACATGCAGCTGTGGATGTGTAAGGAAAGGCTGAGGAGAATGGATGGGAAGGAAGGAAGGTGCACATATCAACATATTGTACATTTTTAACATGCATGATGCAGCTATAGGCAAGCTGAGGAGGATGGGATCATACAGATGTGTATGTTCAGATATGCGCTCAGATGTGTAGTTTTTTCTGATATATTTATTAAGCTTACAGTATTTATAAAAACACATTTAATACTTGTTACAAAAAATATTGTGCAATTGTGATCTACTTCTGGCCTACAAAGGTCAAAAGCGATCCTTAACTGAGATTTTACATTCAAAAGTGAATTATAGCTACTAGCACTATTATTTATTAGTTATTTATTATGCAGATGTTTGTTAGTTTGTTATTAGTTCAGTATTAGTCATATGTTAGTTTAGAATAGATAGGTATAGATTAGTTTAGTTTAGGTTAGGTTAGGGCCCTGCTGAAAGAGACTACCTTGACGTGGTTGCAGGCTTACAAATCTTTTGGTCAAAGAGTGCGGCGACAGAGAAAAGTATGTGTGTATTCGGCCCATGGAAGAACGGGGGGTCTGGGGGGGAAGGGTTGTGTGGGGGGCCCAATAGGATTGCTCAGTAAGGGGCCCAGAAATTTCTGATGGCGGCTCTGGTTATCTGTGGTAGTGTTGCACACAGTGACTATCATCAGAATACCTCTTACACCCCTCACAAAACTAGTGGTCATCTTCCTTTATAAATCTGAAATGACTTTCCAGATTCTCTCAAATCACAGCTCTTGTGCACTAGCCATCATTTGGTGATTGAGTTCCAGATGAGTTAGAGGGGAAAAAATGTTAAGGGGGTTTGAGTAGGTAAGCAATGCAGCACAGCTTAGAAGATTTTTGGCCATCGGAATAGAGGCTTCTGATTATATATAATTTACTGTAAATGACAGAGGATCGAGGAAGCTGTAAGTGCTATGGCACTCCTGACACTCTAGTGGCGCATGCCAGGGCAGGAGAAGGCTGGGGAGGAGAAATAAATAAATTAATATTGCAGGCTATTTCCATGGCACTTCTCTGACACCTCCCGCATCTAATCTCTAGGCAGCCTCTTCTTACATGAGTAATCTCCCAATCCAAATACTGTATCACTATGTACTCCAGACTCCGTCCTCCATCCAGTCATCAAAACTTCTCTGCCTGACTTCCATATACCACTCCTTGAGAGACAAACATTACATCAGAATAGGGCCGGGAGCCTTAGGTCCCACCTGGGGGCGGGACCTGAGGCACATGGGCCTAACCCGACCATGTGCCCAAGGCCCCGCCCCCAGGAGGGACCTAAGGCTCCCGGGCCTATTCTGATTGGCCCAGGCGCCTTAGGCCCCACCAGTAGGCAGAGCTTTGGGACGGATGGGCCAATCCGGCCTCATTGAGTCGTTGGCTGCCTGCCGGACAGGCGGGTTTGGCTCCCGTCTGTCCGGCCAACTACACAAAGGTACGGGGAAGGAGGGTGGGGGTGTCGTGGGGGTCGGCCAGGGGGGTCGCGGGTCGGCTGGGGGGATGGTCGGAGGTTCTTGGGGGGGGCGGTCGTTGGGAGGAGGGTTTGCGTTGAGGGCAGGAGGGCCTGGGATCCCTCCTGCCCGTAATGTAGTGCGGGGTGGGGGTAGGGGGTCGCGTGGCCAGGAGGGTTTGGGCTCCCTCCTGGCCCGAACAACTAGCGGGGGGGTCGCCAGGGCCAGGAGGACTTGGGCTCCCTCCTGGCCCGATATTGTCGGGGAGTTGGGGAGTCGGCGGGGCAAGAGGGCTTGGGCTCCCTTTTGCCCTGATCGTGTCGGGGAGTCGGGGGGGGCAAGAGGGCTTGAGCTCCCTCTTGCCCCGATCGTGTCGGGTGTGCCGCAGTTGGCTGGGGCAAGAGGGCTTGAGCTCCCTCTTGCCACGATCGTGTCGGGGGTGCCGCTGTTGGCTGGGGCAAGAGGGCTTGAGCTCCCTCTTACCCCGATCGTGTCGGGGGTGCCGCGGTTGGCTGGGGAAAGAGGGCTTGAGCTCCCTCTTGCCCCGATCGTGTCGGGGAGTCGGGACCGCCAAGAGGAAGCAGCAGGACACCGGTAGGAGCTTCTACATGATGGGGGGGTCGGGAGCCTGTGGGGGTGCGAGCGGTCCTTCAGGGTGGGGGTGCGGGTGCGGGTGGGAGTGCATGCGAGCAGTCCTTCGGGGTGCGGGTGCGTGCGAGCGGTCCTTCGTGGTGGGGGTGCGAGCGGTCCTGTGGGGGGGGGTGAATCGGACGTCGGGGGGGCATCAGGCTTTCAGGGTGGGGACAGAACTTCAAGGGGAAGAGGAGCGTCGGGGCGGGCGAAAGGAGAGTCGGGGTGGCCAGAGGAGAGTCGGGGCGGGCGAAAGGAGAGTCTGGCGGCGACGGGAGAGTTGGGCAGCATGCGTGGTATACGGGTGTGCGCGGTATATAAAAATTTCTGTACATAGATTTGTGTTTTTCGCGCGCTATACCCGTGTGCGCGTTTTACACGGGTGCGCGTTATCTACGTGAAAATACGGTAATATGTATTGCAAATCCCACAGTGGCATTAAATAATCACTTGAATCTATAAAAGTTAAAAAGCTTTTTGTACTTAGCTTTGAATTTAATTATATCTTCTGTGTTTGAACCTCGGGTGGGACCTATATGTTCAACAAGTTTTGCCCGATGGCTTTTTCAAGAACAAGTCCCCCCTTTTACTTTGCTCCGCAACATCCCAATACTCAGTTTTTGTATAGAAGACTGAGTATTGGGATTTTGTGGAGCAAAGTAAAAGAACATAAGAACATAAGCAGTGCCTCTGCTTGGTCAGACCGGAGGTCCATCGCCCCCAGCAGCCCACACACAGGGTGGCCCATCAGGTCTAGGACCTGTATAATAATCCTCCATCTATACCCTTCTAACCCCTTTTCCTTCAGGAAATCATCTAATACAGTGTTCTTCAACCTTTTTACACCTATGGACCGGCGGAAATAACATAATTATTTCGTGGACCGGCAAACTACTAAGACTGAATTTTTTTAAAAAAAACCATCGCCGCCCCGTCCCCGCGAGGTCGGTCCCACAAACCATCTGATCCCATCCGCACAAGCCTCAAATAGTTATGATTTTATATTGAACATATTTTATTAAACTATAAAAAGAAACAATATTCTATACAATTGTCTTTTATAAATACAAATAATACAGGGCAAAGATCAACAAAACCCCTGTCTCCCCTTCCCTTCACATATATCTCCTCTACTATCAAGAAAACTGAATAAGCCAAATTATTACAGAATGCTACACAAATATCATGTAACAGAATACCACAGTCACACATGACAGGAATGGTGTTAGGGGAGTGGAATTAGGGCAACTGCCCCCTGGTCAGAGAGAGCCCTAAGCCAGCTGGAAGCTAAAGAAGCACTGCCTGGGCTTTGCACTCCCCAGTTATGTCTAGCAAGATACATATTTCAAATCTGATATACTTGAATCACAAGATAGAAATAAAATTATTTTTTTCTACCTTTTGTCGTCTCTGGTTTCTGCTTTCATTGCCTTTTCACTCTCTTCCATCCAGCATCTGCCCTAAGAACATAAGAATTGCCACTGCTGGGTCAGACCAGTGGTCCATCATGCCCAGCAGTCCGCTCACGCGGCGGCCCTCTGGTCTAAGATCAGCACCCTAACTGAGACTAGCCCTACCATCACACGTTCTTGTTCAGCAGGAACTTGTCTAACTTTGTCTTGAATCCTTGGAGGGTGTTTTCCCCTATAACAGCCTCTGGAAGAGTGTTCCAGCTTTCTACCACTCTCTGGGTGAAGAAGAACTTTCTTACGTTTGTACGGAATCTATCCCCTTTCAACTATAGAGATTGCCATTCTCCCTACCTTGGAGAGGGTGAATAGTGTCTTTCTCTACTAAGTCTATTCCCTTCAGTATCTTGAATGTTTCGATCATGTCCCCTCTTAATCTCCTCTGTTCGAGGGAGAAGAGGCCCAGTTTCTCTAATCTTTCGCTGTACGGCAGCTCCTCCAACCCCTTAACCATCTTAGTCACTCTTCTCTGGACCCTTTCGAGTAGTACCATGTCCTTCTTCATGTACAGTGACCAGTGCTGGACGCAATACTCCAGGTGAGAGCGTACAGTGGCATGATAACCTTCTCTGTTCTCTTCAGTCCAGCATCTGCCCCTTCCATTCACTGTCTGTCTTTCCCTGCCATCACTCCTCCTCCCCCCCCAATTTGGTCTGGGATCCATCATCTTCCTTCTGTTCCCCTCATGGTCTGGCATCTCAGTCCTTCACTCCCCCCTGTAGTTTTTAGCATCTCTCTCTTCTCATTTCCTCCACTCAGATCTGTTATCATTCTCTGCTCTCTCTTCCCTTTTCTTCTCAGGTCTTCCTTCTCTATTTTCTGCCTCCATCTAAATTAAATTTTTTCTTACTATTTAGTCCTGTTTCCCTGTTTTCACTGTGTCTACCCACAGCTTGTCACCCCTTTCCCTCATCCCTCCATTATCTTACTATTTTCTTCCCCCTTTATTTATCTCCTCCTTCCATCCAGTATGTGTTCTTTCCCCACTTCCATTCAGCAGCTGCTCTCCCCTCTCAACTGACATCCATCTGCCTTCTGCTCTTTCTCCCTTCTTCTCACTTCCAACATCTGTCCCCTTCTCTCTCTCATCTCCTCCATTCCATCATCTGCCCCTTCTCTCTCTCTCTCCCCCCCCCCAACTTCCATCATCTGCTCCCCTTCCCCTCACCTTTGCGGGTCACTTTCTTTCCCCTGAGGGTGGCTCATGTCAGAGGGGAAGCTTTGGCCGAGCAGAACCGCTTGCAAGGAACAGTGGAACTTACTTGATTGATGTCGATGCTGGGGCCCGTTGCCGTTTGAAGGAAAAAAAAAAAAAGGTTGAAAAAGGGACCTGCAAAGGCGAGAGGAAGGGAGACCTCCAGGACAGCTGCTCTTTGCCCTCCTTCAGCGGCCCAAGAGTCCAGACCAGCAGCGGCAGCTCTGTTTGCTTTTAACTTCGGCACAGAGCTGCCCCTAATCAATAGTTTAGCGCGGTTTCATGAGGCAGCCTCGGGGCCTTTGATAGCCGGCCAGCTTCAATGATGCGATGTGGGCCGGCCTAGCAAAGGCCCCGAGGCTGCCTTATGAAACCGCGCTAAACTATTGATTAGGGGCAGCTCTGTGCCGAAGTTAAAAGCATACAGAGCTGCCGCTGCTGGTCTGGAGGTGCGGAGACAAGGCAGGAGGCAAACGCGGTGGAAGGCAGGAGTCCTGGCACAGCGACTGCAACAGGAAGTTGCAAGTCAGTTGACGCAGGCCTTTCGTTGCAGCGGGGACCGAATTCTTCGCGGACCGGCAAGATTTTTTTGCGGACCGGCACCAGTCCGCGGACCGGCGGTTGAAGAACTGTGATCTAATACCTTCTTGAAACCCAATAGCGTACTTTGTCCTATCACACCCTTGGAAGCGCATTCCAGGTGTCCACCACCCTTTGGGTGAAGAAGAACTTCCTAGCATTGGCTCTGAAACTGTCCCCTCTTAATTTTTCTGAATGCCTTTTCGTTCTTGTAGTTTTTGAAAGTTTAAAGAATCTGTCCCTCTCCACTTTCTCTATTCCCTTCATGATCTTTTAAGTCTCCATCATGTCCCCTCTAAGTCTCAGCTTTTCTAGGGAAAAGAGCCCCAGTTTCTCTAATATTTCAGCATATGAAAGGTTTTCCATACCTTTTATTAAGCACGTCGCTCTTTTCTCAACCCTCTCGAGTATTGCCATATCCTTCTTAAAGTATGACGCAGTACTCCAGATACGGGCGCACCATCGCCCGATACAATGGCAGGATAATGTCCTTCATTCTGGTTGTAATACCTTTCTTGATAATACCTAGCATTCTGTTTGACTTCTTAGAGGCCGCTGCGCACTGTGCTGACGGCTTGATTGTTTTGTCCACCAGTACCCCTAAGTCCTTCTCTAGGCTACTTTCACTCATTACCAGCCCTCCCATTGTATAGCTGTACATCGGGTTTCTGTTTCCTACATGTAAGACTTTACATTTCTCTACATTAAAGTTCATCTGCCATTTATTCGCCAACTCTCCCAGTTTGTTCAGGTCCCTTTGAAAATCTTCACAATACTCCTTAGTCCTAACCCCACTAAAAAGTTTTGTGTCATCTGCGAATTTTATAACTTCGCACTTCATCCCTGTTTCTAGGTCATTAATAAATATATTGAATAGCAGCAGTCCAAGTACTGACCCCTGCGGAACACCACTTGTGGCCCTTCTCCAGTCCGAGTAGTGGCACTTCACTCCTACCCTTTGCTTCCTACCCGCCAACCAATTGTTGATCCATCTATGTACGTCACCTTCCACCCCATGGTTCTTCAGTTTCCATAGTAGGCGTTCATGGGGTAAAAGAAGGGGGGACTTGTTCTTGAAAAAGCCTTCAGGGGAAACTTGTTGAACCTATAGGCCCTACCTGAGGTTCAAACACACAACTAATAGAGATACAGTTAAACTTAAAGCTAAGTACAAAAAGCTTTTAACTTTTATATAAAATGTTTTTGAAAAATGATAAATGCATCATTTAGTTATACGCACGTATGAATTGTATGAAGCATAAAGCACTTTTGAAAAAATATTAAGGTCTGATGATGAATCAAAGCCAAAAAAAATGAAATAGCCTACAAATAATCTGGCTGGTGGTTGGCATGATCTGAAGACTGTAGTTAAGAAAAACAAGCATATGACAAATAATTTATTATTTATAAATTCAAGTGATTATTTAATGCCGTTGTAGGATTTGCAATACAATGGAAATAAAGAATGGCATGGGGAAACATTTTTCCCATCCCCACGGGAACTCAATTTCCCCAGCCCATCCCTGCATGTTTTGTCACTATCTCTGTCCCATTCCTGTCATCTCTGCCTTAACCGCCCAAGCTTATGATTTTAAAGTGTTTGAGGCTTGTGCAGATGAGGACAGAGATTGCAGGAATGGGGCATGGAAAGGTAAAAAAACTCACTGAGAAGGGGTAGGAAAATATGCTTTGTATGTGAAACTGTAGAATTAGATTTTTTTTTTGCTGCTGAAAAGTTCTGAGCCCAACCAATAAAGTTGTGGAAGTCTCCATAGAGGGTTATTCACTTAGGTCCTCTTTTACAAAGGTGCGCTAAGCATTTTAGCATGAGTTTAGCACATGCTAAATCAATGCATGTGCTATCCACTAATGCATCCATAGGATAACATGCACGTATTAGCGTTTAGCATGTGATTAGCGAGCGCTAATATTTACCATGTGCTAAAAAGCATAATGCACCTTAGTAAAAGAGGGGGTTAGTCTAATTATTTTCCACTTACTCATTCTGTAGGAAAAATATGGAAAAAAGTAGAAAATCCATTGTTTAAGGGCTCCTTTTACGAAGATGTGCTAGCAGTTTTAGTGCACGCAAGATGCTAACACGGCATTGTAGCGCATGTGGCATTGTAGCAGATGCTAAAAACGCTAGTGCACCTTCGTAAAAGGAACCCTAAGTGTATTGCCCTCAATGGAGTCTGCTCCAGGTTGGTTGGTTGGGCTCAGACTTTTCACCAGCCCCTCATATTTCTAATAATAAAAAATATTTAAAATAAATAAAAGAGAAACCAATTTTAAACATAATTAAGGTAGGTATGTTCTGTGCAAAAAATGGTTTGCTCTATGAAAACTTGACTTTGCAATCTGATAAGCTACTGAAAATGTAGCTTTCAATTGTCATATTTTTCTTTTTGCAGTTTATTACATTTAAGTATTTGTTGATATCAATATGAATTCACATTTATGTAGAAAATGATTATAGGCAAGAGTAGAAAATAAAATGGAGAAGTCTTACGTGTGGGTAGTGGTATATCTGGAGCATATTAGATATTAGCTTTGATTCCTCAGCAGAAACAACTTCAATGAGAGCAGCAAGTGTTCCAGATGTTTTACAGTTGTAATTAATGATTGCTTTGTCCATTCCTGATAAGATATTCATGAAAACCCTTAGTGCTATGAGTGGATGATTGTGGGAGTCATAAAGGTGAAGCCCCAAAGTGATATTTGGTAAGAGCTCTGAGCGGTTGTTAATTTCCTCCACTGCAAATACAAAGGCTAGGAAGTTGTAGTAGTTGAATTCCCTAAATCTGTAATGAAATTTGGTGTCAGATAATGTAAAATAAACACTAATAAAAGATTTAGAGGCATGGACACCGATTGGAGTAGAAGAGTAGCCTAATGGTTAGTGCAGCAGCCTGAGAACCAAGCAATCCGTGTTTTATTTCTAGTGCTCTTCCCCACAAATCTAGAAAAGTCACTTAACTCTCTATCGCCCCAGATAAAAAAAAAAACAAGTACCAATATGAGGAGCTGCTGAAAAGTTCTCAGCCCAACCAACATCCCCTCTTCCTAATTAAAACATATTCTCCTTCCACACATCATAGTTGCTCCCTCTTCTTCATTTGTATATGCTTGCCCTATGCACTCTAGAAGGCTTCATCATTAAAGGTTGATACTACATTGTTGGGGATTTGTGAACAATTATATGAACCGTCATATGAACCAACATTATATATCAATATTTGTGACTCCAGAATAAGCCACTTAAGTGCCGAAACACTGGCCATATTAAGTCAGGTATTTTTCCCCATTTGGAATAAAGTCCCTGTTGATACATCTCTTTCATCTTTACTCATTGATTTTGAGCATCCAGATAAAGCAGTCAAGATTGGAACTTATCTGATAGTGAGAACATCATGTATTATCATGATAACTAATCTTGGTAACTCAGGACACCCTGGCACCATCCACACAATGCAGAGAGCACTGCAAAAGGTATTCAGAGATGATATTCAGATAATGCCTCTCAATAACCTAATGAGCAGCTTTATCCTGATATTTCATATTAATTTCAAAACCTTCCCCTTATCCTACTCCTTGGCTATCAAAGTTTTGGGAATTTAAATTTAGAATTATTCTTGACAATAAGAAAACAAAGGCCACCTCTTCTCCCACTACATATTGAACAGGATTTTATTGGATGAGGCAGGATGAGTGACAGTTGTGTGATTTAAATAGTTCTGTGTGCTAGTCTTAGGGATGTGGGGAGGTTGAAGGGGAAATATTATGTATATTTGTGACTATTCAATATAACAATAAATTTTACAACATAACCCTAATGTGAATCTGCTAAACAGTGTTACTTACTCCGCAAATTCATCCAACTTAGGGGAATCTCTGAAGGATGTTGGTTTTCTTAGACTCGAAAATAATATGCTTATTATTCCCCCAATTCTGAAATCCCCATTCATGTGATATCCAGATGGTATTAAATAATTCAACCTCACATAAAGCGAACAGCCTGTGAATTTCCATAGGACATAAAAAGGCATTAAGAAAATCCAAATTGAATGAGCTTTCATCTTCAAAATTGTGAAATAATTTAATGAAAAACTTGCTGTGATTGTATTTAAGTTATTGGCCAGGCAGAAGATGTTGCAGGGCTGTCCGTGATCCCACACAAATGCACCTTTAAATCTCTAAAATAAAAAATAAAAAACAAAAATGTGGTCAAATTTTCACACTGGAGGTAGGTCTATAACCAAAGAAGCAGAAATGAAATGAATGAGAAGGGGAGAGGGTCATAGAAGCCTGTTGCTGAGTTTGAGTTTAATTCTCCCACTAAGGATCCAGTAGCTTTATAGTTTCTTCTCCTTAGAGTTTACCCTCAAGGGACTTCTGCTCTAGTTTTGTGCATTTAACATTAAATATAGTTGGCTGTTGTTTTTATTTTTAAAGCTAAACTCATATTAACAGAGAGACAAACATTAATCTGGCTGAAATGTGTGGAGATCAGTATGATGACACTAATCAAGGATATTTCATATGTGGTTAGGGATTTTATGACTGGACACCTGTGCTCAGGTTGGAAAAATGAATCTATATTAAATCTATTTATAAATGCAATAGACATCCACATACCTTAAATAAAAACTAGTATCACATATCCCTGAACAAATGTCCACACAAACCTAAGCAAATGTACAAATGTGCACAAACAACCACATTTGCAAAGAAGAAGAAAATGTGTGTTTGTAGTCCAAAGGTCTTCCCTTGCAGAGGATGGGGTCAATAGCATACTTAGGACCTAACCTGTTAAACTGACCAGAGTCACATTTCTTAAAGATTTCTCATTGAATGAAATTTCACCTGATTGCATCATACTTTTGCATACTGATTGCATCATACCGATTGCATTATAATTCTGCACCTTTTCACAATATCATTTTAAGCAGCCAGCATGGAATGAGCAAAGGGAAGTTCAGTTATGCCAAATTATTAGAGTGTTGTTAAGGTATAAATGGCTTTGTGGAAAATGATGAGCCAGTTCACATACAGTGCTGAATCTTTATTTTCTGAAACAAAATTTAAAAAGATATGGTACAAGGAGACCATAGAGATGATTTTATAAGATCTATGTGCAATTTACAAGTGCAACGTGTGTATTTATGCATGAATGATTTATGCAAACCAGCATGTATATACCAGTAGGAATTTTAGAAAAGACACTATTTACCGTATTTTCACGCATATAACGCGCACGTTATACACGATTTTACAAACCGTGCATAACCATGCGCATTATACGCGTGAGCGCGTTTTATAACTTTTTTTTTACATAGTTCCCCGACGTTCCCCTAACGTCAGAGAAAGGGCGGGACCGCCGGAAGAGGAAGCAGCAGATGCAGAGCTCACAGAAGGGCCGGGACCACCGGAAGAGGAAGCAGCAGACGCAGGGCTCACAGAAGGGCCGGGACCACCGGCAGAGGAAGCAGCAGGACAACGGTAGGAGCTTCTCCATGATGGGGGTGGGGGGTGGTGAGGCTGTGGAGGTGCAAGCGGTCCATCGGGATGGGGGTGCGAGTGCGAGTGCAAGCGGTCCTTCGGGGTGGGGGTGCGAGCGGTCCTGCGGGGGGGGTGAATCGGACGTCGGGGGGGGCATCAGGCTTTCAGGGTGGGGACAGGACTTCAAGGGGGAGAGGAGAGTCGGGGCGGGCGAAAGGAGAGTCGGGGCGGCCAGAGGAGAGTCGGGGCGGGCGAAAGGAGAGTCGGGGTGGCCAGAGGAGAGTCGGGGCGGGCGGGCAGGCGGTATATGGGTGTGCACGGTATATAAAAATTTCTTTACATAAATTACAGTTTCCCGCGCACTATACCCGTGTGCGCGTTTTACACAGGTGCGCGGTATATGAGTGAAAATACGGTATATGCTAATCAATTTAGTTCATAGACTATAATGGATGCGTTAGCATTTAGCGTGCGCTAAATCAGTTTTCACACGCTAAATCAGTTAGCGCACCTTAGTAAAAGAGGCGGATAGTGTGATTTATATTGGGGTTCTTTTACTAAGGTGTGGTAGCCGATTTAGTGTGTGCAAAATGGCTAACATGTCCATAGTATTTTGCCATTTAGGGCGTTCTAATTTTTAGTGCACGCTAAATCAGCTACCGCACCATATAGTAAAAGACCCACATTATTTTTATTATTTTAACTTATCATGGCTCAATAGATTCTTGACAAAGGCATAGTTGCCGAAACACTGCCATGTTGAATCTTCGAGTCCTCACAGTGCTACTATTAATAAAGTGAATTTTGAACTTTACACCCGTGGCTGAATTATTGACATCTCATCCTCATGACTCCTTTGTTGTGCATAAAACTGAGTTACCAAGATACCTGGAAAAGGAATTAAACTATTTTTTTTTTTAAATTCTTTATTCATTTTGAAAACTTACAGCAAGCGTACAGGAATATATCATTAGTAACAACAATAACACTTATAATTCTCATATAATTCTAAAAACATAAAAATTATATCCCGTCCCACCCACCTTCTTTGAAATATTATAATCAATTATATCATAAATATAATATAAACATATAATTTAGTGAAATTTCCAGAAATAATTTCCAGAAAAACTCCCCCTACCCCTCCTATGTGTACATATAGTCATCCAAGGAAATGTTTATTCATTACAATATCGTTCCAATGGCCCCCAGATCTTTATAAAATTATTATAGTTCCCTTTCTGTATTGCAATTGCTCTTTCTATCTTAAAAATATGGCATACCGAATTCCACCAAAATGTATAATTAAAATTAGTATAATTTTTCCAGTTATTGGTGAATTAAACTATTGAAATTAAAAATACAAGGGGATTGGTTGTTAATTACTGTGATCTTTATTTCTGTGTATTGCTGCCTTTGCTCCATTTTAGTATATGAGAGGATATTTGTCTGCTACATTTTTAATGTTGCATTTCTTTTTTCTGATTGTGTTTTCTTAATTTCACTATAAATATTTGAACTAAATTCTTTATCAGTGGGCCTGATATTGAAAACAATTTATCTGGCTGCTGACCAGTTAAATCGCTTGGTCAAAGCTAGCCATTAGAGGCACTGAACCTGCTAAATGCTGCTAAATATCGCTGTTAGCCCCAAACTCAAAGCTGTCTTTGTTGGGGACATTCTTGGGAAGGAGGCAGCACTTGGCCATTTAAGGACTGGATTCTCTAAATGGGACCATAAATATTGGCATCAATATTGGGGGCAACCAGCGAGATTCTAGAAAACTTAGGTTTACCGTATATAATCAAATATAAAATGGGATTTTGGGGCCAAAAAAATTAACCCAAAAGTGGGGGTCCCAGTTAATATTTGAGATAGCACCCCTCTCCCAGACTTATTGCAGGCTGCCACCAGGCTCTGCACCCTGCTCCCCTCCCTGTTCTGTCTGTTGTACGTCCTCTGCCAATCCCACATGGTCCAGAGGTGCAGTGGGCAGGAGCAAGCTTTCCATACTTTTGCCATGCCTCACAGCTAACCCTGACTGACTGTTGATGGCTGCTGCAATTTCTGGCTTCTCCAGCTGCTGAGCGGCACCAAGCAGGAGCGGCTGAAGAAACCAGAACTCGCAGCAGCCACTGACTGACCGGTTTAGCAGCGGGGCAGGGGTGCAGAAAGCTTGCTCCTGCTCACTGCTTCTCTGAGCCACCAGGGATTGGCAGAGAAGGTACAACAGACAGGGCAGGGAGGGGGGACAGGGGCTGGATGCAGAGTCTGACAGGAGAGTGAGGGAGGGGGTTTGGGTGCAGAGCCTGACATGGGAAGGAAGGAACGGGACTGCATGCAGAAGGAAGAGGGCTGGGCACAGAACCTGACAGGGCAGGGGATTTGGTACAGTGCCTGACATAGGAGGGAGGGAGGGAAGGAAGGGGGCTGGATGTAGAGCATGACAGGGGAGGGAGGGAAGGGGGATGGGTACAGAGCCTGACAGAGAAGAGGGTTGGGTAAAGTGTCTGTCAGGGAAGGGGGCTGGGTGCAATGCCTGACAGAGGAGGGAAGGATGGGGCCTGGGTAAAGTACCTGGCAGGGAGGGGGCTGGATGTAAAGCCTGACAGGAGATGGAGGGAAGGGGGCTGGGTGCAGAGCCTGACCGGGCAGGGCACTTGAATATTAAGTTGCCTGACATATTCAAGTCAACCATTTTTCCTCCTTTTGTGGGGGAAAATGGGGGTCTTGACTTATATTCGGATCAATTTATATTTGAGTATATACAGTACTTATAGAATCACATTAGTGTGTTGTTTACAGAATCAGCGATGGACCCCTGGTCTGACCCGGCAGAGGCCATGCTTATGTTCTTATTAAATAATTTGGCTGGTGGTTGCCTGGAACTGAAGACCATAGAGGTACTTAGAAATGCATTATTTGAAAAAAAGACCACTTAGAAATTAAGCACTTTGAAGTTTATTATATGCCGTTGTGGACTGATGGTGTATATTACATAGACAACGTCACAACTGATGCTATTTTAATACATCAGTTTACAGAATCAGGGCATCTTAAGGTGCTAATACTGGTGCCATTTTTAGAATTGGGGCAATATTGAGGCCCTAAGACATTAAGGCATATTGTCATCATGACGTCATTGGTGCAGTGACATATCCAAGAAAAAAGTCTTCAAGAAGGCAAATTTTGATTGTCATGATTCCAGGTTTCTAACCAGCCTGTTCTGAAGAAGAGAACACCATTATTTTGTCCTCCCTGGCTGGAGAAGGAAATATCTCCATCACAGAAAGGCCTGGGAGAACCAGCAAGTTTCCTTCCCCAAAACTGTTTGATTAGAATGTAAGTTCTACTGTGCAGGGGCTGTATCTCGAATGCTTTAATATACAGTACTGTGTACATCTAGCAGTGCTATAGAAATGAAAAGGAGGAAGAGTAGGCCCCCTGAAGGGTACTCACTCTATGTGGTGCCTATTCTACAAAGGAAAATGGATACATACTTTTATTTCTAGAATACTACTGTAATCAGATACATGTACACATATGCAGTTAAGCATATGCATTTCACCAGTCAATTCAAAATGTGGTGGTGCAACTAATATTTTAAGCCAGAAGGTATGGTAGACCAACACTGATTGCCTATTGAGGCACATGTTCAATTTAGATTATGTACAGTGATATATACTATATTTTTACTCCATAAGACACACTTTTTCTGCCCCCAAAAAGGGGGTGGAAAAGGGGGTGCGACTTATGGAGCGAATATACATCTGCCCCCTGGCATTCTGCTGCTGCTCATGCCCCCCACCCAGCGTTCTGCTGCTGATTCTCATCACCTCACCTGCCCTGCCCCACCCTCCACTGCTACTCGCCACCCTCTTACCTGCTCACCACTGCAGGAAAGGACTGGCAGCATGCAATCGGGCCCATAAATCTTGCCCCAACATCAATTCTGATGTTGGAGAGAAGGTCCGGGACAGCCAATCGCTGGCCTGGACCTTATCTCCAACATCAGAATTGACGTTGGGGGATGGCATGTGGGTCCAATTGCATGCCGCCAGGCTTTCCATTCATGGAGTTGCGGCAGCAGGAGTCAGCCGCTTTGCCAGGTCAGCAGTGGCATTGGCTTCAGATGTGCGAGTTGAGTGTGCTACGGTCCAGGAGTGCAGGAGCCTTGTTTTGGTCAGAGGAGCTGGATGTTTGGACTTATGTAGAGGGATCTCTCATGGGATTTTCAGGCTCCTGGGATGTCAGCAGTACTCCAGTTCCTGCGGTGTGGCCTTGAGGATCTTGACAGCCCTTTCCTGTGGCAATTTCAGTGGGGCTGTGTATGTGTGGGGAGCTTGGTGCAGATGTGCTAGTGGCACTGGTGTGGCACGGCCTGGGAGGTGAGCCTCTGGTTATTTGGGGTAGTGGGGTGTTGGTAGGTTGGAGTTTACCAGGGTTTGGTGAAGGGTTTTTTTGTGTTCCTTATGGCGCCTACTAAAAAGTCTGGTTCCAGCGAAGGTAGGGGTTGTGGAGCTTGGAGGGATCATTCTGCAGCGGTGGCAGTGCCTGTTGGCGGTTTGTTTCAGAGGCACAATTTGGTTCAGAATATTTTTTCTTGGTTTTTCTTGCTCTAAATCTACGGTGCGTCTTATAGTCAGGTGCGTCTTATGGAGTGAAAAATATGGTAATGTAATCCATAGAATGGCACCAATGTATATGATAACTATTATATGCACTCCTAAGAGTGATAAAACAGGTAACTTTAGACGTCAATATTTATTGAATTTTTCTGATTCAAAGGAACTAATTTCAAGTTTTCAATATCAATTAGTGATGGTCTGGAACACTTTGCCCTCTTATGATTATTGTTTATTTATCATGAAGGGTATAAAGAAGGTAGAGAAGGACAGATTCTTAAGACTGGCGGGGGCAACAAGAAAAAGAGGGCACTCAAAAAAATTGAAGGGAGACAGATTCAGAACAAATGCTAGGAAGTTTTTCTTCTCTCAGAGGGTGGTGGGTACCTGGAATGCGCTTCCAGAAGAGGTGGTAGAGCAGAGTACGATTTTGGGTTTCAGAAAGGGGTTGGATGAGTTCCTGAAGGAAAAGGGGATTGAAGGGTATAATTAGAGGGGTACTATACAGGATAAAATGTCTTAGTAAAGGATCACTTACAGGTCATTAATCTGGGGGGCCGCTGTGAGAGCAGACTGCTGGGCACGATGGGCCTATGGTCTGACTCAGTAAAGGCGATGCTTATGTTCTTATTTATTGACAGTCTTTATGAATAGCTTCATCTAAGGTGATGTACAGTGGCTGCAGTTTAGCATAAAATGTACTGTTTTGTAAACAGGAAGTTAGTGCATATTATTTGGTAATTTGTAAATTCTGAAAGCTTTTTGAAAAATTCTTATAGATATGAGGTCTTTGTGTATTCTATAGTAATCCCAGATTGTCTGGATTCTTACCTTACATATAAATTCCACGTAGAACTTTCTGGTATATGCAGATAAGAATATTTTTGTATTTGTATCTACCCTCAGAGACCTCCAATATGCCCCCATTAACAATTCTCCCCAAAACTCCAACCTTCCCCAAAAGAACCCTCATGCTCATGTAGATCCCGCCACTCCATGGCCCACCAGTTTAAATCCTTGGGGTGAATCTTCAGTTGCTCTTATCCTTGCCAGCTTCAGGTTCAAAATCTCACAGTACAGTTATGACTACTTAGAGGCTTGCTGAAAACAGAATATTTGTTTCAAACCATGTATACTTATTTAAGAAGTGCACATTTGGTTTGCCACAACACCATTTTGATATCTATATCCTTTTTATGCAGATACCTTCTTGATTTCAGCAGTGTGCTTGCTCCTGATGAAGGAAGGGTGTCCTCTGAAACGGAGCTCTGTTAAGCAATGTCCTGCATGGCACGCTTGAACTGGGCTGTTTCAAAGCTAAGTATATTTCATTATCAACTGTTTCGGATATCAAGCATACAATACATGTACATTCAAACATTACTACTTAAGTCCAGGGATGTTTCACAGCAAGTTACCCATTTGGGTAAATGAATATTAGCAACTTTCTAGGATATCATTCCTGTGTAGAGTTGCGAAAATTGAGGACCTTTGGTACCTACACTCAATTATATTATTTAATCATTTATTTTATTAATTTTCATTGGAGGAGTGTTATACATGAGAAAGTATTTCTTTTCCCTTTCTGCATTGAAAGATTTTTTGATAAATAAGTATATACAATGACAGACAGAGAGACTTCCAGACTTCCCTAGCTGTGGACTGTGGTAGAACGAGGGGTGGTGTGTGATTGTCCAAGTGAGGCAACAGAGATCTGCTTGGTAAAGGGTCTTGCATTACTCCGTAGAGTGTCTGGAAGTAGACAGTTTGTATCAACATTAATGTTGCTGAGAAGACATCAAAATCTGAATATTCTTTTTGTATGTTGAATAGTAGGGGAAAGTATCCTAATTCCTCATTTAAAGAAGGGACCACTGAAGCAGGATTTTGGCCAAAACACTGGCAGTGGTGGGTATCTACAAATAAAGAATATTTTAGTTCTAGATCTATAGGCCTGTGTACTATTTGTGTGATTTACTTGTATTTGTGTACTTATTGACCTCTTTTTAAATATACAATGGGACCAGGCATTTTAGAGAGAAACATGTTCAAGATATGAAGCTGTACCATTTGGGACTTTTGATCATGTAAGTAGCCACATTTATGTATGTAAGTGGAAGTTTTTACTTTGTACATGTCCATGTGCCAGAACTTACTATACAATACAGTTATTCCACCATTAAACCTCTCAGCTCAATGTGGATTGCAAATTTAATATAATGAATAAGAAGTATCTATGAGTCACATGAAAATCATAAATGCTGCGTTTTATAAAACTGGACATCCAAAGGATGCCAAACTGGAAACGTCTATTTTTTTTTTTAGATTTCAGAGTAAGGATTTAAATGTCAGATCGTCCCTTTAATCATTCCTATACACTCCAGCTGCAAATGAATAATTAGTTGACACATATATCTATGAGCTGCTGGAATGGCTGACATCTATTATTTTCTAATGTAGATGTGAAATATCATGCAGAATTAGAATTGTATGCATAACTCTTGGTCCTTTTCAAACCATGTCCAGAGCGCAACTATTTGATGACTCTGCATGGAGTGTTGATACAAGTTTAAGTAGTGTCTTTTTCTGAAATTATTACTTTCATGCATCGTGGGCATACTTCTGTATAGAGCAGGAAACCTAAACAAATCATTGCCAACTAGTGCAGCACTAAATGTGATTCTATAAAACAGGCACAATTCATAGAATTTTGCTTAGTGCCACTTAAGCAACGTTAAGCATCACAAGCTGTCCTAAATTTTATTCATGTCATGGTTTTCTTGGCCTAAATGTGTGCACCTAAGTTAGACCCACAATTGTGCCTGTCAATAAAAGGTGCCTAACTCTGAAATACACCCATGATCTGCCCCTAACCACATCTATTTTTAGATAGGCAGTATGGACAAGAAACTTAACTTTTACAGAATCCTGCCTGCCAAGTTATGTGATTGTCAATTCCAGGCTGCTGGCACTGATGTTTGAAAAGCAGATAGATCAGCTTTTAAACTAAGATGGGGGAGTCAGCATGAATTCAGCCAAGAGAGGTCTTGCCTCACCAATTTGCTTGACTTCTTTGAAGGCATGAATAAATATGTAGATAAAGGCGAGCTGGTTGATGTATTGTAGCTAGATTTCCAGAATGCTTTTGACAAAGTTCTTCATGAGAGGGTCCTGCGAAAATACAACATAAGAATAGCCTTACTGGGTCTGACCAATAGTTCATAATACTCAGTAGTCCATTCTCATGGTGGCCAATCTAGGTCATTAGTACCTGGCCAAAACCCAAAGAGTAGCAACATTCCATGCTACCAAGCAATGGCTTCCCCCATGTATTTCTCAATAACAGACTATGGACTTTTCCTCCTGGAATTTTTCAAACCTTTCTTTAAACCAGCTACACTATCTACTCTTACCACAACCTCTGGCAATGTGTTCCAGAGCTAAACTATTCTCTAAGTGAAAAAATATAATCTCCTATTGGTTTTTAAAGTATTTCTCTGTAACTTCAACAAGTATCCCCTAGTCCTTGTAATGTTTGATGGAATGAAAAATCAATCCACTTGTACCTGTTCTACTCCACTCAAGATTTTATAGACTTCAATCATATCTCCCCTCAGCCATCTCTTTTCCAAGATGAAGAGCCCTTACCTTTTTAGTCTTTCCTCATATGAGAGGAGTTCCATCCCCTTTATCATCTTGGTCACTCTTCTTTGATTGTTTTCTAGTACTGCTATATGTTTCTTGAGATAAGGAGACTAGAATTGAATATAATACTCCAGGTAAGTTTACACCATTGAGCAATACTGAAACATTATACCATTCTTAGCCTTGTTAACTATCCCTTTTTTAATAATTCCTAGTATCTTGTTTGCATTTTTGGCCACTGCCACTCATTGGACAGGTTTCATAGTATTGTCTACAATGATACCCAGATTCTTTTCTTGGGCACTAACCCCCAAGGTGGACCCTAACATCTTCTAACTATGATTTAGGTTATTCTTTTCAATGTGCATCACTTTGCATTTGACCACATTTAATTTCATCTGCCCAGTCTTACAATTTTGCCGGTGCGGGAGGAAGCAGGCACTGGCGAAGAGGAGAGGAGGAAGCTGGGAGAGAAGGCAGTGAGGGAGAAAGCAGGCAACGCGGGGTAGCGGCGAGAGGAAGCTTGGCCCACCCCCCAGCATCACCAGCGAGCCCAGACTCCCCCTTAAAAGAGGGAAAACCGCGGCACCAGGACAGCTGATTCAGCTGGTGCGGGAGACAGCAGGCACCGGCGAAGAGCAAAGGAGGAAGCCGGGAGAGAAGGCAGTGAGGGAGAAGGCAGCCAACGCGGGGTAGCGGCGAGAGGAAGCTCCGCCCACCCCCCAGCGTCACCAGCGAGCGTCACCAGTGAGAATGGACTCCCCCTTAAAAGAGTGGGAGCCAACGGCGCGTAGCCATTCTGCACACGGCGAAGGCACGCAGCAAAGGCGCTCGCCTTAGCGGGAGCGCCTTTGCGAGAGGCCTTGAGAAGGGCCATGCAAAGATATCCAAGGACTCCAGAACACCAGAGAACAGCAGGGAGGTAAGGAAAAAGAGGGCACACGCGCAAGGAGAACACACACACAAGAGCACACACAAAGGAGAACACACAAGTCACACAAGAGAGGGAAGGATAAAGAGGCAGCAGGCTCCAGAAATAAGAAAAGGGTAGGCCCAAAGATAGGACAAGCAAAAAGCAGCAGACGAAGTAGGCAAGAAAGAGACAAGCACAGGAGAAAGCACACACACACGCAAGGCAAGAGGAGAGAGCACCTAGTGGACTGAAAAGAGAAAGAGCAATGGAAGCAGCAGGAACCCAGAGGAGCTTCCCAGTGTACTGCACGGAGTGTCATATGTATGACTACCTCCCCTCGGGAAGGCAGGCATATGTATGCAGTCGGTGTCAGGAACTGGAAAGCCTGAAGAAGGAAGTCGGTAGACTACAGGCCAGGGTTCAGGAGCTGGAGGGACTCCACATCTCGGAAGAACCGATCGAGACAACTGAGGACCCCACAAGAGAGAGCCACATCGAAGAGCAAGTAAGAGAGCTTGAGAGGTTCATCGAGGAGGCCTACAGGAGGGTGGAAGAACAGGATCATCAGCAACGCTGGAATAAGGAAGCTATGCCCACACGAAATGGAAGACAGGAACCAACAGACAGAAGACAGAAGCCATCGGACACAAAGGATGAAGGACCTTATGGAAGAATTGAGCAAACAGAGGAGGAAAAGACTCACCAGAACCCTGAAGGAGAAGTACTGAACCACACCGAGGATACAGACTTGAGATCAATGAGGAAGCTGAAAAAGAGGAAATCAGCAATCATAGTGGGAGACTCAATACTGAGAGAAGTGGACAGTCACGTAGCAAGAGGGAGAGAAGACCGGCTAGTAACATGTCTCCCAGGGGCAAGAACGAAGGACATCACCGACAGAATTGAGAGGATCCGGGAAGGAGCTGAGACAGAAGAGACAGCAGTGATAATCCACATTGGAACTAATGATATCAACAGGAGAAATTACATCAGGACTGCACTAACTGAGCAGTTCAAGATCCTGGGAAGGAAACTGAAGCTGAGGACACAGAAGATAGCATTCTCAGAGATCCTACCAGTACTGAGGGCAGATGTGAAGAGGCTGACCGAAATACAAGCAATAAACGCATGGCTGAGGAGTTGGTGTGAAGAGGAAGGTTTCCACTTTGTGAGGAACTGGACAACTTTTGGGGGGAAGAAAAAGCTCTTCAGGAGAGACGGGCTACACCTGAGCACGGCAGGAACGAGACTGCTGGCAAACAACATCAAGAGAGAAATAGAGCAGGCTTTAAACTGAGAAGAAGGGGAAAGCCAACAGTTGACCTGACGTCGATGGTTCGGACAAGAGTATCCAGAGAAGATACTGAACGGGAACCATGCTGGGAAGAAACAAAAGACGAACTACATAAGTCTAAGGATCAAGAGAAACTAGAGCACAAAAAGAAGAGCAAACAGCAGGAGATAGAAAAACAGGTGAAAATGAGGAAACAGGTTGAGGATGAAAAGACGCGCCTAAGACGCGGCTCTCTGATCATTTCCCCCACTTGTTCTCCCTTCCCTTAAGTTCTCTCAACTTGTAATTCTCTAATCTTTTGTAAACCGCATAGAACTTAACGGTACTGCGGTATATAAACTGTTATTTATTATTATTATTATTATTTATTATTAAATCAGGGCCTGGCAGCTCGTGAGGGAGATGGCAAGAGGACAAATCACAGGGAAAAACAGCAAGAAAAAGAAAACACCAGGACTTAAATTGCTTGTACGCTAATGCAAGGAGCTTAAGGACCAAAATGGGAGAACTGGAAGTCACAGCCAAAAAAGAGGACCTAGACATCATTGGAATCACGGAAACATGGTGGAATGAGGAAAACAAATGGGACGTTGTATTGCCAGGGTACAAACTCTATAGAAGAGACAGGACTCACAAGAAGGGGGGAGGAATAGCACTATATATAAAGGACGCCATTCACTCAACCAGAGTGGATACGGCAGCAAAGGTGGAAGGATTGGAATCATTATGGGTTAAATTACCAGGAAGAAATGGACTTGACATAAAATTGGGACTGCACTATCGTCCACCTGGACAAACAGAAGCAAACGATAAAGAACTGGAAGCAGAATTGAGGCAGGAATGCAAAAATGGAAGTGTGATGGCAATAAGGGATTTTAACTACCCCAGGATAGACTGGATTATTGGAAACTCCAACTGCGCGAGGGAAACAGAATTCCTAGAGGCTGTGAGGGACTGCTTCATGGAACAGCTCCTCAGCGAACCAACGCGAGGGGATGCCACTCACGACCTAATCCTCAACGGGCTAGGGAGACCTGCAAAGGAAGTGGTAGTAGTAGAACCACTAGGAAACAGCGATCACAACATGATCCAGTACAAATTAGAAGTAGGAACATCAAAAGTGAAGAGAACCACAGCGACTACGCTCAACTTCAAGAAAGGGAACTACGTTGCTATGAGAGCAATGATGAGAAAGAAACTCAGAAACAGCTCAAGAAAGATGGAGACCATGGAGAAAGCCTGGTCCCTATTCAAGAACACGGTGCAAGAAGCACAAATTCTGTACATTCCTAGGTTTAGGAAAGGGTGCAAAAAAAATCGAACAAAAGACCCGGTATGGATAACAAATGAAGTGAAGAAAGCGATAGGAGACAAGAAAAAATCTTTCTGAAAATGGAAAAAGGACCAAACCGAGGAAAACTAGAAGGAACTATAGACCTGTGAGTCTTACGTCTGTCCCCGGCAAGATGATTGAATCACTGATCAAGGATAGCATAGTTCAGCACTTGGACACACACGACTTGATGAAACCCAGTCAACATGGATTCAGGAAAGGGAAATCGTGTTTGACGAATTTACTCCAATTCTTTGAGACCGTGAACGAGCAAATTGATAGTGGAAAGCCGGTGGACATAATATACTTGGATTTCCAGAAAGCGTTCGACAAAGTTCCACACGAAAGACTTCTCAGGAAACTACAAAGCCATGGCATAGAGGGAGATATACAAAGATGGATAGGCAAATGGCTGGAAAACTGAAAGCAGAGAGTGGGCATAAATGGGAAGTTCTCTGACTGGGAGAAAGTGACTAGTGGTGTACCCCAGGGCTCGGTACTTGGGCCGATCCTTTTTAATATTTATATCAATGACTTGGAAAACGGAACATCCAGTGAGATCATCAAGTTTGCAGACGACACAAAACTCTGCCGGGCAATCAGATCGCAGGAGGATAGTGAGGAACTCCAGAGCGATTTGTGTCGGTTAGAAAAATGGGCGGAGAAATGGCAAATGAGGTTCAACGTGGAGAAATGCAAGGTAATGCATTTAGGCAGTAAAAATAAGGAATACGAGTACAAAATGACAGGTGCAACTCTGGGAAAAAGTGAACAAGAAAGAGACCTGGGTGTACTGATAGGACCCTGAAGCCGTCGGCACAATGCGCGGCAGCGGCAAAGAAGGCAAATAGAATGTTGGGCATGATAAAGAAAGGAATCTCGAGTAGATCGGAGAAAGTAATAATGCCGCTTTATAGGGCAATGGTCAGACCTCACTTGGAATACTGCGTCCAACATTGGTCTCCCTACCTAAAGAAGGATATAAAACTGCTGGAGAGGGTGCAGAGACGAGCAACTAAACTAGTGAAGGGTATGGAGAAACTGATATATGAGGATCGACTTAAAACACTGGGATTGTTCTCCCTTGAGAAAAGGAGACTGCGGGGGGATATGATCGAGACCTTCAAAATACTGAAAGGAATCGACAAAATAGAGCAGAGAAGATTATTTACATTGTCCAATTTGACACGGACAAGAGGACATGAAATGAAGCTAAGGGGGGACAAGTTCAGGACTAATGTCAGGAAGTTCTGCTTCACACAGAGAGTGATGGACATCTGGAATACTCTCCCAGGGGAGATTATTGCGGAATCGACAGTCCCAGGCTTCAAAAGCAAACTAGATGCATATCTCCTTGAGAAAGGCATATAAAGATATGGTGGCTATAAAATAAACCAGGTGTATACCTGGTGGGGCCTCCGCGTGTGCGGATCGCCGGACTTGATGGACCGAAGGTCTGATCCGGAGATGGCGCTTCTTATGTTCTTATGTTCTTAAACACCAAAAAGAATGTCACCGAGTGGTTAGGAAAGCAAAGAGAGAATACGAAGAGAGGCAGGCTGGGGAAGCAAGAAATTTCAAAATGTTCTTCAAATACGTTAAAGGGAAGCAACCGGCGAGGGAGGAAGTAGGACCGTTGGATGATGGAGACAGAAAGGGAGTGGTAAAGGAGGAAAAAGAAGTAGCTGATAGGTTAAACAAGTTTTTCTCATCAGTCTTCACAAGCTAGAACACATCCAATATACCAGAACCCGAAGAGATCATAAGTGGAGACCAAGAAGAAAAACTGTCACAAATAGAGGTAAGCCATGAGGATGTCCTCCAACAGATAGATAGATTGATAGATTGATTGAAAAGTGACAAATCACCATGCCCGGACAGAATCCACCCAAGAGTATTAAAAGAATTAAGAAACGAAATAGCAGAAACACACCGACAAATTTGCAGCCTATCCTTGAAAACTGGGGAGATCCCAGAGGACTGGAAAATAGCAAATGTTACACCTATCTTTAAAAAGGGATCGAGGGGTGACCCTGGGAACTACAGGCCGGTAAGCTTGACTTCAGTTCCGGGCAAGATGGTAGAAGCGCTGATAAAGGACAGCATCTATGAGCACATAGAAAAAAATGGACAAATGAAAGCGAGCCAGCATGGCTTCTGCAAGGGAAGATCGTGTCAAACAAATTTACTGCAATTCTTTGAAGGGATAAACAGCCAGATGGACAAAGGGGAACCCGTAGACATCATTTATCTCGAATTCCAAAAAGCCTTTGACAAGGTACTCCATGGAAACTGTGGAACCACGGGGTGGAAGGGGACGTATACAGATGGATTAAACACTGGTTGGCAGGCAGAAAGCAAAGGGTTGGAGTGAAGGGCTACTACTCGGACTGGAGGAGGGTCACGAGCGGTGTTCCGCAGGGTTCGGTGCTCATACCGCTGCTCTTCAATGTATTTATAAATGACCTAGAAACAGGGACAAAGTGTGAAGTTATAAAATTTGCGGATGACACAAAACTCTGTAGCAGGGTTAGAACCGCAGAGGAATGTGAAGAACTACAAAGGGACCTGAACAAACTGGAGGAGTGGGCTCAAAAATGGCAGATGAACTTCAATGTAGAGAAATGCAAGGTCATGCATATAGGGAAAAAGAACCTGATGTTCAGCTATAAAATGGGGGGGATTAGTACTAGGGGAAAGTAACCTTGAAAAAGATTTGGGTGTGCTGGTGGATACAACAATGAAGTCAACGGCACAATGCGTGTCAGCCGCAAAGAAAGCAAACAGAATGTTGGATATTATTAAGAAAAGGTATTACAACCAGAACAAAAGAGGTCATCCTGCCATTGTATCGAACGATGGTGCACCCGTATCTGGAGTACTGCGTCCAATATTGGTCGCCGTACCTTAAGAAGAACATGGCAATACTGGAGAGGGTTCAGAGAAGAGCAACGAAAATGATAAAAGGTATGGAGAACCTTCCATACGCAGACAGGTTAGAAAGGCTGGGGCTTTTCTCCCTGGAAAAGCGGAGACTCAGAGGAGACATGATAGAGACGTTCAAGATCCTGAAAGGCATAGAGAAGGTAGAGAGGGACAGATTCTTCAGCCTATTGGGAACCACAAGAACAAGGGGGCACTCGGAGAAATTGAAAGGGGACTGGTTTAGAACCAATGCTAGGAAGTTCTATTTCACTCGGAGGGTGGTGGGCACCTGGAATGCACTTCTGTAGATTGTGATAGGACAGAGTACACTACGGGGTTTTAAAGAAGGATTGGATAAATTCCTGAAGGATGCGGGGATTAAGGGATACAGATAGAGGTAGAGATAGGATTATGAAAGGGTATAGATAGAAGCATAAAGGGTAATAAAGGGTTTTAGGCAAGGATCACCTTACAGGTCATGGACCTAATGGGCTGTCGTGGGAGTGGACTGTTGGGCGCGATGGACCTCTGGTCTGACCCAGCGGAGGCAACTTCTTATGTTCTTATGTTCTTATGTCTGCCTGCAGTTTTTCACAGTCTGCATGTATTTTAACAACTTTGAACAGTTTAGTGTCATCTACAAATTTAAATACCTCACTTGTCATTCCAATTTCCAGATCATTTATAAATAAGTTAAATAGCACTGGTTCCAGTACAGACCGCTGCGGCATTTCCTCCATTGAGAAAAATGACTATTTAAACTTCCCTCTGTTTTCTATCTGATAACTAATTCCTAATCCACAATTGAACTTTGCCACCTATCCCATGACTCCTTAATTTTCTCAGGAGCCTCTTATAAAGAACTTTATCTAAAACTTTCTGAAAACCTAGATTCACTACATCAACCAGCTCACCTTTATCCACATGTTTATTCATACCTTCAAAGAAGTAAAGCAAATTGGTGAGGCAAGATCTCCCTCAGCTGAACTCATGCTGAATCATTCTCATTAAATCATGTTTGTCTATGTGTTCCACAATTTTATTTTTTATAATTGTTTCCACCATTTTGCCTGGCACTGAATCAGGCTTACTGATCTGTAATTTCCCGGATTTCCCCTGGAACCCTTTTTAAAAATTGGCGTAACATTGGCCATCCTCCAATCTTCAGTTATTACAGACAATTTTAGTGTAAGGTTACAGATCACTACAGCAGGTCAGCAATTTCATATTTGAGTTCCTTTAGCATCCTGGGATGTATAATATCTAGACTAGGTGATTTTTCACTTTATAACTTGTTGATTTGGTTTAACACATATTCCAGATTCACTGAGATTTCTTTCAATTCCTCTACATCATCACCCTTAAAAAACATTTCTGGTTCAGATAGATCTCTGGCATCTTCTTCCATAAAGACCAAAGCAAATTATTCATTCAGTCTCTCCTCTAGGGCCTTATCTTCCCTGAGCACCCCTTTTGCTCCTTGATCATCCAATGGTCCCACAGATTCCCTCACAGGTTTTCTGCTTCTGATGTACTTTAAAAATTGTTATGAGTTTTTGCCTGTTTTGCAAGTTTATCTTCATAGTCTTTCTTAGCTTTCTTTATCAATGCTTTGTGTCTAACTTGCCAGTGCTTGTGTCTCTTATGTTATTCATTCAGATCCTTTTTCAGTTCTTTAAAGGATGCTTTTTGGGGCTCTAATAACCTCTTTCACTTCACCTTTTGATTATATCGGCTTTCATTTCCTCTTCTTTCCACATTTGCTGATATGTGGAATACATCTAGTCTGGGCTTCCACAATGGTATTTTTAAATAACATCCACACCTGGTTTACAGTCCTAACCTTTGCATCTGATCCTTTTAGTTTATTTTAACTATTTTCCTCATTTTTTCATAGTCACCCTTTCAAAAATTAAATGCCTCTACACTAGATGTATTTTGTGATTTTGCTCCTGGTATCTGCTCAATTTTAATCATATTATAATCACTGTTTCCCAGCAGACCCGACACAGTCATGGGATATGAGGCAATGTTCAACAGTGTATTAAAAACTGGTTTTCAGACAAAAACAGGGGGAAGGGTTAAATGGTTATTTTTCTCAGTGGAGGAGGATAAACATTGGTGTGCTGCAGGGATCTGTACAGGGATTGGTGCTGTTTAACTTATTTATAAATGATCTGGAATTTGGAACTACATGTTAGGTAATTAAATTTCCAGATGACTCTAAACCAGGGGTAGGGAACTCCGGTCCTCTAGAGCCATATTCCAGTTGGGTTTTCAGGATTTCCCCAATAAATATGCAATAGATCTATTTGCATGCACTGTTTTCAATGCATATTCATTGGGGAAATCCTGAAAACCCAACTGGAATACGGCTCTCAAGGACCAGAGTTCCCTACCCCTGCTCTAAACTGTTCAAAGTTGTTAAAATGCATGCAGACTGTGAAAAACTGCAGGAAAATCTTAGGAAACTGGAAGTCTGGGCATCCATTAGCAGTCACTTACAATTCTCTGGTGCCCAGCGACACTAACCCTATCCCAGTAGACAGATCCTGGACAGTCTTTGAGCATATATCTGAAGCCCAGGTCTCTAAATTGTGCCACAAATTAAGATCCTGCAAATGTGCCCTGGATCTGTTCCCTTCCTACCTTTACAAGAAAATTCCCGTGCAGGCTATTTCATCTCTCACCAGACTTATCAACTCATCCTTACTATCTGGCCTATTTTCTGTACAAATGGGACACATTGCCCTGACCCCACTTCTGAAAAAAGCTGAACTAGACCCATCCTCCCCTTCCAACTATCATCCTATAGCAAATATTCCTCTCCTGACCAAAATGCTCAAGGCTATTATATCCACTCAGCTCTCATCTTACTTTGAGAGATTCTCCATTCTATTACCTTGCCAATATGGCTTCAGACCCAATTTCAGTACTGAATCCCTGCTGGCTTCTTTAATCTCAAAGATTCAACAACTTCAATCTTGTAATAAGTTTGCTATCCTACTACAATTCGATCTATCTACAGCCTTTGATGTTGCCACCACGATATCCTAATTTACTGGTTATCGACATTTTTACGATCTTGCTCTTACACTGTTAACATGAATGGAACCATGTCTTCTCCTTGGAGTCCGCTATGTGGTGTTCCCCAGTGATCACCTCTGTCCCCTATTCTTTTCAACATTTATATGTCTTCTTTGAAATTCTTCCATCTATCTCCCTTTGAAACTCTATTTACATAAGCAGATGACATACTTGTCTTTCTCGAGATAGATTTGAACCTCACTAACCTCACCAAAAATATAATAGCTTGCATAACGAAACTTCAATTCTGGGCCTTCTCTGTACAAATGAAGCTGAATGAGTCCAAAACAAAACTACACTGGCTTGGCCCAAAATTAGATCAGTTACCCATGCTCATTCCACTACATTCTGGTCCCACACTGCAGATTGAATTCTCAAGCAAAGTTTTGGGCATCATTATTGACTCTACACTTTCCTTTAATGATCATCTCAACTCTCTGGTAAAAAAAATGTTTTTTTTAGTCTTCACATGTTGAGGAAAGTGAGATCCTGCTTCCACCAACAACATTTTGCTGCCCTTGTACAATCAATCATTCTTTCCAGACTGGACTATTGTAATTCCATGTAAGTATAACCAATAAAAATCTTCAAAGACTTCAGCGGATCCAGAACACTGCGGCTAGGTTGATCTTCGCAAAAAGCAAATTTGACCATGTTTCCCCGCTTCTGTCAAAACTTCACTGGCTTCCAGTGATTTCTAGAATTCACTTTAAATGTACCTGTCTAATATTCAAGATCCTACATGGTATTCTTCCTCCCCTAATTCCACTATCCTTGAATTCTTCGAGACCTGACACTACCAGATCCGCCCACAAACTCAAATTATCTTTCCCCTCATTAAAAGGTATCATGTATGCAGGTAAATTAGGGAAATCCCTTTTCTTCAAATTCACTCAGATTTGGAATAACCTCCCTGCCCCACTACTTAACCTAGGCTCATTCCAATTATTTCGAAAGCATCTGAAAACCTGGCTTTTCTCGAAAACGTAAAGCTATCTATTTAAAATGTAAAGTTAGCTATCCTCTTCATAAACTCTAATTTCTTATTATGTCCTTCCCTCATTTATTGAAATTCCCTGTAAACCGTGTCAAGCTCTATCTTTATGGAGATGATGCGGTATACAAACTTAAGGTTTAGTTTAGTTTATTTTAATATCTATTATAAGGTGTTAATGCCAGTAAAACATATAAACCCATTAGATGGCTTTTTAAAAAGACTGATCCTTACAAAGAAAAAATGCACTAAAAAGAATTGGTGAAAACCAGGATATGAACAAAGAAGTTGAGAGTCTACTGTTGTAAGAATTTAATGTAATAGCCAAATATATTGCCATCCATTTGAATGCAATACAATTGATCATTTAGGCATGTTTCTGCCATGTTAATATGTGGGTTGTGAAAATAACCACCTACATGTTTTTTGCCACCATGATGGCCCCATGCATTTAAAATAAAAATATAAACTATTTAGAGAGTACCTCAATATTACCACTATCAGGATAATTTCCCAGTCTATTCTTGTTCAGCCCTCTTGAGGCCACTGAATCCACAGCTAGCTTTGGCCGCGTTGGTGTTTTGAATCAATTCAAGGCCATTCAAGGAAGTTTAAGTCAATTTATTTTGTTATTATATATTTCCTGTTGTTTCTGTCAGGCCTCAACAGAATAATGTAGCATTTGGGGATAAAGATACACCCCAGAATTCCAGAACTTGAGACCAGAATACCAAATATCTCCACTGCTACCATATACTTTCCCCTAGTGCTCAGGTATGTTGGGATGAAAGAAACCCAGACACTGCAGAACATCAACATGCTGAAGGTGATATGCTTGGCCTCATTAAAACTGCCAGGTAGATTTCTTGCTAAAAAAGCTACAATAAAGCTGATACCAGCCAGAAATCCCAGATAACCCAGAACACAGTAAAATGCAATTGCTGACCCTTCATTACATTCAATTAATATAGTCCCAATTTCCGATTGAATATTTTGATGTGGAAATGGAGTAGCGGTACCCAACCAGACAAGGCATATGATAACTTGAAGAAGGGAACAGGAAAAGACTATAGAGTATGAAACCCTGGAACCCATCCATTTCCGGAGCTTGCTTCCAGGCTTGGTGGCCTGGAAAGCCATGACCACAGTGACTGTTTTTGCTAGGACAGAGGAGAGAGAAATGGAGAAGGTTATTCCAAAGACAGTCTGTCGGAGAATACAAGTCACTTCTTCAGGATGGCCTATGAATATCAATGAGCAGAGGAAGCAGAGCATGAGAGAGACTAAGAGAATATAGCTTAGGTTTCGGTTGTTCGATCTCACAATGGGAGTGTCTTGGTACTTTATGAAGATTCCCAGAATGACAGCAGTGATAAGAAAGAAGAAAATGCTGATAAGTGTCAAAATGATTCCCAAAGGTTCTTCATGGGATAGGAAGCTTATCAATTTTGGGACACAGACATCTCTTTTTTCATTGGGCCATTGTTCCTCTGGGCATTTCATACAGTTGTTCATATCTAAGAAAAAAGAATATTTTCTTATCATCTCAAAATTGATATCAGTGTAGGAGAATAACTAAGGGCTCCTTTTATGAAGCCGCGTTAGCGGCTTTATCACACGTAACTTTTTAGTGCATGCTAACCCCCGCGCTCTCCAAAAAAACTACCGCCTGCTCAAGAGGAGACTGTAGCGGCTAGTGTGGCCAGCAAATTTGCTAGTGTTATTACGCGAGTTAAACCGCTAACGTGGCTTCGTAAAAGGAGCCTTTAATATTGCTTTTTTAAAATTTAAAGATTTTTTCTCTGATATGTAGGTTATGCTAGAATGTATGGATGAGCGTGATTTTACTGCAGGTCAACCATATATGAAGAATAAATAGGCTCTTATTCCGGGTGTATTTTGAAGAGATGTGGAGGATCATTTTCAATATGATGTCTAAATCTGATTTTGGACATTTTGGGAAAAATCAAAAAATCCAGTTGAGAAAATGACCATTTTCAAAGAAGAAAAATATATATCTTGATTGTGTTGAGTTAAAAAAAGAACTATTCTAAAACAGAAACCTTGAAGAAGTGGAAATAAGTTGTGTACCATGAAACGCTGGCCGCGTTGGTGTTTTGTGAAGTGGCTGATGCACTATAGTCTCTGGCTACTTGGAAAGGAAATGGCTTAAAGCTGTTACAATCTAAAAGTTTGAACATATCAGATAATTACTGTTTGGAAGTGATTCCAGACTCAGTCAGTTTTTCTCATAGTGAAGTACTATAAGATTCAGAGATGATATAGGTGGCTAAAAGGATATACTGTTAATCCTAGCCCCTTTTGAAAATAAAAAAATGGTTTGATGTAATGAAGATAATGTTTACATAAAAGAGAAAAGAACTTTGTATAAGAAATAAAAAAGTATTAAGTAGAAAATAATTAAAAATAGGGAGGGTGGTGGTTAGAAGCCTATGATTGAAACTAAGAGCAATTACAAAGTTGAATACTAATACCGATTGATGTAGATACTCTAAATTTGAGGCTATTCTTCCACCTTAAAATTAAGACATGCGTATGATGAAGCTATAGGGTTCTTTTGGTATGTATTCAAAGGAATAGTATACTGTATATATTAAGTAATTTTCAGTGTTAAATCCATTGAGAGTTAAATATAATAGTGATACATATTATATTCACATATATATTATTTAATCTCATTCATTGCTTTAACATTTTGTTTTATTTCTATCTTTTAAATTCTCCAGAATTCTTTTTTCAACAGTTCCTCCTCTATATCTCTTCTCTTCTATCTTTCAAAGTACACAGTTCAGTTAGATTGTTAATTTTCTCATCTTTTCTCTTTTCTTACTTTGCACTCCCTTACAGATCTCTTGGTACTTTAGTTAGATTGTGAGCCTTCGGGACAGTTAGGGAACTTCTAAGTACCTCTCATACTTATAATTTTAATGTATATTTTCTGAAAACCGCTTAGAACCTAACGGATGTAGCGGTATATAAGAAATAAATTACATTACATTACATATATTTTGGACCTGGGGCAATGAAGAGTTAAGTGACTTGCAAGGGGCTGTAGTAGGAATTCAACCCAGTTCCCCAGGTTCTCGGCCTGCTGCACTAAATACTAGGATTCTCCTCCACTATATACTTCTGAGTTTAACTAATAAAGGATGGGCATTCCTATTAAGATCTACTGGGTTTTTCTAAGGAACCAAAACTGACCATTATAGAAGAGAAAAGCCCCGTTCTATAAGTGGTGCCTAAAACATAGGTCTCGAGAAATGCAGTCCATCGCATATGCCAATCTTAAGTTAGGCATATATCAAATGGTGCCTAAAGTGGACTTAGCCAATAGGCATCCTAATCTTAATTGACCCTATTTATTCCAAGGTTATTTTGGTCTAAATTTAGGTACCTAAGTCCAAAACAGAAGCCTGCATGCCAAACACACCCACAATCTGCTTCCCTTGTTGGTGCCTTGGACTAGGTACTTAATGAAAGTGGTGCTAATTGATGTCAATTAACTTTTTAAATATTTAAGGGCTAGATTCACTAAGCAAAATAATTGTGCACCAATCGGTTTATGACCCTTTTGTGACCCCGACCCGATTCACTAACCTTCTGGCCGATCCTGTCTGTACCCAATCTGATCCGTGCATGCAAATGAGGGGAATGGCATGCAAATCTAGAAAGGCAGTGATTCACCAACATTTTTCAGGCACACCGACTGGGCTGGCCAATCTGAAACCAAGCGACTGATGAGGACCAGTCGCTCACACTCATTTCCTGCTCTCTTCCATGCTGAAATACCAGCCATGAAAAAAACTTTACTCTCTGATGCCCTGCCTGCTTCTTGTGTTCAAGTAGCAAACCTGCTTCTCTGTCCGCTAAACCAGTCTGTGGGAAAAAATGCCACCCGACTCTCCTGCTCTCTACTGCCTTTTCCCATAGTGCAGCCCCACTTTAAAATCACAGGCTCACACTGCGGGGCAGGTTTCATATTCAGCTCCATAGTCTGGCAGTTCCCTTCCTCGGCTTTTTTAAGAGGCTGCAGAGAGCCCCTTTGGGAGACGAGATAGGACCCGGCTGCCTTTGCTATCTTCGCCTATCTTTGCTGCCTTTGCCTGCCATTATTTCTCCAACCCTTACCCCTTTTTTGACCTCACTGGTGCAGGAGAGCGGTGCATGCATGGATAGCATGGACAGCCATCAATGATGGTCTGTGCATGCATCGCAATTGATCTTCAGCGATCTGTAGGATCGCTTTTGTGTGTGTTTCCAATTAGGTCATATGCATGGGGAGCCTTTAGCAAATGGGTCACCCAGCAAGACTCGGAAATGGATCAGAACAGGATTGGACAGGTAAGGAGGCTTTAGTGAATCTAGCCCTAAGTCAGGTGTCAAGATCGGTTAGGTGCGTCGATCTAGGTGCCCAACTTAAGATGTCTTTTAAAGAATCTGGGCCAAAATGCTAGACTGGATGGTCCATTGGTCTTTTTTTCAGTATATATTTTACAGGTTTCTTCTAAATCTCAAAGAGCATCATTCTGAATAACCTGCCAGCATGAACCTCATGTGCTACACATCACTCACCAGTTTCATTGGAGATTTCTCCACTTGGACAGGGAATACAGTCATAGCAGCAGACAGGCTTTCCTTCCTTAGTTAATTTCCTGTAGCCAGGAGCACAGCTCTGACTGCATCTGGATTCTGGAGGTGTCTGAAGGTGGAGAAAAAAACAAATTCTATCTTCAACTGACAGTGGACTGTAGCTTTTAAAATGTAATATTACTTGTCTGTCAAATCATGGAGCTATTCAGACCTTTTCTTCAGATATCACAAATTGTCCTTTAGAAATTTGTTTTCATAAGATTCTATCTAATGTAGCCATATTTTACTGACTGAATACATAAATTGTAGGAAGTTATATTTAACTAGTTAAAAAGAAGCCATTTCTGTAGGGAGTTATTTAGGCCAGAAACAAAAGCAAGAAACTGATGGCAGATAAAGATTATATGGCTTGTTCAGTCTACTCATCCATGCCATGTACTATCCATTCCTCTTTCTGAGAGATACTATGTACTTGTTCCTGAGAACTATCTCTCTTTAGTAATTAATGTTAATGTTAATATAATTTAGAATGTAAACCGCTGTTGTCTGTAACATGGTGGCGCAGTATAACAAATGCTAATAAACATAAATATACTTGTCCCAAGCTTTCTTGAATTCAGTTATAGTTTTCATTTCCACCACCTTCATCGGAAGGACGTTCGATGAATTAACCACCATTTCCATGAAAAATATTTTCTCGGGGAAAATTATTTTCCTGAGAAAATACTTTCAAGTTTATTTTAAAAATGTGATTAAATCGCTTTTTTTAGAATTTCAAAGCCATGTATAATAAAATGGGGAAGACAGACAAACTATTTGGGAGATAGTAACCTGAACTTGGACAAAGGTAGACTGTAAAACAAAAGGAAAATGGGAAGAATTACAATCAAAATAGGAAATAGAACAAAGAAGGAGAAAAACATTTGTTACCCCTTCATGCCAAAGCTGAAAAGGACTCACAACCTATGCACTAATGCCATGAAAGTATTTAAATATCTCTAACAAATCTCCTCTTTCCTGACTTTCTTTCAAATTACACACCCTGAGATCTTTATATCTGCCCCCACACATTTTTCAAGGATAAGCACTGAGCATTTTATTAGTTACTCGAGAATGGCAAAAGGATCGATACCTGCAGTTAACCACGTCTTAGGGATGGAGATAAAACATGTAGGAATAGGGATTGTATAAGGACAGAGCCCACAAGGATGGGCCCAGGGACAAAGCCAATTATCTTCCTAGATGAAGTAGAAACACATGCAGCTGAATTTTATTAAGGTTGTACCAAAACCAAATCAAAATGGAAGGCACTATTTGTGATTTATAAACAGCTATACAGAATATTGTCCTTTTTAATACTTTAATATAATAATATTTAAATATGAAATCATAAGTTCTTGTGGCTTATTCAAATGAGAATAGTGTCCATGTGGACAGGAACAGAGCTCAATGTGATGGGGGCACAGCCTCCAGGCTGTGGTGATGGGGACAGAACTCAAAGAGATGGGGTGACTGACTCCATCCTGTTAATATATTTTTGAAGATAAAGTCTTAAGAACTATATACAAATAATAAAACGTTAGCGGCGCATGCGCTTTTAAAAAAGCGTGATTACTACTGATGTGGTGTGTGATCCGTGGCCGTGTTCCATTTTAGAACCCGGCCAGGGATCACTCTGGCCACTCCCCTCCTCCCGCCCTCACCAACCCGAAGCAAGCTCAACACACCTCCCGCCCTTACCTCACAAACCCGAAGCAAGCTGGAACATACCTTCCGCCCTCGCTCACCGCTGCTGCCGCTTCCATTGCCACTGATCATCCTCTTCGGGCAGCCTGCAATCGTGGGTGGCTTTGGCGGGCCTTGCAGGCCGCTTTCTGGCCTCGGTGGCACGTTCCCTCTGACGCACGGGATCGCGTCGGGGGAAGCGTGTTTCCGGGTTGGGGAGCGGCCTGCGAAGTTCGCTGGGGCCGGCCACCACGATCACGGCCTGCTTTGAAGAGGAGCAGGCCAGAAGATGCCGGGATGGAGGGAGGATAAACAGGGGGATTCATTCAGGGGGCCAGAGGGAGAGGGAAAGGGGGCTGCTTTGGGGGAGGGGGGTGCTGAGGGGAGACAGAAGGGGCCATGGAGAGATAGGGAGAGGGAAAGGGGGCTGCTTTGGGGGGAGGTGTGCTGGGGACAGACAGTTTTGCTCTGGGGAAGACAAGGGGCCATGGAGAGATAGGGAGAGGGAAAGGGGGCTGCTTTGGGGGGAGGTGTGCTGTGTACAGACAGTTTTGCTCTGGGGGAAGACAGAAGGGGCCATGGAGAGACAGGGAGAGGGAAATGGGGCTGCTTTGGGTGGGAAGTGTGTTGGGGACAGACAGCTTTGCTCTGGGGGGAAGACAGAAGGGGCCATGGACAGACAGGGAGAGGGAAAGGGAGCTGCTTTGGGGGGAGGGGTGTGCTTAGGGCAAACAGCTTTGCTCTGGGGGAAGACAGAAGAGGGCCATGGAGAGACAGTTAGGGAGAGGGAAAGGGGGCTGCTTTGGGGGAGGTGTGTGCTGGGGGCACACAGCTTTGCTCGGGAGGGGGGAGACAGAAGGACACAGACAGCGGCCAAGGAGAGAGAGATAAAGAAACACAGACAGACACATCTATTCTAGCACCCGTTAATGTAACGGGCTTAAAGACTAGTATACAATAATCTAAATGAAGTATCAGAAATCTTATACAGGGGCATCATTGCTTCCTTTTTCCTACTGGCCATTCTTCTTCCTTTGGACTCAGTCATCCTTTTATCTTTTGATGTTGACTGTTGTATCATCTTAAGATAATCAAATACAATTGTACCCAAGTCCTGATCCTCTTAAATGAACCCTTTTAACTGTATCTTTCCCTTTGGTTTTGGCAGTTCAAATGTGTGATCCTATATTTCTTGTTATTAAATCTTAGCTGCCAAAATACAGACCATCTTCAAGCTTTGCTTGGTCCTTCCTCATGTCATCCACACCATCAGGGAAATCTACCTCATTACAGATTTTGGTGTCATCATTAAAAAGGACAATCTTACCACACAACCAAGGCAGAATTAATTAATCGAGGGCCCCTAGGCACACAAGTAAACTGGACCCCCTGCCCCGCCCCACCCCACCATGTGCCCAGGCAGAAACAGGAAGCTGCATCAGAGGGAAGCTTTGGGCAAGCAGCACCGCTTGCAAAATGATAGTTCCCGTTGCCTTTCTTACCCACGTTGCTTGCTTGTCTTACTTTTTGTCGATGAGGGGCCCGCATTGCCGATTGGGAGGGGCCTGCATTGCCAATTGATGCTGGAGGGGACCATCCCCATTTGGAAAAAACAATGTTGATGCCCTCCTTCATCAGGCCGTAGGTACGTGCCTACTGGGCCTATTGGTTAATCCTGCCCTGCACACAGCCCTTCAGCAATATCACAAAAATGTTAAAAAGGAGTAGCCCATGAACCTAGGGCAGGTAGATTTACATTATTGATCCAGCAGGGTCTCATGATCTGATTCCATTTGTTTTCTTTCAGCACAGCTTATTCTTCCCCACTGACAGATACTTTAGATGCCTCAAAGCATTTCATCAATGTATTTCTCAGTGTCAAGGGTGCTTCTCAATTTTGCTACCTTCTCTATCTGTTCTTTCATTTCTTTTATGAGGGCTTCAAGCTGAAGACATTTTGGCCAGGATTCTATAAACATGTCCTGATTGTCGGAAGAACCCAACTGCTGTCTAACCAGCCAATCAGGACACACGTTTTTTTAAAAAAAGCTACCGAGGCAGGCCAACTACATTGGAGGCACCTCCGGGAGCATAGGGAGGCCCACAAGTCAACCTAAGGCTAGGTGTAGGAGTGGTTTGCCCCAGAAACAGCCTTAGGCGAACCTAGGTGGCCGTATATGTCTCCCTAGGCCAGCGTTCAGGGCTTTGCAGGATACTCCCCAGTACTATGCAAAAGGTTCATTGTTAATCTCAAGTACTGGTATTTAGGAGTCATGTATTCTATGTAAAAGACTAAATGGGCAGGGTCCATTAAATCTATCTGCAGACAGTTCCCAGGGTCAAATTTGATTAATATAATTTCCCAGAATGCTTTATTGAATTGTGGACCTGCCAGTACATTAAAGCTGACAAACCATGCCTACTTTGGATGTTGGTACTGGTAGACACCTCAATAGATGTGATTTGGATGGTGTTCTTTGTAGGCATCCAATATGGTCAATTACTGCACTGTTTATCATCAATTAAAGCAATTAAGTTTGGTGGTGGTATGGAAATTCAATTTAGTTTCCAGGCACATCATCTGGAGGCTCAAGGCTTGCCTCATTTGTCTTCAACTTGCTAGTATCAAAGATGAGCTCTGTAAACTTAAGCAGGAATTGGAGGCAATTAAAGCAGCTACTATCACCCCACACAAATACTGTATACTATTTTTCCACCACTCACCCAAAGAATAAAACAACCCAGGAATAACAATCACAGTTAGCTCTGTTAGACTGTGCCATACAACACAGAAACATCCACCTTCACAATTGTTTCCCTTAAATAATTCCTTTCCTCCATTAGAGCATTGTGATGCTCAAGATAAAAAAAACTGAGGAGGAACTAGAAACAGTTAAGATAACTTGTGAAGTAAATCACCTGCAAAACATCTATAAAAAAGCTCAAATTATGAAAGTATTGCTGCTAGGGGATTCCATCTTCAGAAGGATTAACCTTGAAACACAGGATCAGGAACTCAAAATAGTGAAATAGGATTCTCAGTTACCAGGAATGCCAGACAAATACTGACTGTAATTAGGGAAGAAGCAAAGATTTTGAACTCTGATATTATTATCCACTGCTGTACAAATAACTGACTTACAGTGCAGAGCTTTTTGGGAGCTGGGGGAGGGGATAAAAGCCCTTTTAATACTGTAGCATTTCAGAAGTACTGCCTACTTATGGAAAGGGAGAGGAAATAGTACAAAATACAGAGAACTTCAATAGGTGGCTCAAAGCCTGGTATGTATAGAATGTCACACCCACGCTCTTGAGCTGCATTGTGAGCCCCCGGGATCGTGATAAAGTTCTCTGGCCCGGCGTGTCCCTTACCATCAAGGGACCCTTCAGGATATTTCCTGGCTTCCTATCAGCCTAATAAGGGCATGCAAGGGAAGAGTCCAAGTCAGAATGCATTAAATCTTAGCTTTATTATGGTTACTGGTTTCACCAATCAAAAAGATAGGCTTCTGCTCAGCAATTTCAAAACAAACATTCATTCACCTTTGGTAAACATAAGCTTCCCAATCAGAGGCAAAACTCTCAAATCCAGTGTCCAGGTTTTGTAAGTAAAGTCTTATTTAGTCCCCTGCCTCTGGACTTTCTCAGTATTCTGATGCACAGTCCTCTTCACCAGAGCAGGTAATTTAAGAACATCAGTCTAGAACATTTACTAAGCTGCTTGTGCTCCAGCAGCTATGCCAGTTCATGGGCATGTAAAGCCCAGAAAATAAAAGAAAACCTCCAAATAAAACTGAGCAACAAAACAGGCAAGCATGTCACATGGTTTATCTCCAGCTCAACGTTTCCCCAAACAAACTGTTATTCTGTAAGTAGGCATAACACTCACATGCACAGGTTTTATAAGGAAAACCAAGTCTGTGGAGAAGTTTTCTTTTGGATAACCTTGGCTCTGGGAATGTGCAGGGCTCTCAGAACGTTTCCCTGCTGACATGTTACTGTGATTAAATTTGCACAGCTGTGGGGGAGGAACGTACCTGGCTCAGCCTAGCAGCTAACAGGAAAATATCTCCAACATTTGTTAGGCTCAAAATTAAGGCTTTCAAGCACAAACTTAATGTTCAATATAAAAGGAGAGAAATACAAATCCCCTTCAAAAGCAAACACTGTCTTCTCTGGAGGCTTAGAAAATGTAGGCAAAGCCACAACACATATCTCTCACTGCATTTCAACATCCATGGGAAAAACCTCAGGTCCTACCGGACTTTCCTGCATGTCCATTGCTTCCCCTGGGTTTTCTTCCCAACTCTCAGAGGCAGAAGCAAGCTCCTCTGCATCTATCATATGCCATTCTGTATTATCAGACTCCTCCAGTTAGAGAGAGAGTGGCTGACCCTCCCTAGGTTTCCTCTCTTCCATTTGCCTCCACTTTGCTTGCCCCCTTAGTGTTCTGCACTGTCTTGTTTTAAGCTGTGGAGAGACACTCCCCCTCAGCCTAGGTGGGGGAAGGGCCTTCCACATACAGGCTTGTTCCATCTGGCTAAGTGCATGTTCCTTTCCAGCCTTGACTCTTCCCTGGAAAGGCTGCTGGAAAGGTAGTAATCTCCTGGCAGGCTTAGGGACCGGTTTAAACTGTGTGCAGCTTTCAAGCTTAACCTTTTTCTGCCCTGCCTCTTCTGACCCCCCATTAATGTCTGAGCAGTGTCATCTAGCTCTGTAGTCTGTGATTCTACTTGGTCAGCTCTCTTGCATAGGGGTATAGTGTATTTCTTCCTTATCCCTGTGGCAAAACCCGGACTGGACTTGGGTTTGTCATAGCCAAAACCTGAAATGGACTCGGGTTTGTCACAAGAGATTACTTCCAGTGGTCACCCCCAGCATAAGACAAGATTTGATGATAATAAAGATAGCAATGAAATCAACAATATTAGCAATTCACTTCCTAGCAATGCAACATAAAAATGAGCTGAAATTAAAAACTATATAAAAAATGAGATTGCTGAGGAATAGTAGCTGGAAAGCAGTGACCACAAACACCCACCAGTCTAAGCAACAAAAATCAGGATGTGCAAGCCCTGATGTTAGAGGCAGACTTGGATATTGTTGCTATCACAGATACATGGTTCAGTGTCTTCCCAAGGATGGGACACCAACATACTAGGCTATAATCTTTTTAGGAAGGGCAGAGATGGTCAAAAAGGTAGAGAAGTAGCTATCTATATAAAGACAGATATCCAAGCAACTAAAATGCAGGGACCTGAGGAAAGGAAGAAGTAATATGGATTGTTTTGAAAAGAGAAGATGGAACTTCTATCCACTTGGATGTTATCATCAGACTTCTGACTCAATCACAATAAATTGACAAAGATCTGATTATGGATATGCAAAAGTTGGGAAAGAAAGGGGAGGTGCTGTTGCTGGGTGAATTCAACCTGCTGGATGTGGACTGGAAAGTTCCATCTGCGGAATCAGAAAGAAGTAGGGACATCATGGATATCTTTCAAGGGGCTCTGCTCAAAAAATGGTGACAGAACCCACGAGGGAAAAAGTGATCCTGGATCTTGTACTCACAAACTGAGAAAGTGTATCTAATGTCTAAGTGGGGGCCAACCTTGGAAGTAGCAATTATCATACAGTTTGGTTTGATATAGTGGCCAAACTGGAAGATGGCCACACAAAACTCAGATTCTTGGATTTTAAATATACGGACTTTAGTAGCATGGAAGAGTACCTGAAGAAAGAGCTGATTGGATGGGAAGACATAAGAGAAGAGGAAAAACAGTGGCCCAAGTTGAAAGGTGCAATAAAAAGAGCTACTGAGTACTGACCTTTATGTGAAGAAAATAAATATGAATAAGAGAGAAAGGAAACTAATATGGTTCTCCAATCTAGTAGCAGAAAAAATAAAGGCAAAAGAATTGGCGTTTATTAAATATAAAAAAAGCTCAAGAAGAAGAGCACAGAAAGGAATATCGGATAAAACTGAAAGAAGTCAAGAGAGAGATACGTCTAGCAAAAGCACAATTGGAAGAGCAAATGGCAATAAATATATAAAAGGGAGGTGATTAAATTTGCAGAGAATACTAAGTTATTCATAGTAGTGAAAACGCAGGAGGATTGCAAAGATCTGCAACATGACATAAACACGCTTGAGAAATGCGCCGCAACATGGCAAATGAGGTTCAATATGGATAAGTGTAAGGTGATGCATGTTGGTAACAAAAATCTTATTCACGAATACAGGATGTCTGGGGCAGTACTTGGAGAGACCCCCCAGGAAAGAGACTTGGGAGTACTGGTCGACAGGTTGATGAAACAATATGCAATGGCGGCGAAAAGGGTGAACAGAATGCTAGGAATGATTAAAAAAGGGATCACAAACAGATCAGAGAAGGTTATCATGCCGCTGTACTGGGCCATGGTATGCCCTCACCTGGAATACTGCGTCCAGTACTGGTCGCCGTACATGAAAAAGAACATGGTACAACTCGAAAGGGTCCAGAGAAGAGTGACTAAAATGGTTAAGGGGCTGGAGAAGTTGTCGTACAGTGAGAGATTAGAAAAACTGGGCCTCTTCTCCTTTGAAAAGAGGAGACTGAGAGGGGACATGATTGAAACATTGAAAATACTGAATGGAATAGATTTTGTAGATAAAGACAGGTTGTTCACCCTCTCCAAGGTAGGGAGAACAAGAGGGAACTCTCTAAAGTTAAAAGGGGATAGATTCCATACAAAAGTAAGGAAGTTCTTCTTCACCCAGAGAGTGGTAGAAAACTGGAACGCTCTTCTGGAGGCTGTTATAGGGGAAAACACCCTCCAGGGATTCAAGACAAAGTTAGACAAGTTCCTGCTGAAATGGAACATACGCAAGTAGGGCTGGTCTCAGTTAGGTTACTGGTCTTTGACCTAGTGGCTGCCACGGGAGTGGACTGCTGGGCACAATGAACCACTGGTCTGACCCAGCAGTGGCAATTCTTATGTTATGTTCTTACACAAGCACAAGCAACATCTTCAATGATGTCATTGTACTCAAATCAATGCACATGAATGCAGCAATGCTTGCAGTCCAGCCCATGCCTTGGTACAGGTCTGGGCCTTGCCTACATGGCCCTGCCTTTCTCCTGCCTGACTTCTCCTTCAGCCCAGTGGCCCAGAAACTACCAGATAGATCGCAGACCTGACATAATCACCAACACAAAGGTAGCCATCTAGGATTTAGCAAAACCAACAATGGCTAATAATGAAGCAGAGCAACTACTATTTGTTTTATCACAGCATGCAATATTTTTTGTATTATGAGGCATCTTACATAATGTTTCATCACTCTCACCTGAGTAAATGCAGCATCCCACACTATCATGTTTTCATTGATGGTGAAATCTTCCCCAGGGGCAGCAAAAGGATTATAACTTCCAACAATTTCATGTTGCTCTGTTCCATTTGGCAGAAAGATCAGATTAGTAATACTGTATTCAATAGGTAGGTCTCCATTCTCATCAAAAAAGATGTCTTCACCAAGCACGTTCTTAAAGTGTACATTCTTCAGATAATGATGAAGCTAAAAAATAAAGGGCACATTTTCAGGAATGCCTGGAACTGCCAATTTCCTTTTTATTTATGTATTTGGTTAAGAATAATTATAATTTTCCAGTCTGATGTTCACTCACAAGGGCACACATTAAAAACACAATGACACCTAAATTCTTTTCTGGGTGGTGACTCCTAATATGGAACTTAGTATCATTTGGGTTATTCTTCCCTATTTGCACCATTTTGTACTTCTCCACATTGAATTTTAACTGTTTTGTCTCCCAGACTTACAAGGTCCTCCTGCAATTTCTTACAATCTGCATTTAATTTGTCAATGTTGAAAAATTTTGAGTCATTGGCACTTTTGATCACCCCACTCATGTTCCAATTTCCCAATCATTTATAAATATGTTAAAATGCACCAATCCCTGTTCAGATCCCTGGGGCATTCTTCTATTTACTTTTCTACTTTATTTAACCCTATTCTTTGTTTTCTATCCTTTAACCAGCTTTCAGTCATAACAGGATACTGCCTCCTGTCCCATGGCATGTTAACTGCCTGTGGAGTCTCTTATGATGGCCTTTGTGAGATGTTATTTTGAAATACAGATACACTTTGAGGGGCATAATCAAAACTTTGAAATGTCCAAAAACCAGGCTATGTCAGCACTTGGATGTCCTAATAGAAGGAATATTCATGTGCTGATAATCAAAACCAACTTTCTGGATGTGCTGCAGCACTTCTAAGCTGCTGTGCATCCAGAGAACAAAGGGGCTTGTTGGGAGGTGGCCATAAACCTGGACATACTGCAGCAATAATCAGAGCTTTCCTAGAGGGAACTTAGACCTGCTTTAGTTGTGTCTAAGTGCCCCATAGCTGCCCAAACATACCAGATGACTACTGAAGAAATTAAAGCATGATCCCCCTTACTCCCCCAGTGGTCTCAGACCCCCTCCCACAACCCATAAATGGAGAAAAAGAGCACATTGATGGCTTGACATCATCTGATTATAGCAGAGGAATTCCCATTAGCTGAGCCAGTTTCTGGGATTCCTGCCAGCTCAGCTGATAGGGATTCCCCCTCCCAGAATTTTCTGAGCTATAGATCCATACACCTCTCCCCCACATCCCCCATTACTGGACCCCCCCCTACCTACACACATCACCCGACACCACCAAACATCATGGAACACCCCCACTCTACCTGAAACCAAAGACATAATGGAAAACCTTCCTCCAGATCACCTGATACCCCATACCCTCTTCTGCAAAATCTACAGGATGGAAGCCTACTCCCTCCTGCCTACAGGGCCCCATGCTGTGAATGATGTGCCTTCCCCTTCCCGATATATCTTGAGATGAAGTGGGAGGGGCATAAGGCCCTGATTGGCTCAAGCACCTATCTGATTCGATAAAAGATACTTGTAGATACCTATCACTTGGTACTTAGCATTGCCCAGTGCCTAATTGGGTGTTTTTATGGGTGGACTATGACTTAAACACCATTAAGGGTGATTCTCTAAAAACTTAGGTGCCTGAAATTTAGGCCTTTAAAACGCTGGCTTACATTTCCGGTGGCTAATTTTTTTATATAGGTGCCACTAGGCACAATTCTATAAATAACACCTAAGCATGATTGACATGCGGCTGTTGCCATTTTTTCTATATGCCAGATAATTTAGGCACCATTTAAAGAATCTGCTAGGATAGAGTCTTCCTTTTACCTCAGAGTTTACACAGGACTTTGGGTGCCCTAATAACAACCTTATTTCAAATACAGCTTCAGTACTGGGCAATAGAAGCTTCTTTAGCCAAAATTGAAAATAATAATTTTCATTGTCAGATACTTACCTGCCTGTCAGTCCTGCATGGTAAGGATTTTAGACAGAGAAGGTGCAAAGGTGCGACCCTGAACCAGCACAGGAGTGCATCATGTAGTCTGAGGATTCAGTATCATTTAGTGAATCCTAAAGGCTCAGAAATTCCACCCAATGAATAAAAATACAATATTTGATTGATGGGCAGAACTTAAGTTCTGAACCTGTCTAACCAATCAAATTAAAACAATCAAAAAAAGAAAGCCTCTCTGCCAAGAGGATGCTACAGAGGAGGAACCTGATTACTTTGCTGCATCTTGATTGGTCAGAATACAGCCATCAGAGAATTCAATAAAGGTAATGAATCTCCTGACTGCAAGATACACTCAGGAGGATGGACAGAATGAGGAGTGAAAGAGCTGGGAGTAAGCTCTCAGTGTGATGCTCTGCTGCTACATTACATCAGCCTTCAGATGATTCACTAAATCGTCTAGAGGTCTTGACCCCTTGCCACTGGAGTAAAGGCATTGATTATGATCCCCAGTTCTCTCAACATCTCTCTAACTGGATCTCCGGTTCCTGCTGGGTATCCTTTAGAGGGAGTACTATACTCAGAAGGGGCAAACCCCTCCATACACCAGCTGGTGGGATCCCAGACAGTGCAGAACATCCCAGATAACCCAAGTAGGCTTCAAACAGCAAGCAAAAAAAAACCTTGGGGGCAAAGTCCTGAACAGTATGCCTGAATTACATCTTCATGGACTCTTCCTGTCTTCTCATAGACCCAGCAATGCCCCCCCCCCCTTCTCTCAAAGACCACAATGGTCTGTACTCACATTTATGTTGGTGCTGTGTCTGTCTCAGCTCAAAAGGCAGCTGGAATATGGAGAGACTACTGCCTCAGACAAGCAAGTAAACAACTCCAAATAATTGTGACTTTGAGTTGCCAGTCAGATTAAAGAATAGCCTGAAGCCCAGACCCTCACAGTTCCTCATGCATCATCACAGATGGGGAAAATGCAGGCAGCATCTGATAGAGCCCTCTGGACTGACACATGGTCACATGCATGTTCCCTCTAAGCTGTGCGCTTGTGCACATGCACACAACTTGCCGAACCCGCGCACACAAATTAAAATACCGCACACAAAAAAATACATTTTTGCCTAAAATGAAATGTTGCAGAAGACCAGCTGTTCTGATTTCCCATTTATCACATTTATTGAAGTGCTATAATATAAATTTTTAAGTCATTCACGTGATTCCGTTATCTTTAGCAGTTGAACTTTACACGTCACGTGCCCCATAGGGCCATAGCCTATGGCCCATAGGATATGAAACACTTCCGATTCTTTGACTTCTTGAAGTTCCGCCATATTGTTTATTTCATGTGCAGCGTGGTACTGCAGTTGTATAACTGTATTCATTTATTAAATTGCAACCAGATATAACTTAAAATGTCTAAACTGCGAATGGTGAAAAGTGTAAAACGCAAGAGAGCTGTAACAGCTTTTAGGTCTGAATGGCTTGAAGAAATTGTTGAAATGGAGACACCGGAATCTCAAAATACAATGCGTGTTCGACTGTGTGAAATATTTATCTATGACGAAGACAATGGAGTTGTGTGTTGTTATTGTCAAGATGCCAAAGCAACTGGAAAATTCTCTACTGGAAAAATATGGGATGATGTTTGGAAACTGGACTTTCTGAAATGCCATCTATCAAGTAAATCTCATACCAACAGTATTAGGAAACTCAGAAGTAAAAATCCGAATTTAAGAGGGGGACTGGTTAACATGTTGCTTGAAACAAAGCCCAACCAAAAAAGAAAACAGATAAATTAGTAATGAATGGAAGCGTTCCAGTCCTGATGAAATTAAGGTTCTTGTCGACAGTGTTGTGCTGGCCATTAAGATGAATATCTCAATGCTCTCTGTTCAAGATATCAATGAGCACATGGCGAAGTATGTTAGTATTCCTGATAGCTGGAGAAGCACAAACTATGCGTTTGAATTTCTTGGAATTATCAATGGCATCGTGCAAGATGATTGTAAGGCAGACATTAAATTAGCAATGTATCATACATTAACTGTTGATGAAAGCACAGACATTTCTGTCAACAAGTACTTAATACTCTACTTTAAGTATCGGCCAAGCTATGAGGGGCATTTTTGATAGGATGTATAAGTCTGAGGTTAAAGATTTTGGGCAGGACGACCACAAACTAAAGATAAAAAATATTCATTTTCAAACCTCCTGCCCTGATCAGCTGATGACAACCCTCAATGTGCTGTTTTTTCCCCATCTTTAGGTGGTGGGAGGTGGTTGTGACCACCGGGGGAGTAAGTGGGGATCATGCTTTGATCCTTCCAGTGGTCATTTGGTCAGTGCTTTGGGGCACTTAGACTCAACTAAAAAAGATTTAACTGCTGGCGTCTTAGTTCCCTCTAGGAAAGCTTTAATTATAGCTGCCGTACATCCAGATTTAAGCCTGCATGATTCCCACCCATAACACACCTCCGAACAGGCCCCTTTGAGCTCTGGATGTACAGCTTAGAAGTGCTGCTTCATATCCAGAAAGTTGGTTTTGATTATCGTCCCTGCTGTTAGTATGTTTTTTGGCCATTTCAAAGTTTTGATTGTGCCCTTCTATAGGTCTGCAATTAATTTTCAAATAAAATGTGCCTAAATTAGGGCTCCTTTTACAAAGGTGCTCTAGGGCCTTAATGCACAGAAAAGTGCGTGCTAAATTGCCCTCACGCGCTAGCCGCTACCACCTTCTTTTGAGCAGGCGGTAGATTTTCGACCAATCCGGTGTGTGCAATAAACTGCTAGCGTACCTTCGAAAAAGGAGCCATTAGTTTTCTACTGCTACAAATAAGTGCTAAACTCCTATGGGTCAATATTCTGATAATGACCAGCAATGAATATCCTGAACTCATTTGGATATAGGCCTTTATTCCACACAATTTTGTTTTCTGAATATAGCATACCTTTATGAAATGATCTTACCTTCCATGGCAAATAATCTGATAATGTTCTTTGGTCTCCATTCCACCCAGTGGCTTGTCCAGATCCAGAGAAAAGCATATTTCTCAGTGCATGTGCTAGGGCATACACAGCATTATAAATGTAATAGCTGTTGGCAAAATGAAAAGTGGCACAGGGGAACAGATAGGATGGACCCTGATCTCTACTGCAGGATCTTTTGATGTTTTGGGGGCAATTCCTATTGCACAGTCCAGTCCACCAATCTTTAGTTATCCTTCTATTAGGAAACATAATAGGTTTTACCTCACGTATAAATTTTAAAAAGCTTGGAATATTTTGCTTTACTCTTGAGAATAGCAGGGTGCTATTCTTGTAGCCAGGTTTCACTAGATCAATTACATGATAATCCATATCACTTATTATAATACAGACCTTGCCAAATATCATCTGAAAATTTCCCCTTAAATTGTTACCCCAGAAATCTTCTCTATTAAACAAACCTATGATCACATTAGTTGATGATTTTTGAATTTTCTCATTAATTTGGGCAACTTTCTTATTTGACAAAGGATTGATCTGACTGAATATTTCTATAAATTCAATGCAGGCTCCACTTTGCCCAATCGTTTCTTTCAAGAACTGGACAAATGTCAGGCTGTTGTCATCATCAGATGTGATGATACCAATCCAGGTCCAGTTGAAATTCTTTAGTAACTTCACAATCCCACTAATGATTTTAAGAATTCTTGGCATAATCTGGTATAAATATGAAGATGTATCACTTGAAAAACGATTTTGAGAAGTATAGCTGATCTATTGAGAAATATAATTAATTCAGATTATCTTTGTTTTAAAGAAATTGTGGGGTTAACTACTAAGCTGCTATAACATATTTAATGCCGGGCAGGATGGACCTATGGTCTGACCCGGCGGAGGCACTGCTTATGTTCTTATGTTCTTATATTCTTATATTTCCTTACCTCAGTTTAATTTACTGTGGGAGTCAATAACACTACTTGTAATCATGATCAACCTCACAGGCTGTTGGTTTTTTTTGCCATGGAAGTATTAGACCACTAATGTGCAGTCCAGTGCTTCTGGTAACTATCTTAAAAGAGCCAGTTCATTAAAATGTGTACCCATGTAAAGATTTTTTTATCTCCTGCAGAACAAACTACCATCCCTCTGAAGTAACTCCTGCCCTCCTATAGCTCACTTCTCCTCTATAACAGATTGCCAGACCTACTCTCCTAAAACCACAATTGAAGTCAATCCTATCACCTAGAAAAAATTCCCCCAAAGTCACATTCTCAGAATCCTCAAACCCCTCAAGTCACACTCAGACTCTCAACATCCAACAACCCCCTCCCCATATCTTATAAGAGATTCTCTGCTATCTAGCAGCTGTGACAAAAGTGATCCTTAGTTACTCTTACCCTATTAGACTCTAATTTAAAAATATACCACTGCTAGGGTTAAATTATCAATTGAGGGTAAAAAGTGAAAAGTCCACTTTTGGCAGCTTGAACTTAGCAGTACATAAGAACACCCATACAGGGTCAGACCAATGGCCCATCTAGTCCAGTTTCCTGTTTCTACAGTGACCTATCCAGGTGATAACTACCTGGCACAAACCCAAATAATTGCAATATTCTATGCAATGGAAGCCAGGGTTGTCTCAATAGCAGACTTTGGACTTTTCTCTGAAAACTTGTTTATACTTTTTTTTAATCCATCTACATTAACCACTGTTACCACATCCACTGGCAGCAAGATCCAGAGCTTAACTATTCTTTGAGTAAAACTATATTTCCTCTCCTGGTTTTCTTCCTATCTCTCTCATCACACCTTCAGTGTATGCAATGGAGACAAAGGGGCAAATTCTGTAAAGGACACCTAAAGTTAGACATCCATAACGTGGATGTCTAGCAACTTAGGCATTCAATCAAATTAGATAATAAGCCCAATTAACAATTTTAACAAGCAATAATTGGTACTTAGGCATCCAAAGGCAGTGCATGATTCACAAAATAGATGTCCATAATTCAATGGAGAGCAATCAGAAAAAGCTGTGCCTAAACGTTATGGGGCTCATAATAATAATAATAAAACTTTCAAAAAGTGGCCTAAATCAGTACTTGAATGATAAAAAAGACAGATTGTCCAAGTACAGATAATCAAAGCTGGTTTTATACGTATCTAAAGCCAGCTTAGGCCTTTACCCTGCCTTTGAATGCCTAGAGCGAAAACAGGCATTTTTAGAGAAGAGGAAAGGGTGGAAGGTGGGCCAACCTAGACTTAGTCATACTACAAGTACAACCAAAAGTCTAGGAGATCATCCAGTTAGAATTTTAACTTTTTGACAGACCAAGTCAAAAAAGGTATAAGTTCCAAATAGGGGCCGCTGAGCTAATCACAGCTCAGCAGCCCTGGCAACCTGTCCACCCGCCCCTGCAATGATTATAGCAGGAGAGATGCCTAATCTCTCCTTCTGCAATCCCCCCTTGACAAAATCCCAAACTGGCAGAAGGGAGCCCAGGCTCTCCTGCCAAAGACAGCCTGACACACATACCCCCAACAATATCGGCAAGAGGGATCCCAATCCCTCCTGCCGAAGATGGACCCCCCAACTGCTGTGAACCCTCTGAACTCCCGAATGCCCCTGAATGCCCCCCCCCCACTAACCCAATCCCCCACTACCCTGGAACAGCCCCATAACCTTTTCAGTTGGCTGCCTAGACAGGTCCTTGGTCCAGCCAGCTGGCAGGCTTGCCATCCTCAGAATGGCGGGTCTGCCCCTTCTCTGCCCCTAATTTTTTTGAGTCAGAGGTGTAAACATTCTATAAACCCAACAGAGCATAGTCTTTGTCGAATTTAAAATCTAACCATTTAACAAAGCCATTTTGCTATTGAAGATGAACAATTTTGAAAAACTGTTAAATCTAAATTGAGAAACTGTTAAATCTAAAACTGAGAAACTAAATTGAGAAACTGTTAAATTTAAATGGAGAAACAGAAAATATAAGTAAAATTCCATCTGCATAAATAAAAGCTAAGCTAATCTAATCTAATGCTTGACTTAATATACCGAGTCATCATTCAAGGAAAACTCGACTCGGTTTACAATAGTTAAGTTATCGAATAAAAAAACAGAAAAGAATAAGACTAAGTTTGGTAAAGTTAATTTTTAAAGTGTTTAGCAAATAAAGTAGTTTTTAAGGATTTGCAAAAAGGTTGAAGTGAGCCGGAACTCCTAAAAGAAGGTCATTCCACAGTTGAGATAGCTTAAGAATCAGAGAGTGACTGAAAAACTTAACTTTCTTAATCCCTTTTTTGGAAGGAAGAGATAATTTGAATTGTTGATCACCTCTTGCAAAAGAAAATCTATAAACATTTCAGGATAGAGGAAAGAGAGGAGTAAAAATACCAATAAAAATTTTAAAAACAACACAGGCACACTTAAATTGAACTCTAAAACAAACTGGGAACCAATGAAGACTGAAGCAACGGTGTCACATAATCAAATTTACATTTCCCAAAAATCAATTTCTCAGCAGTATTTTGAATTAATTGCAATTTGTAGAGGCAAGATTTTGTAACACCACTGTAAATAACATTGCAATAGTCGAGACGAGATAAAATAATTGACTGAACTAAGGTGGAAAAGTGTCTAACTTTCCTCAGCATACATAGATTAAAAAAACATTTCTTGATCATGGAGTTAATTTGATCTTTAAAAGAGAGAGAAGTCAAGAAAAACTCCTAATATCTTGGCAGAGAACTCAATCTGTAGAGAGGATCCAGAAACTAAAGCTACAGAAAGAGGAAGACAATCCAATTTTGGGCCTAACCATAATAATTTGGTTTTTGTTGTATTAAGCTTCATCCAGACAAACTGAGCCCAGGCTTAAAGTTTTGAAATACAAAGATTTAATTTAGATGATATGTCAGTAATGTCCGGATCTATTTCTATCAAAATAAAAATATTGTCCGCATAAGTGAATAGAGTTTCCCCAAGATGACAGCTTGAAAATATTGAAGGTGGTCATATAGAGATTGAATAAAATTGGAGAAAGTGGGGAACCCTGAGTAACCCCACAAGGGGGGCTGCCAGAAATTAGAAGTATTACCAAGAAAATTCACTGAATAGGAATGATACTGAAGAAATTTAGAGAACCATTCCAAAACTGCCTGATGAAGACCTATATCTGAAAGCAACTGAAGGAAGGAGAATGCCATGATGGACAACATCGAATGCTGCAGATAAATTAAACAGGAGTAAAATAGAATATTTATTTTGAAGACGGATTTGTTGAATTTTTGAAAGAAGAGAAATCAATAGGGTTTCAGTACTAAAATTAGAGCAAAACCCATGTTGAAATGACTGAAGTATAGAAAACCTCTCTAGATAGTCAGTAAGTTGATCAGCTACAATTGATTCTAACATTTTTGTCAATAAAGGTATGTTAGCAATTGGGCAATAGTGAGAAGGAATTGTAGGGTCTGATTCTGCTTTTTTTTAAAAGAGGAGTAAGAGATATCTGTCCCATAGAATGTGAAAAGTATCCATTTTTCAAAGTAAAATTCAGAAAGGCAGTTAGCCACATTATAGCTTGAGAAGAGATATTAAGAAATAAATAAGAAGGGAAAGGTTCCAAAGAACATTTACACTTTCTCATCCTTTCACATAATCTGATGTGAATGAATACCAGTAATGATAAGCTGGTATTTCCTCTGTAAAGTATTTAAAATGTGTAGGGAGAGGCTCAATTTTGCTCGTGGGAAAAGATTGTCGAATAAGATAAATTTTTTCTTGAAAAGAGCAGGCTAAGGTTTCAGCAGAAGGAGATAAGGAGTGATCAATTTTAAAGTCAGTATTGGTCAAGGAACACCAGAGCTTAAAGAGGGTACCACTCTTGTTATTAGAAAGCAACCAGCGAGGGAGGAAGTGGGGCCCTTGGATGATGGGGATAGAAAGGGAGTAGTGAGGGAGGAAAAAGAAATAGCTGACAAGTTAAACGACTTCTTTACGTCGGTCTTCACGAGGGAGGACACATCCAACATTCCGGAACCAGAGGAAATAGAAAATGGAGATCAAGATAGCAAGCTGGTCCAACTAGAGGTGAGCCAGGAGGATGTCCTCAGGCAGATAGACAAGCTAAAGAGCGACAAGTCGCCAGGTCCAGACAGCATTCACCCAAGGGTGCTCAAGGAATTAAGGAATGAAATAGCAGAGACACTTCAGCAAATATGCAACCTATCCCTAAAAACTGGAGAGATCCCGGAGGACTGGAAAATAGCTAATGTCACGCCCATCTTCAAGAAGGGTTCAAGGGGCGACCTGGGAAACTATAGGCCGGTGAGCCTCACATCGGTCCTGGGAAAGATGATGGAGGCGCTGATTAAGGACAGCATCTGTGATCATATCGAAAAAAATGGACAGCTAAGGTCGAGCCAGCATGGGTTCTGCAAGGGTAGGTCGTGCCTCACAAACTTGTTGTACTTCTTTGAGGGGGTAAATAGCCAGGTGGACAAAGGTGAACCCATAGACATAATTTACCTAGACTTCCAGAAAGCCTTCGATAAGGTACCACATGAGCGGTTGCTCAGGAAACTATGGAATCACGGGGTGCGAGGGGAGGTCCACCGATGGATCAAAAACTGGCTGGCAGACAGGAAGCAGAGGGTTGGTGTAAAGGGCCACTACTCAGACTGGCAAGGGGTCACGAGTGGGGTTCCTCAAGGGTCAGTGCTGGGACCGCTCCTGTTTAACATATTCATTGACGACCTGGAGGCGGGAACAAAATGTGAGGTCATCAAATTCGCAGAAGACACCAAACTATTCAGCAAGGTTGAAACCACGGTAGATTGCGAGGATCTCCAAAGGGATCTTACGACACTGGAAGAATGGGCGAAAAAGTGGCAAATGAGCTTCAACGTGGGGAAATGCAAGGTCATGCATATAGGGAGAAGGAACCCGATGTTCACTTACAAAATGGGGGGATCAATGCTAGGGGTCAGTAAGCTGGAAAGAGACCTGGGAGTGATGGTAGACACGACATTGAAGGCGTCGGCACAGTGCGCCACAGCCTCGAGGAAAGCAAACCAAATGTTAGGTATCATTAAGAAGGGTATCTCGACCAGAACGAAGGAAGTCATCCTGCCACTGTACCGGGCTATGGTGCGCCCGCATCTGGAATACTGTGTACAGTACTAGTCACCGTACCTCAAAAAGGACATGGCAATGCTTGAGGGAGTCCAGAGAAGAGCAACTAAACTGATTAAGGGTATGGAAAACCTTACATACACTGACAGACTGAAGAAGCTGGGGCTGTTCTCCCTGGAAAAGCGGAGACTCAGAGGAGATATGATAGAGACCTTCAAGATCCTGAGGGGCATCGAAAAGGTTGACAAGGACAGATTTTTCAATTTGAAAAAAACCACAAGAACAAGGGGTCACTCGATGAAATTGAAGGGGGACAGGTTTAGAACAAATGCAAGGAAATTCTTTTTCACACAGAGGGTGGTGGACACATGGAACACCCTTCCGGAGGCCGTGATAGAAAATAGCACAGTACAGGGTTTCAAGGAAGACCTGGATAGGTTCCTGGAGGACAAAGGGATTGAAGGGTACAGATAGGAGCAGTGGAAGGTTTAGAGATAAGTGTAGAGGTAGGTATAAAATTAGTCAGAGACCGCTGCTCAGGCAATATGCCTGATGGGCTGCCGCGTGAGCGGACTGCTGGGCGGGATGGACCTCTGGTCTGCCCCGGCGCAGGCGACTACTTATGTACTTATGTACTTATGTACTATGTACATGTACTGCTTTCAATGCATATTCATTGGGGAAATCCTAAAAACCCGAATGGATTGCGGCCCTAAAGGAGTGACTTTGAGATCCCTGGAATAGACTTAGTAGATCAGGACAGGTTGTTTACCCTCTTCAAGGTGGGGGGAACGAGAGGCTTGGGCGGGTCTGAGGTGGAGCTTGGATGGGGGTACTTGGTTGGTATTTGTTAGGCTTAGGGGGTTCTTGGCTTGAAGAAGTTGAGAAAACCTGATTTAAAGAATCTAGGTCCTTTGTCCATAAATGAAATGACGCAAACTTATGCAGTGCCTTGAAGATATGATACATGTACCTTGACTGTGAGCACTTTATAATGAGAACTGAACTTCACACTGTGGGGTCCTTTTATCAAGCTGCATTTAGAGGCAGGGCAAAGGCCTAAGCTGGTTTTAGATACGTTTAAAAAGTGGCCTAAATGGGTACTTGGATGATCAAAAAGCCTGATCGTCCAAGTACCCATAATCAAAGCTGGTTTTAGACGTATCTAAAACCAGCTTAGGCCTTTCTCCTGCCTCTAAACGCATAGAGCGAAAAGAGGTGTTTTTAGGGAAGGGGAAAGGGCAGGAGGTGGGCCGACCTACAGCAGGTATAACCAAAAGTTTAGGCAGGTTGCCTAGTCGGCACTTATATGTTTTGACTTAGACCAAGTCAAAACAGGTATAAGTGCTGAAAATAGGGCAACCTGCCTATTGGTGCCAGTCCGCAGAAAATTTCTGCTGATCCACAGGGCCGGCACATCCATCAGGCAGAAGACAGTGTTCTTCAGCCGCCGGTCCACTGTGCGATCAATGCGGCATCTTCGGACTGGTTCCCTGAGTGCTGCAGTGCACAAAGCCTTGGGAAAAGGCTCCTACGTGCATTCTGCACCTGAGCCGGAAGCCTGCTCTCTGACATCGAAACATCAGAGGGAAGACATCCAGATGAGGTGTGGGACGTACGCGAGGAGCCACTGCCCATAGCTTTGTGCACTGCAGCACTCAGGGAGCCTGCCCAAAGATGCTGCGTTGATCGCACCATGGACCGACCCAAAGATAGCACCTGGGGGTAGGCCAGAAGGCAAGGCACAGCATGGAGGGAAAGAGACAACAACGGTAGGGGGAATGCTTTTAATTTTTTATTTAATGATTGATTTACATCTGCTGTCTGTTCAGGAATAAATGCATTTGTTTCTTTTCCTCTGGGGTTGTACTGCTTGCAGAGTCTTGCACCTTAGAGTTTGTTTGTATATATTAGTACTTTTAGTTTTTGGTCCTGCATTTGCATGGGGTTATCTTTTTTCTGGTAGGAATGAATGTTGAAAAGCATACAGTGTGCTTTGTGTATTTTACATTACATTAGGGATTTCTATTCCGCCATTACCTTGCGGTTCAAGGCGGATTACAAAAGATTAATAAAAACGGTGATTACAATGGGAGAACTATTGATTAGCTAGAGAGGTAAGTAGTAGATCTTTTAACATTTCACGGGTTGTTAAGGGTAAGGCGGTTTGCAAAAGAATTAAGAAGGGGGTAACAATGGAAGCTCTGTTGTTATTACTAGTGAAGTAAAGGGTAGATCAATTGTCAATTTTAGAGTTATTAAGAGTACGTGATGTTATGGCTGCTTCAGGAATTTCTTGAAAAGTATAGTTTTTATTTCTTTTCTGAATGTCTTATAGTCTGGGGTGGTCGTCAGAAGGTTGAAGATCTGGTTGTCCAGCCTTGCGGCTTGAGTGGCTAGGAGGCCGTCGTGTAGTTTTGATCGTTTTACTTCCTTGATTGGGGGAGGTATGAATGGGGAGTGCGTTTTTCTGAGTCTGGTAGTGGGTGCTTGGATGAGGCGGTTGTTCAGGTAGGATGGGCTGTCTCCGTTTAGGGTTTTAAATAACATGCAGTAGAATTTAAATTGGATTCTTTCTTGGATTGGAAGCCAATGTGAGTTGATGTAGGCTTCTGTGATATGGTCATGTTTTCTCAATGTTTTCTCATGTTTTCTCATTTTAATTTTGTGGTTAACCATTATGTGTTGTTAATACAATTATATTGTGTGTGTGTATATATGAAAAATGAATGGAAAAAATAGTTTTACAATTAGTACTATTATGGGGGTGGGGTCTTGGGTAGAGATTGGATAGAGATGGGCATGACTTAGCCCAGTGTTCTTCAACTGCTGGTCTGTGGACCGGTGCCGGTCCACAAAATAATTATTTTATTTCTGCCAGTCCATAGGTGTCAAAAGTTGAAGAACACTGACCTAGAGGATTCGTAAGAGATTAGTAGTCTGTCAATGAACATGGGAGAATGATTGAATTGAACTTTTAAAGAGTAAAAGAGTTTTGAATGATGGGCTTTTTTAAGAAGAGGTCAAATTTTTTTGCTTTAAAGATCATTTTAATAGCTGTATTTTGGATAATCTCCTGATCTGTTTTTTAGTAATTCCCTGATAGAGGGAATTACAATAGTCTAAGCTGGAGATGACTAAAGAATGGATTAGAATATTGAGAGATTTTGGATCTAGAAGAGATGAAATCGAGTGTGAAGGTGGGATACTGGACTAGATGGACCATTGGTCTGATCCTATAAGGCTATTCTTATGTGGAATAAACTGAAACCTCAGACACCAAAATAAATTTCACACAAGAAGCCTTGATGAGAGGAAAATGATCTCACAAACCTACTTGTTTCATGCAAAATTGCAATATAGAACCAAGAATTTAACAGTTTCTCTTTGCTATCATCCTGATCCTGAAAAACCTCTCCAATGTTTCCAATAAATTATAAACATATAAGTGTGCTTATCTCAAATTTTCAACAGCCTGCCTGTCACCAAATAAGATAAGTATGGAATGTTGAAAATTTGAGATAAGCACACTCTTCCTCTCATCACGCTTATTGTGTGAAACAGTGGGATTAGTTTTTTTGTTGCTGAAAAGATCTCAGCCCAACCAACAAAGTTGGAGCAGTCTCTTTAGAGGATTATACACGTGGAGGAGCATAATAACAAAAAAAGTCTAAGCCTCTTTTTGGCCTGTCACTAGATACTGAAAGTAGACAGCAAGGAAATGTCCATTCTCAAAAGAAACGTCCAAAATGAGTTTTTTTTTAGAATGGCCTACATCCACATTCAGCAATCTACTTGCCCAGACTACCACTACATATATCCCTTCAACACATTCCCGACTTAAAAGTCCCAAATCCCAAATGCCCAAAACAAGACCTTTTAGGTGAAGGAGGGGCCAGTGCTTTGCCTAAAAGCAGGATTCTGTAACCGGTGTCTGTCAAAAACAATGCCGTTTACATAATCCTGGGAACCCCCCTGTAATGATCACGGCAGGAGAGATGCCTAATCTCTCCTGCCTTGATCCCTGTTAACCTCCCTGGCAGGAGAGATGCCCAATCTCTACTGCTGACACCCCTTCCCCCTGAACTGTCGGCATTACAGGCAGGAGGGATCCCAAGCCATCCTGCTGGCAAACCTATTCCCCAAACCCCAAACTCAATAGCAGGAGGGATCCTAAACCTGGCTGGCAAACCTCCCCCTGACAATCCCCCCACACTACCCTGTACCCACCCCGCTATCCCTGACCCCCCCACTAACCTCATTGACTGGCCGGGTCTTCTTTCCGTTCAGCCATTAGGCCCGCCATTCCTAGAATGGCAGGCCTGCCCCATCATGGTACATTGTGGGATGCACTGGGGAGGGGCCTAGGACATAATTGGCCCAGGCATTTAAGGCCAACCCATAGGAGGACCTTAGGCAACTGGGTCAACCGGAATTGAGCCAGTTACCTAAGGCCCCTACTATGGGTGGGCCTTAGGTGCCTGGGCCAATCAGGCCCTAGGCCCCTCCCTGGTACATTCCACAATACACTGGGAAGGGTAGGCCCACCATTCCGAGAATGGAGGACCTGCCAGCTGGCTAGAATAAGGACCCAGCCAGCTGGCCATTTGAGGTAGTGGGGGATCTGGGGTAGTGGGGGGGGGGTCAGTCAGGGGGGAGGTTTGCCAGCAGGAGGGCTTGGGATCCCTCCTGCCATTGACAAGTTCAGGAGGAGAGTTTGAGATTCAGGGGGATGTAGGTTTGACGGCTGGAGGGCTTGGGATCCTTTTTGCCGGTATTTGTGGCTTTGGGAGGTGCATCTTTGGCAGGAGGGCTTGAGATCCCTCCTGCCAATAATTGCGGCTTGGGGGGTGGCTTCGGCAGGAGAGCTTGGGGGGGTTTTGGCAGGAGATATTGGGCATCTCTCCTACCTGGGAGGTAAGCAGGGATCACGGCAGAAGAGAATAAGCATCTCTCATGCTGCAATCGTTGCGGTGGGGGTTGGACAGGTTGCCTGGGCTGCTGAGCTGATTGCAGCATCCACAATCAGCTCAGCGGCCCCTATTCGGAACTTATACTTGTTTTGACTTGGTCTAAGTCAAAACGTATAAGTTCCATCTGACAACCTGTCAAACTTTTTTGGTTATGGCTGCCAGATAAGTCTAGGTCGGTCCACCTCCCGCCCCTTCCACTCCTCCAAAAATGCCCCTTTTCACTCTAGGCGTTCAGAGGAAGGGGAAAGGCCTAAGCTGGTTTTAGATAAGTCTAAAACCAACTTTGATTATCGGTACTTGGACAAGCTGTCTTTGTGATCATCCAAGTACTGACTTAGGCCATTTTTTGAACATTTTTAAATTATTATTATTATGAGCCCCCTAGTCCAGTTATTTTCCACTTTTTCATTCTGTAGGGAAAATATGGAACAAAAAAAGTGGAATATCCTTGGTTTAAGTATATAGCTCTCAATGGAGACTGCTCCAAGTTTGTTGGTTGGGTTCAGAACTTTTCACCAGCCACTCATATTTCTAATAATAAAAAATATTTGAAATAAATAAAAGAGAAACCAATATTTAAACAGAATTTAGGGGTCCTTTTACTAAGGCATGCAAACTGATTTAGTGTGTGCTAATCGATTTAGCGCACGCAAATGATTAGCGCGCTAAGGGGTCTTTTTACAAAGGCGTGGTAATGGTTTAATGTGCGGAAAATCGCGCATTAAACTGCCTGCCGTGCTAGTACCTAACACCGCCATTGATGAGGCGTTAGGATTTTAGGCTGCCGCGGGGCTTAGCGCATGATGAAACGTCTGATGCGCTAACCCCCGTAGCACGCCTTGATAAAAAGAACCCTAAATGTTAACCTGCCCATTATATTCTATGGAAGTGTTAGCATTTAGTGTGTGCTAAATCAGTTTGAGCATGCTAAATCAGTTAGTGTACCTTAGTAAAAGAGCCCCCCAAACTTGGAATTCACTTCCTATTCACTTGAGGGAAGAACATAACTTAGAAAAGTTCAAAAATAAATTAAAGAGCTTTCTTTTTATAGACGCCTTTGAAAATTAGCCATTCAGTCTTCCAACCAATTTTACGTTTTCTCTCTAACTTTATTGAAGCAATTTTTAACTTCCCTTTCCTTCTGTATCTCCCTTATATGTCTCTTTAACTTTTAAATAATTTGTAGTTCTTATCCCTCTCTTCCCTTATGTTCTTAGTTTTGTTAAGTTTGTCAATAGTCTTGTTAGACCTGGTTTTTGTTATTCATTGTATTGTTCCCCACATTCTGTAATTTTATTATTATGCACATCGCTTAGAATTATGCTTAAGCGATTAATCAAATCTCCATTAAACTTGAAACTTGTATGTTCTGTGCAAGAAATGGTTTGCTCTATGAAAACATGACTTTGCAATCTGATGAGCTACTGAAAATGTATCTCACAGTTGTCATATTTTTTCTTTTTGCAGTTTACTACATTTAAGTACTTGTTGATAGCAATATGAATTCAGATTTATGAAACATGATGTATGTAGAAAATGATTATAGTCGAGTAGAAAATAAAATGGAGAAGTCTTACTTGTGGGTAGTTGTATATCCGGAGCATATTGGATATTAGCTTTGATTCCTCAGCAGAAACAACTTCAATGATAGCAGCAAGTGTTCCAGATGTTTTACAGTTGTAATTAATGATTGGTGTGTCCATTCCTGATAAGATATTCATGAAAACCCTTAGTGCTATGAGTGCATGATTGTGGGAGTCATAAAGGTCAAACCCCAGGGTGATGTTTGGTAAGAGCTCTGAGCTGTTGTTAATTTCCTCCACTGCAAAAACAAAGGCTAGGAAGTTGTAGTAGTTTAATTCCCTAAAACTGTAATGAGATTTAGTGTCAGATAATGTAAAATAAGCACTAACAAAAGATTTAGAGGGATGAACATTGATTGGAGTAGAACAGTAGCCTAATGGTTAGTGCAGCAGCCTGAGAACCAAACAATCCATGTTTTATTTCTAGTGTTCTTCTCCATGAATCTAGAAAAGTCACTTAACTCTCTATCACCCTAGGTAAAAAAACAAGTACCACTATGAGGGGCTGCTGAAAAGTTCAACTAACATCCCCTCTTCCCAATAAAAGCATATTCTTCCACACATCATTGTTAGCTGCTCCCTCTTTTTCGTTAAGTGTATGCTTGCTCTATGCATACTAGAAAGGTTTCATCATTAAAGGTTAATACTACATTGTTTGGGATTTGTGAACAATTATATGAACACTGGAAATCTTCTCAACTTCTCTCTTCCCACCTATGGTGGCAATCGGTCTTACAACATTACAGATATGAACTAGTCCTTGCTAAAAAATTTATCAATACAATCTCATTTAATTAAAAAATGGTCTCCTTTACAAATGTATTTACAATCACTTCCCAACTATGTAAAATGATATTACTTCAATGTATAACAAATTCTCTTGCTTCCTAGATTGTGAATTTAAACATACATTGTGACAATATATATATAAGGTGTATACTGAATTCTCTATGTATGTACCGTATTTTTACTCATATATCGCGCACCCGTGTAAAACGCGCACACGGGTATAGCGCGAGGGGAACAGAAATTTAAGTAATAAAATTTTCATATAGCGTGCACACACGTATACCGCGCATGCTAAAACCTCCTCCCGCCTACTCCGAACCGGCATCATCCCCCCCACTCGCGTCAACCCCCCCCCCGCGATCCTACATCCCCCCAGCACCGCAAAGACAACTCTTACCCGATTGGGCACCGGCACCGGCACCAGCACCAATGCACAGGATGTGCCAGTGCCAGTGCCCGAAAATCCTCCCACGTTGGGCTGGGCTGGGCGGTGCGAGAGAGATCCTCCTTCTTCCTGTGCCGGAGAGAGCGAGACCAGAAGGCTTTGAGCATGCGCAAATGCTCAAAGCCTAGTCCAGCCCGGCACAGGAAGAAGGAGAATCTCTCTCGCACCGCCCAGCCCAGCCCAGCCCAACGAGGGAGGATCTTCGGGCACTGGCACTGGCACATCCTGTGCATTGGTGCTGGTGCCAGTGCCCAATCGGGTAAGAGTTATCTTTGCAGTGCTGGGGGGGATGTAGGATTGCGGGGGAGGGGGGTGACATGAGCGGGGGGGGGAGGATGCCGGTTCGCAGGGGGAATGCCAGATCAGAATGAAAAAAATAAGTTGTACAACACGCTCACGCATATAACGCGCATGGTTATGCATGGTTTGTAAAATCGTGTATAACACGCGCGTTATATGCGTGAAAATACGGTATTATACCTGGAATCTCATTTACCTCTCATTAATGTTATAGTTATTATTGCTTTATAGTATTTTCTTGAAAAATCAATAAAATTTTCATGGAATAGAAAGGTTAATACTACATTGTTTGGGATTTGTGAACAATTATATGAACCAATTATATGACCAATTATATGACATTATATAATCAACATTTGTGACTCCTGAGAAAGCCACTTAGGTGCCAAAATACTGGTCATGTTGAGTCAAAATTTTTTCCCATTTGGAATAAAGTCCCTGTTGATACATCTCTTTCATCTCTATTCCTTATTGATTTTGAGCATCCAGATAAAGTAGTCAAGATTGGAACTTATATGATAGTGGGAATATGATGTATTATCCTGATAACTAATCTTGGTAACTCAGAACACCCTGGCACCATCCACACATTGCAGATTGTACTGCAAAAGGTATTCAGAGATGATATTCAGATATTGCCTCTCAATAACCTGATCAGCAGCATGTATCCAGATATGTCATATTAATTTCATTCCCTTCCCTTATCCTACTTCTTGGCCACCAACGTTTTAGGAACCTAAATTTAGAATTCTTCTTGACAATAGGAAAACTGAAGAGCCATCTCTTCTCCCACTATATGCAATCTTATTGGATGAGGCAGGATTAGTGACAGTTGTGTGATGCATATAGTTCTGTGTGCTAGTCTTAGGGATGTGAGGAGGTTGAAGGGGAAATATCATAAATAATAAAATGCTAGCCGCGCATGCGCACTTGCCTCGCGTGTTCCCTGATCCCTTTTCTGTCGGGATGTGGCAAGACAAGTGCGCATGCGCGCCCTTCCCTGCTCTCCACATCACAATATGGCCCTACTGGCCATAGTTTCTAAAGGCAGTACGGAGCGGCGGCGTCACCATACAACAGGCGGAACATGGCGAAAGAGACAGCCGGGACCGAAGGAGCCAACGGCAGAAATCTCAGCTCGGGGAGCCGCAGCTCAGCCTCTTCAGACCCCGCCACTCCTCCTCTTCGGGCAGCAGGCTTCTCTCACGCACCCATCGCCGCCGCTCTGTCGGGAACTGCTGGCGTGAGTGTGCATGCGTACGTCACCACAGGCGCAGCGAAACTGGAGCAGACTTCCCCCCTCCCCTCAGAGCAGACCGCACCACGCCGCCCCTTCACAACGGCTGCTACAAGCATCGCCGCCACGCGCACCTGAGTGCAGAGGCAGCCCGCGCGCACGGTGGACGGAGCGCGAGGACGGCCGCCCGCCCGCAAACTGTGAATTCAAGCTCCTGCCGTGGCTCCACCCCGGTGATCTGTTCAGCTACTCTCTCGAACCCTTCCCGCGGTCCCGACTCCAGCAGCACTGTACACACGCTGCTTCGGGGCCTTCTACTGCCCTGATTTACTCTGGCACAGCAGCAGAGCAAATCAGGGCAGTAGAAAGCCCCGAAGCAGCGTTAGTACAGTGCTGCAGATGCTGCTGGTGTAGCAAGTTTGTCGTAACCGTGGGAAGGGAAGGGGGGGGCGGAAACGGACTAAGGGAGCCAACCAGACCGTGGGAAGGGAAGGGGGGGTAAAAAAATAAAGCCCCATACGCAGACAAACTGGCAAAGAGATTAAAAAAAACAACAACAACCCAGAGAGAAATTCAAAATCAAGTTATGTCCAGCTGTCCATCAGTAAAGAAAGTGCCGGTTTTTTTGTTTTGTTTTTTTTAAATTCCTCTTTTGCTCTCTTTCCAGTTTGTTCTCGCCCGGTGGAGATCAGCGGGTCCAGCCTTCCCTAATCCTGGCCAGCTCCAGCTGGGATTGTAGAGGGGAAAGAGCGCCCAGGCTGTCACAGGTGCATAGGGGGGGGGGGGGGGAGGAGGAAGCAGAGGAGAGCAAAGGGAGCTCATGTGATTTAGTGGAAGCTGCTCCTGAACTGGGGAGGGCAAGGAATAAAAAGGAAGGGAGGCCTACTGCTGCTGGACAGGGGGAGGTAAAACAAAGGGAGAAGGGCTGCTGCTGGATAAGGGGAGCAGTGAAGGGGTGGTGGTAGACACAGGGGAGGTAAAAGGAAGGGAGAATGGACAGGGGAAGCAGACAAGGGGTGGTGCTGGACAGCCAAGGAAAAATAAAGAAAGAAAGAAAGACAGAAATACAGAAACAGGCTAAGGAGAGAGAGAGAGAGAAAGAAAGAAAGACAGACACATACATCTATTCTAGCACCCGTTAATGTAACGGGCTGAAAAAATAGTTATGTATATTTGTGACTATTCAATATAAAAATAAATTTCACAACATAACCCTAATATGAATCTCTTAAACAGTGTTACTTACTTTGCAAATTGACTCAACTTAGGGGGATCTCTGAAGGATGGTAGTTTGTCTAGATCTGAAAATAATACACTTACTATTCCTCCAATTCTGATACCCCATTCATGTGGTATCCAGGTGGTGTCAAATAATCCAACATTAAAAATTTTGCACAGTCTGTGAATTTCCATAGGACATGAAAAGGCATTAAGAAAATCCACATTGAAAGAGCTTGCATCTTCACAATTGTGAAATAGTTTAATGAAAGATTTGCTGTGACTGTACTTAATTTATTGGCCTGATAAAAGATGCTGCAGGGTTCTCTATGATCCCACACAAATGTACCTTTAAATCAGTAAAATAAAAACAAAAATGTGGTCAAATTTTCACACTGGAAATAGGTTTATAACCAAAGAAGCAGAAATGAAACTAATGAGAAGGGGAGAGGGTCATAAAAGCCTGTTGCTGATTTTGAGTTTAATTCTCCCACTAAGGATACGGCAGCTTTATAGTGTTTTCTCCTTACAGTTTACCCTTAAGGGACCTCTGCTCTAGTTTTGTGCATTTAACATTAAATATAGTTTGCTGTTGTTTTTATTTTTAAAGCTAAACTCATATTAACAGAGAGAAAACATTAATCTGGCTGAAATGTGTGGAGTTCAGTATGATGACAGTAATCAAGGATATTGCATATGTGGGGAGGGATTTTAGAACAGGGCACCTAACCTCAGGTTGGAAAAAGGAATCTATATTAAATCTATTTATAGGACTAATCTCACATATCCCTAAACAAACGTCCATACAAACCATCTTGAAGCAAGGACACTAGATCATTTATTGTTTTATTGTCCACTGATACTCAAATTTTGGAGGTATATTTGGAATCAAATAAATAAATTCTTGGATAATCCAGTAGCTTTAATATATGATACGGTTTTATTTGGTACAATGATGAGAGCCAAAAGTCAAATTCCACCTCACAATAATAAACTTCTATTTATAATGACAGGGGTTGCTATACAATTAATTTTGAGGAATTGGAAGACTTGGGATAGGCTAAACTATAATTTTGGGTGGGAGTCTATGCCATATTTTTTAAATGGAATGAATGTTGGCTGTATAGCAGTGAAATTATAGGAAATTTTTAAATGTTTGGGAACCATTGATGACTTATTGTAAAGATTGATCTTATTAATCATTTTAATATACACATTCAGGGTGGGAGGGTAGAGTGGGGATTTATAAGGTTATTTCTTAAAAGTCATAACACTATTGATAGTCTTTGAAGAATTATGTTTATAGAGTATTAATTAAAGGGGTGGGAGGGTTAAAATGTTTATTTAGGTATACTTGTTAGTATAAAGTGCTTTTATTGTATTATTTCATGTGTTTATTTCTTAATGCACTATGATTGTTTTTAAAATGAATAAAGTTTATAAAAAAATAACTAGTCTCACATATCACTAAACAAATGTGCAAATATGCCAATGCAAACAACCAAATTTATACTAGCTCCAAAATAGAAGAAAAGGTGTGTTTGTTGTAGAGAATAACAGAGAGACAAATTTTTCCCCATCACCACAGGAACTCAATTTCCCCATGAGTTTTGTCCCTGACCCTGCCCCATTCCTGTAAGCTCTGCCTTAACTGCCTTAACCTTGAACACTTATGATTTAAAAGCGTTTGAGGCTTATATAGATGAGGACGGAGTTTGCAGAAATGGGGCAGGAACAGGAAAAGAACTTGCCTGAACAGGATGGGAAAATGAGTTTTCAGGGGGATAGGGAAACATTCTCTAGTTTATAATCCAGCAGTTGGTAATGGAACCCACATGGAATGGGGTTATCCTGGACTTAGAGCTTACAAACGGGTAAAGTGTTTCTGATGTTACAGTGGGTGATCATCTGACATCAGTGATCACTTCATGGTATGGTTTAATATTAAGATGGGTATAGAGAGGGCTCATTCAAAAGCAAAGGTTCTAGACTTTAAAAAAACTAACTTTGTTCGGATGGGGGTTATGTCAAGGAATTGTCTGGGTGGGAATGTCTGGAAGAAGTAGAAATGTGGTGGGCTAAACTGAAAGGAGCAACTGTAAAGGTGACAAACCTTTTTGTGAGGGAAGTAAGTAAAAGTAAGAGGAAAAGAGGCCGCTTTGGTTCTCAAAAGTAGTAGCTGAGAAGGTAAGAAATAAGAGATTAGCTTTCATAAACTACAAAAGATCGCAGAAAGAGAAAGACAGGCAAAAATATCTGGAAAAGTTAAGAGAGGCTGGTCGTGTAGTCAGAAAAGCAAAGATGCAAATGGAAGAAAAAATAGCTGACACGGTAAAAGGGAAGGCAAGACATTTTATAGATATATTAATGATAGGAAGAAGTGCAAAAGTGGCATTGTAAGACTCAAAGGTGAAGGGAAGGAATATATAGAAGCTGATAAAGAAAAGGCCAAATTGCTTAACAAATATTTCTGTTCTGTGTTCATGGCTGAAGTGCCGGGAGCGGGACTGCAGAAGACAAACGAGGTGAAGGGAAGGAATATATAGAAGCTGATAAAGAAAAGGCCAAATTGCTTAACAAATATTTCTGTTCTGTGTTCATGGCTGAAGCGCCGGGAGCGGGACTGCAGAAGACAAACGTGAATATGGATGGAGGAGTAATAGACCCTAATCGGTTTTCAAAGGGTTGTGTTCGTGAGGAGCTAGCTAAAATAAAGATAGGCAAAGCAATGAGGCTGGATGGTGTACATCCTAGGGTGCTCAAGGAACTTAGGGAAGTTCTGGTAGCTCCACTGACTGACCTTTTCAATGAGTCTCTAGAGTTGGGAGTGGTTCCAGAAGACTTGAGAAGGGTGGATGTGGTCCCTCTCCACAAAACTGGAAGTAAGGAAGAAGTAGGGAATTACAGGCTGGTAAGCCTGACTTCTGTGGTAAGCAAATTAATAGAAATGCTTTTAAAATAGAGAATGGTCAAGTTTCTGGAATCCTGTGGATTACAGGACTGGAGGCAACATGGATTCACTAGAGGTAAGTCTTGTCAGTCAAATCTGATCAATTTCTTTGACTGGGTGACCAGAGAATTGGATAGAGGAAGTGTGGTGTATTTAGATTTGAGCAAAGCATTTGACAGTGTTCCACAAAGACATTTAATAAATAAACTGAGTGCCCTCGGGATGGGTCCCAAAGTGACGGGCTGGGTCAGGAACTTTTTGAGTGGAAAGCAACAGAGGGTAGTGATCAATGGAGATTGTTCTGAGGAAAGAACATAAGAACATAAGAATTGCCACTGCTGGGTCAGACCAGTGATCCATCGTACCCAGCAGTCTGGTCACACGGTGGCCCTCTGGTCAAAGACCAGCACCCTAACTAAGACTAGCCCTACCTACGTACATTCCAGTTCAGCAGGAACTTGTCTAACTTTGTCTTGAATCCCTGGAGGGTGTTTCAGTTTTCTACCACTCTCTGGGTGAAGAAGAACTTCCTTACGTTTGTACAAAATCTATCCCTTTCAATTTTAGAGAGTGCCCTCTCATTCTCCCTACCTTGGAGAGAGTGAACAACCTGTCCTTATCTATTAAGTCTATTTCCTTCAGTACTTTGAATGTTTCGATCATGTTCTTTCTCAATCTCCTTTGTTCGAGGGAGAAGTGGCCCAGTTTCTCTAATCTTTTGCTATACGGCAAATCCTCCAGCCCCTTAACCATCTTAGTTGCTATTCTCTGGACCCTTTTGAGTAGTCCCATGTCCTTCTTCATGTACAGTAACCTGTGCTGGATGCAGTACTCCAAGTGAGGGCGCATCATGGCCCAGTACAGCGGCATGATAACCTTCTCCAATCTGTTCATGATCCCCTTCTTTATCATTCCTAGCATTCTGTTCGCCCTTTTTGCTACCGCCCCACACATTGCGCAGATGTCTTCATCGACTTGTTGATCATAACTCACAAGTCTCTTTCCTGGGAGGTCTCTCCAAGTACTGCCCCATACATCCCATATTTGTGCATGAGATTTTTGTTACCGACATGCATCACTTTACACTTATCCACTTTGCACCTCATCTGCCATGTTGATGCTCATTCATCGAGCCTGATTATGTCATGTTGCAGATCTTCGCAATTCCCCTGTCTTCACTACTCTGAATAACTTCGTATCGTCCACAAATTTAATCATCTCAATCATTGTACCTATCTCCAGATCATATTTCACCCTCAATTCCATAGCTTGCAATTTTCTGTAATGTAGTCGTTCATGCAGAACCTTGTCAAACGTCTTCTGAAAATCCAGATATATAATGTTGACTGGGTCACCCTTGTCTATCTGCTTTTTTACTCCCTTGAAGAAGTGCAGCAAGTTTGTCAAACAAGATCTGCTGTCTGGTCTTCATCAGACCTTGTCCGTCAAAGTGATCAATGATGCGGTCCTTTATCAGCGCCTCTACCATCTTTCCCGGTACTGAGGTCAGACTCACTGGTCTGTAGTTTCCCGGGTCTCCCCTTGAACCTTTTTTGAAGATCAGAGTAACATTTGCTACCTTCCAGTCCTCCGGAATCTTTCCTGATTTGCTCAACAGATTGGCTATTAGCTGAAGCAGTTCAGCTATAGTCCCTTTCAGTTCTTTGATAACCCTCAGATGGATACCATCCAGTCCCGGGGATTTATCGCTCTTAAGCCTATCAATCTGCCTGCATACCTCTTCTAGACTGACCGTTAACCCTGTCAGTTTCCCATTTTCACTTCCAGAATATAGCCTGATGGGTTCCGGTATGCTGTGTATATTCTCTTTGTTAAATACAGATGCAAAAAATGTGTTCAGTTTGTCGGCGATTGCTTTGTCCTCCTTTAGCGCTCCTTTTATTCCTTGGTCATCCAATGATCCGACCACTTTCTTCGCAGGTCGTTTCCCCTTAATATATCGAAAGAACAGCTTGAAGTTTTTTGCCACCTTGGCTATTTTCTTCTTGGAGTCTCTTTTGGCCCCTTTTAACGCCTTATGGCACCTATGTTAATGTTGTTTGTGCTTATTCCAGTTTTTGTCCGTTTTTTACCTTTTCCATTCCATAAACAAAGTTTTTTTGTCTCTGATCGCTTCCTTTACCTCTACAGTGAGCCACACCGGTTCTTTGTTCTTTTTCTTCTTGAGTTTGCAGTCTGTTCCTTTCTTGCATGTCGTTCCTTCTTGTGTCCCTTTCGGTCTGTTCAGCCTGCAATCCGGTGAGTCTTCCCCTCTATCTTCCTATACGGTATCCTCTGGGTATACTGGTTCCCGAACCATCGACTCTCTCTCTCGGTCGACTGTTGGCTTTCCCCTTCTTTCTAGTTTAAAATCTTCTCAACTTCTCTCTTAATGTTGCTTGCATCTCTGCTGAGGTGGAGTCCGTCCTTCCTGAATAGCTTGCTTTTCCCCTAGAACGTCGGCCAGTTGCGAACAAAGTGGAATCCTTCTTCCTCACACCAGCGCCACATCTATGCGTGGACTGCTTGCAGCTCCATATGTTTCTTGTCTGCCCTGGGTACCGGCAGTATCTCTAAGAATGCTATCCTCTGCATTCTGGTCATCAGCTTCCTTACTAGCATCTGGAACTGGTCCTTCAGTTCTTCTCTGTTGTAGTTTCTGTTGCCCATGTTGTTCATCTCCACATGGATCACTACTGCCATATCTTCTTCTTCCACACTACCGATGATCCTGCTGATGCGGCTCACTATGTCTTCTACCTTGGCTCCCGGTAGGCAAGTCACTTGCCAATCCAGTTTTCCTCATGCTATGTGGCTGTTGACTTGTCTGATGATGGAGTCCCCCATACAATTGCTGTCCTCTCTATCTTTTCTTGATTCTCCAGCCACAGGTCTGTGTCCCTGGTGTATGTCTGTCTCTCCAGCCATAGGTCCGTGTCCTTCATTCCCATCCATTTCCTCTCATCCTGGCATTCATCTTCTTGTGGGTTCCTTCCACTGTTTCCTGATCTTGCTGCTGTGTCACCAATTTCCTCCTGACAGAACCCCCACTCCCTCCTGTAGATCACCTAGCCCACCCTCCTAGACCCCTCCACCCCCACCCAGACCACCGCATCCCCACTAGAACCCCTCCTAACCCCACCCACCCCCTAGACCCCCGATACTCCCCTCTAACCTTTATTGATAGCCGGCCAGGCAGATCCTCCTTCTGGCCAGCCAGAAGGCCTGCCTCCATCTGAATTGCAGGTCTGCCCCTTCCTGGTATATTGTGGGATACACTGTGGAGGAGGCCTAAGGTCTGATTGGCCCAGGCACCTAAGACCCCACATATAGGAGGGACCTTAGGCACATAGGCCAACCTAAGATTCTGGTTGGCCCAGGTATCTAAGGCCCCTCCTAAGGATGGGGACTTAGGAACATGGACCAATCAGAGGATCCATCTGGCTGGCCCTCAAAATAGGTTAGAGGGCTGTCCGGGGGGTCTGGGAAGGTTCAGGTAGGGTTTGAAGGGGTTCTAGTAGGGGTGCGGAGGTCTGGATGTGGGTAGAGAGGGGATCTGGTGGAGTGGGCTGGTCTGGGAGGGTTCAGGTAGGGTTTGGAAGGGTTCTAATAGGGGTGCGGGGGTCTGGGTGGGGGTAGAGAGGGGGTCTGGTGGAGTGGGGGTGTTCCAGAAGTAGGGATTGGGTATCCCTTCTGCCATGATCTATGGGAGTGGGAGTTCCAGCAGGAAGGATTGGGTAGCCCTCCTGCTGGCGATCTATGGGACATACCAGGCAGGAAGGATTGGTTATCCCTTCTGTTGCAGCATCTACGAGGTGGGGGGTTCCGGCAGGGATTGGGTAGTATTCACGGGGCATGGGGATTGGTTGCCACTAAACTTATTGCAGCAGGGATATCCCTTGCCTCGGTAAGCTCTGCGGCAACCCGATTCTCTAATAGGCATCTGTAACATTGACATCGGTTAGAAAATCAGGTTCTTTTTAGGCGAGCTTAGACATAATTCTGTATAAGATGCCTGTCGGCTTCTGAGACTGGGTGTCCTATACAGAATCCGTGCCTTAAAGTCTGTACTTATTTCAAATTTTTGTCTTGGGCTTCTTGCCTCCCTGACTAAATGACTCACGTGTAAAGGGAAAGCCATCCAGTTCATAGACTCTATCAATTTAAGCCCAAGCTCATTTTCAAAAGAGAAAAGCATCCAAAAAGTGACATAAAGGTAGATGTGTTTAAGATAATTGATAAGGAGGATAGTAGACCTATATGGAGATTTGATAATACATTGCTGGTGGAACCAAATTTTATTGAGGAAATGCAAGTGAAAATGAATGATTATTTTCAAATTAATAAACAAAGGATATCTCTATAGAAACATTATGGGATGCTTTTAAGGCAACCATGAGAGGTCAAATTATTTCTTTTTCGGCATATATTAAAAAACAAATTAAAAAACAATTTTATAGCTTGGAACAAGATATAAAGATATTAGATTCAAAATTAATTGAGAAATGGGAATATTCTACATTACAAGACCTCATGAAAGCGAAAGGGAAATATAATGAGATTTCTTCTAAGTTGATTAGAAAAGATTTATTTTCTCAACAGGCATTGTATTATGGAAATTCAAATAAGGCAGGAAGATTATTGGCAAATTATCTAAAAGCAAAAAAAACGGAAAACAAAAATAGTGATGATTAAAGATGAAAAGGGGAATACTTATTCCCAAATTGGAATGATTTTAAAACAATTTTTAAATTTTTACAAAAACCTATATTCTTCTGAGCCTTATCTAGATAGAGAAAGGGATGGTTTGAAACTTTTAAAGTTAATTAAGGGACTGAAAATTCCTGAGCATATAAAAGAAAGTTTAGAAAAGCCAATATTAATAAATGAATTGCAAGCAGCATTGAAGTCCCTTAGAGTTGGATTCGCTCCAGATGGAGATGGTTATACTGTAGAGTTTTATAAATCATTTCAAATTACCCTGTTATCATATTTATTAAATTTATATCGGACTCAACTTACTAATGGTTGTATTGCGGGTACCATGGCTGAATCATTAACTATAGTTTTGCCAAAGCCAAATAAAGATCCTACTTTGGTTTCAAATTACAGGCCTATTTCTTTAATTAATGTTGATGGAAAAATTTTAGCTAAGATTTTGGCTATACGTTTGGCTAAAGCTCTCCCTTTTATTATTGGTATGCATCAAACAGGATTCGTTGCTCAAAGACATTCTTCTAATAATACTAGGCTTGCATTGCATATGTTGAATTTATCCAAAGCCTTAAAAGATCCAGTTTTTTCTGTATCACTTTTGATCGTGTTGAATGGACCTTTATGTATCAAACGATGGAATGGTTTGGTATTGGCTCAGGATTTATACAAATGGTTCAAGCATTGTATAGCTCCCCTATTGCTAAATTATATATTAATAATAATTTTTCAGAAGGTTTTAGATTGCAAAGGGGGGTTAGACAAGGTTGTCCCTTATCTCCTTTGCTTTTTGATATTGTATTGGAACCCTTGTTATTAGCCATTCAGCAAACAGAGGAGATACAGGGTATTCCTCATAAAGATCGGGAATATAAGATTTCAGCTTATGCGGATGATATATTGCTCTATTTGAGAAATCCTGAGAAAACCATTCCTTGTCTACTTGAAATAATTGAGAATTTTGGAAAATTTTCAGGATATAAGATAAATTGGAATAAGTCAGAAATTCTTCCACTCAATGTTCACTGTACAAAAGGTTTATTTGATTCTTTTCCCTTTCTTTGGAAAGAGGATGGAATAAAGTATTTAGGCATTTGGATTACAAATACATTAGATGAAACATTGAAAGTAAATGAAAAATCGTTAATACAGAAGGTTACAGAGATGTGTGAGCAATGTAATCCTTTACACCTTTCATGGTGGGGGAGAGTCCAAACTATTAAAATGATGATTTTACCTGTGGTTTGTTATCAGATGGGTATGTTACCGTTATATTTTCAAGGGTCCTTTTATAAAAAATTAAATAGCATTCTTTTAAAATTTATTGGGCTGGGTAAAACTCCTAGAGTGGCTTTGGTATCTTTACAAAGGTCAATTTCAGAGGGGGGGGGGGAATTTTCCAAATTTTTATAGGTACCATCAAGCCTATATTTTACACCAAGGTATGTATTGGGTCCTCCCAGAACTCATGGAAAAACTCCCTGACTGGTTATGGTTAGAATGGCAACTCATGTCTCCATTGTGTCTGTGCCATGTACTCAGTATCAAAATGCCTAGCTACAGTAAAGACAATAGAATACTAGTAGATACATGGAAAACATTGAGATATATAAGTAATTTAACATCTATTCCAATTTTAAAATCTACAAAACAGTCTATATGGGTAAACTCCAAGATCCAAATTGGCGGAGAAAGGCTAGTCTGGAAGCATTGGATGGTAGCAGGAATACGAATATTGGATGATGTTATTTCTAATGGTACTATGCTTGAATTTTCACAATTGCAACATAAATTTGGTCTTAAAAACTCAGATAATTTTAGATGGTTGCAACTGAAGCATGCCATTTAGGCGGGGTTCCCTGATTGGAAAAACCTTAATAATCATTATAGTATGGAGTTTCTGTGTTTTCAGACAGACTTCTTGGGTCATCGGGCCGCCCAGTGGTACAAAATGTTATGTGGATTTAATAAAAAGAAATTAAAAACTGGTTTAAAAGATATTTGGAGTATTGAGATTAAGCATGAAATTACTGCATCTCAATGGCCATGAATTTGGTCTTGGAGGATGAAATGTACGTTGTCAGCATCTATGAGACAAACTTGTTTTTTTCTGTTGCATAGAGCGTTATGGACCCTTGTTAGGTTACAAAAATTAGATAGTTCTTTGTCTAATAGATGTTGGAATTTTCATCTAGAAGTAGGAACTTTAGATCATTTATTGTTTCATTGCCCATGTATTATGAATTTTTGGAAATCAATTTGGAACCAAATTAATAATTTATTAGATAACCCAGTGGCATTATCCTATGATACTGTGATATTTGGTATGGAAATGAGAGCAAAAAGTCAGATTTCTGCGAATAACAATAAATTACTACTTATAATGACTGGTGTTGCAATTCAGCAAATTACATATAATTGGAAGGATTGGAGGAGATTAAATTACAACTTCTGGTGGAATTCTTTATGCCATATCTATAAAATGGAAAGGTTTATTGCATTACAACGGGGATATTTTAAGAAGTTTCAGGATGTGTGGAAACCATTGACAAAGTATTGTAAAGATTAATTTGAATTTGTTTCCCTTATATTTATCAACTTAAGGAATAGGGAGGGGGGAAGTTTATTATTATATGTTTTATATGATAATGGAATATATGGGAGGGAGGGATGGGAAAGGGGAAGGGATAATAATTTATGAAATATATCAATGATTGTTTGTAAGTGATGTATTTATTGTTAATATGAATGAATATATTTAACACTTAATGTATTTTTGAAAATGAATAAAGAATTAATAAAAAAAAAACTTTCTGAAAATCTAGATTAAAAAAATAAATAAATAAATAGGTTGATTGTGATTTATATTGGTTATAAGTTATATCTTTACTAACCTACTTTCTGTACAAGTGACTACTTGATATGTAATTTCAAAATCTATAAATAATAATAATAAAAAAAGCAAACAAGACTTGTACAAACAAAAAAAAAGGTAGAGGTGTTTTTATCTGCCAAACTGTTCCAATTTGCTATTTTTGAAACCTACGTTCTAGAGAGATATCTATTGTATGCTGTTGATCAGTAGTTAATCTCTAGTGGGGTGTTAGAGATGTGGTAAGGGCAGGACTGATGTGGGCTTATAACATGGGTGTTTTCCTGCTATAATCAAACATTGTATGAATGTATCCAGGACACAATTTGAATGGCGGGGCTTGTCCTGTTTTAATAAGAACCCTCCAAGAACCTCCCTCTATTATAAGGGGGCACCATAAAGACAGACTGTTCACCATCTCCAAGGTAGGGAGAATGAGAGGGCACTCTCTAAAGTTGAAAGGGGATAGATTCTATACAAACGTAAGGAAGTTCTTCTTCACCCAGAGAGTGGTAGAAAACTGGAACGCTCTTCTGGAGTCTGTTATAGGGGAAAACACCCTCTAGTGTTTCAAGACAAAGTTGGACAAATTCCTGCTAAACTGGAATGTACGCAGGTGAGGCTGGACTCATTTAGAGCACTGGTCTTTTACCTGAGGGCCGCCACGTGAGTGGATTGCTGGGCAGGATGGACCACTGGTCTGACCCAGAAGCGGCAATTCTTATGTTCTTATGTTCTGCATTTAATAGAGGGAGAACTATAGGCCAGATGATAGACTTTTAAAAGCTTGGGGGTTAAACAGAAAAAAGAATTTAATGGCACTCATCAGAAATGTTATGAATGCAAATGGTACCCCTTTACAATGGAGGGAGGTTCTTGAAGGGTTCCAGGCAGAGGGCTAACAATTTCATCTAATAATTGTATAGATTGCAACAGTAGAAATGTCATTTACGTCATTGTCTGCCCTTGTGAATTAATATAGATTGGGTGGACAAGTAGACCTGTCAAGTTTCGGTTGACAGAACATAAATCTCATATCTCAACGGCAGCAATGCAAACTCTGTTGGTCCAACATTGGCTAAGCAAAAAACACAATTTGTGCGATCTTAGATCGTGCATTACAGAACAGATTGAAGGGAGGTTGGGTGGTAATGAAGAATGGTGTTTAAATTTACTTGAACAGAGGTGGATTTACAAATTAAATTTGGTAGAGCCGGGGGGATTGAATGGGGAGTTAGAATGGACATCCCTGTTCTGAACATGCCGTCTGTATGATAATGTCAAGAGTCAGCTGGCTTGGAGAGAGGTTAAACTAGGGAAGAAAAAAAGCCATAGCCATCTTGACATACTTTAATCAACTTGTCGGATGGCAATGGAATGATTGTCGTGAGTGCTTGTGTAAGAAAATTTAGGGCTCCTTTTATCAAGGCACGGTACGGGTTTAACGCACTGAATACTGCATGTTAAACTGCTTGCCGCGCTAGTCGCTAATGCCTCCATTGGCCAGGCATTAGTTTTTTTGGCTTGCCATGGGGGTTAGCGCGTGATGAAATATCCAACGCGCTAACCCCCGTAGCACGCCTTGATAAAAGGAGCCCTAAGTTTACTGATTGCATTCATTGCTAATTTTAATAAGTATTTTGACATGTGTTTGTGTATCTTGTCGTAGGGAATTGATCCTTGATAGAGCGTACTATACACGAAACATGTCTAATAATTTATTTAAATTTATACTGGAAGCATTTTAAAAACATTGCAAAGCGCAGAGAACCGCGTTGAATGGCCCACACTGCTCCTGACGCTCATAGGAACTCTATGAGCATTGGAAGCAGCGCGGACTATTCAGCGCAGCTCCCTGTGCTAGAAACTGCTAGCGCAGTTTCATAGATGAGGGGGTAAGTATACCCAAACGTTCATTTTGCTTTTTTGACCCTATTATAAAAGTGACTGGTTAGCAATAAGTTAGGTTAAGATTAAAAGAAGTGTGAAAGGATAAAAATGAATGTTGTAAAAATGAAAGTTAAAAAAAAGATTGATTATATAAAAATAGATAACGGGACTGAAGAGACCAATGCTAGCTTGCAAAAGGCTGTCCTAGGAAGATGCGTTCTAAAGTTAGACAGCTGAGAGCACTTGAGGGCTCTATATCCCGATTACTAGTCTTAACCATAACTAAACCAGAAAATAGAAACAGTATTAGAACTACAACAGAAAAAGTGTTGAGAAATACAAAGGAAAAGTGAAAAACAAGAAGAGTATTTCCTTAGACCATCATTATTTTAATATAGGGTGATTTGTCCAAGACATTGATTTAGTAGATTGTATAGTAAATTATAAAAGTGAAAAACACACAAAACGTGACTATGCTTTGTGCAAACCTTATAATTATATTATATCTTTTGTTGCCAACTTATCAAGATTAAATGCTACAAACTGGTACAGTTTGCTGTACTTATCTCAGGTGTCTCCCCACTCATGTTTTCTCAGTTTTCCATTGGTTGGCACTTCCGTATATTGGTGTTTTAAATCCTGACTTTTTCTTCAGATTATCAGGGGCTACCAAGCTTAGTTTCAGGTAAAATACCTTTCCTCAGGAGCTACATATAAAGTTCCAGTGCCACTATCTCAAAAACATGCAAAAGAGATTGCAGCCTGAGCAAGGGACATCGACGCCTTTGTGAAAGCTTCAGGTTTGAAAATAATAACACATGCAAAATGACACCAGCGCAAGGTTTTAAAAATTATAACCAAGATTTATTGAATTATTGTTTCTATTTTTCCCACTATGAAGTCAAAAGCGTCAGCATAATTGCTTACCAGTTGCGCTAATGGGAGATCGTCATAGTGGCCAAATGCTGGCCTTCTCATAACGGTCTCGACTTCCTATCTCCTTCCATTCTATTATATAACTTTTAGCTCAGTGACATCATCAAGTTTGACAACCAATAACAATTCACCAAAGAGGTGGTCTTAAAAGTTTAGACAAAGAAAAATTAAGTTAGGCAGTTTTAGAAAATTACTTTTGATTTCTGAATTAACATTATAACATTATTCAAGAGAATCTACAAATATTAACATGGTGCTGAAAAATTCTCAGCCCTTCCATGCTGACAAGTTCTTAGCCTTAAAGGAAAAAAACTCTCGGCTGCCTGAGCTGACAGTCTCACACACAAAGAGCAGGAGTAGTCTCTAACCTAATCACTCCCAGATGTTGCCTCAGGATTTCTCTAGGCAAATATATTTTATATTTTTCAAACCCTATGCTTTTGTTCAACACAGTCATACATGAATCACTCCAGTCATATTCATTTATACTTTGCTTGGCCAAGCCTCCCATATATCCATTCATTCAAAACTATATTTAATTCAGTTTATCTTTCTTTACCAGTCTAAAGCAAGCACATCTGGTGTTAATTAACACCACGAGGCTGCAAAAAGCACTCAGGACAAACCTTCTCTTACCCCCTCCAAAATGGCGACGGAGCCAGCCACTTTCACCATCCCCGCTGGTGACTGGATTACCGACATTACATGATCGGTTACGGCGGCGCTGGCGGACAGACTAAATAAGATTCAGTCGGCTGTGGATGAGATGAACGAGAAGTTTGATTCCCACAGCCGACGCTTGACGGATGTCGAGCAGAGGGTGTCCGATCAGGAGGACACGTGCACGAGCCTGACTACCCAGGTGGAAGATCTAAAGAAAACGTCCCGGGAGTTGCTGGCCGCCCTGGAGGAGCAGGAGAATAGGAGCCGCCGAAACAACTTGCGGCTGGTTGGACTACCGGAGAGCAAGACCTGTACACTGTCTTTAACACGTGGCTCCCTGAAACTTTGCAACTCACCGGTGGCGCGGAGGCCTTTGCCTGCGAACGAGCGCACCGTATCGGCACCAGGCCCATGGAGGGGGGAAGGGCGAGGACAGCGATAGCCCGTTATACCAACTGGAGGGAAAAGGAACTCCTTCTCCGGGCCTATCGAAAGGTGGGGGCCTTGGACTACAAAGGCTCGAGAGTACTTCTGTTTAACGACTACTCTGTGCGGGTGGCGGCCCAACGCAAGATCATGGCGCCATCCTGCACGGACCTTCACAATAGAGGTATCAAGTTCGCCCTGGTGTACCCAGCGAAGCTCAGGGTCTGGCATGAAGGTAAGACCCTTACTTTCAACAGTGGTGATGAAGCTAAGGTTTTCCTGGCGACTCTACCCGCCTGACGACCACTTCATCTACGCTGTGCTTGACTGAGACCTTTACATCATTTTGTTCCTGCTTTACACCGTATTGTGATGGGATCCCGCTGAGCTTGACTTCTTGAGCTGCCGTTTGCCTGGCTCAACACTCGAGTGCCACGTGTGGCTGCGAGATCCCTGCTACCGTGGAGGTGGGGCCCTACCTTCCAGCTTTGAGATGGCCTCAGAGACAGTTTCGGCGACGTGGCTTGGGGGACCTAAGTATAGCTGTGCTGGGCCTTGGAATGGAGGGGACTACACGGATTCCTGATTGTGTTTCGGCGACATTCCTTTCTGTGGGGCCTTACTGGTAGCCCTCTACGCTGGTTCCCCTGGACAGCTCGGCGCTCTTTTTCACGGAGCGCAGACATTGTGGAGAGCCTACTCTGGACTTGTTGGTACCAACATGTTTGTCTTTTGATTATGTTTCTATTCCACTCCTGGACTGTATGGTTATTTGGAGTGCAGAAAGGGAGGTTTCTGTGGGTGTGGGGGAGGTCTCTGGACAGGCTGGGGGATACACATGGGTTCGTATGCTGGTGGGGAGGGATCAGCATGGGGGGATAGGGTGGGGTGTGGAGGGGGGGTGGGGGGATGTGGGGGTGTGTGTGAGTGGGGATGCATGTCTGAGTCTAGGTTGCATGTGAGGGGGGGATGTCTGGGGGTCTGGTGTGCTGGGGTTTGGGGCACCTGGATATCGAGGAAGGCGAGGCTCTGCTGGGAGGCTTCGTCTGTGCCTATTTGTTCTTTCCGCGCAGGCTCAACCCGTGTTTGGCTGGTGGAGAATGGCTGAACTCTCCTATTCCTGGGGGGATGTTTTCCTCTGGGTTTCTGCGCAGCGTATTGCTATACTCATATTGATATGGCTGATCTAAGGGTTATTACCTTTAATGTCGATGGCATCAGGTCCCCAGTAAAGCGATCTCGTATACTTACCAGCTTGCAAACTTTGAAAGCGGATGTGGCATTTCTGCAGGAAACCCATCTCACACAGATTGAACACTCTAAACTGCGGAAAAACTGGGTCGGGGATGTCTACTCCTCTACTTCAGGGGGCCGTAGGCGGGGGGTGGCAATTTTGATCCACAAGCGGTTGCCATTTGTCCTCCATAAATTAATGACTGATCGGGAGGGGAGATATGTTATTGCCCTGGGGGAGCTATGGGGACTAAAACTGTTGCTCTGTAACATATATGCCCCAAATACTTACTGTCATAATTTTTTTTCCACACTCCTCTCTCAGGTATCAGTCTACCCGGATTACCATTTGATCCTGGGGGGGGATATGAACATCACTGCAGACCCAGGGGTGGATTGCAAACCCCCTAGGAGTAGCCTGAGGGATCATGATAACAAAGGGGTGGGCTTCCTGACACAGCACTTAGGCCTGGTGGACGCCTGGCGGACACTACACCCGTTTGACTCGGATTTTACTTTTTATTCCCATGTCCACAAAGCGTACGCCCGACTGGATTACATTCTGCTTGATCAACGACTGTTCTCACGGGCTACTAGGTCGGAAATTGTAGAATCTACGGTCTCGGACCACGCTACCGTGGATCTCACCCTGACTCTCGCTGCGGGCAACAAAGCTTCCTCTTGGAAAATGACGTTGCATCTGTACCATGACCAGGAATTCAGGACATTTCTGAGGGCGCGATGGGCAGACTACCTGGCCACTAACGTCACTCCCGACATTACATAAGAACATAAGAACATAAGCAGTGCCTCTGCCGGGTCAGACCACAGGTCCATCCTGCCCAGCAGTCCGCTCCCGCGGTGGCCAAAAACAGGTCAAGGCCTGTCTGAATCATCAGAAGGGCTCCCCTGTCACCTTGGTTTCCCATTTAAGTTCTGCCCTCCTATCGAAGTCCTAGCCCTCCGGTCTTGCACATGCACGACCAGGTTGGTTTACTCAGTACCCCACGATCCCTCTATCCCTCAGGAATCCATCCAATCCCTGCTTGAATCCCTGTACCGTACTCTGCCTGATCACTTCCTCCGGAAGCGCATTCCAAGTGTCCACTACCCTTTGGGTGAAAAAGAACTTCCTTGCATTTGTTTTGAACCTGTCTCCCTTCAGTTTCTCAGAATGCCCCCTCATATTTGCTGTCCCCTTCAGTCTGAAGAATCTGTCCCTATCCACCCTCTCTATGCCCCTCATGATCTTGAAGGTCTCTATCATATCTCCCCTGAGTCTCCTTTTCTCCAGAGAGAAGAGCCCCAGCCTATCCAGCCTCTCGGCGTACGAGCAGTGTTCCAGCCCTTTTACCATTTTTGTTGCTCTCCTTTGGACTCTCTCAAGTACCGCCATGTCCTTCTTGAGGTGCGGTGACCAATACTGGATGCAGTATTCCAGATGCGGACGTACCATCGCTCGATACAATGGCATGATGACTTCCCTTGTTCTGGTTGTTATGCCCTTCTTTATGATGCCCAGCATCCTGTTGGCTTTTTTCGAGGCTGCTGCGCACTGTGCAGATGGCTTCAGTGATGCATCCACCAGCACACCCAAGTCTCTCTCGAGTCTGCTGTCTCCCAACAATACCCCCCCCCCAATTTGTAGTTGAACAACAGGTTCTTTTTCCCTATATGCATGACCTTGCATTTGTCTACGTTGAAGCGCATTTGCCATTTGTTTGCCCAGTCTTCCAGCTTGTCCAGGTCCCTTTGTAGGTCCTCACACTCCTCCCTGGTCCTAACTCTGCTGCACATTTTGGTATCGTCTGCGAATTTTATAACCTCACACTTTGCCTCCTTTTCCAGGTCATTGATGAATATGTTAAAGAGTAAAGGCCCCAGCACCGATCCTTGTGGCACACCGCTCGTGACTCCCCGCCAGTCAGAATATTGGCCCTTTACTCCAACCCTCTGCAGTCTACCCGACAGCCAGTGCTTGATCCATCTGTGCACATCCCCTCCCACCCCGTGGCTCCACAGCTTCTTAAGTAGCCTTTCATGTGGCACCTTGTCGAAAGCCTTTTGAAAGTCGAGGTAAATGATGTCTATGGGCTCCCCATTGTCCATCCGGCTGCTTATTCCCTCAAAGAAGTACAGAAGGTTCGTTAGGCACGACCTTCCCTTACAGAATCCGTGCTGGCTTGTTCTCAGTAGGCCTTTCCTCTCGATGTGCTCACAAATGCCGTCCTTGATCATAGCTTCCACCATCTTCCCTATTATTGAAGTCAGGCTCACCGGCCTGTAGTTCCCGGGGTCACCCCTCGATCCCTTCTTGAAGATCGGTGTGACATTTGCCAATTTCCAGTCCTCTGGCACCTCACCAGTTTTCAAGGATAGGTTGCAAACATGTTGGATTGTGCCCGCTATTTCCTGTCTTAGTTCTTTCAGCACCCTTGGGTGGATCCCGTCCGGGCCCGGTGATTTGCCGCATTTTAACCTGTCTATCTGTTTGAGGACATCCTCCCTGCTTACCTCTATGTGCTCTAATTTTTCAGCCTGTTCCCCACTCATGAGCTCCTCTGAGTCCGGTATATTAGATGTGTCTTCGCTCGTGAAAACCGACGAGAAGAACGTGTTCAACCTCTCAGCTACCTCTTTATCCTCCTTAATCACTCCCTTCCTGTCCCCATCGTCCAACGGCCCTACCTCCTCTCTCGCTGGTCGCTTCCCTTTAACGTAACTGAAGAATGCCTTGAAGTTTTTCGCCTCCTTGGCCAGCCCCTCTTCGTATTTCTCTTTTGCTTTTCTAACCTCCCGGTGGCATTCCTTTTGGCATTTCCTGTGCGCCTGGCGATTTTCCTCTGTTGGGTCCTCTTTCCATCTCCGGAAAGATACTTTTTTGTCCTTTATCACCCTCTTTACTTCTATTGACATCCAAACCGGGTCCTTTGATCGCTTGTTCTTGCAGCCTTTCCTGAAATTGGGGACGTACATTCTCTGTGCTTCCTGCAGGGTGTCCCTAAATAGGGTCCAGGCGCTTCCCACAGTCTCCATCCTAAAGATGTTTCTGAGCTTCCTCCCCACCATTTCCCTCATAGCAGCGTAGTTCCCTTTCTTGAAGTTCAACGCAGTTGTTGCGGTCCTCCTAACTATGGGTGTCCCTCTTTCTAATGTGAATCTGATCGTGTTATGATCACTGTTGCCTAGTGGTCCTCCCACTTCTACCCCTCTTGCAGGCCCCCCTAATCCGTTTAGGATGAGGTCAAGAGTAGCACCCCCTCGCGTCGGTTCTTTGACTAGTTGCTCCATGAAGCAGTCCTTCACAGCTTCTACAAATCCTGTCTCCCTAGTGCAGTTGGAGTGACCCGTACTCCAGTCTATCCCTGGTTAGTTGAAGTCCCCCATCACTGTTACACTTCCAGTCCTGCACTCCTGTCTCAATTCCGCTTCCAAGTCGTGTCCGACTCCCTCTGGCGTACCAGGTGGTCGATAGTACAGCCCCAGTTTAATGCTCGCACCCTTGTTTCCCGGTAATTTGACCCACAGCGATTCCAGCCCCTCTGCCTTCGTTGCCATATCCATTCCGACCGAGTGGATAGATTCCTTTATATATAGTGCTATGCCTCCCCCCTTTTTGTGGGTCCTGTCCCTCCTATAGAGCTTGTACCCTGGCAGCGCTATATCCCATTGATTTTCCTCTGTCCACCAGGTTTCTACAATTCCAATTATATCCAGGTCCTCCCCCTTGGCGACGACTTCTAGTTCACCCATCTTGGCCGTGAGGCTTCTTGCATTTGTGTATATGCACCGCAGGTCCCGTCGTTTTTCTTCCACTTCTGCATTTACCTGGTCCACTTGCCCTTGGATTTCTGGCAGTTTTCCCGCTCTTTGTGTTTCTGTTTTACCCTCAGCCTTTACCCTCTTAGCTTTCAGCTTCCCCACATTCCCGCCACCCCACTTTCCCGCTTTTCCTCTGGGATTTTTAGCCCTACCGGCCCCCTCCTGGGCTGTCATCCCTTGAGCCTCTGTTTGATCCCCCTTGCCTTGTGGTGCTTCTATATTACCCTCGGCTTTCGCCCTTGTGCCACCCAGTCTCCCTGTGTCCCCATGCCCCTTAGTCTTCTCCCAGCAAGCTCCCTTTACCTGATGATTCCCTCGCTGTCTGATCTGTAGATCTTCCGGTCCCTCTGTTTCCTCCCTGCAGTCAGCCCGTTCAGCATCTGTTCTGGATGCTGTTGTCCGAAGCGTCAACATCAGATCTGCTGTCGGCTTTCCCCCTCTCTTCAGTTTAAAGCCCTCTCGATCTCCGATGGCCCGGTATCTTATTGGTATGCCTCCAAGGCAGTTCTGAGGGGCCATGTGATAGCTTATACCGCTGCTAAACGTAGGGCCAGGGGAGCAGAGCTCTTGTCGCTCACGCGGCGCTTGCATCAATTCCGCAGGGCCCATATTTCCTCTTTCTCGGACACTGAGAGGCAGGAATACAAGACAACACGAGAACGCATTGAGACTTTACTTCATCAATGAGCGGAGCAGACCCTTGCGTTCCAACGGTATAACATGTATAGGTGGGGGGGTAAGACGGGGAAGCTCCTGGCAAACCTAGTGAGACCGTACAAGAAACGCCAAATCATCACTTCTATCCGCGACGCTAGGGGAACCCGGCATGACGGGGAGAGCCAAATAGCGGAACAGTTTGTCAGATACTATGAAACCTTATATCGTAAACGCCCGCTGGACGAGAATGCCCTCGGGGATTTCTTCAGGGGCCTCTCGTTGCCGCGCCTGGAGGAGGACCAGGCTGCTTCTTTGAGCCAGCCTATTTCTGAAGCAGAACTCCGTGCCACCATTCGGTCTCTTAAACTGGCGAAGGCACCCGGGCCGGATGGGTTTGGTCCTGAATACTATCGCATTCTTGAGGATCTAGTGGCGCAGCCCCTGAGCGCCATGTATAATGAGGTGGCGCGTACGGGAGGTTCCTTCTCAGATAATATGGCCCACATAGTTCTGCTCCCTAAACCGGGTAAAGACCCGGATCTGGTGGGGTCGTTCCGTCCAATTTCCCTTCTAGATCAGGATATTAAACTCCTAGCCGCGACTCTGGCGAAGCGCCTGAACGGCTTTCTCCCCGACCTTATTCACCCCGACCAGGTGGGGTTCGTACCGGGCCGATACGCCTCCATGAACCTGATGAAGGTACTGGGGGCGATTCACGACAGGGTAGGCCGTGGTGGCTAGGAGGCGGTGGCAGGACTGGACATGGAGAAAGCATTCGATAGTATCTCCTGGGATTATCTCTTCTGGGTCCTGCGTAGGGGAGGTTTTCAGGGTGAGTTTTTGGCCTGGGCGACGGCTTTATACCACAACCCCAGGGCGCGCTTACTGATAAATGGGGGTCTAACTGCGGATTTTGGTTTGCAGAGAGGTACGAGGCAGGGCTGCCCTCTTTCCCCACTCCTCTTTCTTCTGGCCATTGAGCCACTCACAGCTAAAGTCCGGCAGGATGAGACTATTAAGGGCATTGTGGTGCGGGGACAGGAATGTAAAATCAGTTTGTTTGCTGACGACATCTTACTTTATATGGATCAGGTCCCCTTGCATCTGCCCAGAGCGTTGGCGTTGATCCGAGCCTTTGGTGCGTTATCGGGTTTACAGGTTAATTGTAGTAAATCGGAACTCTTGTTGCTGACAGGTGGCCCGGTGGAGCCGTGGCATGCGGTGTTGCCTATAGCACCTACAACCAAGCCAATGCGATATCTTGGAATTTTCCTCAGCACTGACCTGCCTACACTATACAATGCAAATATTCGTCGCCCGCTTGAGGCGATTGGAAAGCTGTGTCAGACATGGCAGGACCTGCCGTTGGGACTCTTGGGACGGGTGGCTTTAGTGAAAATGGTCTTGGTACCGAAACTCTTGTATCCCCTACAGACTATGCTGATATGGCTTACCAGGCGGGACGAACTTGTTTTTAAATCCACTATATCCCGTTTCATCTGGAGGTCTCGAGCTCCTCGGATCGCGATGGCCAAACTTACACTGGATAAATCTTTGGGGGGACTAAATGTCCCGGACATCCGGCTTTATAATGTAGCGTCCCTTCTCCGCTGGATTCATGAGGGGTACACGGGGTGTTTTAGCTATTCCCCCCGGGGGTGGTTGGCGAGCTGGAGTTCTCCTTTTCATTTTATGAATACATTACACCGTCAGGACGATCCTGGGAGACGATATTTAGTTTGTTTTCGTTTTCTACGCCCGTTTCGGATGGCGTGGCGCTGGTGGCGGCGTAGACAGCAACTGCCCCCGGACACGTCTCCCTTTATCCATTTGGGGGGCAATTCCAGGTTCCAGCCGGGCTGGGGCAGATCTGTATTTCAGCATTGGGCAGTTCGGGGCTGTCTGATGATGGAGGATATACTTGACCTGTCCCCTGCCGGGTTCCCCTCCTTTCAGCAAATACGGGACGCGTGGGGCCTCTCCTCACGTTATCTGTTTTCTTATTTTCAAGTCCGCCACTACTGGGACGCTGAACGTAGTGGAGGTGCTGGGGTTTGGGACAAGGGCCCTTTGGACATCCTTTTTTCGGCCACGCCACCCGTGACCAACTCCCTTGCGCACTGGTATCGAATCCTTAAATCGTCTTTCTCTTTGTCGGTACTTTCTCATGTGCGAGCTTCCTGGGCTAGGGATTTGGGACAGGATATTTCTGAACCCCAATTTATGGCCTGCTTTACTACTTTATACTCATATACTAAATCAGCAGATTTTCAAGAACTACAATACAAGATCCTCCATCGTGCCTATTTCACGGCCCAGAGGGGGGCGCGTATGGGATTGTGGGCTAGTGGCTTCTGTGCTAAGTGCAAGACTCGAGCAGGCACATATATCCATTCCTTCCTGGAGTGCCCCCGCCTGGGTGTCTGGAGGGAAGCTCTCTCCCTGCTGGATAGAGCTGTACAGCGTACTGTTGAGTGGGACTATGGGTTTCTTCTCCTGGGTCTGCAGACCTCTCTCCAGGATCAGGGTTTCACCACACCTCAATGCAGATTTTTTTATAATGTTATTCTCGTAGTGAAGAAGCTGATCTTAACCTATTGGACGGCTGAGGAGCCCCCCCCGATACCTCATTGGAGGAGTAGACTTCGAGAAATGGCTCGGTTCGAAATTCGAACTTATGCTAGATCTATGAGCGTGCCTAGGCAGCACTACGTTGGCCTCTGGGAGCGGCTGCGGGATCTGTTGCCATCACCAGAACAGGACGGGGACCTGGAGATCGCTTAGTCTAGCTTGGTTCTATTCTACGCTACATCGGCCTGGCCCTTGATGTGCTCCACAAATACACTATCTTTGCTATCTTCGGTGCCCTGGGGGGTGGGGATGGGGGGGATGGGGGGTGAAGGGAGCTGCATGGGGATGTGAGTGGTAGGTCTGTATGGTGTGGATGTTGATGTGTGCGAATGGTATTTTGAGACTTGCGTGGTTTTGAGGGTTAATCATAGGGCATATATAAAAAGGGGGGGAGATCACTGTCCCTGACGGGCGGCACACTCCTCTTTGTTGTCCATAATCGCTTATGCCCCCGCTACCACCCCTGTCTCTTTTGCTTTTATGTATACTGCAAGTGCGGGGGGGACACCCTGGGGAGGCTTTGTTTTTGTTACAGCATTTTACCTGTATTGGACCACTTGTGAATTCCAGATGTTTGTTGTTATGCCCTGTTGGGCGGTGTATTTTCCCTGTTAATAAAAATACGATTAAAAAAAAAAAAAACACCACGAGGCTGGGAGCGGGAAAACTCAGAGAGGACAAAGAAGACAGAAAACTAATCACTGGCCCAAGATGGTGTCCAAAGACAGGATAGATATAGTACAAACAGAGAACCCAAAATGGATTCCATGTAATCATGTAATCATGATTTCCACCATGATTTGGCTCAACAGCAAAGTACACAAACAGATATTATTATGCTTTCCCTTATATTAATCCTTAGTGTGTTTTTTCTTCTGGCCTTAGCTACATATTATTTAGATTTTTATTATTCACCCATTTTTCCGTACGCTTCTGTTTGGGCGTGGTCCTTAACTGACACAGATGTATCTAACTAGAATTACCCAGAATCATACGAAAAACAGGTGCTTTTGTAGAAAAACTTCCACAAAAAATACTGCACTTATCATGGTCTTTCATCCATTCCCATTCCCATAACTAGCACCCCCTGCTGGCCACGAGCCACTACTCCTCAAGCCAAGTGAGCAGTGCCACCAGTTTGCAGCATTTAATCTTGATAAGTTGGCAACAAAAGATATAATTATAAGATTTGCACAAAGCACAGTCACTTTTTGTGTGTTTTGCACTTACAGTATATAATTTAAACATACATAGTGTACACCCATGATGGTGTATAGCATGGCTTGAAAAGAGCTTGCTTAATATGCATAAGCCTGGAATGTCCCGTTAACTTTCATAATCACACTGAGGGTACACTTATTATATATAAAAAACATTATAAGTGATTATAAATGGTTTGAATTGATGCCACCTTACCCTGATTGTTTCAAAGGGGATTATTTATTTTGATACCATTTGGTTCCACATTTCTTAGCACAACATGCAATTTTGATACCATATTAAATGTGGAAGGCCAGGCTGCTGTCACAACATATATTCTTACACTGATAAAAGGAAGCCAGAACACTGATCTATATGATCTTTGACTACCAATAGATTGACTTGTTCTAGCAAGATGTCTGACAAATGATACAAGAGATAGAATGGGTGGTAGATGCATGGAATAGTCTCCTGGTAGAGGTGATGGAAGTAAAGACTGTGTTTGATTTCAAGAAAGTATGGGACAGGCATGGGGGATCTATTAGGGGAGGAGGAGATAGTGGATGCTGTGGATGGTCAGTCTGGATGGGCTATTAGGCCTTTATCTGCCTTCATGTTTCTATGTAGATATTGAACTTTGATGTCCCTCTCAATGCCAAGATAATAGTATTTCAGTCATTTGTAATGGTAGGCATTCTTCACAAGGATCTGGTGAGGTAAGTGGTTAGAGCTTCTTCCTTAGCACCCTGAGGTTATCAGTTCAGTTGCTACTGCAGCACCTTGTGCCTCAGGGCAAGTCATTAAATTTGCCATTGCCAAAGCTGCCATAGTTAGATTATGTGCCTGCTGGGATAGATAGGGAAAATGCTGTAGAGAAACTGATTTCTATTCAATGCATTATAAAACTTGTTTAGGTGAATATCTTTATGAAAAGCCAGTTAATAAATACAAAGAAATAATTATTTGACATCTTCATGCTTATAGCTGTACAGCTGATTTAAACTAATTGAAAAAGATAAAGCCTCTTTGGCCATTCTGTACTGATGGGCATCTGTTACAATGGTGCATAAATATGAATTATCAGGATACCTGGAAAAGGAATCAAGCAATTGAAATTAAAAAGACAGAGACTGGTTGTTAATTACTGTGATCTTTATTTCTGTGTATTGCTGTCTTTGCTCCATTTTAGCATTTGAGAGGATGTTTATCTTCTGCATTTTTAATGTTGTATTTCTTTTTTCTGATTGTGTTTTCTTAGTTTCACTATAAATATTTGAACTAAATTCTTTATCAGTGGGCCTGATATTGAAACAATTTATCTGGCTGCTGACCAGTTAAATCGCTTGGTCAAAGCTAGCCACTAGTGGCACTGAACCTGCTAAATGCTGTTAAATATTGCTGTTAGCCCTAAACTCAAAGCTGCCTATGTTGGGGACATTCTGGAGAAGGAGTCACCATTTGGCCACTTAAGTGCTGGAATCCAGTCCTACTGAGGCACAAGTTCAATTCAGATTATGTGTAGTGATATATTTATTTATTTAAAATTATTTATAACCTGCCTATCCACAAATCTAGGCAAGGAACAAAATAACATACTAAACATGCAAATCAGCTTTGCAGACAAAATATAAAAACAGAAGAATTCAAACATATATATATATATATATATATTTATATATCATATCATATATAATATAATCCAAAGTATGACACCAATCTATAGGATAACTATTATATGCACTCCTAATAGTGAAAAGATGGTCATCCCTAGAAGTCAATATTTATTGCATTTTTCCGATTCTAAGAATTGCATTCTGAAAGGCAACTGATTTCAGGTTTTTAATAGTTATTTATTTATTTATTTCAATTTCTAGCCCATCCTCCCCAAAGCTCAGAATGGGTTACATCAGGACATTCACAATGCAGACATTATACAAAAAGCAGGTCTTAGGGAGATGGATACTCTCTTTAAAAAAAATAAATAAATTAGGAACTGTCTTTATGAAGGGTTTCTCCTAAGGTGATGAACAGCAGCTATAGTTTAACATAAAACTTACTGTTTTATTAATATAAATTTATACATATTTGGTATTTTGTTACAATTATGTAAATAAGGGAAAAGTGTTATTTACTCATTACAATAATCTGTTAATGGTCCCCAAACATCTTTGAATTTATTAAAATGTCCTTTCTGTATGGCTAATATTCTTTCCATCTTATATATATGACATAAAGAATTCCACCAGAAATTAAAGTTTAATCTACTCCAATTCTTACAATTAAAAGTAATTTGTTGAATGGTGACTCCAGTCATAATTAGCAAGAGCTTATTATTTTTTTAGGATATTTGACTCTTTGCCCTCATTGAAATGCCAAATAAAATAGTATCATATGATAGGGCCACCGGATTTTCCAATAAACTATTTATTTGGCCCCATATTGATTTCCAAAAATCCAAAATAAATGGACAATAGAATAATAGATGATCTAAAGTCCCAGTTTCGAGATTGCAGTGCCAACATCTATCAGACTTAGAGCTATCTAATTTATGTAAACGAACAGGGGTCTAAAATGCTCTATGTAACAGAAAAAAACAAGTTTGTCTCATTGCACTTCTCATCCTCCAAGACCAAATTCATGGCCATTGAGATGCTGTAATTTGATGCTTGATCTCAATGCTCCAAATGTCCCAAAGACCAGTTTTTGGTTTTTTTTTTGTAAATCCAGATATTAATTTGTACCACTTTGTGGCCTGGTGTCCCAGGAAGTCCACCTGAAAGCATAAGAACTCCAAACTATATTGATTAGTGAGATTTTTCCATTCAGGGAACCCCGCCTGAATAGCCTGCTTCATTTGCAACCATCTATAACTTTGTGAATTATTAAGACCATATTTATGTTGCAACTGTGAGAACTCAAGCAGTTTACCATTAGAAATAACATCTTTTAATACACGTATTCCTGCAATCATCCAATGCTTCCAGATAACTGCAGGAATACGCCAATTTGAATCTTGGAGTTCAGCCATATAGTTTGATTTGTTGATTTATAAATTGGAATAGGTGTTAGATTGCTCACATATCTTATTGTTTTCCATGTGTCTACATACAATCTTTTTTTCCTTATATACTCTAGGCATTTTAATACTAAGTACATGGCATAATTTCAGAGGAAACATGAGGAGCCATTCTAGCCAAAACCAATCTGGGATATTATCAGCAGGCTCTGGGAGTATCCAATACATACCCTGGTGCAGAATATAGGATTGATGATACCTATAGAAGTTGGGACAATTTACCCCTCCCTCTGTAATCGGTTTTTGTAGAGATACTAAAGCAATTCTGGCCTTTTTACCCAGCCAAATAAATTTTGTTAGAATACAATTTAACTTTTTATAAAAGGACCCCTGAAAAAAAACCCGATATCATACCCATTTGATAACAAACCACAGGAAAAATCATTATTTTAATAGTTTGGACTCTCTCCCACCAAGACAGATGTAAAGGATTCCATTGCTCACACATTTCTGTTACCTTCTGTAATAAAAATTTTTCATTCACTTTCATTGTTTCTTCCAATGTGATTTTTATCAAAATGCCTAAATATTTTATTCTGTCCTCTTTCCATAGAAAGGGAAATGTTTCAAATAATCCTTTTGTACAATGGACATTAAGTGGAAGAACTTCTGATTTACTCCAATTTATCTTGTACCCTGAAAATTTTCTACATTTCTCTATCAATTCTAATAAGCTTGGAATGGTTTCTGGATTTCTCAAATGAAGCAGTATATCATCCGCATAAGCGGAAACTTTATATTCCCAACCTGAATAAAGAATACCCTGTATCTCCTTCACTTGTTGAATAGCTAATAACAAGGGTTCTAATACAATGTCAAAAAGTAAAGGAGACAAAGGACAGCCTTTTCTAACCCCCCTCTGCAGATTAAAACATTCTGAGAAATTATTATTAATATTTAATCTTGCAGCAGGGGAGCTATACAACGTGTGGATCATTTGTATAAATCCCGAACCTATACCAAACCATTCCATTTCTTGATACATGAAGGCCCATTCCACCTGATCAAAAGCCTTCTCTGCATCTTAGGATACAGAAAAGGCCGGATCATTCATAGCTTTATATCTTGTTCTAACCTGGAAAATTGATTTTTAATTTGTTTTTTAATATATGCCGAAAAATAAATTATTTGACCTCTCATGGTTGCATTAAAATCATCCCACAACGTTTCCATTGAGATATTTTCCGTATTATTAATTTGAAAATAATCATTTATTTTTAATTGAATTTCCTTTATAAAATTTGGTTCCACAAGTAATGTATTATCGAATCGCCATACAGATCTACTATCATCCTGATCAATTATTTTAATTTTAATCTATACCCCACCATGATCAGACAAAATAATTGGATCTATGGAGGATTGTGTAACTTGTTGAACTAATGTACTTGAAACAAACATACAATCTATTCTGGAAAACGATTTGTGAACATGGGAGCAAAATGAAAATTCTCGATCATTAAAATAAAATATCCGCCATATATCTTTCAAATCACAATTTTGTATCAAATTATCTTGTAGGAATGTTACATAGTAAAATACACACTAAGTCTTAGAGTCGAGAGGAGGCGCTCCAAATGAATGGTCTCTCTTTCTTTTTATTGAGAATCATATCTCCATTAATTACTTAATTAATGCTCTACAAGGTTATAATTTCATAATGCATTTACAGTGAGGATTAAACCAAGGCAATATATTGTTTATCTATATCATGTGCGTCTTAAGGCTACTATCTCACGTGACATATGAATACATAATAACAGTTACAATAAAGTGATTCCCAATGTGTACATTTCTGATATATCTCAAATCTTACTATGGCATGTGACAGTGCAAAGGTTATAATGTATGCTTCTTAAGCTCTCTTGATTAGCCTTGCTCAGGCAAAGTCTGATTGTTGCCCATATAAGGGATGCTTATACAAGATAAGGAAAAAGGGTAAATGTATGTCAGGTTAATATGTGGCAAGAGTCAGGGAGGGGGGAATGCCTCAGCCTTCTGCTCAAGGTGCAGCCCTTGTCCTTGCTTAGAATGTATATGTGGCAGGAGGGAGAGGGAGAGAAAATGAGAAACAGGGCCTAAGAACCAACCCCATTCCTAGATCCACACACAGGCCCAGATCCGCACACAGGGCCTAGGTCAGTGTGCCGACCTGGCCTGCGTTCAGAACTGCCTGTATGCTAACCCTGCCTGTGTTCTGATGCCCTAGATCAGAACTTTTCAGATCTCCATCCCTATATTATCTAATCCTAATGATTTCATAATTCTGCTAGGTTTTTTATCCATTAAAGGATCTATAACAGCATTAAAATCCCCTGCCACAACTAAATTAGAAACAGCCAGTGGTAGTAACAATTGTTGTAGAGATCTAAAAAATTCAAATTGATTCAAATTAGGTGCATATACATTGAAAAGCACCACTGTAGTATTTCCCAGGCTCATAACTACATGTAACCATCTTCCTGAAGGATAAGCAGCATTCAACTTAAACACAGCATTGCATTTTTTATTTACCAAAATTGCTAACCTGCCTTCTTCCCCACAGCAGGGGCAAAAAAACAATGTTTTACCCAATCTCCTTCTAGTTTTTTGGACTCTAAAGCTGATAGATGAGTCTCCTGGATATAACATATATCTACATTCTGTTGCTTTAAAAACAAAAGTGTTTTCTTTCTTTTTATTGGATGGTTGAGGCCATTAACATTTAATGAAAATAATTTAAACTCCATTAAGATATTTACTTACAGGACATATGAATCCCTTCAAATATTTCATCTTATTATAATTTTTCTGTGCCTTACTCATTTCCCTTAATTTACTATATGGAACATCCCCTCCCTCCCATGATCTCTTAAATATTATATTTCTAAGATCCCAAAAACCTTCCCTATTCCCTCCCATATCCCCCCTTCTTATATTACGATAACTTGAAGACATAAAATCAGACTGGTAGCTCCACCCCTCCCCCAGGCATCTTACTTTACTATTTCCTCTATGCTATAAAATTAATCAACCTATATATTAAAGATTTATCATTAGATATATAATCTTACTTAAGAAGTTATAGACCATTTAAGTTCCCCCTTTTATATGACAATTTATTAATCTTTGAATCATACTAAATTGATTAATTCATAAATTTAAGAAATATATTTCTCCCCATTCATGAAATATAATTAATCAACCCTTAAATACCCTTAAATTTCATATCTTTATCTAGGAATAATAAAAATATAATATATAATATCTTTATATTGTTTCCAAAAGAAATCTTATATCATTGAAAGTATAACTTAAACAAATACTACTGATTAAGTGGAGATGAAAATTCAGTAATCAGATATTATTTCATTCTTATAAACAGAAAATCCCTTTCCAAAATATCACCAGGAGCTAAGACCACCATCATAAGGAGATCATCAATTACAGATATAGCCAGGAAGAATGCATTAAAGTAAAGTAGATGGGAAATATCCTAATGATAGGAGCCGGATCATTCTATATTTCCCCAACTGCCCCATCAATTCTTGGGACATACAGGGGAATGCTAAAATATAGAGAGAGTCCCATGTTTTCTCAATGTAAACCTGCTACACATTCCAGTGGACAAGAATAAAAAATCCAACAACATGAACAGTGCAGGACCATTGGAACATTTCTTACTGTTAGCCTCAGAAACCGTGCCTACCTCCATTTCTGTACCTTTTGCCCATGTTATGAGCATGTGTCTGAAGAAGCTGGGTGTAGAGCTTATCTATGAAATGGGGAAGAGACAAGCCATGCAGTCCAGAAGGAAACCTTCTATCTAGATACAAAGCATTTTTAAAAGACTGAATGTGACATTTTTTGTCATAAAACTGAAGTAGTTGCTATCGATCTCTTCACAACACAATGTAGAGGGTGAAAACTCCAGACGTTTCACCATTTTAGTAAGGCTTAATATGGGCAGACAGAAGGAACTGCAGTAACATCCTAGAAATAAAAGAGGCACTTTACTATAGTCTTAGCAGTTCCTCATTCTTTTATCTGCAATTTAAAAGGTTCCTGCTGTGCTGTAATCTTCACCTTATCTGGCAGGCTATCTGCCAACCATAAGATAAAAGTTATTTCACAGAGCGGCACAGGTGCTGTTGCAGGAGAGCACTTTCCCACCAATAGAAAAGAGCTGGTACAGGCACTGCTGGAGCGTGTGTAATGACTCCATCCTCATGCAAACACTAGAGATAAGCTTGAATAAATAAAACAACCAGGGTAAAGAGGTAATGACGAACATATAAGCCCACTTTCTTCCTTCTTCTGGCCTGGTAAATCAGATGCAATTGGCTTTGGCAATTGACAGTCAGCAACACCTCCGAACTAGATTGTAAGCTCAACATTCTTTTCTTTTCCTTTTTTTTAAATACATTCATTTTTGCAAACTCGAGTGATAGGCACCTCTTCCAATCAACCAAATGTCTCCAAACTTTCAAACAGGAAACTGCCTTCATTAGACCATGTTCTTCCGAATCAAAAGTTAGAGGTGGGGTAAAATTGCCAAATCACTTTCTTTAAGAATAGACGCTTACATCCACAACGCCCCCTCTGCACTTCAATGGCTCTCCACTTTCATGAACCCCTAGCAAGCCAGCCTTCTTCCATACTCTCCTTCTGTCTTCCAGATCAGCATGCCCAAGTGTTCCATTCAAATTACAATCAAGAAACTCCCTGGCTGCATACAGAATCAAAACTCCTCAAGGCCTCTTCAAAGGAGGCAACACTCAATATATATCCGGTCCAGCAACAGGAAATCATATCTTTGTTCTCTGTTAAACCGCCAGCCAGGACTGAGTGGGGATCCCAGAACCAGAAGACCAAAGGCAGCTGGCAGGTGCAAAGCATCTGGGATGGACCAAAGTCAAAACTCAGCACTGCACAACCCCCTTCCACAACAACACATCCTCTCATGTTGAATCTCCACAGGTACCTCTCCATCCCATCCAGTCACTCGCCAGAGCAAAGAAGTGGAGTGGAGGCATCAGAACCAGAAGATCTTATGATTCCACCCTTAGATTCCTCAGATGTCAGCACATTCCTGAACCCCTAAATTACATCAGCAGGTATTTTTGTTCTAACTAAGAATTTTATCCTGTTTTAAAATGTTTATAATTCCAAACAGTTCCAAATCAGTTGAAAGTCAGTTGTAGTGGCTATCTTTAATGTTAAAATAAATAATATATATATAATCATTTATTTATATAGTTCTAAATTCCTTATATTTTTCAAGTCTAGTTTTATGGTCTTACCATTATTTTAAATCTCAGTCCATAGATGTTTCTTGAGAAGATAGGAACTCCTTAAGTTTTTCTGGGTCTTCGAATAGATGAAACTTAAGAACATAAGAAGTTGCCTCCACTGAGGCAGACCAGAGGTCCATCTTGCCCAGCGGTCCGCTCCCGCGGCGGCCCATCAGGCCTAATTGCCTGAACAGTGTCCCTGTCTAATTTTGTAACTGCTTCTAAACCTCTAATCCTATTCCTATAGCCTACCTCTACTCCTATCTGTACCCTTCAATCCCTTTGTCTTCCAGGTACCTATCCAAACCTTCTTTGAAGCCTTGTAGCGTGCTCCTGCTTATCACGTCCTCCGGTAGCGCGTTCCATGTATCCACCACCCTCTGGGTGAAAAAGAACTTCCTGGCGTTTGTTCTAAACCTTCCCCCTTTCAATTTCTCTGAGTGCCCCCTTGTGCTTGTGGTTCCCCATAATTTGAAAAATCTGTCCCTATCTACTCTTTCTATGCCCTTCATGATCTTGAAGGTTTCTATCATGTCTCCTCTAAGTCTCCGCTTTTCCAGGGAGAAAAGCCCCAGCTTTTTCAGTCTATCAGTATATGAGAGGTCCTCCATACCCTTTATTAGTTTAGTCGCTCTTCTCTGGACTCTCTCAAGTACCGCCATGTCCTTCTTGAGGTACGGCGACCAGTACTAGTTCAAGTTCAAGTTCAGGTTTATTTTGATAAATCGCCTATAAAAACTTTCTAGGCGATGTACAATGAAATACAAGTTATAAAAACATATTATCATACTAGTAATATAAGACATCTGATACCTCAACATAAACAATTATTATTAATTAAATTAAATAAAATGAAGAGAATTTTCTCTTTACCTAGCACTTAACAAAACATAACAGGGGGAGGGAAGGAAAGGATTACATTGTTTCTCTTAATAAAGGAAAGAACATAAGGAAGGGAAAGACAATAAAAAGAGGGAGAAAAGGAAAGAAATTGGTCATTAAAAACATCATTGAATAAAAACAAAAACAGATAGGAAATTAATCATTAAAAGCATCGTTGAATAAAAAAGTTTTCAACAATTTTTTAAAAGAAATAAGATCTTTTTCCTTTCTGATAAAAAAAGGCAGGGTGTTCCAGAGTTGGGGAGCTAGTACAGAGAACATATCATTTCTCCTTGTTCCAACAATTTTTAGTGAGGGGACCGATAATAAGTCTTGCTGGGAAGATCGAAGGAGTCGAGTTGTACAATAAGGGGTTATCATTCTAGATATGAATAATGGCGTATTGAACAATAATACCTTGAATACTAAGAAAGCTATTTTAAATGTTATCCGGTGGTTGATGGGTAGCCAGTGCGACTTGATAAGAAGAGGAGTAACATGATCGTATTTTTTTCCTTTGTGTATAAGTTTTATGGCAGTGTTTTGGATTATTTGAAGTCTTTTCTTTTCTTTTTGAGATATGTTATACAGTAAAGAATTACAATAGTCTAATTTTGAAATTATCATAGAGTGGATCAGAATATTGATAGATTTTGGTTCTAGAAAAGATGAAATAGATCGTATTAGGCGTAATTTATAGAAACAGGATTTAACCGTTTGGCTTATGTGATCGTGGAAAGATAGATTCGTGTCAACGATTACACCTAGGATTCTTATAGATGATACAGATTCTATTGGGTTATTTTCAAGCATAAATGATGATTTAGATATGATATCATTTTTCCACGTAAATAACATAGTTTGTGTTTTTTTAATGTTTAAAGAAAGTTTATTGTTGTAGAGCCAGTTTTTTATTATATCAAGTTTATTATTAATTTCTGTAATTTCATTGTCATTCTCTGGGTCAATTGGATGGAGGAGTTGAATGTCATCAGCATAGGAGAATGAGGTAAAGCCCAGTGATTGACAAATAGTAAGTAGAGGAGAGAGAAAAATATTGAATAAAAGAGGAGACAGAATAGAACCCTGCGGTATCCCAAAAGGCAAAGTGTAAGGAGTAGAATGATCTTCTTTCATTATAACAGTTGAGAGTCGGTTAGAGAGAAAGGATTTAAACCAGTCCAGTACCTGCCCTCCGACACCTATAGATTCCAGACGATAGATTAGAATAGCGTGATCTATAGTATCAAAAGCCGCTGAGAGATCCAGGGAAAAAAGTGCAACCGATTTGTGGTGATCTAGATAGTAATGGATAGTATTGACAAGGCCTAACAGTGAGTATTCTGTGTTATGGTGTTTCCGAAAACCAGTCTGGTTAGGATGTAATACGTTTGATGTCTCGACAAAATCCGATAATTGTTCAAAGACCAGTTTTTCCGTGATTTTAGCTAAAAATGGCAAATTTGAGATTGGGCGATAGTTAACTGCATCATTCCGGTCAGCATTATATTTCTTCAGGATTGGAGTAACAATAGCTTTTTTCCAATTAAGGGGCACTGTGGATGAAAGAAAACTATTTTTAATAAGCGAGAGTATGGAAGGACCAAAACAACAAATAAATTTTTTTAAGTAAAATGGGGAGATTAGTTCTGTTCGAGAGTTTTTTAATCTAATTCTTTGAAAGACCCCTTCTAATTCTTTTAAAGATGGAATTTTGAAATTTAGACATTTAGATGTTGGTAAAGAAAGATCATTATTTTTGTCTAAGGGGTCAATGGTTTTATTTGTTGTAAAAGTATTTCGTATTTGAATGATTTTATTACAGAAGTGATCAGCTAGATCTTGGGCTTTAAGTGTGATAATAATTTCCGTGTTTTTATTATTTTTTGACTCAGGAGTTATGGATTTTAGAATTGAAAATATTTCAGAACTATTTTTGGCCTCATTAATTTTATTGGAGTAATAGTGTTTTTTAGCATGATTAATTTTATTTTTGTAATAATGTGCTTGTTCTTTATAACGTTGCAGATTGGTAGCTGTTTTTGATGAACGCCATTTTCTTTCCAATGAGCGAAGTTGGGTTTTAACAAGATGTAATTCTTTAGTATACCAAGGGTTACGAGCTTTACTGGACACAGTACTCCAGGTGCAGGTGCACAATTGCACGATACAGTGGTAGGATGACTTCCTTCGTCCTGGTCGTGATACCCTTCTTAATGATTCCCAACATTTTGTTCGCCTTCCTTGAGGCAGTGGCGCACTGTGCCGATGCCTTCAATGATGTGTCTACCATCACTCCCAGGTCTCTTTCAAGGTTACTCACCCCTAGCGGTGATCCCCCCATTTTGTAAGTGAACATCGGGTTCTTTTTCCCTACATGCATGACCTTGCATTTCCCTATGTTGAAGGTCATTTGCCACTTTTTGGCCCACTCCTCCAGCGCTGTCAGATCCTTTTGGAGATCTTCGCAGTCCTCCGTGTTTTCAACCCTGCTGTATAGTTTGGTGTCATCCACAAATTTAATAACCTCACATTTTGTTCCTGCCTCCAGGTCGTTAATAAATATATTGAACAGGAGTGGTCCCAGCACCGACCCCTGCGGAACTCCGCTCGTGACCCATTGCCAGTCTGAGTAATGGCTCTTTATTCCAACCCTTTGTTTCCTGTCCACCAGCCAGTTTCTGATCCATCGGTGGACCTCCCCTTGTACCCCGTGGTTCCATAGCTTTCTTAGCAGTCTTTCGTGTGGTACCTTGTCGAAGGCTTTTTGGAAGTCAAGGTAAATGATGTCTATAGATTCCCCTTTATCCACCTGGCTGTTTACCCCCTCAAAGAAGTATAGTAAGTTTGTGAGGCATTACCTGCCCTTGCAGAAGCCATGCTGGCTCGGCTTTAGCTGCCCAGTGTTTTCGATGTGTTCCTAGATGCTGTCTTTAATCAGTGCTTCCATCATCTTTCCCAGGACCGAGGTTAAGCTCACCGGCCTGTAGTTTCCTGGGTCTCCCCTTGAGCCCTTCTTGAAGATGGGCGTGACATTTGCTATTTTCCAGTCTTCCGGAATCTCTCCAGTTTTTAAGGATAGGTTGCATATTTGCCGAAGTGGCTCAGCTATTTCATTCCTTAGTTCCTTGAGTACCCTTGGGTGCATGCCGTCTGGACCTTGCGATTTGTCGCTCTTTAGCCTGTCTATCTGCCTGAGGACATCCGCCTTGCTCACCTCTAGTTGGACCAGATTTTCATCCTGGTCTCCTTTTACAATCTCCTCGGGTTCCGGAATGTTGGTTATGTCCTCCTTCGTGAAGACTGAAGTGAAGAACTCATTTAGCCTGTCAGCTATCTCCTTTTCCTCTTTTACCACTCCCTTTCTGACTCCATCATCCAAGGGTCCCACTTCTTCCCTTGCTGGTTGCTTCCCCTTGACGTACCTGAAGAATGATTTGAAGTTTGTTGCTTCCCCCGCCAGTCTCTCTTCATATTCTCTTTTTGCTTTCCTAACCACTCGGTGACACTCCTTTTGATGTTTTTTGTGCTCCTTTCGGTTGCCCTCTGTTTGGTCCCTTTTCCATTTTTTGAATGATGCCTTCTTGTCACTTATTGCCTCCACACTGGGTTTTTCGTTCTATTTTTTTTGCACCCTTTCCTGAACTTGGGGACGCACAGGTTTTGTGCTTCGTGCACCGTGACCTTGAGTAAGGTCCAGGCTTTTTCTACGGACTCCATCTTTAACTTATCTTTATAAGTAATTCTCATTTGTGCTTGGTAGAATAATCCATATTTTGCTCCCAATTCTTTTAATGGCAGTCTAAGTTGTGAAAATTTATGCCTTCTTTGAACAATTTCTTTGGCCAGATCTGGAGTGAAGAGCAATTTAGAGTCTTTATAATCTGTATTTTTTGCTTCTCTGGCAGCTTTTAAAATATCAAGAACATGTTGGAATCTCATTAATCTAAATATTACTGTTCTTGGCTTACTTTGATTATGTGATGTTTTTGCTCCAATTCTATGTTAGAGAATGACACGGTGGCGGTTTACCCGTGGCTACTGCGTTTAGCCACGGGTAACCCACCAAAACAGGGAATGAAAAATAGCAGCCTCTGCGGGGAAGGGGACAAGGCCATTCACCGCCCCGTGGAGCGGTGAATGGTCTTGTCACCGCAGTGAGGCATCAAGAATCGTGCGATCCCCACAGCCCCCACCCACCCACCCGCACACTGGCTCGATCGTTTAACCAGCTTCCTCTCTCCACCTTACCTAAGTTTGCCGGCTTTCTTTTTCGGCGACCGGCACGCTTTCAAAGAGCCGTGCATGCGCGGCTGCTCAGTATTCAATCTTCTGCTCTGACCCAACCGGAAACAGGAAGTTGCAGTAGAGCAGAAGATTGAACTTTCAGCAGTCATGCGTGCGCGGCTTTTTGAAAGCGTGCCGGTCACCGAAAAAGAAAGCCGGCAAACTAAGGTGAGGTGGAGAGAGGAAGTTTCAAGTTTCAAGTTTATTGACTTTTTAATATACCGACCATCACAAAGTATATGGCCGGTTTACAATAAGCTTTATAAAAATTTTAAATATAAAATGTAGTGAGTGAACATTAAAACATAATTTGACTAACATGAACGTGCGGATAGAAGGGAAAGGGAGGGGGAAAGTTACATATTTTAGAGAAGAAAGGGAGAAGTAGGGATGGGAAAAAACATATTGGGTAGGATCGCTTTTTTAAAGCGGTTGGTTGCATGAATTGGAATCGGAAGAGTTTATGAATAAAGTAAATGGGAAGAAAAAGGAAGAAAAAAGAAAAAAAAAAAAAAACTAAGAAAAGGAAAATGCATCTTGAAATAGAAATGTCTTCAAATTGATCTTGAATTTATCTAGATGTTGTTCTTCTCTAAGTTGTTGAGGTAAAGCATTCCATAATGTAGGGGCAACAACTGTAAAATTTATTTTTCGAGTATTATAGAATTCTTTAATAGAAGGGATTCGTAATAGTTTTTGGTCAGTAGACCTCAGAATTCGTGGAGAGCTATGGGGGATAAGTAGTTTATGAAGAAATAGAGGCTGGTTTGCAAGATTTATTTTGAAAGTAAGCAGGATGACTTTATAGGTTATGCGGTGCGCGATTGGTAGCCAGTGTGCATCTTTCAAAAGTGGAGTAACATGATCATATTTGCCTATTTTATAAATGAGTTTTATTGCAGTATTTTGTATTAATTGTAAACGGCGGGTTTCTTTTTGTGGGAGACCAGTATAGAGTGAGTTACAATAGTCTAAATGAGAGATGACAAGGGAATGTACTAGAATTGTGATTGCTTCTGTTCCTAAGATCGAGGTTAATGAACGGATAAGACGGAGTTTGAAAAAACAAATTCTTACAACTGAACTGATTTGGTCGTGAAAGGTGAGATCCTTATCGATTATGAATCCCAATAGTTTTATTTTTGTTTCCATTTGTATAGGAGTGGATTTAATAGCAATTTTATCTGGCAAAGATTCACTGTTTTTAATTGGTAGAAGTAGAGCTGAAGATTTTTCGATATTGAGAGACAATTTGTTAGTATATAGCCAGTCATGTATGGTGTCAAGTTTATGATTTATGTCTGTTACGTCTGAAGTATTAGAGGTGTTGATTGGGTGGAGAAGTTGAATGTCATCTGCATAGGCGAAAATAGTGAAACCAACAGACTGAGCCAGTGTGAGGAGAGGAGAAAGGAAAACATTAAATAGTAGTGGTTAAACGATTGAGCCGGCGTGCGGGTGGGGGCTGCGGAGACCGCGTGTTCCTGGCTCACACAAGGAAGGAGGGAGTGAAAGGGAAAAAGTTTCTCATCCTTGGAAATAGATTCTGAAGTGACCTCATCAAAGAAAACTAGCACCAAATGTACAAGAAATCCCTTAAACAATGTCAAAAGAGCCCAAAAGAGAAAACTGCTACTGCCGTGAGACCCCATTATTGAAGGAATCAACTTGAAATCACAGTTCAAGAGATAGGAAAAGGTTAAATGCCTCATGGAATCCTCAGCCACAACACAAACCAAATTGTGAATGAAATCAGAGCAGACAGTAAGAATTATAAAATTGATGTCTAATACAATTTTCAGAAGTTCTATTTGCTCATGGTAAGGGATAAGAGAGACTGCTAGTGATGGTGGGAGGACTGATAGAAGATATGAAAGAAGGGTGGTAGAAAGGAACAGATGGTAAAAGAGGGAGGGAAGGGTGGTGATGGAAAGGAATAGAACAGACATTGAAAGAGGGTAGAGAGGAACAGACTCTGAAGGGAAATGTGGAAGGCAGAGTGGGGAGAAGACGCTGGAAGGGAAGAAGACAGATGCCAGACTATGGGGGAGCAGAGGGAAGAAGATGGGTGCTAGACCAATTGTGGGAAGGGGTGAAGGGAGAGGCACAGTAACAGCAAATGGAAGATGCAGAGAGAAGACACACAGTGGATGGAAGGAATTGAATGAGAAGATGTGGAAAGCAGAAACCAGACAACAAAGGTAGAAAAAAAAATTCTATTTATTTATTTATTTTTTGCTTTAGGATAAAGTAGTATATTAGTTGTGTTGATAAAAATTTATAAACAAAGCCCTGCCAGCTGAACATCTCTTTCTCTAGTTAAGCAGCCAGAACTTTGATTTATAAGAAAGGAATAAGCTAAATATTGCAGTACTAAGGCTTATATGGATGCTGCGGGGATGGTGATGGGGCGGTGAAAGGGATGGCGGTGACGGTGACGGGGCGGTGAAGGGAACGGTGGTGATGGGGCGGTGCAGAGGATGGTGGGCCAGGGACGGTGCAGTGACGGGGACAGATTTTTTCCCCGTGTCATTCTCTATTCTATATGCTTTTTCGATTTCTATAGGTGTTTTTAATTTGAGTGGAATAATTTTTGGTATAATTTCTTCTAGAAAATAAATCATGTTTTTCCCCTCAATACTTCTTTTAAACCTACTTTTCTTAAATTTTGTTTTCTGGAACAATTTTCAAGATCCATCAGCTTCTTTTTCATTTCTTGTAATATTTTATGATCTTCTTTATTTTCTTGTTGAATCCATTCTATCTTTTCAACTCTGTTTTCCATTTTGTCGATTCTGTTGGTTATTATATCTAATTTGCAATTCATACTATTCATTTCTTTCCTCATCTCAATCAGGGATAAACTGATGTTTCCAATTTTTTCCATAACTTCTATAACATCTAATGCATCCATAGGTAATGAACTTCCATGAGATGTCTGTGGGTCTTCCTTTAGTCTTTTGTTCTTTCCCAGAGATTTTGCTGGAATTTCTTGTATCTTTTATTTGTTGGAAGTCATTTTAGTAAATATTTTTCAAATAGAGTAAAAATTATTTCTTTGAAGTTCTGTATTTGATGCTCAGAGGAGGGAGCTCAGCTATTAACCAGCCATTCACTCAGCCTCCAAGTTCCAGAATCAATTTTTGAATTTTTTTTTTTTTTTACACATTAGTGTCACAATTAATATGTAACTCAATATAGTTTCTCCAATTGATTTTGAATAAGCACAATTTTAGATTTCTCTTCTTGAAAATTAAATAAATTAAAATAGTTTTAACCTGAGTTAGATATAAATAAAATTTACATTTAAGGGTGGGAAGGAGGTTTGACATAAATTATTATATGGCATTTTATCAAGCCAGGATAAGGACCTGAAATAACATATACAGTATATTATAAGATGTTCTATGTACTGAGTATACAGCCCCTATATGATACTTCAATCTCCTAGTTTATTTTCCACTTGGGAGAGTTTGCTTACAAACTGGGGTACCGTATGAAAGGCCTTGAGCTAAGTAGGAGTTATATACTATATTGAGTTACTTATTAATTGTGACACTAGTGTGCATAAAAAAATTTCTTTACTAACCAAAGTACCCCCTTTTCATTTGGGTTTATTTCAGGTACCTGTGACTTGAATTGGCCTCTATGAACACGGGATATTGGGCTAGATGGACCATTGATCTGACCCAGTAAGGCTATTATGTTCTAGAGCGTAAATGGAAAAAATCAAAATCCCCCGCAGATAGACAGTCCTAGAGGGACAGTATCAAGTTCTATAATACAGCAAGGAAGAATTTCTACGGTGACAAAATTACCAGATCCAATAACCAGAGCAGCACATTGTTTAACATCTGGCGCTCCTTAACCTCTAAACTCCTCTATTCTCTCCTTCTCTCTAGCAGCAGACGATCTAGCAAAATTCTTCAACAGAAAGGTTGCTACTATAAGAAGTTCTTTTCCATCAGCAGTCACTTACAATTCTCTGGTGCCCAGTGACACTAACCCTATCCCAGTAGACAGATCCTGTACAAGTCTTTGAGCATGTATCCGAAGCCCAGGTCTCTAAACTGTGCCAAAAATTAAGATCCTGCAAATGTGCCCTGGACCTGTTCCCGTGCAGGCTATTTCATCTCTCACCAGACTTATCAACTCAGCCTTCCTATCTGGCCTATTTTCTGTACAAATGGGACACATTGCCCTGACCCCACTTCTGAAAAAAGCTGATCTAGACCCATCCTCCCCTTCCAGCTATCATCCTATAGCAAATATTCCTCTCCTGACCAAAATGCTCAAGGCTATTATATCCACTCAACTCTCATCTTACTTTGAGAGATTCTCCATTCTATTACCTTGCCAATATGGCTTCAGACCCAATTTCAGCACTGAATCCCTGCTGGCTTCTTTAATCTCAAAGATTCAACAACTTCAATCTTGTAATAAGTTTGCTATCCTAATACAATTTGATCTATCTGCAGCCTTTGATGTTGTCCACTACGATATCCTAATTTACTGGTTCTCGACATTTTTACGATCCCGCTCTTACATTGTTAACATGAATGGAACCATGTCTTCTCCTTGGAGTCTGCTATGTGGTGTTCCCCACCTCTGTCCCCTATTCTTTTCAACATTTATATGTCTTCTTTGAAATTCTTCCATCTATCTCCCTTTGAAACTCTATTTACATATTACATTACATTACATTAGTGACTTATATTCCACCTTTACCTTGCCATTCTAAGCGGATTACAGTATAAGACAGCTGGACATATCCAGGAAGTTACACTTTAGGGGAAGTTTACAGTTCTAAGTTACAGTTCTAAGATAGCTGGGATTTTCTAGGAAGTTACAATTGGGGGATGCTTACATAATAGATGCAAGGAATTACAGTTTAGGGGATGTTTACATAGTAGATACAGGGGGGTTACTGTATAGGGAAGGTTGCCAAACTTGTCCTTCTTGAGATAGATTTGAACCTCACTAACCTCACCGAAAATATAAAAGCTTACATAACAAAACTCCAATTCTGGGCCTTCTCTGTACAAATGAAGCTGAATAAGTCCAATACAAAACTACACTGGCTTGGCCCAAAATTAGATCAGTTACCCACGCTCATTCTACTACATTCTGATCCCACACTGCAGATCGAATTCTCAAGCAAAGTGTTGGGCATCATTATTGACTATACACTTTCCTTTAATGATCATTTCAACTCTCTGGTAAAAAAATGTTTTTATAGTCTTCACATGTTGAGGAAAGTGAGATCCTGCTTCCACCAACAACATTTTGCTGCCCTTGTACAATCAATCATTCTTTCCAGACTGGACTATTGTAATTCCATCTATCTAAATCTAACCAATAAAAATTTTCAAAGACTTCAGTGGATCCAGAACACTGCGGCTAGGTTGATCTTCACAAAAAGCAAATTTGACCATGTTTCCCTGCTTCTGTCAAAACTTCACTGGCTTCCAGTGATTTCTAGGATTCACTTTAAATGTACCTGCCTAATATTCAAGATCCTACATGGCATTCTTCCTCCCCTAATTCCACTATCCTGGAATTCTTTGAGAGCTGTCACTACCAGATCCGCCCACAAACTCAAATTATCTTTCCCCTCATTAAAAGGTGCAGGGCCGCCATCAGGGCAGTACTACCAGTCCTGCATTCAGGGGCCCAGAGCTGACAGGGGGCCCTGGCTCCCCCAGGGTCGCAAGCATAGTCTCCTCTCCTTCTCCTTACCTGCCCTGCTGCAGCACACAGCCGAACGGAAGTCTTCCCGATGTCAGCGCTGACGTCAGAGGGAGGGCTTAAGCAAAGCCTCCCTTCCTCCGATGTCAGCGCTGACATCGGGAAGACTTCCGGTCGGCTGCTTGCGGAAGGGCAGGTAGGGAAAAGGCAGTCATGTACCGAAGGGGGGGGGAGGTCCGCCCCGGGTGCAGCCATGGGGGGGAGTGTGCATAGCCGGTCAGGTCCCCTTAGCCTTGTGGCGCTTCCTCCGACCGACCGACAACAGGCCCGGCTGACAAACCTCCCTGCCCTGTAGCAGCGAATCTAAATTACCTTCTTACAGTAGCTTCAATACTCCAGCTGCTGTAAGAAGGTAATTTAGATTCGCGGCTACAGGGCAGGGAGGTTTGTCCGACCGGGCCTATTCTGTTGTCGGTGGGGTGGGGAAGCGCCACAAAGATAAGGAGCAGGGAGGGAGAAAGGGAGGAAATATGGAGTGGAGAAGAAAAGATGCTTAAGGGAAATGGGTAAAACTGAGAGGGGAGAAGGCAGCTGAAAGCACTGGGGAAGACAAAGGGGTGGAGAAGAACGCTGAAAGGACATGGGGAAGATGGGAGGGGGGAGAAGGATGCTGAAAGCACATGGGGAAGACAAAGGGGTGGAGAAGGACGCTGAAAGGACATGGGAAGATGGGGGGAGAAGGACGCTGAAAGGGCATGGGGAAGACAGAGGGGGGAGAAGGACCCTGAAAGGACATGGGGAAGACAAAGGGGTGAAGGACGCTGAAAGCACATGGGGAAGACAGAGGGGGGAGAAGGACGCTGAAAGGACATGGGGAAGACAAAGGGGGTAGAAGGACGCTGAGAGGACATGGGAAGATGGGGGGAGAAGGACGCTGAAAGGGCATGGGGAAGACAGGGGGGGAGAAGGCCGCTGAAAGCACATGGGGAAGACAGAGGGGGGAGAAGGACGCTGAAAGCACATGGGGAAGACAGAGGGAGGAGAAGGACCCTGAAAGGATATGGGGAAGACAGAGGGGGGAGAAGGATGCTGACAGGATATGGGGAAGATGGGGGGAGAAGGACGGTGAAAGCACAAGGGGAAGACAGAGGAAAAAAAATTTTTTTTTTTTTTTGCTTCAGGATAAAGTAGTATATTAGTTGTGTTGATAAAAATTTATAAACATTAGAGGCTTTGGTAGAAACCCGTTTACAAAATATGTATTCTTCCCAATGAATATTTCCAAATTAATAAAGTCTTTTTGTTTATTTTTAAATGGGTTTCTACCAGATCCTTTAATTCAGTAGCATAATTAAATGAAATAACTATTTCTGTAGTTTATAGAGATGGGCGGGGATGGAGGGGATTCCTCGCGGGGACAGGCGGGGACGAAGGGGATTCCTCACGGGGACGGGTGAGGACAGAGGGATTCCTCGCAGGGACGGGTGGGGACGGGTGGGAGTCCTCACAGGGACGGGTGGGGATGGGTGGGACTTTGGACGGGGACAGGTGAGATTTCTGTCCCCGCGCAACTCTCTACCCCAGGGTCCTAGGCCACCATTACACAAATTCCTGTATTATGCTTCTGCTGTGCACAACAATAAACACTGCTGTCATACTTTTTTTTGTCCCCTGCCAATTTCCTGATAGCACCCCCCTGGACAAAAGTGGATCCATCTACCTGGCCCGCGGCCGCAGCCGGCGATATACTAGGTGCGTGCCTCTCGTCTCCTGACTCCTTCACCAAGGCCCGCCCTGTCTCTACTCCGATTGGCTTGGGCTTAGGGTGCCTAGCCAATCAGGAGACACATCACTTGCCTGCCACTGAATATGCGAGAGCGGGTCGGCCGGATGACGTCACCACGTCTCTAGAAGGACAGGATGAGAGGAGCAGTACAAGGAGCTGCAGAACTAGTAAGGCAGTGATCAATTTAAACATGCACCTTTCTTCCTCCATCCCATAACACACACAGCCTGGTGGTGATGATTATCAGATTGATTCATGAATATATAATGATGTTATGAGTGTGCACCTCTTCCTTCCCATCCTCCTTAGCATGTCACATACAGCATGTTATATTACACAAAGTCTGTGTAATGTAACATGCTATATGTGACATGCTGAGGAGGATGGAAAGGAAGAGGTGCACACTCATAACATCATTATATATTCATCCATAGCTGCATATTAATAATGTGCTCATATGCACTTATTTATCATCATAACATATACAGTGGTGCCTCACACAACGAACTTAATTCGTTCCAGGAGCAAGTTTGTTATGCGAAAAGTTCGTTATGTGAAACGCGTTTTCCCATAACAATACATGTTAAAAAAAATAATTCGTTCTGTAGCATAAAATATGCTAAGATGACATAAAAAAAGATAAATTTTTGGTTATTATTTTTATTTAGATACATCTAAAAACATAATTGTTTTTTAAAACAACACACATTTTTTAAATTTAAAGACAGACTAAGTAGAGTCTAATTTTACAGTGAGAGAGGGCAGAGTCTCAGCGGCAAAAACTGGGACTTAACTGTTCATTTTTTTTTTTTTTTCTACCGTGTTTCCCCGATGATAAGGCAGGGCCATCAAATAAGACAGCCCCCCCTTTTTAGAAAAAAATGTAAAATAAGGCACCCCCCCGCAAATAAGCCACCCACCGATACCTGCGCTTACCCGAATCGGGTGGTACGGTGGGTGACTCCGTGTGGTCCCTGGCACCCCCGACATGATCGGGGCAAGAGGGAGCTCAAGCCCTCTTGCCCCCCCGACTCCCCGACACGATCGGGGCAAGAGGGAGCTCAAGCCCTCTTGCCCCCCCGACTCCCCGACACGATCGGGGCAAGAGGGAGCTCAAGCCCTCTTGCCCCCCCGACTCCCCGACCGGGGCAAGAGGGAGCTCAAGCCCTCTTGCCCCCCCGACTCCCCGACACGATTGGGGCAAAAGGGAGCTCAAGCCCTCTTGCCCCCCCGACTCCCCGACCGGGGCAAGAGGGAGCTCAAGCCCTCTTGCCCCCCCGACTCTCCGACACGATCGGGGCAAAAGGGAGCCCAAGCCCTCTTGCCCCGCCGATTCCCCAACTCCCCGACAATATCGGGCCAGGAGGGAGCCCAAGTCCTCCTGGCCACGGCGACCCCCTAACCCCACCCTGCACTACATTACGGGCAGGAGGGATCCCAGGCCCTCCTGCCCTTGACGCAACCCCCCCTCCCCCCAACGACCGCACCCCCCAAGAACCTCCGACCGCCCCCCCAGCCGACCCGCGACCCCCCTGGCCGACCCCCACGACACCCCCAACCCCCTTCCCCATACCTTTCTGTAGTTGGCCGGACAGACGGGAGCCAAACCCGCCTGTCTGGCAGGCAGCCATCGACGGAATGAGGCCGGATTGGCCCATCCGTCCCAAAGCTCCGCCTACTGGTGGGGCCTAAGGCGCCTGGGCCAATCAGAATAGGCCCGGGAGCCTTAGGTCCCTCCTGGGGGCAGGGCCTGAGGCACATGGTCGGGTTGGGCCCATGTGCCTCAGGCCCCGCCCCCAGGAGGGACCTAAGGCTCCTGGGCCTATTCTGATTGGCCCAGGCGCCTTAGGCCCCACCAGTAGGCGGAGCTTTGGGACGGATGGGCCAATCCGGCCTCATTCCGTCGTTGGCTGCCTGCCGGACAGGCGGGTTTGGTTCCCGTCTGTCCGGCCAACTACAGAAAGGTACGGGGAAGGGGGTTGGGGGTGTCATGGGGGTCGGCCAGGGGGGTCGCAGGTCGGCTGGGGGGGCGGTCGGAGGTTCTTGGGGGGGGGCGGTCGTTGGGGGGAGGGGGAGTTTGCGTCGAGGGCAGGAGGGCCTGGGATCCCTCCTGCCCGTAATGTAGTGCAGGGTGGGGTTAGGGGGTCACCGTGGCCAGGAGGACTTGGGCTCCCTCCTGGCCCGATATTGTCGGGGAGTTGGGGAATCGGCGGGGCAAGAGGGCTTGGGCTCCCTTTTGCCCCGATCGTGTCGGGGAGTCGGGGGGGCAAGAGGGAGCCAGGCGGAGAGAGGGCAGTTAAGCGCAGTGCCTGCGCGGAAGGATGCAGCTCGGGCGACTTCGTTGTGTGAAACGAAGTTCGTTGTACGAATCAAGACATAAAGTTCGTTGTGCGCAGCGTGCGCTGTGCGAGGCGTCCGTTGTGTGAGGCACCACTGTACATCATCATTAACATGCAGCTGTGGATGTGTAAGGACAGGCTGAGGAGGATGGATGGGAAGGAAGGAAGGTGCACATATCAACATATCGTACATTTTTAACATGCATGATGCAGCTATAGGCAAGCTGAGGAGGATGGGATCATACAGATGTGTATGTTCAGATATGCACTCAGATGTGTAGTTTTTCTGATATATTTATTAAGCTTACAGTATTTATAAAAACACATTTAATACTTGTTACAAAAAATATTGTGCAATTGTGATCTACCGTATTTTCACGCATATAACGCGTGCGTTATACACAATTTTACAAACTGTGCATAACCATGCGTGTTATACGTGTGAACACGTTGTACAAATATTTTTTTTCATTCTGACCTGGCATTCCTCCTGCGAACCGGCATCCTCCCCCCCGCTTGCGTTACCCCCTCCCCCGCGATCCTACATCCCCCCAGCACCGCAAAGACAACTCTTACCCGATTGGGCACCGGCACCAGCACCAATGCACAGGATGTGCCAGTGCCAGTGCCCGAAGATCCTCCCTCGAGGGTTGGGCTGGGCTGGGCTGGGCTCGGCGGTGTGAGAGAGATCCTCCTTCTTCCTGTGCCGGGCTGGACTAGGCTTTGAGCATTTGTGCATGCTCAAAGCCTTCTGGTCTCGCTCTCTCCGAGATAATCTGGCATTGGTGCTGGTGCCAGTGCCGGTGCCCAATCAGGTAAGAGTTGTCTTTGCGGTGCTGGGGGGGATGTAGGATCATGGGGGAGGGGGTGATACGAGCGGGGGGGGAGGATGCCGGTTCGGAGTAGGCGGGAGGAGGTTTTAGCATGCGCGGTATACGCGTGCGCGCGCTATATTAAAATTTTATTACATAAATTTCTGTTCCCCGCGCGCTATACCCGTGTGCGCGTTTTACACGGGTGCGTGATATATGTGTGAAAATACGGTACTTTTGGCCTACAAAGGTCAAAAGAAATCTTTAACTGAGATTTTACATTCAAAAGTGAATTATAGCTACTAGCATTATTATTTATTAGTTATTTATTATGCAGATGTTTATTAGTTTGTTATTAGTTCAGTATTAGACATATGTTAGTTTAGATCCCCTCTTTGAAGGGCATCTCCCATACAGGAAGACTTGGAACATCCCTCCTCTTCAGGATCACCGAGCTATGGAACAGCTTATCTGCCCCTCTTCGAAGTTCGCCCTCACTCCAACGTTTCAGAAAACATTTGAAAACTTGGCTTTTCTCTAAAATGTAACCACTCCCTCCCTCTCCACTCTACTTAGCCCCCATCCTTCCTTCCTCTTTACCAAGCCCTCCTTCCTCCCAGTGGAGTTCCTTTCTTTAGTAATTCCTGTAAACCGTGTCGAGTTCTACTTCCGTGGAGATGATGCGGTATACAAACTTAAGGTTTAGTTTAGTTTAGTTCAGAATAGATAGGTATAGATTAGTTTAGTTTAGGTTTAGGTTAGGGCCCTGCTGAAAGAGTCTACCTTGACGTGGTTGCAGGCTTACAAATCTTTTGGTCAAAGAATGCGGTGACAGAGAAAAGTATGTGTGTATTCGGCCCATGGAAGAAGAGGGGGTCGGGGGGGGGGGGAGAGGGAAGGGGTGCGTGGGGGGCCCAATAGGATTGCTCAGTAAGGGGCCCAGAAACTTCTGATGGCGGCCCTGATAAGGTGCCATGTATGCAGGTAAATTAGGGAAATCCCTTTTCTTCAAATTCACTCAGATTTGGAATAACCTCCCTGCCCCACTACTGAACCTGGGCTCATTCTGATTATTCTGAAAGCATCTGAAAACCTGGCTTTTCTCCAAAACGTAAAGCTATCTATTTAAAATGTAAAGCTAGCTATCCTCTTCATAACCTCTAATTTCTTATTATGTCCTTCCCTCATTTATTGAATTTACCTGTAAATCGTGCCAAACTCTATCTTTATGGAGATGATGCGGTATACAAACTTAAGGTTTAGTTTAATGTCTATTATAAGGTGTTAAGTGCCAGTAAAACATGTAAACCCATTAGATGGATCTTAAAAAAACTGATCCTTACAAAGGAAAAATGCACTAAAAAGAATTGGTGAAAACTAGGATATGAACAAAGAAGTTTAAAGCCTACTGTTATTGTAAGAATTTAATGTAATAGCAAAATATCTTGCCATCCATTTGAATACAATACAATTGAGCATTTAGGCATGTTTCTGGCATATTAATATATAGGTTGTGAAAATAACCACTTACATGTTTTTTGCCACCACTTACATGTTTTTTGCCACCACGATGGCACCATGCATTTAAAATAAAAATATAAACTATTTAGAAAGTACCTTAATATTACCACTATCAGGATAATTTCCCAGTCTATCCTTGTTCAGCCCTCTTGAGGCCACTGAATCCTCAGCTAGCTTTGGACGCATTGGTATTTTGGATCAATTCAAGGCCATTCAAGGAAGTTTAAGTCAATTTATTTTGTTATTATATATTTCCTGTTGTTTCTGTCAGGCCTCAACAGAATAATGTGGCATTTGGGGATAAAGATACATCCCAGAATTCCAGAACTTGAGACCAGAATACCAAATATCTCCACTGCTACCATATACTTTCCCCTAGTGCTCAGGTATGTTGGGATGAAAGAAACCCAGACACTGCAGAACATCAACATGCTGAAGGTGATATGCTTGGCCTCATTAAAACTGCCAGGTAGATTTCTTGCTAAAAAAGCTACAATAAAGCTGATACCAGCCAGAAATCCCAGATAACCCAGAACACAGTAAAATGCAATTGCTGACCCTTCATTACATTCAATTAATATAGTCCCAATTTCCGATTGAAAGTTTTGATATGGGAATGGAGTAGCTGTACCCAACCAGACAAGGCATATGAGAACTTGTAGAAGGGAACAGGAAAAGACTATAGAGTATGAGACCCTGGAACCCATCCATTTCCGGAGCTTGCTTCCAGGCTTGGTGGCCTGGAAAGCCATGACCACAGTGACTGTTTTTGCTAGGACAGAGGAGAGAGAAATGGAGAAGGTTATTCCAAAGACAGTCTGTCGGAAAACACAAGTCACTTCTTCAGGATGGCCTATGAATATCAATGAGCTGAGGAAGCAGAGCATGAGAGAAACTAAGAGAATGTAGCTTAGGTTTCGGTTGTTGGATCTCACAATGGGAGTGTCTTGATACTTTATGAAGATTCCCAGAATGACAGCAGTGATAAGAAAGAAGAAAATGCTGATAAGTGTCAAAATGATTCCCAAAGGTTCTTCATGGGATAGGAAGCTTATCAATTTTGGGACACAGACATCTCTTTTTTCATTGGGCCATTGTTCCTCTGGGCATTTCATACAGTTGTTCATATCTAAGAAAAAAGAATATTTTCTTATCATCTCAAAATTGATATCAGTGTAGGAGAATAACTAAGGGCTCCTTTTATGAAGCCGCGTTAGCGGCTTTATCACACGCTACTTTTTAGTGCACGCTAACCCACACACTATCCGAAAAAACTACCGCCTGCTCAAGAGGAGGCGGTAGCGGCTAGCATGGCCGGTAAATTCGAGCGTGCTATTATGCGCGTTAAACCGCTAACGTGGCTTCGTAAAAGGAGCCCTAAATATTGCTTTTTTAAAATTAAAGATTTTTTTTTCTCTGGCATGTAGGTTATGCTAGAATGTATGGATGAGCATGATTTTACTGCAGGTCAACCATATGTGAAGAATAAATAGGCTCTCATTCCGGGTGTATTTTGAAGAGATGTGGAGGATCATTTTCAATATGATGTCTAAATCCGATTTTGACAAAAAAATGGTGAAGAACCTCTTGTATGTGACACACAACACCCAATATTAGGTTCCTTATGCAATTGGTTTTAAATGTATCTTGAGGGAAAGACCTCAGAAACCTGCACCAAACACAGAATAGTCAATTCTTGTGGTGGTATAACTTCGCAGGACAGATTTTCTATCATTGGTCACAAAACCCTCCACACACCGATTAACACACTGACGAAGCCATTAGCCTGGCGAAACGGGTCCCGTCGGGCCTTATCCTGCAATCAGATAAGTGCATTATATATACATATTTTCACACACCTAGTGCTGTAGAAAGAAAAATTGATAAATATATCAGAAAGCATTTTGTTAATCGGTGTGTGGAGGGTTTTGTGACCAATGATAGAAAATCTGTCCTGCGAAGTTATACCACCACAAGAATTGACTATTCTGTGTTTGGTGCAGGTTTCAGAGGTCTTTCCCTCAAGATACATTTAAAACCAATTGCATAAGGAACCTAATATTGGGTGTTGTAAATCCGATTTTGGACATTTTAGCGGAAATAAGTTGTGTACCATGAAATGCTGGTCGCGTTGGTGTTTTGTGAAGCGGCTGATGCACTGTAGTCGCTGGCTACTTAGAAAGGAAGTGGCTTAAAGATGTTACAATCTAAAAGTTTGAACATCTCAGATAAGTACTGTTTGTAATATAAGTTCGGAAGTGATTCCAGACTCAGTCAGTTTTTCTCATAGTGAAGTACTATAAGACTCAGAGATGATATAGGTGGCTAATACTAGCCCCTTTTGAAAAGAAAAAATGGTTTGATGTAATGAATATAATTTTTATATAAAAAAGAAGAAAGAAAAGAACTTTGTATAAGAAATAAAAAAGAATATAAAAAAGTATTAAGTAGAAAATAATTAAAAATAGGGAGGGTGGTGGTTAGAAGCCTATGCTTGAAACTAAGAACAATTACAAAGTTGAATACTAACACCGGTTGATATAGATACTCTATGTTTGAGGCTATTCTTCCACCTTAAAATTAAGACATGCATATTCAAAGGAATAGTATACTGTATGTACTAAGTAATTTTCAGTGTTAAATATAATAGTGATACATATTATATTCACATATATATTTTGGACATATATATTGGAGAAATGGAGAGTTAAGTGACTTGCCTAGATTTACAAGGGGCTATAGTAGGAATTCAACCCAGTTCCCCAGGTTCTCGGCCTGCTGCACTAAATACTAGGATTCTCCTCCACTATATATTTCTGAATTTAACTAATAAAGGATGTGCATTCCTATTAAGATCTACTGGGTTTTTCAAAGTAACTAAAACTGACCATTATAGAAGAGAAAGACCCCATTCTATAAATCAGTGTTTTTCAACCGCTGTTCCGCGGCACACTAGTGTGCCGCGAGATGTTGCCTGGTGTGCCGTACGGTCAGGGCCGCCATCAGGGCAGTACCACCAGTCTAGGGAGAGGGGCGGTCCGCCCCACGTGGACAGGAGAGAGCTGGACGGGGGACCCGCGGAGTTCAATACATCTCGAGCTGCGAGGCTCGTCTTCTGCTTCCTGCCTGCCCTGCAGCTAACATATAGCCGATCTCAAGCGTTCCCCGATGTCAGCGCTGACGTCGGAGGGAGGGCTTAAGCAAAGCCTGCCCTCCGACGTCAGCGCTGACGTCGGAGAATACTTCCGTTCGGCTATTTGTGCGCGGCAGGGCAGGCAGGAAGCAGAAGACAAGCCTCGCGGCTTGAGCTTCGTTTTGCTGAGAAAGTTGCAAAGATGGGCTGGGAGGCAAACACGGAACACAAAAGGGGGGAGGGAGTGCGTTTTGGACACAAGGCATGAACTTGGGAGAGAGGAAGAGAGGGAAAGAGATGCTGAGGTGGGGGAGGGAATGCGTTTTTGGACACAGAAGAAATGGACTTGGGAGAGAGGAAGGGAGGGAAAGAGATGCTGAGGTGGGGGAGGAAATGAGTGTTTGGACACAGAAGGCATGGACTTTGGAGAGAGGAAGGGAGGGAAAGAGATGGTTGTGTACACGGGGAATAGAAGAAAGGAGAATTTTTGGTCATAGGGAGGGAGTGAGGTACAGATAGTGGCATACCAGGGTGGGGGGGGGCGGTCTGCCCCACCCTGGGTTTACGTCCCAAGGGGGTGCACAGCTGGCCACCCTCCAGTGTTGTCCCTAGGCCGGCAAACTGCGGCTCTTTAGCCACTTGAGTGCCACCGCCGCCATCGGAAACAGGCCGGCGCCAAGTTCTCCCTGCTTTTCCCTGTGGGGCCGGCCAACTCTCGCCACTCGCGTCAATTCTGACGTCGGAGAGGACGTTCTGGGCCAGCCAATCGCTGCCTGGCTGGCCTAGAACATCCTCTCCGACGTTAGAATTGACGACGGGTGGCGAGAGTTGGTCGGCCCTGCGGGGACGAGAAGCAGGGAGAACTCGGTGCCGGCCTGTTCCCGATGGCGGCAGTGGCAGCCTATTCCCCAGTGGCGGTGGCAGCATTATAAAATACTTTCTTTGTGTTTATTTGATTCCTATATATTTATATATAGTCAATATAGGCACAGTTAAATTTTTTAACTTTTTCTAATGGTGGTGTGCCTCGTGATTTTTTTCATGAAACAAGTGTGCCTTTGCCCAAAAAAGGTTGAAAAACACTGCTATAAATGATGACTAAAACATAGGTCTCGAGAAATGCAGTCCATAGCACATGCCAATCTTAAGTTAGGCAGAATTTTTAGATTTATGCCAAATAGTGTCTAAAGTGGACTTAGCCAATAGGCATCCTAATCTTAATTGACCCTATTTATTCCAAGATTTTCTTGGTCTAAATACCGGTACAAAATTTAGGCACCTAAGTCCAAAACAGAAGCCTGCATTCCAAACACACCCACACTGCTCCCCTTGTTGGTGCCTTGGTCTAGGTATTTAATGAAAGTGGTGCTAATTGCTTATTATTGATGTCAATTAACTTTTTAAATATTTAAGGACTAGATTCACTAAGCAAAATAATTGTGTACCAATCGGTTTGCGACCCCTTTGCGACCCCGACCCGATTCACTAACCTTCTGGCCGATCCTGTCTGTACCCAATCTGATCTGTGCATGCAAATGAGGGAAATGGCATGCAAATCTACAAAGGCAGTGATTCACTAACATTTTTCAGGCACACCGACTGGGCTGGCCAATCTGAAACCAAGTAACTGATGAGGACCAGTCGCTCACTCCTTTCCTGCTCTCCTCCATGCTGAAATACCAGCCCTGCAGCCCTGAAAAAACTCTACTCTCTGCCGCCCTTCCTGCTCCTTGTGTTCAAGGAGCAAGCCTGCTTTTCTGTCCGCTAAACCAGTCTGTGGGGAAAAATGCCGCCTGACTCTCCTGCTCTCTACCGCCCTTTCCCATAGTGGAGGATGGGCAGGGGAGGACTTCAATGGCTGGGAGGGTGTAGATGGGCTGGAGTAAGTCTTAACAGAGATTTCGGCAGTTGGAACCCAAGCACAGTACAGGGTAAAGCTTTGGATTCTTGCCCAGAAATAGCTAAGAAGAAAAAATAAAATAAAATAATAATTTAAATTGAATCAGGTTGGGCAGACTGGATGGACCATTCGGGTCTTTATCTGCCGTCATCTACTATGTTACTATGTTACTATAGTGCAGCCCCACTTTAAAATCACAGGCTCACACTGCGGGGAAGGGCAGCAGAGAACAGGAGAGTCAGGGCAGGTTTCATATTCAACTCCATAGTCGGGCAGTTCCCCCCTCGGCTTTTTTAAAAGAGGCTGCAGAGTGTCCCTACGGGAGACGAGATAGGACCCAACTGCCTTTGCTGCCTTTTCCTGCCATTACTTCCCCAACCCTTTCCCCTTTTTTGACCTCACTGGTGCAAGAGAGCGATGCATGCGTGGATCGCATGTGCAGCCATCAATGATGGTCTGCGCATGCGTCGTGATCGGTCTTCAGAGATCCGTGGGATCGCTTGTGGGCATGTTTCCAATTAGGTCATTTGTACGGGGAGCCTTTAGCGAATGGGTCACCCAGAAAGACTTGGAAATGGATCAGAACAGGATCGGACAAGTAAGGGGGCTTTAGTGAATCTAGCCGTAAGTCAGGTGACAAGATCAGTTAGGTATCTCAAACTAGGTGCCCAACTTAAGATGTCTTATAGAATCTGGGCCAAAATGCTAGACTGGATGGTCCATTGTTCTTTTTTTCAGTATATATTTTATTGGTTTCTTCTAAATCTCAAAGAGCATCATTCTGAATAACCTGCCAGCATGAACCTCATGTGCTACACATCACTCACCTGTTTCATTGGAGATTTCTCCACTTGGACAGGGAATACAGTCATAGCAGCAGACAGGCTTTCCTTCCTTAGTTAATTTCCTGTAGCCAGGAGCACAGCTCTGACTGCATCTGGATTCTGGAGGTGTCTGAAGGTTAAGAAAAAAACAAATTCTATCTTCAACTGACAGTGGACTGTAGCTTTTAAAATGTAATATTACTTGTCTGTCCAATCTTGGAGCTATTCAGATCTTTTCTTCAGATATCACAAATTGCCCTTTTGAAATTTGTTTTCATAAGATTCTATTTAATGTAGCCATATTTTACTGACTGAATACATAAATTGTAGGAATTTATATTTAACTAGTTAAAAAAAGCCATTTCTGTAGGGAGTTGTTTAGGCCAGAAACAAAAGCAAGAAACTGAAGGCGGATAAAGATTATATGGCTTGTTCAGTCTACTATCCATTCCTCTTTCTGAGAGATCCTATGTATTTGATCCTGAGAACTATCTCTCTTTAGTAATTAATGTTAATGTTAATATAATTTAGAATGTAAACCGCTGTTGTCTGTAACATGGTGGCGCAGTATAACAAATGCTAATAAACATAAACATACTTGTCCCAAGCTTTCTTGAATTCAGTTATAGTTTTCATCTCCACCACCTTCATCGGAAGGACGTTCGATGAATTAACCACCATTTGCATGAAAAAGTATTTTCTCAGGGAAAATAAATTATTTTCCTGAGAAAATACTTTCAAGTTTAAGTTTATTAAAAAAAAAAAAGTGATTAAATCACTTTTTTCAGAATTTCAAAGCGATGTACAATAAAATGGGGAAGACAGACAAACTATTTGGGAGACAGTAACCTGAACTTGGACAAAGGTAGATTTTAAAACAAAAGGAAAATGGGAAGAATTACAATCAAAATAGGAAATAGAACAAAGAAGGAGAAAAACATTTGTTACCCCTTTATGCCAAAGCTGAAAAGGACTCACAACCTATGCACTAATGCCATGAAAGTATTTAAATATCTCTATGAAATCTCCTCTTTCCTGACTTTCTTTCAAATTACACACTGAGATCTTTATATCTACCCCATACATTTTACAAGGAAGAACATTGACCATTTTAGTAGTTGCTAGAGAATGACACAGAGATGGAGACAGAACCTGTAGGGATGAGGCTTATACAAGGACAGAAGCCACCAGAATGGGCACAGGGACAAAGCCTCGATGAAGTAGCAATACAGGCAGCTGAATTGTTAAGATTGTACCAAAGCCATATGAAAATTGAAGGCTCTATTTGTGATTTATAATGAGCTATACAGAATATTGTCCTTTTTGTACTTTAATAAAAATATTTAATATGAAATCATAAGTTTTTGTGGCTTATGCAAATGAGAACAGGGTCCATGTGGACAGGAACAGAGCTCAAGAGGATGGGGAAGAGATGGAGATGGAGGCTGTGGTAATGGGGACAGAACCCTAAAGAATGGGGTGGGGATGGGAACAAACTTTGTCCACTACTTTCTTATTCATATACAACCCCATATGGACCAAAGGTACAACCTCTACAACACTAAAAGGCCTTTCACACGCACTCATACAGCACAGGTGTTAAGCCAGCAGGAGAACACAAACCCCCAATAGATAGACAGAAAAGAAAAAAGAAGTGGAGAAAAAACCTCAGTTCTGCTTCATTTGGCAAAAAACTCCACTTCTACAAACACTCCTGCATACACACAAAAAACTGTAAGGCAAAAAGCACTGTAGTAGCCTACAGAGAAAGTGTCCAGTAGCACCCGGGGTACATAACCCCAAATGTGAAAATGTGGATGAGGGGCACAAAAGCACTGCAGTCCAGACTCAAGCAAAGAGGCCAATGAAAAGAAAACCACTTAGCTGCTACCGTTCTCCAGGCACTTCTTAATTCACAATCCTGGACAAAGCAGCTAGGGAACCCAACGGGGAACCTCCCGTTTCGCGTTGTGCTGCATCAGAGGTGTCAATTTCACAGCTTCATAAGCATATAGTCGGAACCTAGTTTAAAAGTGTAGTGTCAACAAACTTTGTCCCCATTTTATTCTCTAGTAGCCATCCTCTAAACTGGTTCCATCCTAGTTCCATATTTTTGAAGGTATGGTCTCAAGAATTGTATACAATATTCTAAATGAAGTTTCTAAAATCTTATACAGGGGTGTCATTTCTTCCTTTTTCCTATTGGCCGTTCTTCTTCCTTTGGATTCAGTCATCCTTTTAGCTTTTGACGTTGACTGTTCTACCATCTTAAGATCATCACATACAATTGTACCCAAGTCCTGATCCTCTTAAATGCACCTTTTTAACTGTATCATTCCCTTAGGTTTTGGCAGCTCAAATGTGTGACCCTACATTTCTTGTTATTAAATCTTAGCTGCCAAAATATAGACCATCTTCAAGCTTTTCTTGAGTCTTCCTCATATTATCCACACCATCAGGGAAATTTACCTCATTACAGATTTGGTGTCATCCACAAAAAAGACAATTTTACCAGACAGCCCTTCAGCAATATCACAAAAATGTTAAAAATAAGCATGCCTATGAACCTAGGGCAGGTAGATTCATATTATTGATCCTGCAGGGTCTCATGATCTGATTCCAGTTGTGTTCTTTCAACACAGATTATTCTTCCCCACTGACAGATACCTTAGATGCCTCAAAGCATTTCATCAGTGTATTTCTCAGTGTCATAGATGCCACCAAGGGAGAGGTGGACTCTCCAGGTGCCAGCTATGAGGGGGATGTTCCTGGCCTTGAAGTCATGGCCTGACCCAAGGCTCTGGGAGCCCCCATGGCCCAGCATGTTCCCAGCCTTTTCATCTGGTCTGATGTCCCTTTACCTTCCTTCAAGCTGGAAAAACTGCCAGCCTCATCAGTGATTCAGCTACATCATCTGCAGCTCCCTTTCTTGCTTTCTGCATCTGCCAGAGATGCAACTTCTTGTTACCACCAATGTGGATTGTAGCAGAAGCAGATAGAAAGCAGGAAGGGGAGCCATGGGCAATGTAGCAGAATCACTGCTGAGGCAGCCTGGGGCAGGTCAAAAAATTATGGGCCCCAGGCATCACATAACCTAGGTACACTTCTGATAGATGCTTCTCAACTTTGCTACCTTCTCTATCTGCTCTTTCATTTCATTTATGAGGGATTCAAGCTGAAGACATTTTGTACATAGAACCAGTCCATGTTTGGTTTATATTTTGGGTCTGATTCTAGAAATGGTGCTGTTATGGGCAGCCACATAAAATATGGTGGCAAATTACATGTCATTCATGTAACTACACTGTTTGCAGAATCACAATCATGTAAAAAGTAGTAGTCAAAAATGTAGGCCAGGGTTTTAAAGGCCTACATTTCTGGTGCCTACTTTTGACAAGAATTGCATCTACAGAGGCACATATTGGCATCTAAGTCCACTTCTGGTACAAATTATATATTTTTAGTCTATTGTGGGTCCCATGTTCAGACCTCAGAGGCAGTAGGAAGCAAGATGAGGAGACAAAAGCCAGATGGGGCATAAAAGTATATTTTATATGAATAGACTTTTACAAATATAGAGCATAAATTAGATTTAGAGATGCTTCTGAGGATGTTTAATAATAATAATAATAATAATAATTTTTATTCTTATATACTGCCAAAGCCATAGAAGTTCGAGGCGGTTTACAGCAAGAAGCGCTGGACAATCAGTGAAGAGGTTACAATCAAAGTCAGCAATACAATCTTATTTAATGAAAGAATATATAGATCTTAGGGTAACTGGTTGAATAGGCAGAGCTGAGTTGATTCTTAGTTTACAAATCGATTGAACAAATTCATTTTTATCAGTTTTCTAAAATTGGAGTAGGATGATGAGAGCGCGAAGATGTTCCATTTGCCTGCCTGGAAGGCAAGAGTTCTGTCCAAGAATCTTTTGTAGTGGCATGCTTTTATTATCGGATAGGTGAACAGATGTATTCTTCGTGTGGGCCTAAGATAACTTGCCAGGTTGAAGTTTGCCAGTTTGCCAGGTTTAAGAAAATGGCTAATGGCTGAGGAGGGATGTATGTCTGTGTGTGCATATATGAGAGAGTAGAGCAGAAAGAGCCTGTGACCTGCCTGAATGAATGATGTGTTTATGTCTGAATGGTGAAGAGGCAGATAGGAAGGAGAAAGAAAAAAGAGATGGGCAGGGGGTTTGAAGCCTTTCTATATAGGTTTGAGGTTGTCCCAGTATCATCATCTGTCACAATTTGGAATCTATTTGAAACAATGGCTATGATAGCTCCTCTTGCACAGCATTGGCATGATAAAAAGCATAAAATTAATGATATAAGGAGGCATATTAGAGATCAGGTGAAGATTGGGCGGGAGGGAGGGAATTATGAAGAGAAACTCAATTTTAAAGAACATAAATTGATTTTTACACAAAATTTGGTGAAAGCAGGGGGACTGAATGCTGAAATCGAATGGATGACGCTTGTCTGAATGAGTAATGGAGTCTTCCCATACCACTAGGGGTGGGTTCTCCCTGTTGATTGGACATGTAAAAGATTTTTCTCACTACGTTAAGTTAGAATGATGTTTAAATAGAAAAAAGCCACAACCATGTTTCCTGCATGAACTTTGAAATGTGGGTCACATTGCTCCAGCAGACTGAAAGGTTAGTTACTTTGTTAAATCTTTAAATATAGTATGAAGGGATAAGTATAACTGACTTTAGATGAAACTTCTGAAGTAATAAAGATATATACATTTAGAATAAATCTTTAGTGGCATTTGCTTATAGGGGGATTCCTTGATGCAGCCTGGTGGTGAAACATAGTCCTATGTCAGAATATGAACCCCCAAGCCATGTTTGTGCAATAAAATTAAGATGAGTATTTATACTTCTAAGATGTAATATATTTATTATAAAAAAATTGCACTATAAAGCACTAAAGATAATTAGACCGATGATGAGTCTTGTGTGTATAGACTGCATGTGTTAAAACTTGCTTTTCACGCAGCGATACCACCGAGGTCTATGATATGTTCTAAGTTGTTCTATGAAGGTATCTTGAAGAAAACAGCTATGAAAGCTAGAGTCATTCTATGTCTGAATTTCTTAAGAGCCTATCCTTATCTTATATTTTTAAAGTTCAGGGCTTTGCAGGATAATCTCCAGTACTATGCAAAAGGTTCATTGTTAATCTCAAGTACTGGTATTTAGGAGTCATTTAGGGCTCCTTTTACTAAAGTGCATTGAGCTGGCGTTATTCTAGAAGTGTACCGCGCGGTAATTTTGTGTGTGCACTGAAAACGCTAGCGCACCTTAGTAAAATGAGCTCTTAGAAGCATTCTAAGTAAAAGGTCTTTTGTTAGGCTAAATGGGCAGGGACCATTCAATCTATCTGCAGACAGTCCTCAGAGTTAGATTTGATTAATATAATTTCCTAGAATACTTTTATTGTATTCTGGACCTGCCAGTACATTAAAGCTGACTAACCATGCCTATTTTGGATGTTGGTACCGGTAGGCACCTCTATAGGTGATTTGGATGGTTTCTTTATAGGCCCCAATATGGTCAATTACTATACTTTTTATCAGTAATTATAGCAATTAAGTTAGATGGTAATATGGAAATTCAATTTAGTTCCCAGGCACACCATCTGGAGGCTCAATGTTTACCCTATCTGTCTTCAACTTGCTAGTATCAAAGAGGAGCTCTGTGAAAAGCAGGAATTGGAGGCAATTAAAGCAGCTATAATCACCCCACACAAATATACAATTTTTCTACCACTCCCCCCAAAAGAATAAAACAACCCAGGAATAACTGGATCACAGTAGGCTCCGGTAGACTGTGGAATGCAACACAGAAACATCCACCTTCACAATTGTTGCCCCTAAAGAATTCTCTTGCTCCATAGTGCAGCAAGCTTTTTAGGAGCTAGGGGAGGGGATAAAAAACTTTTGTAAATACTGTAGCTTTTTCAGAAGTACTGCCTACTTATGGAAAGGGAGAGGAAAGAGTAAAAATACTGAGAACTTCAATAGGTGGTTCAAAGCCTGGTGTTATCAAGAAGGCTTTAGGTACATAGGAGAATGGGGAAATGCAGGGAAAAACATAAGACTGTATTGTAATGATTAGCTACACCTCACCATGGCAGGAAAACCAATCCTAGCTGAGAAATTCAGGCAATATATTTCTAGGCATTTATACTAGAATGTGGGGGTGGCATATCTATGGAGGTTACTTCTGGTGGCTACCCCCAGTAAAAGACAAGATTTGATGATAAAAAGATAGCAATGAAAACAACAATATCAGCAATTCATTTCCTAGTAATGCAACAGGAAATGAGCTGAAATTAGAAATTATACAAAAAAACGAGAATGTTGAGGAATAGTAGCTAGAAAGTAGTGACCACAAACAGTTAGAGGGGCATAAGAAAAAAAAATGTCTAAGTCCCCTTTTGGCCTAAGGCCCTAAACGTTGAAAGTAGAAGCAGGGAAAATGACCATTAGCAAAAAAAATGTCAAAAAGGAGTTTTTTAAAAACCACATTCATGCACTGAAAGCTAAATTAAACCTGCAGACTCTATATTATTTAACTAAACAGACACTCAATATTCAAATCTTACAGCTTGACAAAGACAGCCAACAACACACAGCTGCTTGTCACAAAAGCTCCCTCCCAACTGCCAAACCAGCTGGTTTAGAACTTCCAATCACCACTTCGTATCTCTACCATGAGAAGCCTCATGCATGGGACAGAGATCAGCTCTTTTAGCTCTGCAAACAAAAAACATCCAGTTAAAATATACCTCCATCACAAATGTAAAATCAAATAAACTCCTTTTCCTTATTCCCTGCCTTCAAGGAACTTCTTTTTCTTTTATTTCTTATATTTTTCCTTCTCATGTATACCCCCCTCGTGAGGCATAGACCATGCAAGCAACCATCAAATGACTCTGTCCTTGAGCCATTACTTGACAACCCCAATGCATCAACTATGTGAGACTGAAGCCACAGAACCTCTTGATATGAACCCAGATTAAACCGCACCTCCCAGTAGCATCCCCAATTGGGCCTGCTTATCTGCTTTCTGCCACAAGGCACAGGGTCTTCTTCCATCCCTGTCATCTCTTTGTCTCTTGGTGCTTCTTTGTACATTTAGGCCTCAGTCCAGCCCTGCTGCATCTTGATATGCTCTATGTATTCACAAGCAACTTCTTCAATGTTGTCATTATACCCACATTAATGTGTATGAATGCCGCAATGCAACCTATATTTAGCTCATGCCTTGCTACAGGCCTGGGCCTTGCCCACATGGCCCTGCCTGCCTTCTTCAGCCCAGAGGCCAAGAAACTATCAGATGAACTACAGACCTGACTCATTCACTGAGGCAATCACTGCCAAACTAACCCATGATTTGGTCAATGGCTACCCTGACTCTAGCCTCACCAAATGTAACCATCTAGGATTAGCAAAACCAACAATAGCCAATAATGAATCAGAACAACTATTTGTTTAATTACAACATGAAATACCTTTTGTATTATGAGGCATCTTATATAATGTTTTATCACTCTCACCTGAGTAAATGCAGCATCCCATACTATCATGTTTTCATTGATGGTAAAATCCTCCCCAGGGGGAGCATAAGGTTTGTAATTTCCAACAATTTCATGTTGCACTGTTCCATTTGACAGAAAGATCAGATTAGTAATACTGTATTCCATGGAGAAGTCTCCATTCTCATCAAAAAAGATGTCTTCACCAAGCACGTTCTTAAAGTGTACATTCTTCAGATAACGATGAAGCTAAGGAAAAATGATATATTTTCAGGAATTCCTGGAACTGCCAATTTCTCATTAATTTCTGTATTTGTTTAAGAATAATTATAATTTGCCAGTCTGATGTTCACTCATTAAAATACAATGACACCTAAATCCTTTTCTGGGTGGTGACTTCTAATGTGAAACTTAGTATCATTTGGGTTATTCTTCCCTATGTGCATCATTTTCTACTTGTCCACCTTGAATTTTAACTGTTTAATCTCCTGGACTCACAAGGTCCTTCTGAAGTTTCTCATAATCTGTATTCAATTCAGCAATGTTGAAAAATGTTATGTCATTGGCACCTTTGATCACCCCACTCATGTTCCCATTCCCCAATCATTTATAAATATGTTAAAGCACCAGTCCCTGTTCAGATCCCTGGGTACTTTTCTATTTACATTCCTGCTTTAACCATATTATTTTTTTCTATTGTTTAACCAACTTTTAGTCATAACAGTACACTGTCCCCATATCCCATGATATTTTAACTGCCTATGGAGTCTCTCATGATGGACTTTGGATAGAGAGACCTTGATTCTATAGGGCCAGGTTCTATAAACATTGCCTACAAAAACTCTTCACACTTAAGCACCATTAACAGAATTAACATAGTAACATAGTAGATGACGGCAGATAAAAATCTGAATGGTCCATCCAGTCTGCCCAACCTGATTCAATCTAAAAATTTGTTGTTGGGTTTTTTTCTTCTTCTTAGCTATTTCTTGGCAAGAATCCAAAGCTCTGCCCGGTACTGTGCTTAAGTTCCAACTACTGAAGTCTCTGTCAAAGCTCACTCCAGTCCATCTAGCTATTGGTACCTAAGTCCATCTAGCTATTGTTATCTAAGAAAAAGCAGACACTAGTAATGTATGCCAGGGTTTTAAAGGCCTGCATTTATAGCACCTAGGTTTTACAGAGAATCGCATATAGTGGCCCCTAAGCTCATCTCCACCCCTAACCATGCTGTAGGCATGGTTCTAGAATCTAGTTTTTAACAAGTTTTTAATCAGTTTTACATGGCATGGTCAATTAATGCACTGGTCTAGACACTTGTTTTCCTTGACAAACTGCCTCTTCTCAGCTGCCCAAGGATGCAATTCCAACAGCACCACAGACCTGTACAGCGAGACCCTCTCTAGCTTCTTCCCAAACAAAATTGAACCTATCTACAACAAGCTGGACAATATTCCCAACAATGGTCCCCACCAATTCTGCTCCCCTCAAGACCCGACTAGCCTGCATCCAGATCGCTAGCCCAACTCCTCCTAGCCATACACAATGAACTCCTCAAAACTCTGAAGGAGCTCAAATCCTCTAACACTATCCTGGACCCTTGTCCTTCCAGCCTCCTCCTATCCACTGCTGATGCCCTTGCTGAATCCCTCTTCCCCATCATAAACACCTCCCTGGCAACTGGTAAGGGTCCACTCATCTGGAAAATGGCTATTATCAAACCCACTCTCAAAAAAACTACACTTGACCCAAATGACCTGAACAGTCTCCAACCGCCCAGTCTCCAACCTCCCATTTGTATCCAAAATCCTGGAAAGAACAGTTCTCTACCGATGACTCCCTTTTATAGAAAATGCCCTCTTCCCTTTTCATTCTGGCTTCTGAGTAGGCCATAGCACAGAAGCAGTTCTTCTAAATATCATTGATGACAGTTGGTCAATACTAGATAAAGGCAGCAATGCCCTACTAGTACTGATAGACCTAAGCATTGCTTTTGACACTATTGCCCATCAACTTCTATTGCACAGGCTCACCTGCCTAGGAATCAAGGACTCTGTACATCAATGGTTCACCTCCTACCTTCAACAGAGAACTCAATCAGTACTACTAGTCCCAAACAAATCAGAACACAAATCCATCACATATGGAGTCCCCAAGGGGGTACTACTGTCCCCACTCCTCTTCAACCTAGGTATCAGACCAGTTATCGACATTACCCAAAAATACCACATCAAAATCTACTCCTAGGTGGATGACATTCAGCTTCTCCTCCCGCTAGGTAAAGAACGATCTATCCAACTCACCAACCTTCAACACTGTCTCACCGACATGAAGAACTGGATGACAAACAACAAACTCTAACTGAATGCTGCCAAAACTGAGATACTTTGGATCAGACAGAACACTAATTTCACCTGCCCAAAACTATCCTGGGATTCCACACTTTTATCAGCCAAAGACCAGTTACGCAGTCTTGGGGTGGCACTGGATGGCTACCTGTCCATCCCAGCCCATATCTCCCAAGTGGTCTCTATCTCCTTCTACTATCTGCATCAGCTAAAAAGGATCAAACCATTTATCACTAAACCTGATCTAGCCCAATTCCTCTATGCCTATGTGCTCTCCAGGATGGACTATTGCAACTCCATCTTCAATAGAATCACTACCAAGGAGCTCAAATGCCTCTAGAGAGTCCAGAATTCAGAGATCCACCTCCTATATGACCTACAACTCACCTTCCCAGCCCTCCATGCAGAACACTGCCTACCAGTTAATAAACGCTGTGTGTTCAAGGCCCTTACTATAGCCTACAATATATTCCACCTCATCACTCCTACCTACATCATTTCCAAACTCCCTCAATATACTCCCGCCCACCCACTCCACTCTGAGGCTGAGAAACAACTATATATTCCTGCAGGAGGATCTCTCCAAATGGAAACAACTCAAAAATGCTCCTACAGCCACTTCATCCCCCGACTTTGAAACCAATTGCCTGCCTAGATAAGATCCCAAGACTCACTGATGACCTTCCGGAAAAGGCTGAAGACCCATCTCTTCAACTGAACAGTCCTAACGGATAGCCCCCCTCCTTGCTCCCCTTCCTTAATCTCCCACTCCCTCTCTCTCAACCCTCCTTCCTTCCCATGCTCCCCTTGCTCCCCCTCTTCTCACCTGTCTCTCTGCAAATGCCTGTAAATTTTGTCCTATATTTTACTGTGAATGTTAATTGTAACCTGTTCTGAGCTCCTGGGAGAACAGGATATAAATCCTAATTAATTAATTAATTAATTAAAGATGATTAAGGCAATTTAGATGCTGGTAGGTCACTTACTAGTGCCTAACTTTTGATGCCATTAACAGAATCCATGTCTGATTCTATGAAGTCTGCCATTTAATGGAACCTAACTTAATTAATCAATAAGGTTAATTGGTGCCAATACTGGTACTCAACTCCTCACAACTAACTTTATTTGGACATAATTAAACGTTAAGGGGCTCATAATAAAAAAAAGTTCAAAAAGTGGCCTAAATTGGTACTTGGATGATCAAAAGGACAGATCATCTAAGTACCGATAATCAAAGCTGGTTTTAGATGTATCTAAAACCAGCTTAGGCCTTTATACTGCCTCTAAATGTCTAGAGTAAAAAGAGGCAATTTTAGAGGAGGGGAAAGGGTGGGAGGTGGGCCAACCTATATTTAGTCATACAACAAGTATAACCAAAAGTTTAACAAGGTTGCCCAGTTGTAACTTATATGTTTTGACTTAGACCAAGTCAAAACAGGTATAAGTTCCAAATAGAGACTGCTGAGTTGATCACAGGTGCCGTGATCAGCTCAGCAGCCTGGCAACATGCCCCCCAACAACAATCAATGCAGGAGAGATGCCTAATATCCCCTGCCATGAACTGCAGCAGGAGAGATCCCCAATCACCAACAATACTAGCAGGAGGGAGCCCAAGCCCTCCTGCCGAGGCACAGGCCCCCGAATACCTCAAGAATACTGGCAGGAGGGATCCCAAGTACTCCTGCTGAGACACAAGCCCTGAACCCCTCAACAATATTGGCAGGAGGGAGCCCAAGTCTTCCTGCTGGAAGGTGACCCCCCTCAAATATGGGCAGGGGGAATCCCAGGCCCTCATGCCCATGGTACACCCCTCATGTCCCCCCGATAAAACTCCCCAAATCCCGATTGCCCATGAACCCCTAAACAGTCCCCCTAACCCTGACACCCCCAACCCCTAACACTCCCCTCAACTTACTTTAAGATTGACTGGCCAGATGGGTTCCAAGCTTGGCCAGCCGGCAGGCCCACCATCCTCCGAATGGCAGGCTTAGGGCCTGATTGGGCCAGGTGCCCAAGGCCCCCACCTATAGGAGAGGCCTTATGTGCCTGGGCCAACTGGAATTAGCCCAGTTGCCTTAGGCCCCTCCTGTGGGCACTGAACAGTCAACAACTTGTACAAATCATAAAAATGTACATAATGAACAAATGAATTAAAACAGAAAAACTTAGGTTACAAATCTTTCAAATAATTGTGCCTTTACTAATTTTCTGATGGAGTAGTAAGATGAAACACGGAATAATTTTACTGAGCCAGTCATTCATTTTGACTGCCTGAAATGCAAGAGTTTTATCAAGAAATCTCTTAAAATGACAGGATTTTATAGTAGGATATGCAAATAAATGTACTCTACATGTGGGCATGTTGGAATAATCCAGGAAGAAATGGGAAATGAGGTAAGCTGAGGTATACCAAAGATTGTTTTAAAACAGTTAAAGGCAAATTTGAACAGGATTCTTGCCTCCATTGATAACCAGTGTAATTTTTGGTAATAGGGACTGATGTGCTCCCATTTTTTCAAACCAAAGGTCAACCATACAGCTGAATTTTGTACCACTCGTAATCTTTTAAAAATTTTCTTATAGGCACCCAAGTAAATTATGTTACAATAGTCAAGAATATTTAATATAAATGCCTGGACTAACAAGCAGAACGATGCTGCATCAAAATAATTCTTAATGGTTCAGAGTTTCCATAGGACCGAGAAACATTTTCTGACTAACAAATCTGTATGTTGCTCCAAAGTAAGGTGCCGATCTAATGTCACTCCCAGAATTTTTATCGAGTGGTCAATAGGATAGTCAAAAGTGGGTGTGGTTAGGGAGATGACCATGAATATGTTTTTGAGTTAGACACCTCTTTGTGAATTAAATGCCATTAAGTTCTGATATTGGTGCCAAACTTTAGATGAGGAAAGCCCTGGCATAAATATAGTTCACCTAAATGTTGGGACACTGAGCATTGCCTAAGCACACTTAGGCAACACCAAGTGACTATATAATGGACACCTAAGTTTTATAGAACTGGTGCCAATATTGGCAGCTAACCTTAAGAGGACTTTATAGAATTAGGACCAGAATGCCTACAAAGAATGATAGAGGTTTTGAATAACTGGACAAAATGTGTGATGAAAGAAATTTGGTGACTGGCAAAATTTGGTAACCGCATCTAGAAAATGTATGGTGGAAGGATTTCAGAACCATTTAATTTTCTAACAGTCTTTAATAAGAGAGAAGTGTGCTGCATTTTCCATAGAAGAAATACCTAACAATTGAGGCTTTTTATATGAAGTTAAAAAAAACATATTTTTAAAAGGCTGGTGGATAACTGAGATGGTAGGATTTAAACCCTGATACAAATTAAACATGCAGGAAAAAAGACAGAAAGAAAGAAACACAATCTAAGTGTGACACTGACTGATTATATCATAAATGTGCAGACTAAGTGGAAAAAGAGATCCTGTTTCTATAAGAAAAAAAAACAAGTGAATTTGCCAAGACATTACAAACAAAACTATTAATTTATCCTTGTTTATGTACTATATCACCTAAAACTGTTACAAATTGAACTATGATATTTATTTTCCAATTTACCTAGAGAGTGTTTGAAGTACATTTGCAATCCTAAATCTAACATGTTTTCATTCAAATTTCAATTCAAATTTTCCTAGAACCTAAAATCAGACCCCAATGCTATGAGGGGTATTTTTGATAGGACTCATAAATCTGAGGTTGGAGGTTTGGGGCAGGACAACCATGAATCCAAGAGAAAAAATATCAGTTTTCAAAGCTGCTAGATGTCAATCTTTTATTTTTGAAAATGACCTGGGTATATGCTTTGGTCCGCAGGATGTCTATCTTTTTTGGCAATTTTCAAAAATAAAAATGTCCCCATGAAAAACACACAAAAGCAAGTTTATAAATGTATCCAACTACTTTGTCTGATGACAGCAGAGGAATTCCCATCACCTAAGCCAATTTCAGGGATTCCTGTCAACTCAGCTAATGAGATTCCCCATGCCAGGATTAGCTGATCTTAGCAGGAGGATTCCCCTTCAGCTGAGCCAGCAGAAATCCCTGAAACTGATTCAGCTGATGGAATTCCTCTACCCTAATCAGCTGATGGTAAGCCCTCAATGTGCTTTTTTCCCCATCTATGGGTGGAGGGAGGGGGTTGTGAACACTGGGGTTGTAAGGGGGGGTCATGCCTTAATCCCTCCAGTTTGGGCAGCTTTGGGGCACTTGGACACAACTTAAAAAGGTCTATTTGCTGGCGTCTAAGACAAGTTCCCTCTAGGAAAGCTTTGGTTATAGCTGCAGTACATTCAGGTTTAAGCCAGCTTGATTCCTGCCCATAACACACCTGCCAACAGGCCCTTTTGAGCTCTGGATGTACAGCTTAGAAGTGCTGCTGCAAATCCAGAAAGTTGTTTCTGATTATCGACACATGGACATCCCTGCTATTAAGGACATCTTAGCATGTTTTTTGGACATTTCAAAGTTTTGATTATGCCCCTCTATAGGTCTGCAATTCATTTTCAAATAAAACATGCCTAAATTAGTTGCTTGCTGCTACAAATAAGTGCTAAACTCCTATGGGTAAATATTCAGATAATGGCCAGCACTGAATATCCTGAACTTATTTGAATATAAGCAAGTTAATCTCATAAAAACATAAGAATTGCCACTGCTGGGTCAGACCAGTGGTCCATCGTGCCCAGCAGTCCACTCACACTCTTATTCTGCACAATATTGCTTTCTGAATATAGCATTCCCTTATGAAATGATGTTACCTTCCAAGGCAAATAATCTGATAATGTTCTTTGGTCTCCATTCCACCCAGTTGTCTGACCAGATCCAGAGAAAAGCATATCTCTCAGTGCATGTGCAAGGGCATACACAGCATTATAAATGTAATAGCTGTTGGCAAAATGAGCATAGTCACAAGGGAAGAGATAGCTTCGACCTTCATCTCTACTGCAGGATCTTTTGATGCTTTGGGGGCAATTGCTCTTGCACAGTCCAGTCCACCAATATTCAGTTCTCCATTCATTAGGAAACATAATAGGTTTTACCTCACGTATAAATTTTAAAAAGCTTGGAATATTTTTCTTTACTTTTGAGAATAGCAGGGTGCTATTCTTGTAGCCAGGTTTCACTCGATCAATTACATGATAAACCAAGTCAGTTATTATAATCCAGACCTTTCCAGGTATCTTTTGACATTCGTTCCTTAAAAAGGTACCCCTACTATCTTCTCTATTAAACAAACCAATGATCACATTGGCTGATGATTTATGATTACTCTCATTAATTTGGGCAATCCTCTCATATGTCAAAGTATTGATCTGATTGAATATTTCTATGAATTCAATGCAGGCTCCATTTTGCTCAATCCTTTCTTTCAGGATTTGGACAAATGTCAGGCTGTTGTCATCATCAGGTGCAATGATAGCAATCCAGGTCCAATTGAAATGCTTTAGTAACTTCATAATTCCAGTAATGATTTTAAGAAAGCTGGGTATAATCTGGTATAAATGTGAAAACTTAACACTCATAAAAGAATTCTGAGATGTATAGCTGATCTGTTGAGAAATATAATTCAATCAGAATTATCTTTGATTTTAAGAAGTTGTGGCATTAACTACTAAGCTGCTATAGCATAAAAAGAGCCACACAGGTTCTAGTAATATTGCGTGAGTAGAAGCCAATCAATATATGGGAAATGGGTGAGGAGAAGAGGGGAGCAGAGTAAGAAATTAGGTGGCAACAAGGAGACTGAGAAGGATAAGAGTAAAAGGGAATTGGTGGAGGGAGGAGTATAAGCAGCAAGAAAGACTAAGGAGAATTGGCAGGGAAAAGAAGCTATTTAAAGAAAGGAGGTGGAGGAAAACACTGTGGATTTTGGTGATTCCTCTCTCCCAGCCCAATTAAATTGTGTGGGTTTTCTAGAAATCTTGGGTTAGTGTGTGGTTGATAGTGGGGCGGTCACAGCTGATGTTGGGGTGGCCATGAAAAGAGCATTTATTAGAAAGCAGATTAAAGTTTAAGATATATGATGGGTGAATTTTAAAGATGTCTTCATGGGCAGCACCACCACAAGTTGAGGTGGCTTGACAACAATGTAAGTCACCAAAGGTTATGAGAGAAAAGGGTTGGGGGGATAATGTAGCTAGTTTCGATATCAGATAGCTCCGGGAGATACTTCTGCTAAATAGGTTGAAAATGTTGGACCTTTGTTGTATGTTCATGAAAGCTATAAAATTAATATGCAAGATTATGATAAATAAAGCTGCGGCCTACTTTTGCCCATTTAAATGGTATTATGGAATTATTTAATAGTTGTAAGGGAAGTATGCCAGAGAATGGCTGAATTACGAGTCCCAGTGTTACTCCTTACTACAGTTTAATTTACTGTGGGAGTCAATAACACAACTTGTGATCATGATCAAACTCACAGGCTTATGTTTTTGCCCTGGGAGCATTAGAACACTAATGGGCAGTCCAATGCTTCTGGTAACTATCTTAAAAGAGACAGTGCATTAAAATAGGTATCCCATGTAAATATATTTCATCTCCTCTGAACAAACTACCATCCCTCTGAAGTCACTTCTGCCCTCCTATAGCTCACTTATCCTCTAAAACAGATTGACAGACCTATTCTCCTAAAACCACACCTTAACTCAGTCCTATCATCTAGAAAAAAATTCCCTCAAGTCACATTTCCTGACTCCTCAAACCCCTGAAGTCACACTCAGACTCTCTACACCCAAAAGATCCCCCTGTATCCTATAAGGGGTTTCCTGATGTCTAGCAGGTGGGGCAGAAGTGATCCTTAGTTACTCTTACCCCATCGGGCTCTAATTTCAAAATATACCACTGCTAGGGTTAAATTATCAATTGAGGGTAAAATGTGAAAAGTCCACTTTTGGCAACTTGAACTTAGCAGCAGTACAGCAAGAATATAAGTACATAAGAACACCCATAGAGGGTCACCTAGTCCAATTTCCTGTTTCTACAGTGGCCTATCCAGGTTATAACTACCTGGCAGAAACCCAGATAATTGCAACATTCCATGCAATGGATGCCAAGGTTGTCTCAGTAGCAGACTTTGGACTTTTCTCCAGAAACTTGTTTACTGTACCCTTTTTTAAAAATCCATCTACATTAACCACTGTTACCACATCCGCTGGCAGCAAGGTCCAGAGCTTAACTATTCCTTGAGTTAAACTAAGGGCTCCTTTTACGAAGGTGCATTAGCATTTTTAGGGCATGCACCGGATTAGCGTGCACTATAGTGCACGCTAGCCGAAAATCTACCACCTGCTCAATAGGAGGTGGTAGCGGCTATCACGTACGGCAATTTAGCAAACACTATTCTGCACGTTAAGATCCTAGCACACCTTTGTCAGCCCTAGTATTGCTAGCAATCAGCAGTTTTGGTAGCCATAACTAATGTCAGCAGAGGCCTATGGGAAATTATATCAATCTGACTCTAGAATGTTGATGCAGAATTCTGTGCTCCTGCACAGAATTCACAAACATTAAGCATCCAGCCAGACTGGATTGTTTATCAAGAAGATAGGCTACTTGAATGGGACAAAGAAGCCAGAGACTAATCCCATCTACCATGCCTGCAAGTATCACACCCTCCTTATCAATTAAACTAACCATTGTTTCCAAACAGTTTACAAATTATAAACAGAAAGATACTGGGAAATACAACAGTTTCTGTATTCAGAATAAGATTCCAAGCTATAAAAGCCTCCTCTCTGCAACACACTTCTATCTCTTTCTCTGTCTATCTCTCTGTCTATCCTTCTCTTTATCTATGGAACCCGAAGCTTAGACCATCACCCCACCCCCTTTCTCAATCTCTCTCTGGATCTCTCTGGAACTTCACACTTCTATGTCTCTCTTTTCCTCTGAACTCTGTAAGGCAGGGAAACTGCTTTGCTCTCTCATTAATTGTAATGCTTAATTGTAATGCTTATGAATATTGCTTTTCTGTAAGCCTATTTCTATAATATATTCTTTATGCAATCACCTCTGGCTGTGTTTCTTATTTGATTCTACTCCTGGTGAATCTTCTGTGAGGGAACTGAACCTGGGACCTAGCGTTTGTAAGGGCGCCTCTCACGTAACCCCTCCAACCATACATTGTGGGGACCTGACCTCCAAACCTTACAACCTTCAGAAAAGGAGCCCTATTTTTCCTTTCCTGTTTTTTTCTTCCTATCTTTCCTATCATATATTCATTGTATGCAATGGTGACAAAGGCTCAAATTATGTAAAGGATGCCTAAAATTAGACATTCATAATGTGGATATCCAGCAACTTAGGCATTCAATCAAATTAGATAATAAGCCCAATTAACAACTATAACAAGCAATAATTGGTACTTAGACGTCCAAAGGCTATACGCAATTCTCAAAATAGGCATCCATAATTTCATGGACGTCCATCGGAAAAAGCTAAGCCTAAATGTTAGGCATGGGCTTGGCATAGGTGTGACATGTGAATGGCTTCAATTTGGATGTTAATTACAGAATCACATACTGCTCAGAACCCCAATGCTAAAGGATGCCTACATTTCTGATGTCGTTTACAGAATTTTCCCCAAAGAGGTGACAAATCAGTTTGAATTTCTTTGTAGTGGGAAAGAAAGCCTATGTCTTTGTTAAGTAGGAGACAGACATGTGACTAAGCAGTTTACATTTCTTTGTAGTGGGAGAGAAAGCCAAGGTCTTGTAGAATCCTGTCTGGTGGGCATCAAATTATTTTATCATTTTGGTTTCAAAAGTATTGGATTATCTTAAAATTTCCTTTTAGTATTCACTTTAAAAAATCATTGGGGCAGTGGTCAGTTTTTCCAAAGTGCTGTCCAACAGAGGTGACATCCTGTTTGGGATTTTAATTTTTAATATGATTTCTGTATAAGATGATCCTAGTCTTTAGCATTTGGCCTGTTTCACCAACTTTGAATTATTTTGTTTCATCTGAAAAGTTAATCACCTCACTTGTCATTCCAATTTCTAGATCATTTCTAGTCCCAATACAGATCCATGCAGTACTCCACTATTCACCCTCCTCCATTGAGAAAAATGGTCATTTAATCTTACCTTCTATTTTTTATCCCAATAACCAAGTACTAATCCACAACAGAACAGTGATTCCTATCCTATGACTCTCTCATAATTTTCTGTGGAGTCTCTCATGAGGAACTTTGTTGAAAGCTTTCTGAAGTTTAGATGCTTATTTATAAATTCAAAGAAATTCTACTTGGTGGGTGAACTGGTGCCATTTTGAACTAGGAACCTAATAGGGCTGGAACAGATATTATTGTTCCTACCACACATGCTAGACCCTAGAAAACCCCTTTGTAGGTTGTTAGTAGTTAGGGGATAGGGGTTACGGGTTCTGATTTCAAGAGGTTGATGGTGCGTTCTAGGGAAAAAGAGGTTGACTGAGGGGGATGAGAATCTTTGAGGAGAGTCAAGTTGACTTTGAGAGGTAGAAATCTGTTTTAGGCCAGAAGAAAATGGTGAGGAAGGGATGAGATGTATACACCTATTCGAAAGCACTGGGCCTTTTAAGATGATATCATGTAACATTGGGTTGAATATTAACGGCCCAATGTTATAAAGGAACAAAAATAATGCTGGCATTATTTTCCACAAATAACACTGCTTGCAACATTCATCTGAAGATTAGGTGCTTTACTGTCACTTTTATATAAGATACAATGGTTCATGCTCTTACCAGTTGACCAAATGGTAGAATGCTCCTTCATTTACATGTAGGACAGAGGACTAGGTAGTAGACAATAGTATCATTATCTAGATAAGAATCATCTCATGACATTAACTCTGTGTTTATTGGTTTATATTCTTACTAAATGATCAAATGATAGAATGCTCTTCCACTTAGCATTAGAATGATAAACACTTATATGGCTTCAAGAAAAGCATTGAAAATGAACCTTAAAAAAGTTAAATATATTGAATTTATACTTGCTGTAATTCCTGGAATATTGTTCTAGCTCCTTCATTTGTAACCACATTGAACTCAATTGGGATACTGGGGAATATAAGCACATAAGGGAAATTCTAAAACCAGTGCCTAAACTTAGGCACCAGTAGGTGTCCTACAGCTGTTGAAATTCATTGAAGAGCACTGTCAGAAATGGCGAAAAGTGGTTTTGAGGTAGAAGTGCCTAATGGTTCCTAAATAACAAATGCTGGAATTGTGCCTAAGTAGGTGCTTTAATCCATTGAACACCAAAGTAGGCCTGGCCAATGCTAGAAGTGGTATTAGGTGGCCTACATAAGCATGATAAATGTATAGACAGACATCAGAAATGTAGGCCCTGAAAACCTTGGCCTACATTTCAAGTGTCTATCTTTCACATAGGTGTGATTCTGATACTGGCACTGATGCATGACTGACACATATCCCCTCGTCTACAAAACTGTGCTAACAGTTTCTAGTTTAGGGAGCTGCGTTGAATGGCCTGCGCTGCTCCTGACGCTCATAGGAACTAAATGAGCATCGGGAGCAGCGTGGGCCATCAAGGCTCTCTGTGCTAAAAATCGCTAGTGCGGTTTCATAGAAGAGAGTTGCAGGTTTAGAAACCACAGATAAGGATATGGCTAAACCTGCATCTCCCTTAATGGTGGCATTATTGCCTGACAAGAACTGAATCATTAAAGCTTTTTTCAAACATAGATTAAGAGAATTTCTTGGATATAAAATACAAATTTTTCCAGATGTATCCAGAGAAACTCAGAAACTCAGGGCTCCTTTTACTAAGGTGTGCTAGCGTTTTTAGCGCATGCAGGAAATTACCATGCGCTATACCGTGCACTATGCAGCTAGAACTAAGGCCTAGCGTGTTAAGGTCTAGCGTGCATGGCAATGTAGTGCATGCTATTCCATGTGTTAAAGCCCTCAGACATCAGTTTTTTATTTTAAAACAGGGTGTAACTTCTATAGGCGGTGTTTTATTTCTTCACTATCCTTGTAAGTGCATAGTGAGATATAATTCCTAAAAATATGAATTCTTTGATCTAACTCAACTAATTTTCTTTCTTTAAGGTGCCTTGAAAGGGAAGGAATAACAACTTTAATTGAAATTTATTTTGACTCCCAGTACAGCTATCAGATTGTCATTTTCATTATTTAGAGTGATGTTTAATTTTTAAAATCATTCATGTGTAAACCTTGGATCCATTGAGGGCTTGAGATTGTTTAAGTTATTATTTATAATTCTATAACTCATTTAGACATTGGTTTGTCAATCTCTTATACTGTAAGGCCATTATTTTGTGCTCCTCGAATCCAGATATCTCAATTCCATCAAAGTTCTTTAAAATATTTGACACTATGATAGCTCTGGCTATCCATCACATTGCCTGCAATTAGATAATTCTAATCTCAGTTTTCATGAAAGGTGGAATCATTTGTGTATAATTAGAAAATTAGTTTGGATGTAATCTGCCTTGAACCGCAAGGTAATGGCGGAATAGAAATCACTAATGTAATGTAATGTAAAATTAGAAGAAATAATTGCTTTCCAACATAATATTATTGCTAGCTTTAATAAAAAATGGGCCTCACTAGGGGCTCCTTTTACAAAGCCGCATTAGCGGCTTTATCACATGCACTTTTTTAGCATGCGCTAGCCGAAAAACTACCACCTGCTTAAGAGGAGGCGGTAGTGGCTAGCGTGGCCGGCAAATTAGCGTACACTATTACGCATGTTAAACTGGTAACGCAGCTTTGTAAAAGGAGCCCTAGATGATTTCTGTTGAAACACTTTGTAATATCACTTGACTTCTCTATATCTGAAAAGATTATCTGCAGCTCTTGTGCATTTTGTTTTATTTTATATTTAATTTGTCTAATTTGTTGTAGGTTATTTCCTCTATTCTGATGTTTTCAATATAATAGTGTATTATTGTATGTAATTAATTTATGTTGCTAGTTTTATTTGTATTTGATGTAGTTACTTGGTAAAATTAATAAAAAATATTTGAGGAAAAAAATGATTTATAATTCTATTAGTTTATTTTCCTTTAATTATGTCAATCTTCTACAATATTTTCTATACCATATGCCTTAATGTTTGATAATTTGTATTAAACTTGATTAAAAAAAACAAATATGTTGAACAGGATTGGCCCCAGCACCGAACCCTGAGGAACTCCACTACTCACGTTTCAAGTTTATTTGAAATTTTATATACTGCCTAATCAGACTTCTAGGCGGTGTACAAAATCCTAAAAACATACATTGGCTAAAATACAGATTTAAAATGACAAGGCATCTCTAGGGATGACGACTACATTCAGAGACATTTAAAACCATGACAAATGGGGACAGAAGGTAAAAAGGCAAGAACTACAATATTCAAGGTAAAAGATAACATTTGGAGGGAAAACAATAGGAGGGGGATACTGAAGCTAAAAACATTCTAGGTCAGTTAGATCTCAAAAGCGTCAAGAAATAGAAATGTCTTTATCTGTGTCTTGAATTGATTAAGGATTGATTCTTCTTGTAAATAAGCCGGGATACTATTCCAAAGAAAGGGAGCATTCATCTTTATTTCCTCCAAATGACTTCCATTAACCACCACCCTCTGGCATCTGTCCGTCAACCAGTTTCTCATCTAGTTCACCACTTTGGGTCCTAACTTCAGCCTGTGAAGTTTGTTCAAGAGCCTCCTTTGAGGAACCGTGTCAAAGGCTTTGCTGAAATCTAAGAAAATTACATCTAGCATATGTCCTGACCAAATTCTCTGGTCACCCAATCAAAAAATTCAATGAGGTTCATTTGGCATGATTTACCTTTAGTAAAGCCATAGTACCTCAGATCCTAGGGAGTTCACTATCCTTTCTTTAAGCAACACTTCTATTATTTTTCCAACAACTGAAGTGAGGCTTACCGGCCTGTAGTTTCTCACTTCATCTCTTGTGTATAGGGACCACATCTACTCTTCTCCAATCCCCAGGAACCACTCCCATCTCCAGAGATTTGTTGAACAAGTCTTTAATGAGACATGCCAGAACCTCTCTGAGCTACCTCAGTATTCTGGGTTGTATCCCTTATGCACCTATCGCTTTGTCTACTTTCAGATTTTAAGTTGTTCATAAACACTTTCCATGAATGGCACAGAATCTACTTCATTTTCTTTTGTAACTTTGCCAGACACTCTCAGTCCTTCTCCAGAATTTTCTTCTGTGAGCACAGAAGTATTTATTTAGCTCATTTGCTTTTTCCTCATCATTCTCCACATATCAGTTCCTAGAATCTTTTAGTTTCACAATTCCATTTTTCATCTTCCTCCTTTCACTAATATATCTAAAAAATTTGTCTCCCTTTTTTATATTTTTAGTCATTTCCTGTTCCACCTGCACTTTCACCAGACATGTCACCTGGCCTCACGGTTATCTGTAGTGGTGTTGCACACAGTGTCCATCATCAGAATACCTGTTACACCCCTCACAAAACTAGTGGCCACCTAGAAGAATCCCCTCATTTTCTGCAGAGCAACCTCCCCCAACTCAAACTCCCATATAGCACCAAACCCAAACATGAAACAACAAGCCTCTGCCCAAATAACAAAGCAGGAAAAATTACAAAAGTATTGTCAGCCTTTCTCACATCATCTACCCCTCCCCCAATCATACAAAGCCCTGGGTAGGAATAGAGAACAAATAAAAATTATAAAAAAAATACCCCACCATGTTATCCAAACCTTTTCCCTTTATTTCCTACTCTCCTGTATTCAACAAGTAATATCCCAAAGACCTTTCCTTTCCTCAGTAACTTTCTCTCAAAAATCCTCCAATCAAATTGAAATATACCTTCTACCTAATCCCAAACTACCCTTCCCTTTCCATTCATCACACACATTGTACTTTATACCAATCCTGGCTTTACAAATCCTGTCATCTCTTAAAAATCCTATACCCCTATCATTCACACATATTTTCTTAACCCTGACCTAACCCCATCCCATTACTACCCCCACCCACCTTTTGCCATATTCTCCACTTACATAGTGGGCTCAGCCAATTTTATCTTGCCACTGATTATTTCAATGGCCTTCCCCAATCTAAAGAAATTAATGATTATAATGATGTAGACGAAGTTTATACTTGAAATTGTCAGTAAGAAATGAAGTGAACCATAGTAGAACTATACCATCCATACTTATAGACTTCAATCACAAAATCAATAAGGAATGATCAAAAGCTAAGATAAAATCCAAGGAGACCAAAATACTTTTTTTTTCTAAACTTGAGTGAACAGTGAAGTTCCCTGTTTAATGCTTGCTATTGTAGTTTCCATACTATTATGTGTTTGGAAATAAAGAATGACAAGGGGACAAATTTTTCCCATCTCCACATGAACTCAGTTTCCCTTTCCCATCCCATTGTTTTGTCCCTGTCCCTGTCCCATTCCTGTAAACTCTGTCTTGACCACACAAGCCTCAAATGCTTATGATTTTAAAGTGTTTGATGCTTCTGCAGATGAGGACAGAGATTGCAGGAATGAAGCAAGGAAAGATAAAGAACTCACTGGGATGGGGTGGAAAAATAAGCTTTTATGTGAAACAGTCAAATTAGTGTTTTTTACTGCTGAAAACTTCTCAGCCCAGCCAACAAAGTTGGGGCAATCTCCACAGATGGTTGTAAACTTACTAAATTGGCGCTAGCCAATTTAGCATGTACAAACGAATTTAGTGCATGTAAAATAATTTAGCGTGCGCTAAATGCTAATGCGTCCATAGAATATAATGGGTGTATTAGCATTGAGCGGGTGCTAAATTAGTTTGCATGCACTAAATCAGTTAGCGCATGCTAAATCGGCTAGTGCACCTTAGTAAAAAAAGGGATAAGTGCGCTGTAATGATTAGCACTTGCTAAATGCTAACGCACCCATTATATTCTATGAATGCATTACCATTTAGCGTGTGCTAATCATTAGCGCATGCTAAATCAGTTTGTGCACACTAAATAGGTTAGTATGCCATAGGGGTCCTTTTACTAAAGCACGCTAACCGATTTAGTGCATGCTAACTGATTTAGCGAAAGCTAATCGATTTAGCATGCGCTAACGATTAGCGTGTCCTAAATCGATTAGCACATGCTAAATTGGTTAGCGCACCTTAGTAAAAGAGGGAGTTAGTCCAGTTATTTTCCACTTGCTCATTCTGTAGGAAAAATATAGAGCAAAAAAGTGAAAAATCCTTTGTTTAAGTGTATAGCCTCAATGGAGAATGCTCCAAGTTTGTTGGCTGGGCTCAGAACTTTTCACCAGCCACTCATATTTCGAATAAAAAAAAAAAATTGAAATAAATAAAAGAGAAACCAATATTTAAACAGAATTTAGGTAGGTATGTTTATGAAACATGAAGTATGTAGAAAATGATTATAATCAAGAGTAGAAAATAAAATGGAGAAGTCTTACTTGTGGGTAATGGTATATCCTGAGCATATTGGATATTAGCTTTGATTCCTCAGCAGAAACAACTTCGATGATAGCAGCAAGTATGCCAGATGATTTACAGTTGTAATTCATGATTGATTTGTCCATCTCTGATAATATATTCATGAAAACCCTTTGTGCTATGAGTGGATGATTGTGGGAGTCAGAAAGGTGAAGCCCCAGAGTGATGTTTGGTAAGAGCTCTGAGCGGTTGTTAATTTCCTCCACTGCAAATACAAAGGCCAGGAAGTTGTAGTAGTTTAATTCCATAAACCTGTAATAAGATTTTAGTTTCCAGCAGAAGGTGAAAAATCTGTATTAGAACATTTATGTAAATAAAGAATTGATTATTCTGAAAAGTTCTTTACTATTTAAAGTAGGAGAATTAATTGTTTGAGAATAATGTTTATAATGCTTAACTTCAATCATTCTTTTATATTCTTTAACCTTTAGTTGACAAATAAGTCTATACTGATTTATATCATATTCTTTCCAATTTATATGTTTATGTTTATTTTTAATTTGATGAATCTCCTATCCATAATTTACTAAGCGATTTACAATATGATATATAAACATATTAAAAAAACATACAAATAATATTATATAAAAGTTAAAAAAACAGACTCGTAAAACAGACGAAACAAGGACACAAAATGATAAAAGGGGAAAAGTTACATAATAAATGCTTTGAAAAGAAGAAAGGGAACATTCAAGGAAAAGACATAAGGAGGGATGACTAACCTACACTATTTGAAAAGTATTTGTTTTAGAGACTAAAAGCATCTTTAAAAAGGAAAGTTTTTAATTTATTTTTAAAGAGACTGAGTTCCTTTTCATCTCTTGTAAATTGCTTTAAAACCATTAAATCAGTATCATACCAGTTGTTTATTAAATGCTGTCTTTTCCTACATTCTTTCAAAGGTGCAATATTGCTTAAAACCTGATCACTAAAAATTTTTTTAACCTAGAATGAAATTTGGATCAAAATCTGAGTTAAATATTAAGCTATAATGCGTCCAAAATTCTACTGATCAGCAGCTTTATCCTGATATCTCATATTAATTTTATTTTATTCCTTTCCCTTATCCTCTCGAGGAACGTAGGGAGAGGGGAGACATGATCGAAACATTTAAGTACCTCACGGGACGTGTCGAAGTAGAAGATGATATTTTCTTTCTCAAGGGACCCTCGGCCACAAGAGGGCACCTGCTCAAACTCAGGGGTGGAAAATTTCATGGCGACACCAGAAAGTATTTCTTCACAGAGAGAGTGGTTGATCATTGGAACAAGCTTCAAATGCAGGTGATCGAGGCAGACAGCGTGCCAGACTTTAAGAATAAATGGGATACCCATGTGGGATCCCTACAAGGGTCAAGATAAGGAAATTGGGTCATTAGGGCATAGACAGGGGGTGGGTAAGCAGAGTGGGCAGACTTGCTGGGCTGTAGCCCTTTTCTGCCGTCATCTTCTATGTTTCTATGTTTCTACTCCTTGGCCTCCAAAGTTTTAGAAACCTAAATTTAGAATTCTTCTTGACAATAGGAAAACTGAAAGGCCATCTCTTCTCCCACTATATTCAATCTTATTGGATAAGGCAGGATGAGTGACAGTTATGTGATGCATGTGCTTGTCTAAGGGATGTGGGGAAGTTGAAGGGGAACTATTATGTTTATGTGTGACTATCCAATATAACAATAAATTCCAGAACATAACTCTAATATGAATCTGCTAAACAGTGTTACTTACTTTTTAAATCGATTCATAGTGGGGGGATTTGTGAAGGATGGTAGTTGATATCGATCTGAAACTAATACACTTACTATTCCCCCAACTGTGATATCCCCATTCATGTGGTATCCAGGGGTTATCAAATAACCCAACTTTGAAAAATGTGAACAGTTTGTGAATTTCCACAGGACACATAAAGGCATTAAGAAAACCCAAATTGAAAGAGCTTGCATCTTCAAAATTGTGAAATACTTTAATGAAAAACTTGCTCTGTTTGTCTTTAATTTATTGGCCTGGTAAAAGATGATGCAGGGTTTCCATGATCCCACACAAATGCACATTTAAATCACTAAAATAAAAACAAAAAATGTGGTCAAATTTTCACACTGGAAGTAGGTCTATAACCAGAGGAGCAGAAATGAAATTAATGAGAAGGGGAGAGGATCATAGAAGCCTGTTGCCGAGTTTGAGTTTAATTCTCCCATTAAGGATCCAGTAGCTTTATAGTTTCTTCTCCTTACAGTTTACCCTCAAGGGACTTCTGATTTAGTACTGTGCATTTAACATTAAATATAGTTTGCTGTTGTTTTTATTTTTAAAGCTAAACTCATTAACAGAAAAACAAACATTAATCTGGCTGAAATGTGTGGAGATCAGTATGATGATACTAATCAAGGATATTTCATATGTGGTTAGGGATTTTATGACTGGCCACCTGTGCTCAGGTTGGAAAAAGGAACCTAGAGTAAAAATCTATTTATAAATTCAATAGACATTCATGTATCTTTCATAGAACTAGTCTCATATATCCCTAAACAAATGTCCATACAAGCCTAAGCAAACGCACAAATGTCCACAACCATATATGCACTCACTCCAAAGAAGAAGAAAATGTATGTTTGTAGTCCAAGGGTCTTCTCTTGCAGAGCAGGAATCAATAGCATACTTAGGACCTAACCTGTTTCCCCAATCAGTGAGCAACTGACCAGATTCACATTTCTTAAAGATTTCTCATTGAATTTCACCTCATCGCATCATACTATTGCATCTTTCCACTGGCCACAATATCATTTTAAGCAGCCAGCATGGATTGAGCACAGGGAAGTTCAGCTGTGCTAAATTATTAGAGTGTTTTGAAGGTGTAAATGACTCTGGAAAATGGTGAGCCAGTTCATATACAGTGCTAAATCTTCAGTTTGTGAAACATAATTAAAAATAGATGTTACAAGGAAAACATGGAGAAGATTTTATAAGATCTCTGTGCCATTTACAAGTGCAACGTATATATTTATGCATGTATGATTTCTGCAAATCAGCATGTACATTCCAGTAGGAATTTTAGAAAAGACACTATTTATATGTAGAGAGCCTGAGGTCCCACTAAAGGCCTCTTTTACAAAGATGCATTAGCGGTTGTCACGCGGCACCAGCCTCGAAGCCCTTTAAATCTCTATGGGCTTTAGGGCCATTAGTGTAAAAGAGGTCGTAAGTGATACTGGCAGTATTAAGTAGAGACTTTACCAAAATATTATGGGGGTAATAATAAAAAAAATGTCTAAAAAGTGTCCTAAGTGGCTACTTGGACGATCAAAAAGCCTGTTCGTCCAAGTACCCATAACCAAAGCTGGTTTTTAGACGTATCTAAAATGAACTTAGGCCTTTCCCCTGCCTCTAGATGCACAGAGAGAAAAGAGGTGTGTTATAGAGAAGGGGAAAGGGCGGGCGGTGGGCGGGAGGTGGGCCAACCTACACCTAGGCGTACAACAGGTATAACTAAAACAGTTACAGGTTGCCTAGTCGGCACTTAGACCTTTTTGACTTAGACGAAATAAAACCAGGTCTAAGTGCCAAAAAAGGGGCCGCTGAGCTGATGGCCGCTGGCGCCATCAGTTCAGCGGCCCAGCAACCTAACCATCGTGGCAGGAGAGATGCCTCATCTCCCCTACTGCGATGCCATCACTCCTCTACCCGAACTGCCGCGACACACAACATCGGGGCAAGAGGGAGCCCAAGCCCTCTTGCCCCACCGACTCCCCGACAACCTCGGGGCAAGAGGGAGCCCAAGTCCTCTTGCCCTGCGGCAGCCGCAACCCCCCTGACAACCTCTTGCCCCAGGCACCCGCGGCACCCCCGACAACATTGGGGCAAGATGGAGCTCAAGCCCTCTTGCCCCGCTGACTCCCCAACTCCCCGACAACCTCAGGGGCAAGAGGGAGCCCAAGCCCTCTTGCCCCGCCAATTGTGCCCCCCTGACTCGATCGGGCCAGGAGGAGTCCAAGCCCTCCTGGCCCAGGCGACCCCCTACCCCACCCCCCACTACATTACGGGCAGGAGGGATCCCAGACCCTCCTGCCCTCGATGAACCCCCTCCCCCAATGTCTGCCCGCTTCAGAACCCCTGATCACCCCCCAGCCGACCCCACGACCCCCCACCCCCACCCCCCCTTACCCGTACCTTTTTAACATTGGCCGGACAGATGGGTGCCAAGCCCGTCCATCCGGCAGGCAGCCCACAGCAGAATGGGGCCGGATTAAGTTTCAAGTTTCAAGTTTATTAGGTTTTTTATATACCGCCTATCAAGGTTGTCTAAGCGGTTTTACAATCAGGTACTCGAGTATTTTTCCCTCTCTGTCCCGGTGGGCTCACAATCTATCTAACGTACCTGCTGTCCCAAAGCCCCGCCTACTGGTGGGGACTAAGGCGCCTGGGCCAATCAGAATAGGCCCGGGAGCCTTAGGCCCTTCCTGTGGGTGGGGCCTTAGGCACATGGGCCCAAACCTAACAGTTTATACTCATGCTCCTTGTTTTTGCTGCCCAGGTGCATCACTTTGCATTTTTCTACATTAAAACTCATCTGCCAATTTTCTGCCCATTTCTCAAGTTGCTTCAAATCTCTCTGGAGTTCTTCGCTGTTTTTTTGTGACCTGATTGCCCAGCATAGCTTTGTGTGATCTGCAAACTTGATGATAACACTGGTCGTTTCTTCTTCCAGGTCATTTACGAAGATATTGAATAAGATAGGCTCAAGAACCGAGCCCTGAGGCACATCGCTAGTTACTTTCTTCCAGTCTGAGTACTTCTCATTTATGCCCACTCTCTGTCTTCTGTTTTCCAGCCATTTTCCTATCCATCTTAGTATATCCCCTTCTATTCCATGACTTTGTAGTTTTTTGAGAAGTCTCGCATGAGACTTGTCGAACGCTTTCTGTAAGTCCAAGTATATTATGTCCACCAGTTCGCCACTATCAACTTGTTTGTTCACTCCCTCGAAAAACTGAAGTAAATTTATCAAGCATGACTTCCCTTTCCTGAAGCCATGCTGACTACCTCTCAGCAGGTCATGGTTATCCAGATGCTGTACTATGCTGTCTTTAATCAAAGCCTCAACCATTTTCCCGATGTGAGACTCACAGGTCTATAGTTTCCCGGTTCTCCCCTTGATCCTTTTTTGAAGATTGGGATGACGTTCGCTATCTTCCAGTCTTCTGGTATCCGTCCAGTTCTAATTGACATGTTAGCGAGGGATTGCAGTAGTTCTCCGATTTCCACCTTTAGTTCCTTTAATACTCTCGGGTGAATTCCATCTGGGCCAGTGGATTTGTCACTTTTTAGTTTGTCAATGTGTTAGTATATCTGGTCCAGATCCACTTTCACTGTGGTGAGGCTCTCCTCTATTTTCCCCTTGAAAACTTTCACTGTTTCTGGTATTGATGTGGCGACTTCCTTGGTAAAGACAGAAGCAAAGAAGGAATTTAATCTGTCTGCAATCTGTTTGTACTCTTTGATGTATCCTTTTCTTCCTTGGTCGTTGAGAGGGCCCCTGTCTCCTTTGCAGGTTTCTTCCCTTTAACATATCTAAAAAAGGGTTTGAAGTTTTTGGCCTCTTGGGCTATCTTTTCCTCATAGGCCCTTTTGGCTTCTCTCACCGCCTTGTGGCACTTCTTCTGGTTGTCTCTGTGACTGTTCCAAGCCTCGGTTGTTTTCTCGCATTTCCATTTTTTAAATGAGTCCTTTTTTTCCCTAACTGCATCCTTCACCTCTTTGGTTAGCCAAGCTGGTTCTCTTTTGGCTTTAGTTTTCCTTCCTTTGGCTATCTGTGGAATGTATAGATTCTGTGTTTCGGTGATAGTATTTTTTAGTAGGGACCATGCTTGCTCTACCGTTTCGATTTCGGCTATCCTTTTCTTGATCTGTTTTCTTACCATGGGTCTCATGTTATCGTATCTTCCTTTTTTAACGTTAAAGGTCGTGGTTAGGGTCTTGGTTCGTTTCTCCTTCCCGATGTCGAGTTTAAAGTAGATCATATTGTGATCACTCGTCCCCAGCGGGATCGTGACTTCTACTTCTTTTGTTTGCCCAGTTATGCCATTTAGGACCAAGTCCAAGGTGGCGTTTCCTCTTGTCGGTTCTCCTACCATTTGTTCTTGGAAGCAGTCACCCATCATTTCCAGGAACTTTATTTCTTTGCCGCAGCTTGAAGTTACTAGGTACCAGTCTATTCCTGGGAAATTGAAGTCTCCCATGATCGTTACATTTCCCGTCCTACATTCATGTCTTATTTCTTCTATCATCTCAGATAAAGAGGGAATTCCATGTTTGAGGAGCTGTAACGGAAAAGATGAAGTGCCATCGTATATTAATAATTTTAAGTGAGGGGATGATTAATAAATGTTGGTCATTAGACCTCAGTAATCTGGATGTGGTATAAGGAATCAATGATTTGTAAATGAAAGCCGGAGTTTTGTATATCAAAGATTTAAAGGTAAGCAAACTTAATTTGTACATTTTGCAATGTGCGACAGGAAGCCAGTGTGCTTTTTTAAGAAGAGGAGTCACTTGATCGAATTTCTTGCCCCATCAGACTCTGGATTAAAATAGACTACTTCTGGGGTTTTCATTACCAGTTAAAAGTACAAGTTGAAAATTCCTTATTTCACAGTTTCACCTCAGCAGCAGTAGTATAAAACTACTTAAGGATATAACATGTTCTATTTTAAACCTGGAGAGCAAAAATGTCAGAATAACTGGAGATGACTTCTGCCTCAGATGCTAGACCTCCAGGGAATGCTTTGGTAGGTCCTGAGGGTTTAGGGAGAAATTAATTTGAGGGTAGGGATTCTGTGAATGGTCTCCAGGAAGGTGATAGTCTATTCTATGGAGGGAAGGTTGGCTTTGGGTGATGAGTCTTATAATAATAATAATAACAGTTTATATACCGCAGTACCGTGAAGTTCTATGTGGTTTACAAGGATTAAAAGAAGGTACAAATAGATTGAACTTAGGGTGGAAGCTAGTGATAACAGCTCAAGGGATCAGTTATTGAGGTGAAAGAGTTGTGCGGGTTAGCTGCTTAGCTGGCAAAATTCTTCAATGATAAGATCACTACCTTAAGACGCTCCTTCCCGCCTGCAGTCTCCTACAACTCTCTGCTGCCCCCCAAACCCAATCCTACCCTAGCTCCTTTCAACCCCATCCCTGCCGACAGATCCTGGACTGCCTTCGAGCTCATATCTGATTCTCAGATCCTTAAACTCTGCCTCAAGTTAAAATCCTGCAACTGCATCCTGGACCCATTCCCCTCCTACCTATTTGAGAAAATCTCCACCCAGGCCATCACATCTCTCACCGAACTCATAAATTCTGCCCTATTATCTGGCCTATTCTCCACTGAAATGGGACACATCGCACTTTCCCCCTACTGAAAAAAGCTGACATGGACCCCTCCATATCATCCAGCTATCGTCCAATAGCTAATATCCCTCTCCTCACCAAGCTGCTTGAGTCTATCATATCTACCCAGCTCTCTTCCTACTTAGAAAGATTCTCTATCCTCCTACCTTACCAATATGGCTTCAGACCCAACTTCTGCACCGAATCCCTATTGGCCTCTCTAATCTCTAAGGTTCAGCAACTGCACTCTCGTAACAAGTTTGCTGTTCTTCTACAATTCGACCTCTACGCAGCTTTTGACGTTGTCCACCATGACATTCTAATTTTCCAACTCTCTGAGATAGGCATTAGCTCCACAGTTCTCGACTGGTTCTCCAAATTCTTGCGCTCCTGCTCTTACACGGTTAACATGAGCGGCACCTCATCCTCCCCCTGGATCACGACTTGTGGTGTCCCGCAAGGCTCACCCCTCTCCCCTATCCTTTTTAACATTTACATGTCCTCCCTGAAACTACTCCAACTATCCCCCCTTGAAACTCTTTACACTTACGCTGATGACATCCTCGTCCTCCTTGAGACCGACTCGAACCTCACTAACCTCTGTACGAACATATCCTCATGCATAACAAACCTCCAATCCTGGGCATTCACAGTACAAATGAATCTGAACGAGTCCAAAATAAAACTCCTTTGGCTCGGCCCACAATTAGACCATCTACCCTCCTCCATCCCATTGTCCTCCGGCTCCTCATTACAGCTCAAGTTCTCAAGCAAAGTCCTGGGTGTCACCTTAGACTCTTCTCTATCCTTCAACGACCATCTCCAATCCTTGGTAAAAAAAATGCTTCTTCAGCCTTCACATGCTAAGGAAAGTCAGACCCTATTTTCACCAAAAACACTTTGCAGTCCTAGTACAATCCATCATCCTCTCCAGATTGGACTATTGCAATTCTATCTACCTCAGCCTAACCAAGAAAAGCCTCCACAAACTGCAGCGGATTCAGAATGCCGCGGCTAAGCTTATCTTCGCGAAAAGCAAATTTGATCACGTCTCGCCACTCCTGTCTAAGCTCCATTGGCTCCCAGTAATCTCCAGGATCCACTTCAAATGTGCGTGCCTAGCCTACAAGATCCTTCATGGCATCCTTCCTGCCGTTATCCCTCTGTCCTGGAACTCCCCAACCCCTACCGCCTCCAGATCCTCCCAAACTCTTAAACTATCCTTCCCTTCCACAAAAGGTATTTCTCATGCAGGCAAACTTGGGTCATCCCTCCCCTTTAAAATCACTGAGATCTGGAATAACCTCACCTCCCCACTCCAATCCTCAAGCTCCCTCCAACTTTTCCGTAAACACCTAAAAACCTGGCTATTCTCAAAACTGTAACATTTCCCCCCTCTTAGGCCTCTCCACCTTCCCCACCCTTTTACATCTAACTCTTAATCTCTCCACTGGAGTTCCTCTCTCATCCTAATTCCTGTAAACCGTGCCGAGCTCTGCATTTACTGAGATGGTGCGGTATATAAACCCAAGGTTTAGTTTAGTTTAGTTTAGGAACAGATATGTTTTTAGGCATTTCCTGAATTCTTCATAAGTAGTAGACGTAAGCAATTGTTCTAGGTCCTTACCCCATAATGCTGCTTTTGAGTGTCTTTTGAGTGATGGTGTCTTTTGAGTTTACATCCTTTAACTGGAGGGGAAACAAAGTTTGAATGTGAACTTCTCTTATGTCTGTTGGCTGAGAAGGAGAAAAGGTCAATTATGTATTTAGGGGCTAGACCATATAGTACTTTAAAGAAGAAACAGGCGAACTTAAATTTTACGCATGCCTCCATCGGTAGCCAATGCAGCTGTCGGTAGTAAGGTGTCACATGATCAAACTTCTTCAGCCCGAAAATCAGTTTGACCGCCGCATTTTGCATCAGTTGTAATCGTCGCATATTCTTTTCGGAAATTGCTAAATAGGCGATGTTGTAGTAATCAAGTTGACTCAGTACGAGGGATTGTACCAGGATTCTAAATGCTGGCATTTCAAAGAATGCTCTAATGGATCGAAGTTTCCAGAGAGTGAAAAAACCCTTTCTGATTAAGGTCCTTCATGGTTAAGCACTGGTCCAGTGTTACACCCAATACCTTCATAGTAGACTGAATAGGATAACTAAGGTTATTGATGCATAGCTGTGTTTTGGTGTCAATCGGGTGTGGCGAAGCTACAAAAAAAATTTGTTTTTTCTGAGTTAAGTTTCAATTTGAATTCAGTCATCCATTGCTCCATCAAATTTAGTGCTTCTGATGCCTTGGGAGTAATTTCAGAGAGAGAGTTATTAAATGGAATGATGATCGTAAAGTCATCTGCGTAACTGAATAATTTTATCCCCAGCTGGGTCAGTTGCACACCTAGTGAGGACATGTATTATTATTATTCTTTATTCTTATATACCGCCATACCCAGAGAGTTCTAGGCGGTTTACATCAATTAGCAAATGATCTGCATTGAATAGCAGATTTACAACAAAATTAGAAGTAGGTTTACAAAATTAGAAGCAGATTTACAGCATAATTAGAAGTAATTTTTAACAGTATTTTTAACAGCAAATTGCAGGCTGAATTACGATAAATTACAGTGATTTGCCGCAGTCAGCCGTGAAATTACAGCGATTCTTAACTGTCTGCAAAGAGTGCAGGTTTACAACAATATTACAGAAATTGCAGGTTTGATCTAGCTAGGTAGGGGAGGTAGAGAGTGGGGGAGGGAGGGACTGGTGAAGGCGGAAGGGGGCAGGGGTGGGGTAAGTGTCATGTGAGGTGAATGGATTATTAAGGGTCGTGTTTGCTGAAAAGGTACGTTTTTAGTAGTTTTCTGAATGATAGGTAAGTGGGGATAGTGGTGATCCTTGCGGTACACCAGATGGGTTGCTCCAGGTATCGGAGAGATTATGGTTGAAACGTACTTGATAGGTACAGGAGATAAGGAAACCTCAAAACCAGTCCATCACCTCTTCCTTAATACCAATTGCATCTAGGCATTGTAGCATTTTCCCATGGTCAACTAGGTCAAAGGCATAGCTCATATCAAATTGCATGATCAGGGCATTAAGGCCCTTACTGAACAAGAGGCACAGATTATCTAAGATAGCCACAATTACTGTCTGGGGATTGGGATGATTTTGGGTGCTGGGATTGGAGGAAGAGAATAAAGGGAGGCACATACCTCTTGGTATGCATTGGTCTTTTTAACATAGAAAGATGATGGCAGATAAAGGCCAATTGACACATTCAGTATGCCCATCTGCAGCATCCACTATCTCCTTCTCTCCCTCTCTAAGGGATCCTATGTGCCTACCTCAAGCTTTCTTGAATTCACATAGTCTTTATCTCAACAACTTCTACCAGGAGACTATTCCATGCTTCTACAACCCTTTCTGTAAAAAACATTCCTTAGCTTACTCCTAAGCCTATCACCTCTTAACCTCATTCTATTCCCTCTCACTCTGGATTTTCCTTTCAGTTGAAAGAGACTCAGCTTGTGTGTATTTATGCACACAGGTGTTTAAATGTCTCTATCATATCTCCCCTCTCCTGCCTTTCCTCCAAAGTATCCAATATAAATATGCTGGGGAAAATATGTTTTGTATATACCTGGTGCAATAGAATCTCAATAAATCAAAAACATACAGTGTATACCAGAAAAATGAATGATAAACTCTTAAATATGTGTTTCTACTGTGCTCAGAACTTGATTGTAGATGAAACCATTGAAAGAGCATACAGCCCACTTTTAAATTACTCCTCTCCATATCATTGCATAGGTTTTCTGATACATACTGAATGGCTTGTCGAATAGTACATTATAAAAAAGAATGTGCTCTTAAATCTGTTCTCTTATGCAGATTCTGATGCGTTTCGCTAACGGCTGCTTCAGAGAACTCATTGGTCCTTGTTATGCCACTAATTTCTGACAGGTGGAATGATCAGTAACACTCAGGAAAGCACCCAGACAATATAAAGCATAAACAATAACACTTTATTATACACATATAAGAATTAAATATAAATTATCCTCACCTTGACCCCAGACCCCATCCTCACTATTGTGAACCCCTACAATAGATGGATGGAAAGACCAAAGGACTGTCCCGTGAGACGTGGCCAACCGTCATGGATTCTACTGTCAGGGTCAGAATCCCGGTCTTATATAGGATGCACACTGCGGAGTTCATAGTAAAAGCATAAACAGCTGGTCCTGCTGTTACAATTAGTCCTGCTCTTTTGTTCTGTGTTTTGACAACACCCAGGTCAGGATGTCAGAAGGAGGTGTTTGCAGAAATTGTTTTCCCATGAGACTGGTTTCACTGTCCCTTTGAAGATCAAGGAGGTTAGGATGTTTACTGTCCCTTTCTTTTTGATGTAGTTTCCCATCTGTCTTTTATTTGAGCGGCAAGGAGGTGTTGTAGTTTATTGTCTCTTTGATGCTATCCAGTTGTCATTCAAATAAAGGAAGTCAGGATAGGTGTTGCACTGTCTCTTTGATGCTATCAAGAAGGTGTTACAGAGGCCATCTGTCCTTTTGGTGTGATCAAGAAAGTCAGATCAAAGAGGTCAGGATCTACAATAAGCAATGTTATTGTAGAGACCATCTGGTCTTGGGGGTCAGGAGTTCAGGTCAGCAGATTTGAGAATACATATTAGTAAACAAACTTATCAGTAATATGCTGGGTCAGCAGACTTGAGAATACATAAACAAAATTATCAGTAATATGCTGGGGCATAACTGGCATAACATTCCACCCTTGGATTCTTAAGTCTGTTCCCATAAAAAGTCCTCCTAATAGCTAAACACCTTTTGTGCCATATCACAGCCTCTAGTAATAGCATCCCACCCATGGAGTGCAGTGGTAGCTTCAATATGATCTGCCACAGAATGCAAGTTAGTATTTCATAAGTTGCATTATTTGCCCACTGCAACATACTAACATTCTGTAAACATACTGAAAAGGGAGCTTGATTAGCAGGAATCACAAGTTCAACAGTACTAAGGACACATTGTTTCATTTCAAAATTTACACCATTTTCTATCTAAGGGTACAGAATGTGATGTGGTTTTTAAATCAATGCGATAAAGTTAATTCTTTGTGATATCATTAACGACATGTAACATTAACTGATGATATCGTAGGGTTAGTTCATAATTATGTACAGTATGTGGCACCCATTCACCTTCCCTTCTAAATACATCTGCTACTCTGGAGCCAAAATATGCTTCTTTGCCAGCCAGTATTTCAGAAACAATAGTATCTATTCTACTTTTAAGCAAAAGGTAAAAAGGTAAAATGGGAAAATTAATTTTCCCTTCATAATTTATTTCCTTATGGGCTAAACCTGGTATTCTTGCATTCCCTAATATTTCAAGCTAATTAGGCATTTTACTTGAAAGTGTCACGTATTGGGAATCATGAAAATTAATAATCTTATCAATCTTATATTTGTGCTCTTACTCATGGCATACATTTAGGGTAGCTTCATATTCACCATCGATCACCGCAGTTATCTGGTATCCCGTTTTTCTTAGCATCTTTGGTTAGGGTCTGGCTATGCTCCGGTTTCAATAGGCTTGCTATGCCACTCACATGCCTTCACTCATGTAAATTTCAGGCACCACCTCCAGAGACCAGCCCTACTGTGAAGTGGCAGGATATAGGCTCAGTTCTATTCCAAAGTCGGTGCCATATAATAGCCCCATGGCACGGCACTGTATGTCTGGTTGCGTCTTCATCTTCTCGGTCTGGTGAAATTTTCTCTTAACCCAGCATGTTAGCCAAATCATCAGAATGAGAGAGCAGAGCTGACCAATTTTATCACAAAAGGATGAAAGTCTATATGGAATAACATTTCCCAGTACGTGATTTTTCAAGGAAAATATTTCCTCATGATTGTTTATCTTCAATGCTTTAGTTACATTAAACCCCCCTAGTGGTAAAAGAGAGTATAAGAGAAAAAGGAGAAAAACCACTTTATGTACAGAAGGTGATAACATGTGACACAATACTTGTGTGTAAGGTAAGAGAAACAACACTAATGCACTTAAAGGTATTCTGTAGGACATTCAGAAAATACTCCTTTTTATGCTCTGGACATAATTATTATGTCATTTAAGAGAGACCATACACACGTACAGAATGTGATAACATTTGACACAATACTTGTGTGTAAGGTAGTATTTGTGTGAGATGAGAGAAACAACACTAATGCACTTAAAGGTATTCTGTAGGACATTCAGAAAATATACCTTTTTATGTTCTAGACATAATTATTATGTCATTTAAGAGAGACCATACACACGTACAGAATGTGATAACATTTGACACAATACTTGTGTGTAAGGTAGTATTTGTGTGAGATGAGAGAAACAACACTAATGCACTTAAAGGTATTCTGTAGGACATTCAGAAAATACTCCTTTTTATGCTCTGGACATAATTATTATGTCATTTAAGAGAGACCATACACACGTACAGAATGTGATAACATTTGACACAATACTTGTGTGTAAGGTAGTATTTGTGTGAGATGAGAGAAACAACACTAATGCACTTAAAGGTATTCTGTAGGACATTCAGAAAATATACCTTTTTATGTTCTAGACATAATTATTACGTTAGATAGATTGTGAGCCCACCGGGACAGAAAGGGAAAATGCTTGAGTACCTGATTGTAAAAAAACCGCTTAGATAACCTTGATAGGCGGTATATAAATTCCTAATAATATAATAATTTAAGAGAGACCATACACACGTACAGAATGTGATAACATTTGACACAATACTTGTGTGTAAGGTAGTATTTGTGTGAGATGAGAGAAACAACACTAATGCACTTAAAGGTATTCTGTAGGACATTCAGAAAATATACCTTTTTATGTTCTAGACATAATTATTATGTCATTTAAGAGAGACCATACACACGTACAGAATGTGATAACATTTGACACAATACTTATGTGTAAGGTAGTATTTGTGTGAGATGAGAGAAACAACACTAATGCATTAAAGGTAGTCTGTAGGACATTCAGAAAATACATCTTTTTATGTTCTGGACATAATTATTATGTCATTTATGTGCACTGCACTGTTTATACCTGGTAAGTTGAACACCATTTTACCAGGTATAAAGCTTTCTAATTATTTCTCTTCAGATATCCTTTTATAATATAACCCCTAACTAAATTATCATTGGGCTGTATAGAAACATAGAAACATAGAAAGATGACGGCAGAAAAGGGCCAAGGCCCATCAAGTCTGCCCACTCTATAGACCCTTTGCCCTGACCCACGTAGGTATTCCACATGGGCGTCCCCTTTATTCCCAAAATCTGGCACGCTGATGGCCTCTATTACCTGTGAGCCATAGCATAAAATCATTGTGAGCATGGTTTTCATAAGATACTTTCTGGTATGTGGGGGAATCTTTTTTTGGAAAGGGATATGGTACCATTTGGACTAATAGAAGGGGTGGAATAAACTCTGGAAATGGCCAATGTGCAATGTTGGGGTACCCCATAAGCTAGAACAGACAACACATAACAGAAACAGACAAACACAGAGCTCCGGCATGCTTTCTTCCATCAGTAATGATTCAGGGTTGAATTTAATCTGTAAATAAGCACACTATTAATCAAAAGAGTCACAAACAAATGTGGTATCCATTGGATTCCCACTATCAGGTCACATTGCTGGAAGTATTTTAAATGTGGCACAGTGAAATTGGTTCTCCGGACCATGTCTTAGATAATAAGCTTCTAAAAGAAAGAGAGAGATAGAAACTTAAGTTAATTGCTCTATATAGTTTTACTGGTCTTCTTTTCTATTTTCTTCCATTTCAAAGCTCTGTCACTCAATCGTAAGAGAATGCACGCAGGGAATTTTTAATCTATAAAATATACAAGAGAGGTTTACGTGCAGTTACAGTGGTTCACAATATTAGTGTTTTAGGTAAAAGACACATTTGCAAAATTACTTGGAGTGCAACTTCCTTATACTATCTAACAAAACTTTATACATTATAAAGGTCACTTAGCAATATTTCTACAGTTTAGCTTTCTCTATCACCTCTAGGCATCTGTAAGTATTTTTTGTGGTAGTCTGGTATATGTATATTGCCTCCCTTGCCAAGTGAATGCAAATTGTTCTGGACATTGCTCCACTATAGGGATAGTAAAAATGCAAGCTGTCATGTTAACCCTTTTTTGGATATCTGGCAAGGAATCCCATAGATTAATCCCATATTGGTAATTGTCCAATTTTAAAATTTGTAAAATTTTTTCTTCCTGCTTGTATAATTTTCCTCCCAATCCTGATATTTATATTCCTACACCCCAGCGTCCACTACAGCTTGTACCTGTTGCTCCCCAGGTTACTACTAAATATTTATCTCTACCTGCGGACACTGTTCTAATTTGGTCCAGGCACACACTGAGGCTCGGCATTCACATTATTGATTCTCCCAACACTTCCACCCTTTTAAATCAGGATAAAGAATGGAAGCAGTTTCCTCAGGGGGAGCCGTTGGCACCCTCTCTCCTTTGTTTACGTGTGCTTGAGGCATAGATTTCTTTCCCAGTCCTCTACTTTTATACATTCCCCATAATGTCCTTGTATTTTTTCCATCTATTTCTTCCCTCTTTACACCATCTTTAATTAATGCCAAAAACATATTCCTCCGAGACACCCGCTTAGCCCTGTTTGAATTGGATTGTCCTGTTCTCTTTTTATCAAAAGTATTTTGAGGTCCCCAGTCCCCCCGATCTCCTATCTGTCGGATCGCTTCTAAGGCTTCCAAAATAGTCCTGTCTATTTGATTGATCAACAAAGTTATCTTTACCTGTTTGTATGCTGGTGCAGCATACTTAATCATTTTATTTCTCATGGACTCAGTAAAAGGTAATGACATATATGTGTCAGCGTGACCTATTACTAAGGCTGCCTTCATAGACTCCTCCTTAATTCTCATTTGAGCATCTTTTAATGTATACCAAATCTTATCATTTGAGGGCCAATCAGATTCAAGTGGATATCGCCTCGTATCACCCCTACTAATTATCTCTAATAAAGACCATTGGGCATTTTTTGCAGGATAAGGAGCCTCCCGTAACGCATTTTGTACTGCTATTTCTTGACTAATTTGAACAAATTTAGGGGCATCTGTGGCATCCCACATAATCCCTGCTGCGCCCATCTCCTGTACCCGAATTACCCATGGCATTAGTGGTTCCCCAGGCTGCTGTGTAAAGCGTGCCATCGTATCCATGACTTCGTGCTGAGTAAAGTCTTCCACAACATCATTTCTCCTCACTGGCTTTGCTTCTGAACTATCTGCCTGCGTTCCTTCAATACATATATCCTCCTTACTGTTATTAAAATTTGAATCACAAATTTCCCCATCCCGTTTGTTTGGATTCCAATTATCCGGCAGATGATAATTTAAGATTTTAACTTTTCTGTAACTCACTTTCCGCCTCCGTTTTTTGTATTTATATTGTGCATATCGCACGGCCTTATCCATTAACAACTTATTCTGACATTGCAGCATTCCAAAGGCATGCAGTTGATTACACCTATTCTTTTCCAGCTCTCCTGATTTCAATTGTAATTCCTGTTTAGCTTCATGCAAATTCCTCCAGTCTGACAAAATCATCCTTCCTTGTCTAGAAATTACTTCTTGCTCTTCTCCTTTTGAGATTTTCACCTTTTGTAAGGAGGCACATAATTCATGTGGATCCCCACTTCCAAAAGTACAGGATTCACACAATCCTGCTTCTACAGACCACTCAGTGGCCATTAATTTTCCCATAATTTCATTCCCATTTGGAATGGAGGGATTGGGAGCCTGCTCCTCCACCCCTTGTTTTCTAGTTAACTTTCCTGACCACATGATTACCCCACTTCCTGGAACCAATTTGTTATGCCACTAATTTCTGACAGGTGGAATGATCAGTAACACTCAGGAAAGCACCCAGACAATATAAAGCATAAACAATAACACTTTATTATACACATATAAGAATTAAATATAAATTATCCTCACCTTGACCCCAGACCCCATCCTCACTATTGTGAACCCCTACAATAGATGGATGGAAAGACCAAAGGACTGTCCCGTGAGATGTGGCCAACCGTCATGGATTCTACTGTCAGGGTCAGAATCCCGGTCTTATATAGGATGCACACTGCGGAGTTCATAGTAAAAGCATAAACAGCTGGTCCTGCTGTTACAATTAGTCCTGCTCTTTTGTTCTGTGTTTTGACAACACCCAGGTCAGGATGTCAGAAGGAGGTGTTTGCAGAAATTGTTTTCCCATGAGACTGGTTTCACTGTCCCTTTGAAGATCAAGGAGGTTAGGATGTTTACTGTCCCTTTCTTTTTGATGTAGTTTCCCATCTGTCTTTTATTTGAGCGGCAAGGAGGTGTTGTAGTTTATTGTCTCTTTGATGCTATCCAGTTGTCATTCAAATAAAGGAAGTCAGGATAGGTGTTGCACTGTCTCTTTGATGCTATCAAGAAGGTGTTACAGAGGCCATCTGTCCTTTTGGTGTGATCAAGGAAGTCAGATCAAAGAGGTCAGGATCTACAATAAGCAATGTTATTGTAGAGACCATCTGGTCTTGGGGGTCAGGAGTTCAGGTCAGCAGATTTGAGAATACATATTAGTAAACAAACTTATCAGTAATATGCTGGGTCAGCAGACTTGAGAATACATAAACAAAATTATCAGTAATATGCTGGGGCATAACTGGCATAACAGTCCTGTATGGACTTTGCTTATGTTGTCTCTCAGATCTTTCACATTCTGCTCTGAATTTATGGAATAATACAAAACAGGAGAACAGATTAACCACTATCAATAAGATCCGCAAAAAAGGTTAACCTATTGAAAACAACTACTTATTCTAATGGTAATTATTTATTATTTTATTTTTTATTTTTTTAATATTTTTTATTTATTATTTTTGATGAAGGTAAAGATCTCAGAGTTGCCACTCCCAGGATAATATTATTATTGTCCAAAAGGGAATTGTGGCATGTGGTTTCATTCATTGATCAAACCTTCATCACTGATTATTTTTTATATAAACTTTTTCTAAAATATTATTGTAAACATTACCACTTGTTTTTCTATAAAGTTGTTGTAAATATTACCACTCAAAACTCATTTATAATAGAAGAGTATTTTTCTAATATTTATCTAGTCTTATTTTTATATAGACTTATTTCTATTCTTTTTCTTATACTGTGCAAAAAATGCCTAAAGTGCAAACGTGTTCTAAAGTGACTTGTGCTACTGCAGCTTATCGATATACGAATGCTAATCAAAATAGCAGGATGGCAAAAATAGTTCTCATTTTTGAATATGCTGTGCAAAGATGGAACATCATGAATAAGCCTCAAACTGGCATAAATCTATTTAACATGATGTAAGTCACTAAAAATTGCCTAAAGTGCAAACATTATTTAAAGTGACTAATGCAATTCCAGCTTATCGATATAAATATGCTGTACAAAGTAGCAGAGTGGCAAAAAGTAAATACCACTCTTAAATAGGCTGTGCAAAATAGCAACAATATAACATCATGAATGAGCCTTAACCTGGCACTTATCTTTTTTACATGATGTGATTTAAACGGCAGATTTCTTAAGCCGTATCGAACCCGTGTATCCAACCAACGGGAACCCGTTTCGCCGCTCTCATGCGGCTTCCTCAGGGTAGTATAAGGCAAACGGGCTAAGGATACAAATGTAGAGACAAAGACATTGATTAACAAATGCCTGAAGGGCTCAATGTATATAAAAAATTTTTAAGCAAACTTAAAACACAGCTTACTTACTGTTGTCATATAATGATCCGGGCTGTTGTTACACACACCCGCTCAAAAAATGGCGCTTAAAAAGAAAAGACGCCGGCACATGCGCAATGTAATAGCCAATCAGATGGTTCAAGTACCATGACATTACGCACAGTAAATCACAAAAATGTTTGAGCAACCAAATTAAAGGAATACAGACCAGTCTACTGTCGTGTTTAAACCATAAGGATGCATACTTTTAAGAGCAAAGATCCACCTCACTTCTCTTCTCTGTAATCTTTTTATTCTATCTCCTCCACGCTGGTTCTTTGGTTCATGGTCGATAGCTAGGACTCTCAAATCGGAGAAATTGTGTTTATGTATTGTACAGTGTTCTACAATAACCTCGGAACATCGATTTCGTTTTAAATTGGACTTGTGTTCACAAATTCTCGTTTTTAAGTCCCGTGTGGTCATTCCCACGTATAGCTTCTTGCATGGACAGAGAATAACGTAAATTATAAAGGTGGATCTGCAGTTGGTAAAATAATTCAAAAAATATTGTTTGTTGTTATTTGGATTAATGAAAACTTTCGTTTGCAAAGTAATTGCACATATACTACATGATAAACACTTGTAGTGGCCTTTAATCTGCTGGATTGTTGTTGAAGATTTCATAGTTGATGGGCATAGAATCTCCTTTAAATTAGAATTCCTTGAAAAAGCAATACGAAGATCTTTGTTTTCAAAAATAGAATGAAGTTTCATGATGTTCCAATTATTTCTCATAATCTGTGTTATCTGATTTGAATTCGGAAAATATCTCATTACAAAAGTTTCTACATCTTCCTCAAATACGTTCTTCCTTTCCATATCCAAAAGATGGTCTCTGTTAATATATTTTGCTCTACGTCTTGCTTTACTCAGTACATGCTGGGGATAGCCACGTATTATCAATTTTTCTTGCAAGTTCTTTGATTGTTTTTGATATTCATTCATATCAGTGCAATTTCTTCTAACTCTCAACATTTGTGAAAAAGGTAAACTTTCCTTCAATTTTAATGGATGGCAACTATTGAACTGAAGGAAAGTATTCCTATCGGTGTTTTTTGTAAAAACCTTAGTCACAAAAGTATTTTTATCCTGATGTATATCGACGTCCAAAAAATGTATATTAATATTGGAGCATTCCACAGAAAATTTAATGTTAATGTCACAAGAATTTAACCAAGTAACAAAAGAATTAAGATCATTCTGAGATCCTTTCCAAAGGAGGAATACGTCGTCGATATATCTATGCCATGAATAGATTAAAGTTTCAAATGGGGAGTTCTTAATCCAAACCCTTTCAAAATCAATCATGTAAAGATTAGCGATGGATGGCGCGAACGTGGCACCCATTGCAACCCCGGTCAATTGCAAATAAAGTTCACTCTCAAATATAAAGAAATTTTCTTTTAAAGCTAGCCTAGTAAGTTGAACTAAAAATTCAGGTGGAATACGAAAAGGCCTAGCTGATGAAAAAAGTGCTTCTTTAACAATTTGAATGGCTGCATCCTGGGGGATGACTGTGTAAAGAGAAGTGACGTCGAGGGTTACCATCAAAAAAGGAAAATCGTCATGAGGAACTGAGGACAAAATGTTCAAAAAATGAACAGTATCTTTTATATAGGTATCACTTACACTCACAAGATCTTTTAAAAAGAAATCCACAAATTTGCTTAAAGGTTCAAGTACAGAATTCCGAGAAGAAATGATGGGTCGTCCAGGTGGATGATCTAAACTTTTGTGTACTTTTGGTAAAAAGTAAATGACTGGAGTTATAGGGTTAGCTGTAAACAAAAATCTCGCATCTCTAGAAGATAAAAAACCAGCATCTGTTCCTTCTTTAATAAACCTTTTGATGTTGTTTTGCAGACGTTTGGTAGGATCTAATTTAATGGTTTTGTAAGTATTAGTATCCTTTAATTGTTTAAATGCCTCAATTAAATAGTCTTCTTTTTTAAGAATGACCACAGCTCCGCCTTTATCGGCTTTTCTTATGACAATGTTTTTATCTTCCATTAAATCGTTTAATGCCTTTCTTTGATGTTTATTCAAATTATTGAAGATATTTTGTTCTTCTAAATGCAATTCTTCAACTTCTTTCAAAATTTTTTGTTTGAAGATTAACAAAGTTTGATCCATAGGACCCGGTGGAGACCAACTAGAATGAGGTCTCATGATCGATTTACTACCAAAATCATTCCTACCTTGAAAAAATAATCGCAGGTTCAATTTCCTAATGAACCTCTCCAGGTCAATATTAAATTGAAACAGGTCAAAATGTTTAGAGGGAACAAAAGAAAGTCCACAATTAAGAACTTGTTCCTCAGTTTTTGAAAGACTTCTGTCAGAGAGATTAATAATGGCCATAGAATCTACTGGTGTTGTGATCTTGTTATTGGTCGACCTCTTTGGTTCCATCTCTGTCCTCCTCTCCCTCGTCTTTTTTGAGTGGCACCTTTGGATAAAAAACGCTTAGAACCATTTCCACTGCTATTAGAGGATGATCTACTGTTTGATCCTGCACTACTCGTGCTTGGGGACCCTCTTTGTATACCTGATGTGTTAATTGGAGTAGTTTCGTTATCAGGAATATTTGTCCACCAATAGACCTTATTTTCTTTATAATCCCTTTCATCTCTTTGGAATTTTCTTAACTTATTTCTTTTAAGCTGTTCTTTAAATTTTCCAATATTTTCTTCCAGATATTTTTGTTGTTTGTCATATTCATCAAAATTTGATTTTTCTTTCAAAGTAGATAAATCCACATCTTTTTGTTTTTCAAGTGTATTAACAATGGATCTGCTTTTCTCAATAATTAAAAGCATAATGTCCAAAGAACATTTATTAAGAATCATGTTCCATTGTTCCACAAAAAGTTTATCATCTTTAAAGATCTGTGGACTTATATTCACTCTCAAACCCCTTGGGATCCTTTGTGCTTTACAGTATTCTATCAGAAACTGACTGTTCAAATCAATTCTAGTAATGTTCTTCTCAAGATTCAAAACATCTGACCATTCATTGGTATTAGTTGCTAAATTTTGTTGCTCAAACATAGATGGAACATTTAAAATATCAAAAACCTTTTGATCAGTGAAAGTAAGAGTGGTATTTTTCCAATTACTTTCAGCCATGTTCTCAAACGTTGATGAATCAGAAATAATACAAAACAGGAGAACAGATTAACCACTATCAATAAGATCCGCAAAAAAGGTTAACCTATTGAAAACAACTACTTATTCTAATGGTAATTATTTATTATTTTATTTTTTATTTTTTTAATATTTTTTATGTATTATTTTTGATGAAGGTAAAGATCTCAGAGTTGCCACTCCCAGGATAATATTATTATTGTCCAAAAGGGAATTGTGGCATGTGGTTTCATTCATTGATCAAACCTTCATCACTGATTATTTTTTATATAAACTTTTTCTAAAATATTATTGTAAACATTACCACTTGTTTTTCTATAAAGTTGTTGTAAATATTACCACTCAAAACTCATTTATAATAGAAGAGTATTTTTCTAATATTTATCTAGTCTTATTTTTATATAGACTTATTTCTATTCTTTTTCTTATACTGTGCAAAAAATGCCTAAAGTGCAAACGTGTTCTAAAGTGACTTGTGCTACTGCAGCTTATCGATATACGAATGCTAATCAAAATAGCAGGATGGCAAAAATAGTTCTCATTTTTGAATATGCTGTGCAAAGATGGAACATCATGAATAAGCCTCAAACTGGCATAAATCTATTTAACATGATGTAAGTCACTAAAAATTGCCTAAAGTGCAAACATTATTTAAAGTGACTAATGCAATTCCAGCTTATCGATATAAATATGCTGTACAAAGTAGCAGAGTGGCAAAAAGTAAATACCACTCTTAAATAGGCTGTGCAAAATAGCAACAATATAACATCATGAATGAGCCTTAACCTGGCACTTATCTTTTTTACATGATGTGATTTAAACGGCAGATTTCTTAAGCCGTATCGAACCCGTGTATCCAACCAACGGGAACCCGTTTCGCCGCTCTCATGCGGCTTCCTCAGGGTAGTATAAGGCAAACGGGCTAAGGATACAAATGTAGAGACAAAGACATTGATTAACAAATGCCTGAAGGGCTCAATGTATATAAAAAATTTTTAAGCAAACTTAAAACACAGCTTACTTACTGTTGTCATATAATGATCCGGGCTGTTGTTACACACACCCGCTCAAAAAATGGCGCTTAAAAAGAAAAGACGCCGGCACATGCGCAATGTAATAGCCAATCAGATGGTTCAAGTACCATGACATTACGCACAGTAAATCACAAAAACGTTTGAGCAACCAAATTAAAGGAATACAGACCAGTCTACTGTCGTGTTTAAACCATAAGGATGCATACTTTTAAGAGCAAAGATCCACCTCACTTCTCTTCTCTGTAATCTTTTTATTCTATCTCCTCCACGCTGGTTCTTTGGTTCATGGTCGATAGCTAGGACTCTCAAATCGGAGAAATTGTGTTTATGTATTGTACAGTGTTCTACAATAACCTCGGAACATTGATTTCGTTTTAAATTGGACTTGTGTTCACAAATTCTCGTTTTTAAGTCCCGTGTGGTCATTCCCACGTATAGCTTCTTGCATGGACAGAGAATAACGTAAATTTAAAACGAAATCGATGTTCCGAGGTTATTGTAGAACACTGTACAATACATAAACACAATTTCTCCGATTTGAGAGTCCTAGCTATCGACCATGAACCAAAGAACCAGCGTGGAGGAGATAGAATAAAAAGATTACAGAGAAGAGAAGTGAGGTGGATCTTTGCTCTTAAAAGTATGCATCCTTATGGTTTAAACACGACAGTAGACTGGTCTGTATTCCTTTAATTTGGTTGCTCAAACATTTTTGTGATTTACTGTGCGTAATGTCATGGTACTTGAACCATCTGATTGGCTATTACATTGCGCATGTGCCGGCGTCTTTTCTTTTTAAGCGCCATTTTTTGAGCGGGTGTGTGTAACAACAGCCCGGATCATTATATGACAACAGTAAGTAAGCTGTGTTTTAAGTTTGCTTAAAATTTTTTTATATACATTGAGCCCTTCAGGCATTTGTTAATCAATGTCTTTGTCTCTACATTTGTATCCTTAGCCCGTTTGCCTTATACTACCCTGAGGAAGCCGCATGAGAGCGGCGAAACGGGTTCCCGTTGGTTGGATACACGGGTTCGATACGGCTTAAGAAATCTGCCGTTTAAATCACATCATGTAAAAAAGATAAGTGCCAGGTTAAGGCTCATTCATGATGTTATATTGTTGCTATTTTGCACAGCCTATTTAAGAGTGGTATTTACTTTTTGCCACTCTGCTACTTTGTACAGCATATTTATATCGATAAGCTGGAATTGCATTAGTCACTTTAAATAATGTTTGCACTTTAGGCAATTTTTAGTGACTTACATCATGTTAAATAGATTTATGCCAGTTTGAGGCTTATTCATGATGTTCCATCTTTGCACAGCATATTCAAAAATGAGAACTATTTTTGCCATCCTGCTATTTTGATTAGCATTCGTATATCGATAAGCTGCAGTAGCACAAGTCACTTTAGAACACGTTTGCACTTTAGGCATTTTTTGCACAGTATAAGAAAAAGAATAGAAATAAGTCTATATAAAAATAAGACTAGATAAATATTAGAAAAATACTCTTCTATTATAAATGAGTTTTGAGTGGTAATATTTACAACAACTTTATAGAAAAACAAGTGGTAATGTTTACAATAATATTTTAGAAAAAGTTTATATAAAAAATAATCAGTGATGAAGGTTTGATCAATGAATGAAACCACATGCCACAATTCCCTTTTGGACAATAATAATATTATCCTGGGAGTGGCAACTCTGAGATCTTTACCTTCATCAAAAATAATAAATAAAAAATATTAAAAAAATAAAAAATAAAATAATAAATAATTACCATTAGAATAAGTAGTTGTTTTCAATAGGTTAACCTTTTTTGCGGATCTTATTGATAGTGGTTAATCTGTTCTCCTGTTTTGTATTATTTCTGATTCATCAACGTTTGAGAACATGGCTGAAAGTAATTGGAAAAATACCACTCTTACTTTCACTGATCAAAAGGTTTTTGATATTTTAAATGTTCCATCTATGTTTGAGCAACAAAATTTAGCAACTAATACCAATGAATGGTCAGATGTTTTGAATCTTGAGAAGAACATTACTAGAATTGATTTGAACAGTCAGTTTCTGATAGAATACTGTAAAGCACAAAGGATCCCAAGGGGTTTGAGAGTGAATATAAGTCCACAGATCTTTAAAGATGATAAACTTTTTGTGGAACAATGGAACATGATTCTTAATAAATGTTCTTTGGACATTATGCTTTTAATTATTGAGAAAAGCAGATCCATTGTTAATACACTTGAAAAACAAAAAGATGTGGATTTATCTACTTTGAAAGAAAAATCAACTTTTGATGAATATGACAAACAACAAAAATATCTGGAAGAAAATATTGGAAAATTTAAAGAACAGCTTAAAAGAAATAAGTTAAGAAAATTCCAAAGAGATGAAAGGGATTATAAAGAAAATAAGGTCTATTGGTGGACAAATATTCCTGATAACGAAACTACTCCAATTAACACATCAGGTATACAAAGAGGGTCCCCAAGCACGAGTAGTGCAGGATCAAACAGTAGATCATCCTCTAATAGCAGTGGAAATGGTTCTAAGCGTTTTTTATCCAAAGGTGCCACTCAAAAAAGACGAGGGAGAGGAGGACAGAGATGGAACCAAAGAGGTCGACCAATAACAAGATCACAACACCAGTAGATTCTATGGCCATTATTAATCTCTCTGACAGAAGTCTTTCAAAAACTGAGGAACAAGTTCTTAATTGTGGACTTTCTTTTGTTCCCTCTAAACATTTTGACCTGTTTCAATTTAATATTGACCTGGAGAGGTTCATTAGGAAATTGAACCTGCGATTATTTTTTCAAGGTAGGAATGATTTTGGTAGTAAATCGATCATGAGACCTCATTCTAGTTGGTCTCCACCGGGTCCTATGGATCAAACTTTGTTAATCTTCAAACAAAAAATGTTGAAGAATTGCATTTAGAAGAACAAAATATCTTCAATAATTTGAATAAACATCAAAGAAAGGCATTAAACGATTTAATGGAAGATAAAAACATTGTCATAAGAAAAGCCGATAAAGGCGGAGCTGTGGTCATTCTTAAAAAAGAAGACTATTTAATTGAGGCATTTAAACAATTAAAGGATACTAATACTTACAAAACCATTAAATTAGATCCTACCAAACGTCTGCAAAACAACATCAAAAGGTTTATTAAAGAAGGAACAGATGCTGGTTTTTTATCTTCTAGAGATGCGAGATTTTTGTTTACAGCTAACCCTATAACTCCAGTCATTTACTTTTTACCAAAAGTACACAAAAGTTTAGATCATCCACCTGGACGACCCATCATTTCTTCTCGGAATTCTGTACTTGAACCTTTAAGCAAATTTGTGGATTTCTTTTTAAAAGATCTTGTGAGTGTAAGTGATACCTATATAAAAGATACTGTTCATTTTTTGAACATTTTGTCCTCAGTTCCTCATGACGATTTTCCTTTTTTGATGGTAACCCTCGACGTCACTTCTCTTTACACAGTCATCCCCCAGGATGCAGCCATTCAAATTGTTAAAGAAGCACTTTTTTCATCAGCTAGGCCTTTTCGTATTCCACCTGAATTTTTAGTTCAACTTACTAGGCTAGCTTTAAAAGAAAATTTCTTTATATTTGAGAGTGAACTTTATTTGCAATTGACCGGGGTTGCAATGGGTGCCACGTTCGCGCCATCCATCGCTAATCTTTACATGATTGATTTTGAAAGGGTTTGGATTAAGAACTCCCCATTTGAAACTTTAATCTATTCATGGCATAGATATATCGACGACGTATTCCTCCTTTGGAAAGGATCTCAGAATGATCTTAATTCTTTTGTTACTTGGTTAAATTCTTGTGACATTAACATTAAATTTTCTGTGGAATGCTCCAATATTAATATACATTTTTTGGACGTCGATATACATCAGGATAAAAATACTTTTGTGACTAAGGTTTTTACAAAAAACACCGATAGGAATACTTTCCTTCAGTTCAATAGTTGCCATCCATTAAAATTGAAGGAAAGTTTACCTTTTTCACAAATGTTGAGAGTTAGAAGAAATTGCACTGATATGAATGAATATCAAAAACAATCAAAGAACTTGCAAGAAAAATTGATAATACGTGGCTATCCCCAGCATGTACTGAGTAAAGCAAGACGTAGAGCAAAATATATTAACAGAGACCATCTTTTGGATATGGAAAGGAAGAACGTATTTGAGGAAGATGTAGAAACTTTTGTAATGAGATATTTTCCGAATTCAAATCAGATAACACAGATTATGAGAAATAATTGGAACATCATGAAACTTCATTCTATTTTTGAAAACAAAGATCTTCGTATTGCTTTTTCAAGGAATTCTAATTTAAAGGAGATTCTATGCCCATCAACTATGAAATCTTCAACAACAATCCAGCAGATTAAAGGCCACTACAAGTGTTTATCATGTAGTATATGTGCAATTACTTTGCAAACGAAAGTTTTCATTAATCCAAATAACAACAAACAATATTTTTTGAATTATTTTACCAACTGCAGATCCACCTTTATAATTTACGTTATTCTCTGTCCATGCAAGAAGCTATACGTGGGAATGACCACACGGGACTTAAAAACGAGAATTTGTGAACACAAGTCCAATTTAAAACGAAATCGATGTTCCGAGGTTATTGTAGAACACTGTACAATACATAAACACAATTTCTCCGATTTGAGAGTCCTAGCTATCGACCATGAACCAAAGAACCAGCGTGGAGGAGATAGAATAAAAAGATTACAGAGAAGAGAAGTGAGGTGGATCTTTGCTCTTAAAAGTATGCATCCTTATGGTTTAAACACGACAGTAGACTGGTCTGTATTCCTTTAATTTGGTTGCTCAAACATTTTTGTGATTTACTGTGCGTAATGTCATGGTACTTGAACCATCTGATTGGCTATTACATTGCGCATGTGCCGACGTCTTTTCTTTTTAAGCGCCATTTTTTGAGCGGGTGTGTGTAACAACAGCCCGGATCATTATATGACAACAGTAAGTAAGCTGTGTTTTAAGTTTGCTTAAAAATTTTTTATATACATTGAGCCCTTCAGGCATTTGTTAATCAATGTCTTTGTCTCTACATTTGTATCCTTAGCCCGTTTGCCTTATACTACCCTGAGGAAGCCGCATGAGAGCGGCGAAACGGGTTCCCGTTGGTTGGATACACGGGTTCGATACGGCTTAAGAAATCTGCCGTTTAAATCACATCATGTAAAAAAGATAAGTGCCAGGTTAAGGCTCATTCATGATGTTATATTGTTGCTATTTTGCACAGCCTATTTAAGAGTGGTATTTACTTTTTGTCACTCTGCTACTTTGTACAGCATATTTATATCGATAAGCTGGAATTGCATTAGTCACTTTAAATAATGTTTGCACTTTAGGCAATTTTTAGTGACTTACATCATGTTAAATAGATTTATGCCAGTTTGAGGCTTATTCATGATGTTCCATCTTTGCACAGCATATTCAAAAATGAGAACTATTTTTGCCATCCTGCTATTTTGATTAGCATTCGTATATCGATAAGCTGCAGTAGCACAAGTCACTTTAGAACACGTTTGCACTTTAGGCATTTTTTGCACAGTATAAGAAAAAGAATAGAAATAAGTCTATATAAAAATAAGACTAGATAAATATTAGAAAAATACTCTTCTATTATAAATGAGTTTTGAGTGGTAATATTTACAACAACTTTATAGAAAAACAAGTGGTAATGTTTACAATAATATTTTAGAAAAAGTTTATATAAAAAATAATCAGTGATGAAGGTTTGATCAATGAATGAAACCACATGCCACAATTCCCTTTTGGACAATAATAATATTATCCTGGGAGTGGCAACTCTGAGATCTTTACCTTCATCAAAAATAATAAATAAAAAATATTAAAAAAATAAAAAATAAAAAATAAAATAATAAATAATTACCATCTGAATTTATGGAAACCTGGTCTACTGTGGCCTATATTGCAATCTCACTATTGGGATGCTCTGTCTTCCCTTTTTTGTCGACCTTCTCCAGTTTTTAGTTTAAAAGTTGCTCAATCTGCTTTTTAAATGTTGATTCCAGCAGCCTGGTTCCACCCTGGTTAATGTGGAATCCATATTTGTGGAATAGGCTCCCCTTTCCCCATTATTGCTTTGAGACTCCAGAGCTCTACTTGTCTTTTAGGACCTATATGTGGAACAGGGAGCGCTATGTTAGATATAGACCCCTCTCACTTTTTAGTTAGTCCAGTAGCTTTCACTGGAGCTTATCCTTACACAGCTTGCAGGATTTTATCTTATTTTTTAATATTAGTGTGACTGTTGAATGAGATTTACCCCTATCTCATAGTCGAATAACTTTTTGTTTTACTTCTAAATCAAGGTTTTTCTTTTTTTACTTGCTGTTACTAGCAGTAGATTGGGTGTATTTGGTAGTCATAATTAAGGTCACAGTGCACAAGATGCTACATCCATGAGATACAAGATAATAATAATAATAATAGCTTTATTTTTGTATACCGCAATACCACAACCAGTTCAGAGCGGTTTACAATGCAAGAGACTGTACATACACAGCGAAGATACAATGCGAGGGAGTGTACTATGCAGTTGAGAGCAGTTTACAAAGCAGGGGATTGTACATATTCAGCATGGGTGTTTATATAGCGAAGATGCAAAGCAGATTTACAATGCAAGAGCCTGTACATATACAGCGGAGATATTTATACAATGAAAATACAGTGCGAGAGACTATAGAACAGGATACGATGGAAGAGACTGTATAATGCGGTTGAAATGGATTACTATGCAAAGATAGTTACTTTCTGGTTATTCTGGTTGAGTTTGGTTATTTGGGGGGAGGGGTTCGAGAAATTTATCATAGAGGTAAGATTTGAGAGATTTCCTGAAGGATGAGTAAGATGGGGCAGATGAGATGAGGGTGGTCAGGCAATCTGTCCATCTGCCAGCTTGGAATGAGAGAGTTCTATTAAGGAATCTTTTGTAGGTGCATCCCTTTGGGGATGAGTAAGCAAACAGATAGGCATTGCGCGTTCGATTGGTGCCTGGAAACGCAAAGTGGTGAGACAGATATATCGGGGACAAGCCGGTTAAGGTTTTGAAGCAGAGGCAGGCGAATTTGAAGATGACTCTCGCTTCTATTGGCAACCAGTGAAGTTTTCTGTAGTAAGGGCTGATATGGTCTGACTTTTTGAGGCCATAGATTAGGCGGACGGCGGTGTTTTGAATGAGTCTCAGACGTTTGATGGTTTTCTTGTAGGAGCCCAAATATATGATATTACAGTAATCCAGGGTGTTTAAGATTAGGGATTGGACCAGCAGTCTGAAGGAGGGGAAGTCAAAGTAATGTTTGATGGTACGGAGTTTCCAGAGGGTGTGAAAGCATTTTTTGACCTGAGCGTTGGTGTGGTCTTCGAAGGTCAGGCAGCGGTCTAGGATGACTCCAAGGATTTTGATGGTGGGGTTGATAGGGTAGGTAAGACCATTGAGTTGTAGGGTGGTGGTAGTTAATTTGTGGTTGGGACTTGCAAGGAAGAGTTTAGGCTTTTCTGGATTTAGTTTTAGTTTGAACCGGGTGGTCCAGTGTTCGACCATGGTGAGTACTGAAGAGACGTGCTGTTCTGTTTCTTGTGACAGTGAGGAGATGGGGATGACAATTGTAATGTCATCTGCATAAATATAGGATTTCAGCTTTCGGGCAGATAGCATGTGTCCCAATGAGGCCATGTAGATATTGAATAGGGAAGGTGATAGGGGGGAGCCTTGAGGAACTCCACAGGGATTGGCCCAGGTATGGGAGTAGGTTCCCTCATTGTGGACTTGGTAGGTGCGGTTTTTTAGGAAGCCTGTGAGCCAAGTTAGTACCTGTCCCGAAATGCCTATAGAGTCGAGGCAACTAAGCAGAATGTCATGGCCTACCAGGTCAAAGGCACTACTGGGGTCGAACTGGAGTAGCAGAGCGCTGTTTCCCTGGGAGAGTAGTTGGAAGAGGTAGTCTGTTAGTGATGCTAGGACAGTTTCTGTGCTGTAGTTAGTGCGGAATCTAGACTGGGAGTCATGAAGGATGTCGAACTTCTCGAGGTATGACATGAGGTCCCGGTTGACAAGGCCTTCCATGATTTTGAGGAAGAAGGGTATGTTGGGGGGGCTATGGGCTGTGTGATTGGTAGGCTTTTTAGGAGTCGGTTTCTTTTGTGTGATGGTCTAGGGAAGTGTCGGGAGGTATTGACCACGGAGATTGGGAAGGGGCCTTGCAGTCATAAAGGGCACGGGAGGGTAGAAGTGGTTTGCCTGGTTTGGTGATTCTGTTCCAGGTGGGGTAGGTAGGGTTGGGTTCGAATGCTAGGGCTCTGGGGATCCATTTCCTTGAGCTAAGAAGATATAGGAAGAGGAGGGCTATAAGTTTTCTTGTGAAGTTGGACATAGTGCTCCTTATTGAATTGGTGAGAGAGCAGGGCGTGAGGTGGGAAGGTATAGGGGGTTGAGGGAGGCTGGTTGAGAGAATTGGGGGAGGATAGGACTGGCTAGGTTATGGAATAGCCAGGAGATAGAAAATCAGGTATACAGGAGTTCGGATTGACTTAGAGGATAATACTGGCGTGTGTTGAGTTGGTCAGATGAGACAGAGTATGTGGTGTCCAGGTTGGCTTGTAGCATGTATTACATGTATTACGAACCTCCACATGTATTACGAACCTCCAATCCTGGGCCCAATCTGTACAAATGAAACTGAATGAGTCCAAAACCAAACTACTTTGGCTCGGCCCAATTTCAGATCATTTACCCACCTCCATCCCTCTACCTTCCGGCCCCACTCTTCAGCTTGAGTTTTCAAGCAAAGTCCTAGGCATCATCTTAGACTCCTCTCTCTCCTTCAACGATCACCTCAACTCCCTGGTAAAAAAATGCTTCTTTAGCCTCCATATGTTGAGGAAAGTAAGATCTTGCTTTCATCATTCTCATTTCGCCATCCTCGTTCAATCCACCATCCTCTCTAGACTGCAACTCCATCTATATAAGCCTAACTAAGAAAAACCTCCATAGACTTCAGCTAATTCAGAACGCTGCGGCCAAGCTTATTTTCGCAAAAGGCAAGTTCAATCACGTTTCCCCACTCCTCTCCAAGCTTCACTGGCTCCCATTATACTCCAGAGTCCTCTATAAATGTGCCTGCTTAGCCTTCAAGATTCTACATGGCGTCCTTCCTCCCGTTATCCCACTCTTCTGGAATTCCTCAAACCCGCTCTCTTCTAGACCCTCCCAAAAACTGAAACTATCTTTCCCATCTATAAAAGGTATATCCCACGCAGGAAAACTTGGAACATCCCTCCCCTTTAGAACCACGGAACTCTGGAACAACCTCTCATCCCCGCTCAGAAATTCTAGCTCCTTCCAATCCTTCCGTAAACGCTTGAAAACTTGGCTCTTCTCAAAAATCTAATCACCTCCCGTTCTCTAGTACCCTGCCCCTCTCTATCTTCTCAGTCCCTCTCCTATATCCCTTCTTTGTAGTTCCTTTCCTCTCAACCTCTGTAAACCGTGCCGAGCTCTGCGCATGCGGAGATGGTGCGGTATACAAACCTAAGGTTTAGTTTAGTTTAGTTTAGTTTAGCATGCAGTTGGTAAGGCATGCAGGAGGATAGAGTCATGCAGGTACTTAGTTGTCGAATCGGTCCGAGCTGTTGGTAGTACATGTAAGAGGATAGAGTCATGCAAATACTTAGCTGTTGAGTCGGTCCGGGTTGCTGGTGGGATATCCTGGTCTAGGTTGAAGTAGTTGAAGTTTGTTGTTTGCGGGAGGTTCCCTCGTTTTCTGGGAAGTCTTGAAGGATCGGTTCTGGAAGCTGGATAAGAGGCGATTTTGTGCTCCGCTCAGCCACTTCGCAAAGGCGCGCGCTAAGGCACGCGCCTTTGCCGTGCGCCTTAGCCGGCACGCCGAACAGCTGCGAGCCGTTGAGCAGCCGAAGTTTAGTTCTCCCGGCAGGTAGGGGCTGGGGGGCGGAGCAAGCTCACATGCCCGGCCCAGCAGTAAGAAAGGCATCGGGTGAGGCGTCTGGAGCTGGAATCAAGGCAGGCAGCTGCCGAAGAAAAGTTCTCTCGACAGGCAGGTAGGCTCTGAATCGCGGGGCAAAGGCAGCAACGGCTGCAAGATTGCTCCTCCAGAGTTGGGCAGTCAAAGTTTAGATGATGCCATGGATGTTAATGTGAATGGATATTATCAAAAATGACATAGAAAAAGTGTTTGCTGAGTGTAGATCATAGCAAACTGTCTAAATGAACATTGGGACTACTTTTGTAAAGAATTTGTACGACAGACATCTTCAGAGACCCCTGAGGCAGGCCAAGAGCTGATACACTGGCAGTGTTGGGTCTTTGTAGTGAAAAAAAGAATAATCTGTCCAAGTTCTATTGGCGTGTACACTCTTTTGTGGGTGACATACCTGTATTAGGCCAGGATTTTCCTAAAATACTGGCACCTAATGTTGGTAGCTATTGATGCATAATGCATTCTTTACCTAAATTCTGCCCATAGCCAAGCCTACTTTTTTGTAGGTGCTGGTTGGAACCTTGCTTAATTCAGCATGAAACTTAAATTAATCATTTTGAATTGTTTTTTAATGGTGTTTTCAATTATAAAGCCAATGAAAATATTTTGAGCTCCATGCTGAATTTCACTAGGCATAGAGTTACCATATGACTCCAGAAAAAAGAGGACATGTGAATTTTACATCTATTGCTTTCAGTGGAAGTAAAACCCACATGTCTCTATCCATCCTCCTTTTCCTGGAGCCAAATGGTAATGCTAACTAGGCACTACTGATTTAGGTGGAAGTGGCGGAAAGACTAAACATTTTCTTTTCGTCTTTATTTACAAAAGAGGAAACATCCAACATACCGGAACCTGAGCAAATCTTCAAAGGAGCCCAAACAGATAAACTAACATCCATGGAAGTAAGCCTTGAAGACGTATGCAGGCAGTTAGAAAAATTAAAAACTGACAAATCGCCAGGCCTGGCTGGAATCCACCCAAGGGTTCTGAAAGAACTAAAGGAGGAAATAGTGGTACTACAGCAAGTTTGCAATCTATCCCTGAAAATAGGCATGATCAAGGAGGATTGAAAGATAGCCAGTGTTACGCCCATCTTTAAAAAGGGATCGAGAGGTAACCCAGGGAACTACAGACCGGTGAGTCTGACCTCAGTTACGGGGAAATGGCAGAAGCGCTGGTAAAAAAGACAGCATCAATGAGGATTTTAAAAGAAATAAACTTCTAGCCACAAGCCAACATGGCTTCTGCAAGGGGAGATCGTGCCTAATGAACTTACTGCACTTTGAAGGAATTAACAAATGGATGGACAAAGGGGACCCCATAGACATCGTATATTTAGATTTCCAGAAAGCCTTTGATAAAGTACCCCATGAACGCCTACTTCGGAAACTGAAGAACCATGGGGTGGAAGGAGACACAGATGGATCAGAAATTGGTTGGCGGGGAGGAAGCAGAGGTTAGGAGGAGGGTCACGAGTGGGGTTCCGCAGGGGTCAGTGCTCGGACCGCTTTTATTCAATATATTTATAAATGATATAGAAACAGGGACGAAGTGCGAAATAATAAAATTTGCAGATGACACCAAACTCTTTAGTGCTGCTCAGACTAAAGAGGATTGTGAAGAATTACAAAGGGACCTGAACAAGCTAGGGGAATGGGCGACGAGATGGCAGATGAAGTTCAATGTAGAGAAATGTAAAGTATTGCATGTGGGAAGCAGAAACCCGAGGTACAGCTATATGATGGGAGGGATGTTTTTGACTAAAAGTACCCAAGAAAGGGACTTGGGGGTAATAGTGGACGGGACAATGAAGCCGTCGGCACAGTGCGCAGTGGCCGCTAAGAGAGCGAATAGAATGCTGGGTATAATCAAGAAGGGTATTACAACCAGAACAAAAGAAGTTATCCTGCCATTGTATTGGGCGATGGTGCGTCCGCATCTGGAGCACTGCGTCCAATATTGGTCGCCGTACCTTAAAAAGGATATGGCGATACTCGAGAGGGTTCAGAAGAGAGCGACACGTTTGATAAAGGGTATGGAAAACCTTTCATACACAGAGACTGGAGAAACTGGGGCGCTTTTCCCTGTAGAAGAGGAGAATTAGAGGGGATATGATAGAGACTTACAAGATCATGAAGTGCATAGAGAAAGTGGAGAGGGACAGATTCTTCAAACTTTCGAAAACTACAAGAACGAAAGGGCATTCGGAAAAGCTGAAAGGGGACAGATTCAAAACCAATGCTAGGAAGTTTTTCTTCACCCAGCGGGTGGTGGACACCTAGAATGAGCTTCCAGAGGGCATGATAGGGCAGAGTACGGTATTAGGGTTTAAGAAGGCATTGGATAATTTTCTGAAGGAAAGGGGATAGAGGGGTATAGATAGAGGACTACTACACCGGTCCTGGACCTGTTGGGCCGCCGCATGAGCGGATTGCTGGGCATGATGGACCTCTGGTCTGACCCAGCAGAGGCACTTCTTATGTTCTTATGTATGTGAGTAGCATAGGTGTCATTTATATAAACTGGGCCATGGTGACTGTGTTAGATGGCTATGACAAATGAACATGTCCAGTTGAAAAAATGCTGCATTCTATTACTGCAGGAAATAAATCCTGATTCAACTAAGATCTCTGTTGGTCCTGATCTTCCTCAGCTGAGCAATGAAGTAATCAAAGACTTAACTACCATCAAACTGGTGTCTTGTCAAAGGATCTTGCTATGTTGGAAATAAGACCTAGGTCATACAACAGGTGACTCACAACAGCTCTAAGGTTAATGAGAACATTGTTTTCCAAGCATAATCTGAAAGAAACTAATCTGAAAAACTTGATTCTAGAGTTCTGTGTTGGACTTTAAATGTAATCTAGTTCAATATAAAAACAAGTAGCAATTGGGCACAAGATCCCAGACATATCTTCCAGCTGCAATGTTTGAAAGAACAGAGTGAAGAAATAAGGAAGATAGTCATGCCTTTATAGTAAGAAGGCCAGCTTGGTATGGTTACGGTGAGTCTGTTCTGCAAGTTATGTTATGCTGTGAAGAGGAACAGGAGAGAAAAGATTCAGTGGAAAAGATATCAAAGATCAGAGGTGAAAGAGGTGAAAAGACACAGCTTTGAGACAGCAGGATGATACCCAGGAAAATACCATCAAACAACACTGAGGCAACTACATTTACCCAATTACTTGACAGAAGCTCCAGAATCTCTGAGCTTACTCTTCCCTGTACCATGACAACAGCAGATTTCAAGACATTTCTAAACAAGTCCATGGAAGTTCCAGACTGTCCATTATACACATAGGCTCAGTTTCTAGAAATGGTGTCCAAAGTTAGGCCACAATAGACGTCCTACCACCATCTAACTAACCAATCAGGATGCGCGTTTAGAAAAATCAATGTGAGGAATGGTGCCTACATTGAAAGCAGTATTTGCACACTTACAGAAGCACCTAGGCAGGACTAATGACTCCTGAGGCTGCCATGGGCATGTTATAAGCCAGAAGTGGCATTAGGCATCCTTAGGTGACCCAAGGTTCTTCTGTAGGTGCCATACAGGCACCTTAAATGTAGGTCTGTAAAATGGTGTTCTAAATTTAAGGCACAAATTTTAAAAACAGCCTCAATTCTATTAATGGTATCAATTACATGTTTGGCACGTGATCAGCAGTCTGTTTTACGTGGCCAGCAATACTGGCACCATTTATAGAATTTGGACCTCAGTCCATAAAGAGGTATGTAAAAATGACCACTGAGGTTGAAGGAGAGGACAGACTTGATGGATCATTTGGGTCTTTAGCTGCCGTCATCTACTATGTTACTATGTTACTAATATTCTTTTAGAGGTCAGATGGTCAGCAGGAGCTCATGAAACAAAACATGCAACATTCAATTAACTATATAAATGAAATTTTAAAGATAATTATGTGGCTACAAATATAGTTCAGACTATTTACCCATTTACCATTTACTATTTACTATTTATTTGTATCAAATAAATCTAACTTAATTTCTATATATTTCAACTGTGATTGATCATAGGTAAGAATCACTTTAAGCAGTTTCAGAAGATAGATTTAGATTCAGCATTCAAAAGTGCATAATTTGGTTACAAGTAGTTTGTGAAGTTTTTGTTTTTTTTTAAATCTGTCCTTAAAATTGACAAGCCCACATGATGTACAGAAGGGTTCTTTTCTGTTCTTGGAGGGTTCAAGGTTAGAAATGAAAAAATGTTACAGTGGAGATTGAACCTGGCTCCCTCAGGATACTGTTCAATGCACTGACCACTGGGTTGCCCCTCTACTCTGCATAGACATCTGTGAGGACATTTTCTACAAATGCTGCTATACAGATGTTCATGTCCCTTATTTTATTTCTTTCATCATTTGGATGTTTCATTTTGTAAAACAGATGTTTTCTGGCTGTTCCCAGCATGCACAGTTCATCTCACATACTGATGAACAAGCTGTATCCTGGTTGAAAATCTGTTTTGGACTTACTTTAAGAGGTATCCCTATTATGACTTGGAAATGCTTTTAAAAATGTCTCTCCAATGTTATTTAAAACACACTAAATACAACCTAACTAGAACAAGAACCACTTCCCTAGAACACAGACCACCAACCTACCACTAGAAAAATCAGTTGGATGACTTCTGCTCAGCTTAGAGGGAACAGTGTGATAATACATGCTATATTTGGCCAGATAAATATTCAAGATCATGATAGATAGGCAGATGAGAGTACATGCACAATTCTTAGGCACATTAAAAAAATTATTGTGTTTGGTGTTAAGGCCCATCTATGAGCATTTAGAATGCATTTAGAAACATTTAGAATGACTTTGCAAGTAGATGTCTACTAAAAATGTAATTTAAATTGCCATCCTTTAGTTTTGGAAGCTTATAACATTTATATGTTTGTAATAACAATTTGGATTCACTTTTATAAATGATGATGATCTGTAGATATACTGTACATTAGAAAGTAGGAAATAAAGTAAAATATAGATGTCCCCTTACTTGTGGGTAGTGGTATATTGAGATCACATTTGATATTTGACTAAATCCCTCAGCTGGGAGACCTTCTATGATAGCAGCGAGTGTGCCAAATGTTTTGCAGTTATAATTAATGTTTGGCACGTCCATTTGTGAAAATATATTAATGGCAGCTCTAAGTTCCTTGAGCTGATTATTGCAAGAGTCATAAAGGTGATACCCCAGTGTGAGGTTGGGTAAGAGCTCTGAGCTGTTGTTAATCTCCTCCACTGCAAAGACGAAGGCCAGGAAGTTGTAGTAGTTGATGACATTTCTGTAATGAAATTCAGTATCAGATACAGTGGAACCTTGGTTTACCAGCATAATTAGTTCCAGAAGCATGCTCGTAAATCAAGTTACTTGTATATCAAAGCGAGTTTCCCCATAGGAATGAATAGAAACTCACTTTGATTCATTCCACCAAAACCCCCCCACCTGAGGCTACCGGCGCTGCTCCTTCACCCCCCTCCCCCCCTCGCTCTAACCGGCATCGCAGCCCCCGAACCGGCAGCGCAAACCCCCCTGTGAACGCCCCCCCATGAGAACCGCATCGTACCCCCGTGCTGAAAGTGGCATCCGCCCACCCTTCCTCTCAAACATGCTCCTTACCCCTTCTGCTCGTTCTCTCGAGAGCCAGAAGACCTTGAGCATGCGCAGATGCTCAAGGCCTGGCCCAGGCAAGAGGCGGGAGCTTGCTTTCACTCTCACAACAAACAGAAGGGGTAAGGAGCGTGTTTGAGAGGAAGGGCGGGCGGATGCCACTTTTAGCACAGGGGTGCGATGCGGTTCTCGCGGGGGGGCGTTCGCGGAGGGGGTTGCGATGCCGGTTTGGGGGGTGTGATGCCGGTTAGAGTGGGGGGAGGTGCTCACATATCGGAACATGCTCGATTTGCGAGGCAAAAGTTTGTTGAGTGTTTTGCTCGTCTTGCAAAACACTCGCAAACCGGGTTACTCACAAACCGAGGTTCCACTGTAATATAAAATAAGTATGCAATGTAAGATATTATAGAAACATAAATACTAAATGAAAAAAAAAAAATTGAAGCATATGGCTTAAGTCCACCACTGGAAATCAAATCTCATTCCACTGTCTGTGGTCTTGAATTAGCCTTAGCTAAATTTTGCACTTTTAGTGCCATCCTCAAGAAATGGGCAGACCACAATATGTTGCATGGTTGCACTATCAGAAGTGACCTCCAACACAAGCACAAGCCCCAAAATACTGGAAATTTTAATGCAAAAGAGGTACTTCCATAAACAATCAAAGGTTCTACTGAAAAGTGATATTTCTATATGCATTCAAAAGAACTGAGACAGCACTGTTTTGGCAAAGATTATGTCTACTTTGGGGTTCAATAGGTTTCTAAATATAGATCTGGCATAATCTTCATCAATGTATAAAGTCTAAGACAAACTCTTACAAATAGATGAAAATAGGAGAGTTTTTTTTTTTTTTTTTTAAAAGCTTCAGATATTATAAGGTTTAATGCATATTCAGGCTGAAAGACCTCAAGTGTTCACAGCTTTCTGGGTCTGGAAATAAACCAGCCCAGATTGCTTTATGTGAACTATCACTGTTCTTATTTGACTTTTTTTAAACTTTGAAACACTCTTTTTTTCTTTTTTTAGTTAACCTAATATTATTTGTAATAGAAATCTATCAGAAAACTATATGAGCATGCCTCTAATTGTATTACACAGGTTTACTGTAGAAACTCATAGTACTTAGCTTGTAAGGTGCTGCTGAGAAGTCAGTGCTGCTGATTTTTTGATTGTATTGGGAAGTAACAGATAATCTTATATTTATGCTCTACGGAGCATCTCCATTTCACTCAATTAAGAGCTTCATCAGGAGATTGATTGTAACAGATGTCTTGTTATTCTTTCCTTTTAATAACCAAAGTGGTGTGCAGTTGACTTCTTGTAAAGTGAATTCTCTGAAAAAAGACAGTGCTAGTAGCAAGATTCAAAATGGAGAATCACGCGTTTTAGCATTTGTCTCCACATATGCATTAAACCTTATAATATCTGAAGGTTTTTTGTAAAAATAAGCTCTCCTATTTTCATCTATTTGTAAGAGTTCATAATCTTCATCAAAACATGGTGTCGTGTCAGATCCCTTGGATGAATATAGAAGTTTCTCTCATCAGTTGAACCTTTGGTTGTTTATGGAAGTACCTTTTTCACATCAAAATTTACAACATTTCAGGTATTGTGTTTGTGTTCATTTGTTCTCCCTGGCTTCCCTTTCTTTCTCCTTGGTTTTGGGGTACCTTATCACACGTCTCAGATTGGGAAGAGTACCCCTATTTTGACCTGTCAGCCTTGAACTGCCCATGCAGGAAAAGAGTTGATTTAGGCACTTCAAAAGGATCAAAGCAGGAGCATCTAATCAAATCTCAGGACTTCTAATCATGCTAATACCATTCTCCAAATAAATAAACTGAGTAAAATAAATAGCATCTTTAGAACAGCTGAGCTCTTGGTACTCAAACTCCTACCAATCAACCCCATACTTGATAAATGAAGCTCTGCAGATGAAGAGATGGGAATATGACCAGCTGGCTATCTAACAATATGTAGCTGTTTGATTGGACTCTGTGCATTCAATATTTTTAAATAGATAAAAATTAATTCATTATTTTACGATAATCAGATATATAAATGTTCTCTGGAAGTCTCCTTAAATCTGTATTAGGGAAGAACCCAAGCAGATCAAAAAACCTAAGCAGCCAAGAATTGATTCATTTTCATGGCTTATCATTTTAGAAAAATACCCCAAGAGATGATGTTATTTAGTGATAAAGAAGGGAACAGAATATTCTTATTAAGCAACAGATTTATGGTCAGAGGTGGACAAATTCTGTAAATTATATGAGCTTTGGAGTAGCATCAAAGCATTTAGTGCTCTGGGTCATGGTAGAAACCTCAACCACAGAGGTTCTTTATGGCATGTAATGCCACTGTAGGCATGGCTAATGCCGGAAATGGCATTAGACAACATAAAGCACCTCCGTGCCCATGGCGCTGTTGTGTGATTTTTTTAGGTGACTGGCAGAGTTTGGTGACTTCAGATAAAAAATGACTTTGCAATATGGAACATTTCAAAATCTTATATAGTCAACATATTAAAACATCTGGAAATGGAAAGAGATTTTCTAGCACATATAATTAGTATTTTCCATAGAATGAATATTTGAAAATCAAGGTGCATTTATATGAAGTTTGAAGTAAAAAGGTTTTTAATAGGTGGATAACTGAGGTGATACAATTAGTGGTTAGGGCTGCAGCTTCAGCACCCTGAGGTTGCAGGTTCAAGCCCAGAATTGCTCCTTGTAACCCTGGACAAGTCACTTAACACTCCATTCTGCCAGGTACATTACTCAGATTGTGAGTCCACCAGGACAAATAGGAAGAAAGACGTAAGTACCTGATTGTAAACCAATTAGGCTATAAGTGGTATATAAATACTTAAATAAATAAATAAAACCCTGGTACAAATCTATCGTGAAAGGCACTTTAGAGTAAGAAGGAATGAAGGAGAAAACTACAGAGGAATTTCCTTGATGAAATCCCCTCTGAGTAGGACTAGTCACTATAGAAATGTGCTGACTGTTTGGAACAAAAGATGCTCTCTATTTATGCTTGTTTATACCACACAGCTGTTAAGCCTTTATCTCTGGTGTTTTCTCATCAATTTATCTAGACAGTGTTGAAACACTTTACATTTGCATTTATGAATATATGAATGTTTTTTTTCTTGAAATTTAAGTGCTAGGTGCTAGGTTTGCAATTAATTATCCAAGAAAAGTTGCCTAAATTAGCCCCCTCTTTTATGAATGCATAGTGTGGGTTTTAGCGCCAGCAGTGGCGGCAACTGCTCCGATGCTCATAGAATTTCTATGAGTGTCAGAGCAGTTACCGCCATTGCCGGCACTGCTGCCGCTGTAACCCAGGCTATGCATTCGTAATAGAGGGGGCAGATGCCTACTTCTGACAATAAGTTGTAAATCCATATTAAATATTCAGTTGCTCTGGTCAGTTTGATTTTTATCTGCTACTTTCAGCAATCAACAAATATACACTTATTTGTTGTCACTATCATGGCTGGCACTGAATATCTAAATAAGGAGGTTAGCACTGGAACTAATCCTGATAGTGGCAATATCGTCTGCTATCCTGATAACTTCATTGAATAACTTAGGATACCCTGGCACTTTATACACAATGCAGAGGGGTCTTTAAAGATATTCAGAGACACTGTACAGATGGTGCCAAAGAATATCCCAGTCAGCAGCACTTATCCAGTAAACAGGTGCTCTTCTATGGCAAAGTGCTCAGGAATATTAATTTTGGGTTTTATTCTACTCCATAGCCACCAATGTGTTATGAACCTACCGTGGCTGCCTACAGTAATCAAACCGAAATCCATTGGGCAAATTTGGAATTCTAATCAATAATAGAATCCTAAATTTAGATAATTCAGCCTAGTCAATTTCAAAATGTCCAACCACGTTCATTAACCCCTACAGTTAGTGACCATTTAATGTAAAATTTGTGATCATAAACCGGGTATGGATGAGCTAAACAAGGCTACTTACACTCCTTTATCAAGGAATTTAAGAGGAGCTGTGAAGGAAAACAGAGTTTGAAAATCGGAAAAAGATACTATTCCCCCAATTATGATGTCCCCATTTTTGTGATATCCAGGTTCAGCCAATAAATCCTGCCCTAAAGAGCAGGAACACTTAGCAAACTTCCATGGGATATGAAAAATAATTAAAATAATCAGAATAGAATTAGTTTTCATCTTCAAAACTGTGAAATAGTTTGTCCAACGAAACACCTGCTGAGACTGTGCATAATTCATTGGTCTGGCAGAAGATATTGCAGGGTTCTTGCTGATCCCACACAAATTCATCTTTAAATTATTGACATCCCACCCACCTAAAATCCAGGCAATTTGATAAGCAAAGAAGGAGAAATCAAATTAATGGGAGGGGTGACTTTTAAGTCTGTTTCTGATTTGAGTTTAACTCTCACACTAAGAATACAGAAGCTTTAAAGTGTCCCTCTCCTCAGGGTTTAATCTCAAGGTCATCTGCTGTAGTTCTTTGTATTTAACATTAAATATAGTTTGCAGCAGTTTCTGAAGCTAAACTCTTATTAAGAGAGAGACAAACATTAATCTGACTGAAATATGTGGGGATCAGTATGATGACACTTATCAAGGACTTTGCATATGTAGCGAGGGATTTTATTACAAGGAAGCTAAGCTCAAATTGATCTTAAGGTGGCCAAACAGGTTGAAAAGGTGATGGTAAAAGCTAGAAGGATTCTAGGGTGCAAAGGAGGTATTGATGCCCCTGTATAAGACTCTGGTGAGACCTCATTTAGAATAGAATATTGTGTACAATTCAGGAGACCGCATCCTCAAAAAAATAGAAAAAGGATGGAGTCAGTCCAGAATAAGGCTAATAAAATGGTGTGTGGTCTTCATCATAAGGCATACGGGACAGACTTAAAGATCTGAATCTGTATAATTTGGAGGAAATGCAGGAGTGGGAATCTAGAAACTAATGTTATTTGCCAAGTGGTGGAAGTGCCCTCAGAAAACCATTTAATCAAAAGTGGAGAAAAGGCCTCAACTATCAGTAATATGCAGACGGCAACCCAATAAGTTTTCAAGCCATTCTTATTCTGTATCACAGGCAAAAAACTCCACTCATTTCAAAATGTTATTTTCAAAAGCCGGGAAACATCCCACCACTGTGCACAGGAAAAAGGAAAAGGAAAATAAACAAGAGACTAAAAATCACACTTATCTTAGTCTCTTGTTTATTTTTCCTTTCCCCTATGTACAGTGGTTTTTGAAAATAACATTTTGAAATGAGTGGAGTTTTTTTGCCTGAGATACAGAATAAGAACGGCTTGAAAACTCATTGGGTTTCCATTTGCATATTACTGATAGTTGAGGCCTTTTCTCCACTTTTGAGTAAATGGTTTTCTGGGGGCACTTCCACCACTTGGCGAATAACATTTGTTTCTAGATTTTTGAAATTTATTTTGTTATTATTGTTTTTGTTCTTGAGAGACATTTAAATGCCTATGTGACATAAATGTACTTGAGTTGAGTCTCTTTCAATTGAAAGTATGCACTGGAATGAAAGGGCATTGGATGAAGTTAAGAGGTGATAGGCTGAAGAGTAATCTAAGGCACTGTTCTTCAACAGATGGTCCGTGGACTGGTGCCGGTCTGCAGAAAATTCCTGCTGGTCCGCGCAGGGCCAGTGAAATCTACAAATTAAATTTCCTGTCGGGCATCTGTTCCCCTTTCCCTTCCAGGGCTGGCATTAGAATCAACTGCGGTACTGCTACAAATGAACGGCAAAAAGAAAGACAAGCCATGGGACTTTTCCTCTTGCCTGCATCACTATAGGCTCGGCCGATCTTGATACCGCCCCCCCCCCCCTCTGAAGTGACTTCCTGTTTTTGAGGGGCAGGATTGAGACCGGCAGAGCTTATAGCGAATAACAATGCAGACAAGAGGAAAGATCCTGGGGCTTCTGTCTTCGTTCTAGCCGTCTGATTTAGCGGGACCACAATTGAAGGTAGGGTAGGTTTTGTCTTTGTTATTGCTGCTAAGTTTAGCAGGACCAGGGTCGAAGGCAGTGCTGATAGCAATCGAGTGCTGGAAGAGTGGATCAAAGCCAGCAGCCAAGGGAGGAAATAAAAGATGCCTGATTATGAGAGGGAAAAATGTGATATACGTGCTGTGGGAAGAGGATGGTAGACCAGGGGGGGGGGGAGGATTGATGGGGCAGAAGGGAGATGGTAGATCTCCTTGGGGGAGGATAGTTATTGGAACTAGGTGGGAGTTGGAAGAATAGGGACACAAAGACAGATGCTGGACCTTGCAGGGGGCAGACAGACATGGAAAATGCTGAACACGAGAGTGGAGTATGAAGACAGAAGTTAGATGTTGGGCATGGGAAGAGGGAATAGGGACACAGAGGGGATATGCTGGACATGGTGAAGGGGAATAGGGAGACAAGGAGAAGATGCTTAATAAGGAATGGAGGGAGTAGGGTGATAGAAGGTATCTGCTGGATTAAGATGGGGGAAAAGAGGAGAGGTACTGAATGGGATGGGGAAATATGGTGGGTTGGCTGGCTGGCTCAGCAACGGGAAGAAAAAAGAACACAGGAAGATGCTGGGCATGGAGGTTGTAGGGTGAAGGAAAAAGCAGACTTGACTGAGTAGGACTTGACTGAGTAGGTGGGAGATGCTGGACACGGGGTGGATGCAGTAAGAAGAAAGAAGGTTCTGAATATTGGAGTAATAGGTAGAAGACAGGAAGGAACAGAAGTGGCAGATAGATTGAAGACCTTGGAAAGAAAATTAAGAAAAGACAGAAAAAAGTGGAACAAAGTGGGCAGACAATAAAGGTAGAAAAAATAATTTTATTTCTATTTTGTCATTAGAATATATCAAATTTGAACTATATATCCTGCTAGAGACATAACTGGGGACTGCAAAGCCCAGGCAGTGCTTCTTTAGCTTCCAGCATTCCCCTAACACTATTCCTATCATGTGTGTCTGCGGTATTCTATTAGCATGATATTTCTGTGTAGCATTCTGTAATAAGAACATAAGAAGTTGCCCCTGTTGAGTCAGACCAGAGGTTCATCCTGCTCAGCGGTCCGCTCCCGCGGCAGCCCATCAGGCCTAGTGCCTGAACAGTGGTCCCTGATTAATTTTGTAACTTACCTCTAATCCCATCCCTATAATCTACCTCTACTCTTATCTGTACCCCTCAATCCCTTTGTCTTCGAAGTACCTATCCAAGGCTTCTTTGAACCCCTGTAGCGTGCTCCTGTTTATCACATCCTCTGGTAGCGCGTTCCATACATCTACCACCCTCTGTGTGAAAAAGAACTTCCTGGCGTTCATTCTAAACCTCTCCCCTTTCAATTTCTTTGAGTGCCCCCTTGTACTTGTTGATCCCCTTAATTTGAAAAATCTGTCCCTGTCTATTTTTCTATGCCCTTCATGATCTTGAAGGTTTCTATCATGTCTCCTCTAAGTCTCCGCTTTTCCAGGGAGAACAGCCCCAGCTTTTTCAGTTTGTCAGTATATGAGAGGTTCTTCATGCTCTTTATTAGCTTAGTTGCTCTTCTCTGGACCCTCTCAAGTACCTCCATGTCCTTCTTGAGGTATGGCGACCAGAACTGAACACAGTACTCCAGGTGCGGGTGCACCATAGCACGATACAGTGGCAGGATGACTTCCTTTGTCCTGGTCGTGATACCCTTCTTAATGATGCCCAACATTCTGTTTGCTTTCCTTGAGGCCATGGCACACTGCGCCGACGCATTCAATGTCATGTCTACCATCACTCCCAGGTCTCTTTCAAGGTCGCTCACCCCTAGCGCTGATCCCCCCATTTTGTAAGTGAACATCGGGTTTTTTTTCCCTATATGCATGACCTTGCATTTCCCTATGTTGAAACTCATTTGCCACATTTTGGCCCATTTTTCCAGTATTATCAGATCTTTTTGGAGATCTTCGCAGTCCTCCATGTTATTGACCTTGCGATATAGTTTGGTATCATCCGCAAATTTAATAACCTCACACTTTGTTCCTGCCTCCAGGTCATTAAAGAATATATTGAATAGGAGCGGTCCCAGCACCGACCCCTGTGGAACTCCGCTCGTGACGCATTGCCATTCTGAGTAATGTCCCTTTACTCCAACCCTCTGTTTCCTGTCCGCCAGCCAGTTTTTGATCCATCGGTGGACCTCCCCTTGCACCCCATGGTTTCATAGCTTCCTTAGTAGTCTTTCATGTGGCACCTTGTCGAAGGCTTTTTGGAAGTCAAGGTAAATGATATCTATGGATTCCCCTTTATCCACCTGGCTGGTTACCCCCTCAAAGAAGTACAATAAGTTTGTGAGGCATGACCTACCCCTGCAGAAGCCATGCTGGCTCGGCTTTTGCTGCCCAGTGTTTTCGATGTGTTCCCAGATGCTGTCTTTAATCAGTGCTTCCATCATCTTTCCCGGGACCGAGGTTAAGCTCACCGGCCTGTAGTTTCCTGGGTCTCCCCTTGAGCCCTTCTTGAAGATGAGCGTGACATTTGCTATTTTCCAGTCTTCCGGAATCTCTCCAGTCTTTAGGGATAGGTTGCATATTTGTCGAAGTGGCTCAGCTATTTCGTTCCTTAGTTCCTTGAGTACCCTTGGGTGAATGCCATCCGGACCTGGCGATTTGTCGCTCTTTAGCCTGTTTATCTGCCTGAGGACATCCACCTTGCTCACCTCTAGCTGGACCAGATTTTCAACCTGCTCTCCTTTTACGATCTCCTCGGTTTCCGGAATGTTGGTTGTGTCCTCCCTCGTGAAAACTGACGTGACGAACTTATTTAGCCTGTCAGCTATCTCCTTTTCCTCTTTTACCACTCCCTTTCTGTCCCCATCATCCAAGGGTCCCACTTCCTCCCTTGCTGGTTGCTTCCCCTTAACGTACCTGAAGAATGATTTGAAGTTTGTTGCTTCCCCTGCTAGTCTCTCTTCATATTCTTTCTTTGCTTCCCTAACCACTCGATGACACTCCTTTTGGTGTTTTTTGTGTTCCTTTTGGTTCTCCTCTGTTTTGTCCTTTTTTCATTTTTTGAATGATGCTTTCTTGTCACTTATCACCTTTTTCACTGCATTTGTTATCCAGACTGGGTTTTTTGTTCTATTTTTTTGCACCTTTCCTGTACTTGGGGATGCACAGGTTCTGTGCTTCATGCACTGTGCCCTTGAGTATCCATCTTCCTTGCGCTGTCGTTGAGTTTATTTCCCACCATTTTCCTCATGGCATCATAATTCCTTTTTTGAAGTTAAGTGCGGTCGTTGTAGTTCTTTTCACCTTTGATGATCCAATTTCTAGCCTGTACTGGATCATGTTGTGATCGCTGTTTCCTAGTGGGGATAGTACCACCACCTCCTTAGCGGGTCCCTCTAGTCTGTTGAGGATCAGGTCAAGAGTGGCATTACTCTGTGTTGGTTCCGTGACCAGCTGTTCCATGAAACAATCCCTCGTGACCTCCAGGAATTTGGTCTCCCTCATGCAGTTTGAGTGCCCAATACTCCAGTTTATTCCCGGGAAGTTGAAGTCTCCCATCACCACCACACTTCCGCTTTTGCATACCTGCCTCAGTTCAGCCTCCAGATCCTGGTCGATTTCTTCCGTTTGTCCAGGTGGGCTATATAACAGATCCAATTTTATGTCTGCTCAAGTTCCTCCTGGTAGCTTAACCCATAGTGATTCCAAGTCGTCCGCCCTTACTGTTGTTTCCATCCTGATTGAAGGTATAGAATCTTTTATATATAGTGCTATTCCTCCACCCTTTTTGTGTGACCTATCTCTCCTGTAGAGTTTGAATCCTGGTAAAGCCACATCCCATTCATTGTCATCAGTCCACCATATTTCTGTGACTCCAATTATGTCTATGCCCTTTTTGCTGGCTAGGATTTCCAGCTCTCCCATTTTAGCCCTTAGGCTCCTAGCATTAGTGTATAGGCAAAGTAAGTCCCGTTTGTTCGCCTTTTTTGCTGTTTGTCCTCGTGGTTTGGCGCTCCTGGCCCCCTCGTGAGTTGCCAGACCCCAAGCCTTGTCTCGGTCATCCTCCTCCTGTGGTGTGTCTGTTTCGTCCTCAGCCTGTTCCCCTTTTTTTGGTTGTCCCTCTGGATTCCGTTGTTCTCTATTAGTGCTGCTTGCCAGTTTTATTTGTGCACTAGACCCCTGCAATTTTCCCTTAGGTCCATTTTCAAAAAATTCCCACTCAGACCTGAGCCCTCTTTTACAGTGTCCTTGCTCAATATCTTTGGCCCTGGTCCTATGCATTGCGTCCTTAGGTTCTTTTTCCAAAAGTTCCCTCCCAGTCCTGATCCCTTTTTTACAATGTTCTTGCTCTATGTCCATGGCCCTGGGCCCCTGTGTTGTATCCTTAGGTCCTTTCCCCAAAAGTTTCCACTCAGTCCCCAGCCCTCTTTTACAGTGTCCCTGCTCAGTATCCTTACTTGATACTTTTGTCCGATGTGTCAGATCGACTGTCGGCTTTCCCCTCTTCCTCAGTTTAAAGCCAAATCAATGACGCTCTGGATGTTGCGTGCCAGCATCCTTGTCCCAGTCATGCTCAGGTGCAGTCCGTCTCTCCTGTAGAGCTTATTCTTTCCTAGGAAGGTTGTCCAGTTCCGTGCAAAAAGGAAACCCTCCTCCTCGCACCATCTCCTGAGCCAACCGTTTATTGCTTGTACTTTGCTCTGCCTCCTTGCGTCCGCTCTAGGTATTGGCAGGATCTCTGAGAAGGCTATCTTCCTTGCCCTCAGTTTCAATTTCCTCTCCAGGATCCTGAACTGATCGGTTAGTGCAGTCCTGTTGTAGTCCCTCCTGCTGACGTCGTTGGTTCCAACATGGATTACTACAGCTGTTTCCTCCGTCTCGGCCCCTTCCAGGATCCTCTCGATTCTGTCGGTGACGTCCTTCGTTCTTGCTCCCGGGAGACATGTCACTAGACGGTCCTCTCTCCCTCCAGCTATGTGACTGTCCACACCTCTCAGGATTGAGTCTCCCACCACGATAGCAGATCTCCCCTTCTTCAAATGTCTCTCTGGTCTCAGGTCTGTATCGGTGGTGCAGTCCTCTAGTCCCTCCTCCAGGTTTTGTCGGATCTCCTCCTCATCTGCCTGTCCAGATTCTCCACAAGGTCCTACTCCCATGGCGTCTGGTGGATTTTGTCGTCCGTCTGTTAGCTCCCTCCTGATGTGCTTGTGGTCCTGCGCCTCCACCATCCTGCAGGCCTCCTCGATGAACTTCTCGAGTTCCCTAACTTGCTCCGAGATGTGGTCCACTCTGGCGGTGTCTTCCGTTGCCCAGCACTGCTCCTCTGTGGTGCAGAGTCCCTCCAGTTCCTGTACTCGAACCTGCAGTCTCCCGACCTCCTTCTTCAGGCTATCCAGTTCCTGGCATCGACTGCATATGTACGCCCGCCTCCCGGAGGGGAGGTAGTCATACATATGACATTCGATGCAGTATACTGGGTAGCTCTGCTGGGCTCCTACTGCCTCCATTTCTTCTATCCTGTTCCTATGTCCCGCGGTGCGTATGGGTGGTGCCTGGCGCGCAGCTAGCTGAAAGAATAGAGAGAGAGAAGAGTGAGAAGAGAAGAAAGTAAAAAAAGAAAAGTACCTTAGTTAGATTTTTGCTGCTGGGCTGCCTGGGCTCCTTCTCAAGGCTCCTTCGCAAAGGTGCTCTCGCTAAGGCGAGCGCCTTTGCCGCTCGCCTTCGCCGCACGCCGAACAGCTGTGCGCCATTGGCTCCTCCCCTTTTATGGAAGGGATCAGCTGATGACGTCGGGTGTAGGCGGAGCTATCTCTCGCCTCTTCCCCTGGGCTCTGCTCTGCCCGTTTCGCCTTAGCCCCTCTCTTCTCCTTGTCCTAGCAGTCTCTCTGCACTCCGATCTTTCTCTGCACTCCTCCGATCTCTCTCTGCACTCTCCGGTACTGCTCCTCTCCTCTCCGGTCTCTCTCAGCACTCCCCTGTACTCTTCCTCTCTGCTCCGGTCTCTCCCTGCACTCCCCGATATTTCTCCTCTCTGCTCTGGTCTCTTTCTGGTTGCCACGTGCTCTGCTCAGCCCTCCCAGCTACCTGCTGCAAGCCCGAGTGTCGGCTCCAGTGAGATCCCCGCTGTTGGCTCTTCTCCTTTTATGGGAGGGATCGGCTGATGACGTCGGGGGTAGGCGGAGCTATCTCTCGCCTCTTCCCCTGGGCTCTGCTCTGCCCATTTCGCCTTAGCCTCTCTCTTCTCCTTGTCCTAGCAGTCTCTCTGCACTCTGATCTTTCTCTGCACTTCTCCGATCTCTCTCTGCACTCTCCGGTACTGCTCCTCTCCTCTCCGGTCTCTCTCAGCACTCACCTGTACTCCTCCTCTCTGCTCCAGTCTCTCCCTGCACTCCCCGATATTTCTCCTCTCTGCTCTGGTCTCTTTCTGGTTGCCACGTGCTCTGCTCAGCCCTCCCAGCTGCCTGCTGCAAGCCCGAGTGTCGGCTCCAGTGAGATCCCCGCTGTTGGCTCCTCCCCTTTTATGGGAGGGATCAGCTGATGACGTCGGGGGTAGGCTTGTTCAGTTTTCTTGCTAGTAGAGGGGATATATGTGAAGGGGAGGGGAAACAGGGGTTTTGTTGGTCCTGGCTCTGTATATTTGTATTTATAAAATGACAATTGTACAGAATATTGTTTCTTTTTATACTTTAATAAAATATGTTCAATATAAAATCATAACTGAGGCTTGTGCAGATGGGATCAGATGGTTTGCAGGGACCGAGCTCGTGGAGACGGGGCAAAAATTTTTTTTAAAATTTCAGTCTTAGTAGTTTGCCGGTCCACAAAATAATTCTTTTATTTCCGCTGGTCCATAGGTGTAAAAAGGTTGAAGAACACTGATCTAAGGAAATACGGTTTTACAGAAATAGTCTGGTCATGCTCTCTCCGAGATTCTCAGATTCAGAATCTCGGAGAGAGCGAGACCAGAAGGCTTTGAGCATGCGCAAATGCTCAAAGCCCAGACCAGTCCAGCACAGGGAAGAGGGAGGATCTCCCTCGCACCATCCAGCCCAGCCCAGCCCAGGCGAGGGAGGATCTTCGGTAACTGGCACTGGCATGTCCTGTGCATTGGTGCTGGTGCCGGTGCCCAATCGGGTAAGCGATGTCTTTGCGGTGTGGGGGGGGGGATGTAGGATCATGGGGGAGGGGGGGTGACGCAAGCGGGGGGAGGATGCCGGTTCGCAGGGGGGATGCCGGATCGCAATGAGAAAAAAAAAATTGTATAACGCGCTCACACATATAATGCGCATGGTTATACTCGGTTTGTAAAATCATGTATAACGCGCATTTTATTTGTGAAAATACGGTAATATCATGTAAACCAGGGGTGCCCAATAGGTCGATCGCGATCGACTGGTAGCTCGCCAAGGCAAAGTGAGTCGATCATCCAGGACTCCCTTTGCCTTGGCGATCTATCGAGCCGATCAATCTTCCTCTCCCCGATGTCAATTCTGCCGTCGGAGAGGAAGTTCAGGCCAGCCAATCGCTGCCTGGCTGGGCGGAACTTCCTCTCCGATGGTAGAATTGACATTGGGGAGAGGAAGATTGATCGGCCTGAAGCAGAGAGAGCATGGGGCGTCGTCGGCGTTATCCATTGGTGGCGTTTGGGTCCCGTTCCCCGATGGCAGCGGCAGTGGCAGTGGCTTGGGGAAGGGCATGGAGAAAGAAAGAAAAGGGCGCAGGCAGGGAGACAGAAGGAAAGAAGAGAAACAGGAAAATAAGAAAGGGGGCATAAAGAGAGAAAGAAAGAAAGGGCAGGGAGAGAGGAAGAAAAAGTTGGGGGGGGGAATGAGGTTTGGAGGAGAGGAAGCATACAGGCTGAAACAAAGATTGGATGCACAGTCAGAAGAAGAAAGTGCAACCAGAGACTCATGAAATCACCAGACAAGGTAGGAAAAATGATTTTATTTTAAATTTAATGATCAAAATGTGTCTGAATTTATATCTGCTATCTATATTTTACAATATGGTCCCCTTTTACTAAACCGCAATAGTGTTTTTTAGCGCAGGGAGCCTATGAGCGTAACGAACAGCGATGGGCATTCAGCGCAGCTCCCTACGCTAAAAACTGCTATTGTGGTTTAGTAAAAATGGAGGGGGTGGGTATTTGTCTATTTTTGTATGGTTGTTACTGAGGTGACAGTGCATAGAGTCATCTGCTTTGACCTCTTTGAAAAAACCCCGGAATAGGAATGATAATTAACAATTCTATGCGTACAGTGTGCGTTGTGTTTTTTTTAAATTTTATTGTTGGTAGATCATTTTGACTTGGTCATTTTAAAAGTAGCTCGCGAGTCAAAAAAGTGTGGGCACCCCTGATGTAAACCATTTAGGCCTTAGACGGTATAGAAAATTTAAAAATAAATAAATGAAACATTGTGGAATGAGGCATTATGACATCACAATCACAGCTCTGGAATGTTGGTCTCATTGGGGTTCCAGAATCTTGCTACTCCTTGGGTTTTGGCCAGGTACTAGGGACCTGGATTGGCCACCGTGAGAACTGGGCTTGATGGACCATTGGTCTGATCCAGTAAGGCTGTTCTTATGTTCATAGTTTGTTTGTACTTGAGCACTGAGATCATTTTCAAATCACACAAAACTTTATTAGACCCACATACATTTTAGGTTTACAGATTCCAGATGGCTGCTCACACAAAAGGCATGTTCATAGATTATTGTCTTTTCAGGCTGTGACCTGGGATAAAGAGTTTAGTATTTTAATAGCTAATGCTATTTCTTATCAGCTTTTTAGGAAATTATTTAAGACCTTATTGCGTAAAAAAGTTTTGTCAGTATATTTGTACAGATCACTGAGTACGTAGAGTTTATGTTTATGTTTATTTAAGATTTGATCTACCGCTCCTACATTTTACTGACCTAAGCGGTTTACAATGTATCAAACTAAAATGAAATTAGGTACTTGAGAAAAACTACCCTATCTAGCTAAACTACCTGATTAAAATAAAAATATGTAATACATTAAAGAAATAATTAAAATTTAAGAAAATTAAAGAAATAGAAAATAGAAATAATGAAAGAAGATAAAAAATTAAAAATAAAATAAAACAACTTTATGAGATAGAAAAGTCTCTGAGGCAGCTTGATAGTAAGTTCAGTCTGCAGAACCAGGTCAACCAGCCACCACCAAAGTAGCAGGACCAGGAACCATGCCAATGAAGACCACCATGACACCAGCCACTGGATAGGCAAGGCCAGGCACTGCCAATAGAAGACCCCCTGAAGTGAAGCCCAGTTTCCCTTCCATGTCTCCAACAATGCAGCTGAAGGAGTGCAAGTTCTTTATTTTTTATTGCTAACCACACTGAACTGCAAAGCAGTGGCATAACGGGGAATAACAGTGCCCGGAGTGGTGGTGCCTCTCTCCCATCCTCTTCCCTGCCTCCCCTGCTGTGCACATGTGGCCCTTCACCATACCTTTTCATCTTCAGCATGAGCAGCCACGAACTTGCTGCTCGCTGATGTCACTACCCAGGTGCAGGTCCCAGAAGTGATATCAGAGAGAGCACCAAAGCTGATTCTGAGCAGAAAGTTTGTGGCAGCTCGCACCAATGTTAAAAAGGTACGTGGGAAGGTAAGGGGCAAGGGGGAAGGAGTGGGAAGGGGGAAGAGAGCAGGAGGGGTGCCAGTGTCCCGAGGAAGGCTGCACATAGGATGAACCACCTTCCTTTCCCCTTACTATGCCACTGTTGCAAGGTATTGGAGTATACAAATAAACTTTGATGTTCTGTTATGTGACCATGGCCAGATGGATGCTAGGCTGCATATAGAATGGTATATCCTGCAGAAGAAAGGTACTGATGCCCCTCTACAAGTTATTGGTGAGGCCCCACTTGGAGTATTGTGTTCAGTTATTTAGGCGTATCTTGCAAAGGATGTAAAAATGACTTGAATTGGTTCAGAGAAAAGTGATGAAAATGGTTTAGGGTTTGCACTACAAAATGTGATGAGGAGAGAAAGATGTGTACTCTGAAAGAACGGAGAAACAGGGGTGATATGATACAGACATTCACATGTTTGAAAGGTATTAATATGCAAACAGATCTATTCTAAAGGAGGGGAATTATCAGAATTAGCGGATATGAATTTAGATTGCAGGGGGGACCAATTCAGGAATAATGTCAGGGTGTATTTTTTCAGAGAGAGGGTGGTAGATGCCTGGAATGCCCTTCCAAGAGATGTGGTAGAGATTAAAATAGTAAAGGAATTAAAAAATATGTAGGTTAAATACAAAGCAATCCTACATAGAAGGCATGGAACCAAACAGACTAAGCAGTAATTGAATGGTAACACCAATAATTGAGAAACAAAGCAAGTAGTGGGCATATTTTGATGGTCTTTGCCCTAATCATGGCTGGACAGACTAACCTTCAGTAAATTAGAGAACAAGGCCAGAGCCAGGGAGACTTCTGTAGTCTGGGTCCTGATCATGGTAGAGCACATAAACCAGTAAAGGGGAGATCTCTATGGTGTGTGCCCCAATCATGGACTGGACTGGTGTGGGGCTTCATTGAGCTTCAGTAGTTAGAAAACAAGGCTAGTATTGGGCAGACTGCTATGGTCTGTGCCCTTAAAATAGCAAGGACAAATTAAGATCAAGTGTGTATATATAGCATTACATCACCATATGTTATGAGTTATTCCTTTTAGGTAGACTCGATACACATGTTTTTTTCTGTGGTCAACTACTATGTTATCCCTAAAATTACTTGTTTTCAGTTTGGTGCTAATGAGTTATTTTCAGTGGCTCTAACCAATTAAGTGTCATCTTACAGCCCATATTATTGTGATTCTTCACCAGATTCTCAACCAACTCCTCAAAGTTTTTAGCTTGTGATTGCCCTGAAAGCCGCAGACCATTGTGACAAAGCTGTTGCAAACCACTTTCTCTTTCCTAGGCAGCTTCTTGGGAAATTACTTGCACTCCTAGATCTTCATTATCTGTCGTCCGATGAAGATACCAGCATTGATCTTTGCCTCATACAGATTAGAGAAGATGTCATGAAGGTACTTGAAGGCTGCCAACTTCTAATCTAGAGCTCTGACAAATTGTTTCATAATACCCTATTTGATGTATAGTGGAGGCATCAGGACCATCTGGGGGTCCACCAGTGGTTCCCATTTGGTGTTGTTTCTCTATACAGAGAACTCATCTGCTGTGGCCAGTCCTACCTTTGAATGTGTGCCTTTGTATCCTTGCTGTCCCAAAGGCAAAGATATCAGGGAACCTTAATAAAATGGCCATGGAGACCCATTAGGAATGCCACCATTTTGAAGTCTCTGATGATCTCCCAGCTGTACACATCATACTTTAAGGTGTCCAGTAAGGTCTTCATACTGTTGTAATCCTTTTTGAGGCACAGAGTGAACCAGTGGAAGAGATGGGTACTTGTTCCTATTATTGAGCAGCACAGTTTTGATGCTCTTGGATAAGCTGTCAATGAAGAGACACCACCATTTTGGATTAAAGGCTGGTCCAATTGCATCAAAGACTTGTCACATTGTTGCAGAAGTAAAGTCCATCTTGTTGGGCAAAGAAGGTGGTAAAAGCATGGTGACACTTCCTCTTATCGTGACTTGTACACTTTCATCTATGTTCCACTGCTTGAGCCTAGATCTGAAAAGCTCAGCACTGAACTTGGCGGGGCCAAGATCTCTTTTTTTTTTACCACATTGGCAAGTGCAGTGTCCTTATGTTATTGTTTGCCATGTGGCAATGCCCTACCGTGCTTTAGTAAAAGGGCCCCTACATTTATTCAGCATGGAATCAATCTGGATTGTTCTGCTAAAAGGGTAAATTTCAGAATATAAATAATCTGAGCATAAAAGCAATGTTTGAGGGGAATGATAGCTATTTTCTATGCTTTTGTGGCATAGGCAATTAAGAAAGAATACTTATTACCCAGAAGCAAAAAAATAAATACAATTTTGTTATCAATGTGAATTTTCTTTGCTATTCTATACTGTTAAACATAAACAATGGTATATAGTTTGGAGTTTGTGTGTTTTATTTAGGCATCTGAAAGCTGCCTACTGTAAGTGGTGTCTATTCTACAAAAGAAAGTAAAATACTAGTATTTGAGGATAGCTTCAGAGTATTTGAAATTTCAAATACTCAGAAGCTATCCTCAAACACACAAACCATACAATTCTTCCCTCTAACTCTAAAGTTAAAGTTAAAAGAATAAATATCAGAACCACAAAGGTAGGGAGATCTTCAGCCCAAATACTGGTGACAATGGCCCTCTTTTACTAAGGTGCGCTAACTGATTAGCATGCTCTAATCGAATTAGTACTCGCTAAATGCTAATATGTGCATGTTAGTCTATGGACGCATTAGCATTTAGCGTATGCTAATTCAATTAGCACATGCTAATTGGTTAGCGCACCTTAGTAAAAGAGGGGGTATATGTAATTTAATCTCTATATTCTGCATTGCTATATGTAAAAACAGGGACACTGTATATTTCAGATACTGCAATCACAGTGGTGGCCCTATACATTTAACCTAAAATGAATAATCTAATAGTATTTTGACTGAATATTGCCATTATCAATTTAATTTCCCATCCTACTCTTTTTCAGCCCTCTTGAGGATGATGAAGATAAATCTGGCTTTGAATATTGGATAGACTGTACACAAGTTGGAATGCAACTGTTGAACTTACAAATTTCTGACATAATGCAAGAATGTGTTTTTATTTTTGCTTTCCTTTAACATTTAGAGAAGTATAAGTCAATTTATATTTTTGTTATATATTTTCTGTTATTCCTGTCAGGTCTCAATAGAATAATGTAGCACTTGGGGATAAAGATACACCCCAGTATTCCAGAACCAGAGGCCAGGATAGCAAATATCTCCACTGCTACCATGTACTTTCCCCTAGTACTCAGGTATGTTGGGATGAAAGACACCCAGACACTGCAGAACACCAGCATGCTGAAGGTGATATGCTTGGCCTCATTGAAACTGTTAGGTAGATTTCTTGCTAGAAAAGCTACAATGAAGCTGATACCAGCCAGAAATCCCAGGTAACCCAGAACACAGTAAAATGCAATTGTAGACCCTTCATTACATTCAATTAATATTGTTCCAATTTCTGATTGAATATTATGATGTGGGAATGGAGGAGCAGTACCCAACCAGACAAGACACAGGAGGACTTGAAGAAGGGAACAGGAAAGGACTATAGAATATGAGACCTTGGAACCCAGCCATTTCCGGAGTTTGCTTCCAGGCTTGGTGGTCTGGAAAGCCATGACCACAGTGATTGTTTTAGCCAGGACAGAGGAGAGAGAGATAGAGAAAGTTATTCCAAAGGCAGTCTGTTGGAGAATGCAGGTTACTTCTACAGGGTGGCCTACGAATATCAATGAGCAGACAAAGCAAAGGATGAGAGAGACTAAAAGAATATAGCTTAGATTCCTGTTGTTGGATCTCACAATGGGAGTGTCTCGGTACTTAATGAAGATTCCCAGAATGACGGCAGTGATGAGAAAAAAGAAAAGACTAAGAAATATCAAAACTATTCCTAAAGGTTCTTCATGGGATAGGAAGCTTATCATTTTTGGGATGCAGACATCTCTTTTTTCATTTGGCCATTGGTCCTCTGGACATCTCATACAGTTGTCCATATCTAAGAAGAAAGAATTTTCTCTTAGTATTTCTTTATTTAATTTAAAAATATATAGCCTGCCTAAACCAAGGTGGGTTCCAAAATATACACATATTTTAAAGTACATAAAACACATAAATAACATCTTCACCAACATAATCAGCAAAGAAAAACCTTATACATGTGGAGGGGCATAATAAAAAAAAACATCTAAGTCACCTTTTGGCCTAAGGCCTTAAACATTGAAAGTAGAAGCAGGGAAAATGTCCATAATCAAAAAACACGTCCAAATGGAGGTTTTGTTTGATAATGGCCTGCCTCTACATTCAGCTGTTTAAACACCCAGACCACAACTACGTCTACACTTATACCCCCACGACGTTTACACTTATATCCCTTAATGAACCAAAAAAACGCCTAAGCCCCAAACGTCCAACACAAGGTCTTTTAGGCGAAGGAGGAGTCAGTCCATCACCTAAAAGCTAGATTCTGTAACCGGTGTCTGTCAAAAACAACACGATTACAGAATCCACCCCAACCGCCCCGATAACATCGGAGCAAGAGGGAGCCCAAGCCCTCCTGCCCCTGATTACGGTCAGGCAGGAGGTAACCCAAGCCTTCCTGCCCCGGTCACCCGCGGTAACCCCCGACGATATCGGGGCAAGAGGGAGCCCAAGCCCTCTTGCCCCACGGCACCGATGACCCCCCCGAGAATATCAGGGCAAGAGGGAGCCTAAGCCCTCTTGCCCTGTGGCACCGACCCCCCCCCCCGATGATATCGGGGCAGGAGGGAGCCCAACCCCTCCTGCCCAGGTGGACCCCCTACCCCCCACCCCCCACTATAATACGGGCAGGAGGGATCCCAGGCCCTCCTGCCCTCGACACAACCACCCCAATGACCGCCCCCCTCGAACCCCCGATAGACCCCCCCACTGAACCGCGACTCCCCACTCATAATCCCACCCCCCCATACCTTTGAAATGTTGGCCGGACGGATGGGTGCCAATCCCGCCCATCCGGCATGCCAGCCGGCTCCAGAATGGGGTCGGATTGGCCCAGGCGGCTGAAACCCCATCTACAGGTGGGACCTAAGGTGCCTGGGCCAATCAGAATAGGCCCGGGAGTCTTAGGCACCTCCTGTGGGTGGGGCCTTAGGCACATGGGCCGGGTTGAGCATCTCTCCTGCCGCGATCATTGCTGTAGGGGGTAGGCATGTTGCTGAGGCTGCTGAGCTGATCGCAGCAGCCACAATCAGCTCAGCGGCCCCTTTTTTGGCACTTAGACCTGTTTTGAGTTTGTCTAAGTCAAAAACGTATAAGTGCCGACTAGGCAACCTGCCTAAGGTTTTGGTTATACCTGCTGCATGCCTAAGTGTAGGTCGGCCCACCTCCCGCCCATCGCCCGCCCTTTCCCCTTTTACACACGCCTCTTTTCTCTCTGTGCGTTTAGTGGCAGGGGAAAGTTCCTAAGCTGGTTTTAGATACGTCTAAAACCAGCTTTGATTATTGGTACTTGGACAATCAGGTTTTTTGATCGTCCAATTAGCCATTTAGGACACTTTTTAGATGTTTATTTTTATTATGAACCCCATACTGTTGCATATCAAAAATCCATATCTACTATTATAACTATAAAAACTCTTATATCCACTTAGAAAAAAAAGCTTTCATAAATACTATAAATGGATTTTTAGGAATATCTTATATGGTGGAACCCACTACTTATTAACAAATGTCCAAGTAATTTTTCCAAAGGAAAATTTTCGTCACTTCATGGTTTCCCATCCATTTCTGAATACAATTCAAACTCCTCTTACTGACTTACAAATGCACTCATTCTGCAACCCCTCACTTATCTCCCCTATTCTCCTTCCTGTGAACTCCATTCATCAGGAAAGTCCCTCCTAACCATACTCTTCTCCTCCACTTCCAACTCCACACTCCATCCCTTCTATCTTGTTGCACTGTATGCATGGAGCAAATTGCATGAGTTAGGTTAGGCTTTGTCTCTTGCAGTATTTAAATCCAAGGTAAAAGCCCAGTTTTTAAGGCTACTTCTAACTCTCAATCACTGAGAAAAATATCTATGTCCTTTCTATTATTCTCTTTTCAAGGAAATCTCCTACCTTTATATGTCCTATCTACCTTATATGTCCAAACTAGATTGTAAGCTCTTTGGAGCAAGGATCATATATGATATGTCAAATGTACAGCACTATACAGGTATATGTCTTTCAGTACTTTATAAATTTATGTTTTTATTTTAAACAAATGTAATCCGCCTATCAACTAGGCAGATTACAAGGACATATTTTTAAAAATTCTAGCTTCTACGCACAATTGAAAATCATGTAAAATATCAGTGCCCCAGATCAATTTTGGTCATTTTGAGAGAACTACCAATATTACATTACATTATAGCGGTGTCTTTTATTTCACCAATACCTTGCATTTCTAGATGGATTACAGTAAGAGGAGATTCTGCTCATATCCAGAAGATTACAAGATAGCTATTTGGTTGGAACGTTTAGAGGGGCATAATAAAAAAAAAAACGTCTAAGTCCCTTTTTAGCCTAAGTCCTTAAACGTTCAAAGCAGAAGCAGGGAAAGTGTCCATAACCAAAACAAATGTCCTTGTTTTGATTATGGCCTGCCTCTACTAAACGCCCAGATCACCACTACAAGTACACCCCCACGACGTCTACACTTTTTGCCCATAATGAACCCAAAAAACACCTAAGCCCCAAACGTCCAACACAAGGGCTTTTAGGTGATGGAGGAGCCAGTCCTTCGCCTAAAAGCTGGATTCTGTAACCGGTGTCTGTCAAAAACAACACCAGTTAGAGAATCCCCCCCACAACGATCTAGGCAGGAGGGTGCCTAAGCCCTCCTGCCCTGTTGAACCTCGAAACCCCCCCCTTCCCCCCGACAACATTGGGGCAAGAGGGATGTATTATAGTCAAAATTTTGTATTCAATAAAGTACTCCATGGGCACCCAATGTAATTGCTTCAGCACTGGAGATATATGCTCATATAACCTACCACAGAAATAGCTGTAGCCCTAGTACAGGGGTGGGCAACTCCGGTCCTCGAGGGCCAGAATCCAGTCAAGTTTTCAGGATTTCCCCAATGAATATGCATTGAAAGCAGTGCATGCAAATAGATCTCATGTGTATTCATTGGGGAAATCCTGAAAACCGGACTGGATTCTGGCCCTCAAGGATCAGAGTTGCCTACCATTGCCCTAGTGTCTGCATTAGGCTTGGCTATATATTGCTTTTAAATTTAAAGATATTTTTATCTAAGCTAAATTATGGGATGAGCTTCATGTTTTTTGGAAAGCTTTATTACACATTCACAAGGTTATTTTATAATAAATCATATATATGTGAAGAACAAGTAGGCTCCTTTTGGGCTGTATTTTGTAATTTCTTTTGTTTATTTAAAATATTAGATATACTGCTATATCTGAATTGTGGTCACAGTGGTTTATAATGCAATAAAATATAAATCTTAAACTAAGGGATCTGGCCAATTGGAATCTTAGGCCACTCCCAGTGCATCCCAGAATGTACTGGGAGATGGGCCTAACATTCCTTCGAAGATGGGCCTGCTGACCAGCCTACAAAAACAGGTTAAGGGGGTCTGGGTGCGGTCCTGGTGGGGCAATCTAGGTGGGGTTAGGAGGATCCTGGGTGGGGTGGGGGATCCAGGTGGTAGCAACTTTTTTGGGGTCTGGATTGTGAGGTAGGGACAAACTTTTGGGGGTAGTAGGTATTGTCAGGAGGGACTGGGCATCTCTCCTGCCTCCAATCATTAGAGGGGTTCACAGGGTATCAGCAGGAGGGATTGGGCATCCCTCCTACTGGGGAACATTGGGCTGGGTTCAGAGGTACTGGGCAGAAGGGACTAAGCATTCCTCCTGCCATGATCATTCAGGGGTGGGGGATGTCAGCAGGGGGTGGGGATGGGTTGCTGCTAAACTTATTGTGGCAGGGAGATTCTTTGCAGCAATAAGTTCAGCTGCAACCTGATTCTCTAAATGGTGCCTGTAACATGGATGTCTGTTAGAGAATTGGGTTCTTAGACAGGCTTAGGATATGGCATTACTCAAGAGGGTTCAGAGGAGAGCGACACGTCTGATAAAAGGGATGGAAAACCTTTCATACGCTGAGAGATTGGAGAAACTGGATCTTTTTTCCTTGGAGAAGAGGAGACTTAGAGGGGATATGATAGAGACTTATAAGATCATGAGGGGCATAGAGAGAATAGAGAGGGACAGATTCTTCAAACTTTCAAAAAATATAAGAACAAGAGGGCATTCGGAAAAACTGAAAGGGGACAGATTCAAAACAAATGCTAGGAAGTTCTTCTTTACCCAGCGTGGTGGACACCTGGAATGCGCTTCCAGAGGACCTAATAGGGCAGAGTACGGTATTGGGGTTTAAGAAAGGATTGGACAATTTCCTGCTGGAAAGGGGGATAGAAGGGTATAAATAGAGGATCACTGCACAGGTCCTGGACCTGTTGGGCCACCACTTGAGCGGGCTGCTGGACACGATGGACCTCAGGTCTGACCCAGAAGAGGCATTGCTTATGTTGTTATGATTCTCTGTAGAATGCCTGTAAGCAATTTTCAAAAGCCGCTTAGGCGGCTTCTGAGACCAGGCATCCTATACAGAATCTGGGCCTGAGTGATCAGTGTTCTTATGATGTCATTATTGGGATTCCTCTTCTGATTGGTTGGAATTGAAAGAGGGAGTATATGGGAAATTTTAAAAGGTTGACACTCTCCTCCTATTTATCATTTTGCACTTGCTGTGATTGTAGAACAGGAATTATTCCCTTGCTGCAGCAGAAGTGAAACAGGAATTCTCTGCTGGGTTTCTTTAGAACTTTGATTTTTTTCCCCCAATAAACTGGGACTGATGAACAACATTTATAAAAATCAAATTCAATGTTTTTCCTTTTTTTAATGTGATGAACTGGTATTTCCTGTTTGCATGTATAGATATTATCTGGCTTTGAAGGGAAATTATGAATAATATAATATGGAGTTTTTTTCCTGACCTGAGATTTTTTTATGGTCTCCATTTCTTACATGCCGCTTACTATATGGGGTGTTTGTTATCTGAGGGGGATTTTTTTCTCCACTATTCAATATTTACTCTACCATATTAGATGTCTCTGCACTTAAGTTTAGAGGCTGGTGTGGTGTATTTTATTATTTTCTTGGCCAGGAGCATCAGACCACTAAGCTGCTAAGATGCTCTTGGGCAACCGTTGGAGACAGCATACTGAGTTGAATGGTCTACTGGTATTTTTTCAATATAAATTTTGTCATGTTTTTATACATGTTAAAGAGCAGGCACCACTATGAATAACCTACCAGCATGAGCATCTCATGTGTTACAAGTCACTTACCAGTCTGATTGGAGATTTCTCCATCTGGACAGGGAATACAGTCATAGCAGCAGATGGGCTTTCCTTCTCTGGGCAATTTCCTATAGCCAGGAGAACAGCTCTGAGAGCATCTGGATTGTGGAGGTGTCTGAGGATTGAGGGAAAAATATCTTCAAATGATAATGAGATTTGAATTTAAAAATGCAACATTTTTTATCTGACCACTTATAAACCAATTCAAACTCTTTCATCATATATCACAAATTACCCCATGGATGTTCATTTTCAGAAGGATCTATCTATCTGTCTAATGTAACTATTTTTTACCAACTGACCACGCCAAGGTCTCTCTTCCCATCTGTGCATATCAGCTTATTACCTTCCAGCAAATAAGACTCCTTCTGATTACTAATCCTTAAATGCATTTCTTTGCACTGAATTTTAGTTGCCAGACATTAGACCATTCCTCTAACTTTTGCAGATTATTTTTCATGTTTACCACTCCCTCCTCAGTGTCCATTCTGTTACAAATCTTGGTATCACCACAAAAAGGGAAAACTTTCCTTCTAACCCTTCAGCAGTGTCGTTCACAAACCTACTGAACAGGATCAACCCCAGCACCAAACCCTGAGGGACTCCACTACTCACCTTTTCTTCCTCTGAGCAAATTCCATTAACCACCACACTCTGGTGTCTGTCTATTAACCAGTTTCTAATCCAGTTCACCACTTTGGGTTCTAACTTTAGCCCATCAAGTTTGTTCAAGAGCCTCCTATGAGGAATCATGTCAAATGTTTTCTAAAATCTAAGTAAATTACATCCTTGATCCAATTCTCTGGTCACCCAATCAAAATATTAAATCAGGTTCATTTGGTATGATTTATCTTTAGTAAAACCATGTTGCCTCAGATCCTGTAACCCACTAGATTCTAGGACTTTCACTATCCTTTCTTTCAGCAACACTTTCATTATTTTTCCAATAACCTAAGTGAGCCTGTAGTTTCTCTCTGTGGTCACTTTTGTGAATAGGGATCACATCCGCTCTTCTCCAATCCCAGGAACCACTCCCATCTTCAAAGATTTGTTGAACAAGTCTTTAATAGGACCTCATATTCTTGAACACCTTAGAATAATCAGTTATGATAGTTCATAGACTTCAATGGTGTAACCGTGTGAACATCAAGTTTCAACACACACAGTATATTATACACCCAAATCGTCATCGGTTCAGAAATTTTTAGCAAAATGCTCAACATGTTTAAAGTGCAATCTTATAAATATATTTAGAATAAATTAGTACTCATATTCGTGTGCAAAGAAATGCAACTCGGGGGTTACTCCAACATAGAGCTATGTCTCGCCAGATGGCTATATCAAGGATTCCCCCTGAAAAAGGCAATAGACAGATAAGATCTTCCTCTTGTTGCCTATTCTGTTTTTCATGGCTCAAGAGGGTGTGATTTGCATATTTGGCTCTCAAGTATGCTTTTCTAATAGTTTTAGCTGGATGGCTTCATTCTCTAAAGCGTTCAGCTAGAAGTTTCGCCTGAACCTCATATTCTAGTATATCTGTACATATTCTCCAAATTCGTAAAAATTGGCTTATCAGGATGTTATATTTCAGGAAGTAAGGGTGATTGCTTAAAAAATGTAAAAAGTTATTCCTTTCCACTTCTTTTCGATACAAAGTGGTAGCGGCTTCATTGTCATGTCCACCATTACCCCCAAGTCCCTTTCTTGGGTACTCTCCTTCAATAATATCCCTCCCATCGTATAGCTGCACCTTGGGTTTCTGCTACCCACATGTAGTACTTTACATTTCTCAACGTTGAACTTCATCTGCCATCTCGTCGCCCATTCCCCTAGTTTGTTCAAGTCTCTTTTCAATTCTTCGCAGTCCTCTTTAGTCCGAGCTCCACTAAATAGTTTTGTGTCGTCCGCAAATTTTATTATCTCACACTTCGTCCCTGTTTCTAGATCATTTATGAATATATTAAATAGCAGCGACCCAAGCACCGAGCCCTGCGGGACACCACTCGTGACCCTCCTCCAGTCCGAGTAGTGGCCCTTCACTCCCACCCTCTGTTTCCTACCCGCTAACCAGTTTCTGATCCATCTATGTACATCTCCTTCCACCCCATGGTTCTTCAGTTTTCGAAGTAGGCGTTCGTGGGGTACTTTGTCAAAGGCTTTTTGGAAGTCTAGATATATGATGTCTATGGGGTCACCTCTGTCCATCCGTTTGTTAATTCCTTCGAAGAAGTGCAATAAGTTAGTTAGGCACGATCTCCCCTTGCTGAAACCATGTTGACTGGTTGTCAGAAGTTTGTTTCTTTCAAAATGTTCATCAATGTTGTCTTTTATAAGTGCTTCCACCATTTTACCTGGAACTGAGGTCAGACTCACCGGTCTGTAGTTGCCCGGGTCACCTCTTGATCCCTTTTTAAAGATGGGCGTAACATTGGCTATCTTCCAGTCCTCTGGGATCACGCCTGTTTTCAGGGATAGATTCCAAATTTGCTGCAGTAGTTCCACTATCTCCTCCTTTAGTTCCTTCAGAACCCTTGGATGGATTCCGTCCTAAGCAATCTATCCATCCATGCTATATACTCTCTTTATCCTATATATTTGTCCCAAGCTCTTTTTCCTTCACTGGGAGGCTGTATCATTAATTCATTAACCTTTCAGTGAAGAGGTACTCCTGAGTCCCTCTCCTTTCACCTTCAATCTATGCACCCTCATGCCAAAGCTTCTTTTCAATTGAAAGGTACTCACCTCCTGTGCATTTTTGGCCCCCTATTCAAGGCTCCCACAATGCAATGCCCACTTTCTCAAGGTCTCTCCCAAGCAGAAGTTCTCCACCCTGAAACTTCCTCCCTTAAGTTACTCCCCCTTGAAAAATTACCAAACATGTAAATTCCCTCCACTGAAAGCTACCTCCCTTAATGTTTTCCTGAGATTGAGTGGAATGGTGACCATGATCCCTAGTTGTCAGCTTTCCATATTAAAAAACCTCACAATAGTAATCCCAAATTTGACTAATTAGCTATTTAGGTGCCCAGACATAGCTCAGCATTGAATATCCAAGTCTAATTTGAATGGCACAAGTCAGCATTAAAAAAGTTTAACCACACTGGTGAGCTTGTATAGTTTTCCCTTGAGAATCCAACAGAATTCCTCTTTTATATGTAGTGAGCCCTATGAATTTTAACCTTTCATACTAGAGCTTTTTCTAAGAGCATACTAATATTTCTCCATGTTCATCTCTTTGAAATTGTTACCATATCCATAGAAAAGTATAAAGAATTTACTGCTACTGTGAGTTTCAATACATGACGCCCAACTACAAAACATTCAGGAAATAACTGAAAATCATACGATTCAAGATATTTGTCAAATGATCTAACCAAACTGTATCGATCCTTCCCAGATCCCGATGCATACTATAGCTATAAACCTTGTAACCTCCCTCGGAATGCCCTGGCTAATTTCTTGTAAACCACCTAGAACTGAAAGATATTGGTGGGATAGAAGACACCAATGTAATATAATGTAATCTTCAAATGGCCAAAATATGTTCATCTGCTGAAAGCATTTAAATTGGAATTTTTGAAAAGACAAAATTTGGATGTTTTCTACTGAGTTCATCGAAAGAGCAAGAGAGAGTGTTGTGGGCATGTTTTGGGCAGTACTAGAGTGGACCTAAAGTAAAGATATTTATCACATAAATGGAACAGGAAGACATGTCCAAGTCAAAAGAGAAGAATGTTTGCATTTAGACCAATTTTAAACTGACAAGGGATACCAGCCTGAAAATCACATATAATGGGCATACCCAACATAACAGCAAGCAACTTCCAGCAGTCACCTAATTGTAGGTGAACAAAGGAATCCAGGTCCAAATACCTCTCCACCTAGTATATTTGTGGTGGAAAATGTGATCCCTAGAAAACTAATAATTACCTACTATATCTAAATATAGGAGACACTTGCAGGGTGGAAGGTGATTGAAATGGTATTCAATGAGATACAGTAGGTTTTATTGTGCTCCTGGAAGGCTCATATCTAATATAATAAAACGCTAAGCGCGCTTGCGCACTCTACCACCGTGTTGCCTGATCTGTAGTTCCGTGGTCAGCAGAGTGTGCATGTGCGCATACAAGGGTCCCTCACTCCGTCAAACATAGCGGTCTCGGCAGCGACTCCTCCCTCCTGTCCTCACTTCGTCAAACTGGCCAGCAGCGCTGGACTCCCTGCTCTCCACCTCTCAAGCTGCGGTGTCGGCTCCTCTCACGAGCCTGCACCAGCGTCAGAGAAGGCTTCCGATGCTGGCGGGGATCGTGAGAGGAGCCGCCGCAGGCACTTTTAAACTTGAAAAAAAACCTTCAGCCGCAGCAGACCATCCCGCGGGAAGGGAAGGGGAGGGGCCGAACGGAGCAGGCCATATCACGTTAAGAGAAGGGAGGGGCCGAACGGAGCAGGACAGCTCACGGTAAAAGAAGGGAATGGGGGATGGGGGAAAATGCTGCTATTGCTTCACAGGGACCTGGAGGGGAAGGGAATACTGCTGCTGTTTCTGCAAAGGAAAGTGGGGGGGGGGGAGAGAAGAGACAGACAGAAAGAAAGACAGACTGACAAAATGTGCCAGGGAGAGAGAGAGAGAGAGAGAAAAATAGCAGGAGGGAAAGAGACAGAAAGAAAGGAAGAAAGAGACAGGAGCAGGGAGAGAGACATAAAGAAAGAAAGTCAGACAGGCATATATTCTAGCACCTATTAATGTAACGGGCTTAAACACTAGTTGCAAAATAAAGGAGTTGTGATAGAAATTTTATGTGGCTTACGTTGTTTAAAGTTTACTGCACTGACCATTAGGCTGCCCATCTTCTCTGTAATGATGTCTGTGTGGCTGTTTCTCTCAAAAACTTTGTCAGACCGATGTTCTTGTACCTATTTTTTGGTATTAATAAGGTGGATGCCTCAGTTTGGAAAATGGCTATTTTTTTAAGTATCTGTGCAAAAATGTTCATCGAACCATTTTTGAAAGGTAACCCCAGACATTTTTCCTGTTTAAAAATGGCTCTAAGATATAATGTCTGATGGAAATTTTTTTCTTTTCACAAATATTTTATTGAATATAAGCAAATAATTACAATTTGAATCATAAAATATTAATAAAAATACTAATACAAATTAACTAATTAAGAAAATAACTATGTAAATAAGCTAAATATCAGGGTTGTCATAACATAATGAAAACATTTAAAAATTAAAAACTTTACTCCTTCATATTCAATGAGCATTCAATAGTAATTGAAATCAAAACAATTTAATTTAATTGGGAAGACTTCTCTAAATTGGATTATAACATATGATGGAATATGGTTTGTTTATATAGTAAATATGAGAAAATATATGCAATTAAATGTGGCAATTTGAAGAAATTTAAAATGATAAGGCCTGGACATTTTTTGACATTACCCCTTAATGTGCAAAGAAGAGTTGTTTATGTCTTTGTGGAACTATTTAAGTCAGGGTCCACATTCTGAGTAATCCATTCTATGCCTGATGACTTTTTAAGGCCACTCTTGTGGTTATTCTCACTCATATTTATTGATGTATAAATATCCCATCCTTTGCATAAAACATTCCATGGAATCATATTATAAAATGAATGACAAATTGGTCCATTCAGAACACCTAGCCATTAATCCTTATACTATTAAGGTCCAATATTCAACTGGCTGCAGTCAGCATTCATAAATTCACTGCTGGTTGTATTCCTGGATATTCAATGCTTGGCCTTTGCCGGTTATAGGTTGGCCCCTAAACAACTTAAAGATAGGATTTCTTGACAATAAGAATAGTCATACTGAGTCAGACCAGCTTCACCCCCCACAAAAAAAGACCCAGAGGTCAGCCAGTTTTTGGCTGAGGCACTAACTGCAACTATTCAACAGTGCTAACCAGTAAACTGTCTCTAAATATCAGCAATTAGGTGGCCCTAGGCAGTTTAAGTGCGCAGGATCCCTTCTTGCCCAATCACAATGCTTTAAATATCAGCCAATTAGAATTTAGCTACATCTACAACAGCCAATCATAAAGCAGAACTTGAACTCTTTGTTGTATAACGGCATGTGAAATTTTTGCATTACAAGATACCTTACATAATATTATATCACTCTCACCTGGGTAAATGCAGCCTCCCACACTATCACTTTTTCATTGATTGTAAAATCCTCCCCAGGGGGAGCATAAGGTTTATAAATTCCAACAATTTCAGGTTTCACTGTCCCATTGGGCAGAAAGATCAAATTAATAAAATTATAGTCCATGGGTAGGTCTCCATTCTCATCAAAAGTGATATCTTCACCCAATATGCTCTTAAAGTGTACATTCTTCAGATAACGATGAAGCTAAAGAATAAAGGACACATTTTCAAGAATGCCTGGACCTGCCAATTTACCTATTATTTATGTATTTCTTTAAGAACATTTATAATTTACCAGGCTGATGTTCACTCACAGGGTACAGGTCTCCAGAATTGTGCATAATATTCAAAATGTAGTCTCACCAGTCTTATATAGAGGCATTAATGTCTCCTTTTTCCTACTGGCCATTTCTTTTCCTATGTACCCAAGCATTCATCTAGCTTTCACTCTCGCCATTTCAATTTGTTTGGACACCTTAAGATCATCACATACTATCACACCCAAGTCCCACTCTTAATTTGTGCACAAAAGTTCTTCTCTCCCTAAACCAGTGGTCTTGAATACAAGGCCTATAATCCAATGGCAACCAGCCTGCACATTTATTCATAGTCCTCTCCCAGCAATTTCCAATGCTTGCTCACCGTTCTCATTCTCAGAAGTACTGCTCTTACTCTTCGGGCCGCCAGCAGCATGAGTGAAGTAAACATGCTACCTTTGGCATCCTGGAAGATTTCTCTCTGCTACTACTTCCTGCCTATGCAGGGGCATGAAACAGTAGCAGAAAGAAAGCTTCTGGGTCACTGAAGGCAGCATATTTATTTCACTCATGCTGCAAGCAGACTGTAGAGTAAGAGTGGTGCTGCTGGGAATGAGAACTGTGTGCAAACACTAGATTCCATTGGGGGTGGAATCACATGGGGAGGGTAATAGATTCTAAACCATTGGGATTGGGAGGAAAGATGCTAGATCTCCAAGGGAAGAAAGGGAAGGGGAAAATAGAGATGCCATATCATGGGAGGGGGAGGGAATGAGAGAAAGTTACCAGGCAAGAGGATGCAAGGGAAGGAGGAGACAGAGATACAAGGAGGGTAATAAAGAGATTCTGAACTGCAGGGATAGAGAAGTAAAGGGAAAGAAAGATTCCAGACTTCCAAGAAAAGAAAGGGAAGGGGCCAATAGAGATGCCAGATAAGGGGATGACAGGGAAGAAGGGAAGAAAGATACCAGATCACAGAAAGGAGGGAAGGAAAAGAGAGACATGTCCAACCACTGGATAGTGGAGGAGGAAGGAGAATGATGTTAGACCAGGGAAGGAGAAGGGAAAGATTCCAGAATAAGGTAGGAGGAGAGGGAGGGAAGCACAGAAAGATGCCAGACCACAAATGGGATAGGAGGGAAGAGAAGGAAGGGAGAAAGAATACAGACCACAGGAGAAGGAAAGAGAGGGAGGAGATGTAGGGGAAGGGGAGAGAGTGGAAAAAGATGGTACACAGGGGTAGGAGGGGTGGAGAAGTAGAAAAGGGGAGTAAAATAGGCACCCAGGGATAGAAGGTATGGAAAAAGGAAGATATAGAAGAAATGCTGTTTATGGATACATAGAAATAGGAAGAAGAAAGAGGAAGAGGATGGCACATGTGGATGGAGGGAAAGAGAAGAGAGAGGGAGGAGAGTACACATAGATAGATAGGAAATGAGGATATGGAAAATTAGATAAATTTAAGAAGGAAGGATGGAGTTAAGAGAACAGACAGAAGGAAGTGTAACCAGAAACTGGGAAAAGGTTATTAGAAAAATAAAATCACCAAATAACAAAGGTAGGAAAATGATTTTATTTTCAATTTAGTGATTGAAATTTGTCAGTTTTGAAAATTTGCATCTGCTGTCTATATTTTGCTCTGTTCAGGAAGAAATGCATTTCTTTCTATTTCTCTGCTATTGTACTGCATGCAGAGTCTGGCATCTTAGAGTTTCATTTGTATATATTATGTGAGTAATAATAATTTAAAAAAAGTCTAAAAAGTGTCCTAAGTGGCTACTTGGACGATCAAAAAGCCTGATCGTCCAGGTACCCATAACCAAAGCTGGTTTTTAGACGCATCTAAAACCAACTTAAGCCTTTCCCCTACCTCTAAACGCACAGAGAGAAAAGAGGTGTGTTTAGAGGAGGGGAAAGGGTGGGCAGTGGGCGGGAGGTGGGCCGACCTACACCTAGCCGTACAACAGGTATAACCAATACAGTTTAGTCGGCACTGGGATCCCTCCTGCCCATAATGTAGTGGGGGGTGGGGGTTGGGGGGTCACCTGGGCCAGGAGGGCTTGGGCTTACTTCTGGCCCGAACGTGTCGGGGTGTAGTGGGGTCGCGGCTTCAATGGGGCAAGAGGGCTAGGGCTCCCTCTTGCCCCAATCGAGTCGGGGGGGTCACGGCTTCAAAGGGGCAAGAGGGTTTGGGCTCATCTTGCCCCGATGTTGTCGGGAGGGGGGGTCGCGGTTTGCCATGGCAGGAGGGCTTGACACCCTCCTGCCTGGATAGTTGTGGGGAGGGGGGGGATTCTGTAACCGGTGTTGTTTTTGACAGACACCGGTTACAGAATCCAGCTTTTAGGCGAAGGACTGGCTCCTGCTTCGCCTAAAAGCCCTTCTGTTGGACGTTTTTGGCTTAGGCGTTTTTTTGTTTCATTATGGCTTAAAAGTGTAGACGTGCTGTGGGGGTACTTTTAGACGTAGTGGAGATTGGGCGTTTAGGCAGGGGAAGGCCATAATCAAAACATGGACGTTTGTTTTGGTTATGGACACTTTCCCTGCTTCTGGGTTGAACGTTTAGGGACTTAGGTCAAAAGGGGACTTAGACGCTTTTTTTGATTATGCCCCTCCCTGACTTTTAGTTTGTGGTCCTGTATTTGCGTGGAGGGGCATAATCAAAAAAAGCGTCTAAGTCCCCTTTTGGCCTAAGTCCTTAAACGTTCAATGCAGAAGCAGGGAAAGTGTCTATAACCAAAACAAACGTCCATGTTTTGATTATGGCCTTCCTCTGCCTAAACGCCCAATCTCCACTACGTCTACAAGTACACCTACACGACGTCTATACTTTTTAGCCATAATGAAACAAAAAAATGCCTAAGCCCCAAATGTCCAACAGAAGGACTTTTAGGTGAAAGAAGAGCCAGTCCTTTGCCTAAAAGCTGGATTCTGTAACCGGTGTCTGTGAAAAACAACACTGGTTACAGAATCCCCCCCACAACCATCCAGGCAGGAGGGTGCCCAAGCCCTCTTGCCATGTCAAACCGTGACCTCCCCTCCCGACAACATCGGGGCAAGAGGGAGCTCAAGCCCTTTTGCCCCGGCCAACTGCAGTACCCCGACGATATTGGGGCAAGAGGGAGCCCAAGCCTTCTTGCCCCGCCGATTAACATCGGGCCAGGAGAGAACCCAAGCTCTCCTGGCCCCAGCGACCACCCCCCTCCGCGAATGGCTTGGGCCAGGAGGGAGCCCAAGCCCTCCTGGCCCCGGTGACCACCCCCCATGACTCGTTTGGGCCAGGAGGGAGCCCAAGCCCTCCTGGCCCAGGTGACCCCCTCCCCCCACCCCGCACTACATTACGGGCAGGAGGGATCCCAGGCCCTCCTGCCCTCGATGCAACCCCCTCCCCCAATGACTGCCCCACCAGAACCCCCAACCACCCCCCCAGCTGACCCCCCCACCCCCACCCTCCTTCCCTGTACCTTGTTTCAGGTTGGCCAGACAGACGGGTGCCAAACCCACCTGTCCGGCAGGCAGCCAATGGCAGAATGGGGCCGGATTGGCCCAGCCATCCCAAAGCCCCACCCACATGTGGGGCCTAAGCCTCCTGGGCCAATCAGAATAGGCCCTCCTAGGGGCGGGGCCTGAGGCACATGGGCTGGGTTGGGCTCCCTCCTGGCCCATTTAAGTAGCAGCGGGGGGGTCACTGGGGCTAGGAGGGTTTAGGCTCTCTCCTGGCCCGATCGTACTTGGGGGTCGCCGTGGGCCAGGAGAGCCTGGGCTCTCTCCTGGCCCACTCGATTCGGGGGTCGGCACGGGCCAGGAGAGCTTGGACTCTCTCCTGGCACAATGTTAATTGTGAGGGGGGTGATGGATCACGGCAGGAGAGAAGCCTCATCTCCCCTACCGCGATGCCATCACTCCTCTACCGGAACTGCCGCAACCCGCGGCAGGAGAGATAGGGCATCTCTCCTGCTGCAGGTCGCGACAGTTCCGATAGAGGAGTGATGGCATCGCAGTAGGGGAGATGAGACATCTCTCCTACCACAATGCTTGTGGTGGGTAGGTTGTCAGGCCGCTGAACTGATGGCGCCAGCGGCCATCAGCTCAGCGGCCCCTTTTTCGTCACTTAGACCTGGTTTGACTACGTCTAAGTCAAAAAGGTCTAAGTTCCAACTAGGCAACCTGTAAATGTTTTGGTTATACCTGTTGTACGCCTAGGTGTAGGTTGGCCCATCTCCCGCCTACTGCCCGCCCTTTCCCCTCCTCTAAACACACCTCTTTTCTCTCTGTGCGTCTAGAGGCAAGGGAAAGGCCTAAGCTGTTTTTAGATACGTCTAAAAACCAGCTTTGGTTATGGGTACTTGGATGATCAGGCTTTTTGATCGTCCAAGTAGTCATTTAGGACACTTTTTAGACTTTTTTTTTAATTATTATTACCCCCATAGAGTTTATCTGTGTTCCTCACATGCAACCAAGGCAGATATGCTGGTAGGAATGAATGTTGTGAAGCATCATTTGTGTCATGGCCTCAAGTTGGAAGACATCCTTTACCTCTCCTTCAGCCCTTTTGGCACATACTATATATTTCTCCCCCTCACCTTTGAATCTCACAATGCCACTTTTGCACTTCTTTCTATCACTAATTTCTCTAAAAATTATCTCCCTCCCCCAATTTTATTGTGTTGACTATTTGTTCCTTCTATTTGCATCCTTACTTTCCTTACTACTTGACCAGCCTATTCTCTAAAGTTGAGAGCTGTTTGAACATTGATTTTGGAGAGATTGCAGGATCATTTTTTGGAATGGGTTACTTTGTAGTATGTGTGCTCACATAATATGTTTAAAGGCCAATGTTGTGCCTTAGCTCTATTCTGCAAATGGTAACTTAACTTGCATAATGGGTATTTGCAAGAGAGCACACAAGAGATGGAGCATGGATAAATATAGGTAGGGCTTTCATTTACATACTTATCTTATAGAATATTGTAAGTTACTCCTGTCACAGCTGCATTTATGTACCATAACTGACACTAGATGTGGGCTTCTACATGTTAGTTGCACCAATACTGGGTTGCACTAATATTTTATAACAGAATGTATCTGGCCTCCTAAAATATGGCCTTTGGTTCCTAAATGGAGGTACCCAGTTACAGAATTTCCCCCAAAAGATTCCCTTTCATATTGTGCCAACTATCACTAACACAGTTTTCTGAATATAGCATTCCTTTATGAAATGATGTTACCTTCCATGGCAAATAATCTGATAATCTCTGTCGGTCTCCATCCCACATGGTGGTATTTCCAGAGCCAGAGAAAAGCATGTCTTTCAGTGCATGTGCCAGGACATACACAGCATTGTATATGGTATTACTGTTGGCAAAGTGAGTATTCTCACAGTGGGACATAAAGTAAACATCTTCATCTCCATTACAGGATTTTTTTATGTTTTCAGGGCACTTGTTGTCACACAGTGCATTCCACCATTCCTTAATTGAAGTATCATTAGGAAACATAATAGGATTTACCTCACGTATAAATTGTAAAAAGCTTGGAATATTTTCCTTTACTGCTGTGAATAACAAGGTGTTATTCTTGAAACTAAATCCCACTGGGTAGGTTAAAGGAAGATCAATGCTAGACGTGACAATCCATACCTTGCCTGGCATAAACATAAATTGTAGCCTTCCAAAAAAAATCCATGCATCCACTGAATTAAAATGGCCAATGATCACATTAGTTGATGATTTATGAAGAGTTTCGTTTATTTTGTTAATTTTTTTTTTTTGCGAAACATTGATTTGACTGAATATTTCTATGAATTTAATGCAGGCTCCATTCAGCTCAATCCCTTCTTTCAGGAGCTGGACAAACCCCAGGCTGCTGTCATCATCAGGTGCGAAGATACCAACCCAGGTCCAGTTGAAATGCTTCAGTAACTTCACAATCCCAGTACTGGCCTTAAGAATGCTGGGCTTAGTCCGGTATAGATATGGAAAGATAGCATCACTCATAAAAGGATTTTGAGAATCATAACTGATCTATTGAGGAATATAATTAATTCAGAATTATCTTCAAGGGATTGTGGGGGTTAACTACTGTACCTTAGTTGATGGTGTGATTCAGTAATGCAACTTGAAAATCATGATCAATGTCTCAAATTTTAATATTTTTTTTCTGTTCCTGGAGCACTGAGACACAAATAGGCAGTCAAATGCTTCTGGGTGCCAACTTAAAGGGGGCAGTGCAAATTAAAATTGGTGTCCACTACATAAACTATGCTAACAAGCTGGACCCAAACCATCACCAACATTTTAAATACTCTCACCTCCCTCCATCCCCACAAAACAAAACAAAATCATAATTCCCCCTGGTACACCTAATCACTGAGATCTGACAAAGAGCTATGCAGGGGGTGCATGAATGGTGTCTGGGTTCTCCTTTGCCTGGTTGTGGTAGTTCAGATAAGGCAGTTGTTTATATAAGCTGGGCTGTCTCCATTTATGGCTTTAAATAGTAGACAGTAAAATTTGAATAGTATTCTTGCTTGTATTGGGAGCCAGTGTGAGTCAAGGTAGGCAGCGGTGATATGGTTGTATTTCTTTAGTGAATAGATCAGTCTCAAGGCTATGTTTTGTACTGTTTGTAGTTGTTTTATCATGACTGCAGGGCATGGGAGATAGAGGATATTACAGTAGTCTAGAAATCCTAGGACTAGGGATTCTCAGATTCTCAGATTTCCTGAAAAACAGGGAATATATTGTCAAACTGAATGGAGAGATCTACAACCCCTGGAAAGCCTCCTTTGGCATGCCACAGGGCTCCCAACTCTCCCTCATCCTATTTAATCTCTTCATGAGCTCTCTCGGTAACATCAAGTTTGAAGATGAGAACATATTATCCTATGCAGATGACATCTTTCTTCTTATTCCCATAACCAACAATCACTCGGACATCACTAACAAATTCTCACATAGCTTTGAAAGAATCCAAATCTGGGCAACTACCAACAAACTAAAATTAAACAGAACTAAAACCAAAGTTCTATACTTCCACACACCCCAACAGATGGCACCAACAAGCATTACTCCTCAATTGGGCAAGACCTTCCCTGTAGAAGAATCCTCCAAAATCCTAGGTTGCATCCTGGACTCCACACTTACCATGGAACCACAAATCTCCAGTCTATATCTTGAGACAACTACGACTAATCAGACCATACTTTCACCAACACCACTTTGTCTTAGTTGTACAGCTGATACTTCCACAACTAGACTACTGCAACTCCATCTACATGGGAATCAATACCACTCTGATTCGCAAACTGCAACTCATCCAAAACACTCCTGTCAGACTAATCTTCAACCTGAGAAAATATGACTATTTCCCAGAACAAATCACTTCCATAGGCACCTATCCAGACCTCCCCATCTTCTCTGAAATTATGCCCAGCCTCACCATTCTCCCTAGACTGATTTGCTATTAATGATCTATAACCTATAGCTAAAATCATCTGTAGTGCCTGAAAATTGGACTGAGACTAATGTTATGCTAATTTTTAAAAGGGGTTTTAGGGGTGATCCGGGATGCTACAGACCAGTGAGCCCGACTTCATTGATATGCAAAATAGTGGAAACTATTATAAATAATAAAATGACAGAACCCATAGAGAAAAATGGATAAATGGGATAGAGTCAGTATGGGTTCGGCCAAGGGAGGTCTTGTTTCACCACTTTGAAGCTGTGAATAAACATTTAGGTAAATGTGAGCCAGTTGATGTAGTTGATGTTATATCCTCCCTCCTCCCTTTTCTTTTTAAATTTTGTTTTAATAATGTAATTATTGACCCTTCCTTCCCCTTATTACCCTCAAGTTCATGTTAGTATTTGTTAAATGTTTTTTTAATGTTCACTCTTCCCCCTTATTTAATTATTATTTTACCTCTTATTTTAGCATTTTAGCATTGTAAACTGGCCAGATACATGCTGATGGTCGGTATATTAAAAATAATAAAACTTGAAACTTGAAACTGGTATCCAGATTTTCAGAATGCTTTTAACAAAGTTCCTCATAAGAGAAAATTAAAGAGTCATAGGATAGGAGACAATGTTCTGTTGTGGATTAAGAATTGGTCATTGGAGAGAAATCAGAGTTAGGGTTAAATGGCCATTTTCTCAGTGGATAAAAGTGAATAATGGAGTGTCATAGAGATCTGTATTGGGACAGGTGCTATTTAACATATTTATGTGTCTTGGAATTTAGAACGACAAGTGAGGTGATTAAACTGTTCAAAGTTGTTAAAACACATGAGGAGTGTGAAAAATAAAACAATACAAACTAGCTGTAACATAAGCAAATAAATCATACTATGATAACTTGATTGCCCAATCGAAAAATTCCTCCAAATGCCTCTTTAGCATCTACAACTCATTGGTATCCACTAAAGATATAATAGAAGGTACAGTCTCACAACATTCTGATGCAGACAATCTGGCACATTACTTTCAAGAACAAATCAGAGCCATGAGGAAATCATTCACACATGATCCAGAAGATAGCATAGGTCTATACCCTGCCAGAAACAAGAATGAAGGGATTCTAGCTGACAGATGCTGGTCATAATTCACCACAGTCAATGCACAAGAGATCTTAAACTGGCTAAAGAGAATATCCATAAAGAATTGCTACCTAGATATATTCCTGTGCTAGCCTTTTTCCAATATGTGATACTTATGATACTTATTATGAACAATGTTTCATTTACTCATGGCAAATGGTTGCTCCCTTAGGTCTTAACAAGGAGATAGAATGGATAACACTTCATTGATCAAATATATCCGATCATCCTTATGAATGTCTTGAAGTGAATTAAAGTAACTAATTTATTAATTAAGTTAACAAAGCAGCTATAACACATTATAGACAAATGACTTTGAACTATCTTCTTTTTAAGTTCAGAAGTGAATTAGAGCAACAAGATTCTTGAGCAGTTAATAATGCAGATGTGAGAAATTTGTCATCAATGATGTTATATATGATGTCTGTTTTTTTGAAGTTGTGAGTGATACAGCCATGTAGGCAGAAGCAAACCTTTACCCGTGTTTTCCTTTTCCATTCCTATTGGAGTCCTAAAGTTAGTATTTTCATTGAACATGTTTTCCAAGTATTGAAAGCATTTAAAGTTAAGGATAACAACAATTTTGCTGATTTGGATTGCTCATTTCCTTACAGAGTACAAGTATTCCTCCTGATGAAGCAACAATGTGAAACATGATCATTGTAGAGGAAGTACATGTTATGGAAGGATCACTTATATTTTGTTGACTCTTTTTGTAAAATTTTCTATTGGAACTCATCTTTTTGTTCTATAGGAGTTCTTATATTTATTATTTTTCTTGAGCACATTACACAGACATTTTGATTTATAGGGGAATCTTCTGGAAACAACGGAGCTGATTTTGAATTGTTCTATGATCATACATCATTAACTCGCCTGATACATCATCACCTCATGAAAAAGATAAGTTCAATTACATACTTTTATTCATTCATATATACTAAAGTTACAATTTATAGGAGGCAGGTGGGTGTTAGGATGTTGGTTATACCATCTTAATACACTGTTGCCGGTGTAGACATGCTGATTTGACTGAGCACTTTATTACATTTATTAATATTATTTTTTGAAGTATTGCAAGGATTTCTTTAGGCTGTTGTTTATATCAAAGGAAATCCACTTTATTATATGATCTCTCAGTTTTTTCTATTTTTGATATGTTTAATTAAACAATAAAAATTCAGTGCCTCCACAGATATACTCCATCAAAGCTGCAGATCCTCATACTCCTTACCAAAATATAATAAGCACAGTGCTCCATGCAACACAGACACCAATAAACCACTATACAGAAATTGATCAAACAAATTACACAATTTAGCCCCTAGATGAGCTTTCAGGCCATCTGAGGAGACAGAGCCCACATAGTGCTGGACCTTTTGTACAAGACACCCAAACCAGAGAGATGCAACTTTGGAAAAGAATACCATGTCTACAACATTTAAGTAGTAGATTTAAAACAAACAGAAGAAAATGTTTCTTCACACAATGTGTAATTAGATTCTGGAATTCTTTGCCAGAGAATGTAGTGAAATCAGTTAACATAGCAGGGTTTAAAAAAGTTTGGATAATTTCCTAAAAGAGAAGTCCATAGATCATTATTGAGATGGCTTGGGGAAATCCACTGCTTATTCCTAGGAAAAGCAGCATAGAATCTGTTTTGCTACTTGGAATCTGGCTGGGTGCTTGGGACCTGGGTTGGCCATTGTTAGAAACAGGATACTGGGCTTCATGGACCTTTGGTTTGTCCCAATATGGTAATTCTTATGGCCTTATATTCCTATGAGTTACACAAGACTCAAACTTAATCTTCAGCACATATATCATTTTCAGTTTCAGGACAGCAGCACAATCCCATATCTCAACTATTGTAACTCATATTGTTGACTTACAGAAAACAGAACTCAAGAGACTATACCTACTATAAAACACTGTTGCAAGACACATTTTTAGAATGAATCAGTATGAAAGGGCAAGTCCGCTATTAGTAAAACTATACTGGCTGCCAATGAAAAAGAGAATCCAATTCAAGATAACTTGCATGCTTCACAAAGTGATCTATAGAGAAAACTCAAATGGACTAACTTACATTACATTAATGATTTCTATTCTGCCAATATCTTGTGGTTCAAGACGGATTACAAAATAAGTTATCTGACCATTTCCAGAGGAATTGAAGAGTAGAGCAAGATGCTACAGAGAATTGGGATGAGTTTTATGGTTAGTTTGTCTTCAAGGATGTCTTGAATAGGATGGTTTTTATTTCTTTTCTAAATGATTTATAGTCTGGAGATGTTCTCAGTAAATTGGAAAGTTGGTAGTCTAGTTTTGCTGCTTCAGATATCAAAGTCCCACCCTCCTTCAATTCATGAGTACCACAACATTTTAAATTATCCTTCCCATCACCACAGCAAGTTCAATAAAAAATGTTTGAGGATACCTTTGAATACCAAGGACCTCTTATCTGGAACAAACTGCCAGTATACCGAAGACAACCACCATGCCTTGCCTTTCAGAAGAAGCTAAAGATATTTATCTTCTCTCTACAGCCAACCTCCTATCCTGTCACCTCCTTCCTTTAACAATCACAAGATCTGACCAATAAATGTATCTTAAAAACTTGATCTAATTTTTGTTGTAAGCCACATAGATTCCTTGAAGAGAATTGCAGGATTTAAGACATTGTATTTTATTGTACTAAACTGTTCAGGAAATTGGAAGACTGGATGTCCAAATGGCAGATGAAATTTAATGTGGACAAATGAAAAGTGATGCATATTGGAAATAATAACCCAAATCATAGATACCTGATATTAAGGGCTACCTTAGTGGATCAGCACCAAAGAAAAATATCTATATGTCATCATAGACAATTTGCTGAAAGTAGAGAATGACACATGGAAAAAATTTGTTCCCATCTCTGCCCCATCTCTGCAAGCTCAGTCTCCATCCCATCCAAGTGAGCTCAGTCCCCATCCCTGCCCCGTCCCCACAAACCATCTGATCCCATCCACACAAACCATCTCCCTTCTGTGTTCCTATTTTTACCATTTTGAATATCTCCCCTCTGTATACTCCTTCCTGTGTTAGGTATTACCCCCATGTCCATATACCATCCTCATGTATCTACCCTTTATGTCTCTGTCCCTATGCCCCCATGTACATAATTTCCCCTCTGTTTCTGTTTCTTTCCTGTGTCCAGATTTCACCTCTCTTCCTCTTCCACACCAATGTGCCTCTCTCCTCTCCAATGTCATCTGACTTCGTTCCCTCTTTCTCCCCCCACTTCTAGCATCTGGCTCACTTGCCAGTCCTTCTCCTCTTTCTCTTTTCTGTAGTGGGTTCAATATTTGTCTCCCTCTTTATCCCCTTGGCCCAACATATATTTCCCTTTTACTCTATTCTTCCTATTGTGAGGGAACATGTGCAGTTATGGATCACATGGTCCAGGAGCCCCCTTCTGCCCAATCACCGCATCCTGCCATCTCCCTTCCTCCTTTCCCCTCACCTTATTACATTACATTACATTATCTGGTGAATTTAATTTTTCTTGTTCCAGCAGCACACTTTCAACAAGTTGCGCATGCGGCTGCTTGAGTTAAATCTTCTCTGATTCAATTTCCTGCTTCCGGTTGCATCAGAGGAAAAGATTCAACTCAAGCAGCCATACGCGCAACTTGTTGAAAGCATGCTGCTGGGACATGAAAAATTAAATTCATCAGATAAGGTGAGGGGAAGGGAGGGAGGGAGATGGCAGGATGCGGTAATTGAGTGGGAGGAGGCTGCTGGACCGCACAATCCATGACCGCGTGCATTCCCTTACTTCACTGTGGAGACAAGACCATTCACCACTCCACACGGCAGTGAATGCCTTGTCCCCATCCCCCCAGCAACCACTATTTTTTCTCTCCATGTTTCAGCGGGTTACCTGCGGCTAGCTACGGGTAACAACCACCGTGTCATTCTCTAGCTGAAACCTTTCACCCAATCTGCAAACAAGATGCTAGGAATTATTAGAAAAAGGATGACAAGACTATGAAAGTTATAATGCCTCTAAATCACTTCATAGTGTGACCTCACCTTGAGTATTGTGTTCAATTTTAGTCACCATATATCAAAAAAAATGTGAAAGGGCATTTTTTATAGGATGTCTAAATTTGACTTTGGATGGTTTTAGAAAAATGTTCAAAAAATCAGATGGAGGAATCGTCTTTTGGATGTACAGTGTATATCTTTTTTTTAAAAAAATGAGCCACAAAGTGGACTTAGAAAAGGTTCCTAGAAGAGTGACCAAGATGATAAAGGGGATGGAACACTTCTCATATGGTGAACTAGATTAGAAATTGGTTGACGGACAGATGCCAGAGGGTAGTGCTTAATGGAATTCACTTGGAGGAGGGAAAGGTGAGTAGTGGAGTCCCTCAGGGATCAGGGATCAATGCTAGGGCCAATGTTTCTAGGCGACATTGCTGAAGGGTTAGAAGGAAAAGTTTGCATTTTTGTAGATGATACCAAGATTTGTAAAAGAGCAGACACTGAGGAGGGAGTGGAAAACATGAAAAAGGATCTGCAAAAGTTAGAGGAATGGTCTAATATCTGGCAACTAAAATTCAGTGCAAAGAAGTGCAGAGTAATGCATTTGGGGATTAGAAATCGGAAGGAGCCAAATGTGGCCATAGAAGGCCGCTTTAGTTCTCAAAAGTAGTAGCTGAGAAGGTTAAGGAATAAGAGGGTAGCTTTTATAAACTACAAAAGATCACAGAAAGAGGAAGACAGGCAAAAATATCTGAAAAAATTAAGAGAGGCTGGTCATGTAGTCAGGAAAGCAAAGAAAAAATAGCTGACATGGTAAACGGGGAGACAAGGCATTTTTTAGATATATTAGTGATAGGAAGAAGTGCAAAAGTGGCATTGTGAGACTCAAAGGTGAAGGGGAGAAACATGTAGAAGCTGATAAAGAAAAGGCTGAATTGATTAATAAATATTTCTGTTCTGTGCTAATGGCTGAAGCATCGAGAGTGGGACCACAGAAAACTTTCAACATCATGCTATACAGGCAGGCAAAAGCACACACACAATTCTTACGTACACTAAAAAGACTCCATCTGATATTCAGCCAGAGGTTTCAGGGTTTTTTCTTTCTTAACTTTGACCATCACTGACTAATTTAGCCAAGGATATTAAATGTGAACAGTTTGCAGGTTCCAGCACTAAATATTCAGGGCTAAAATCTTCTGTCATCCCTCCTGGAACTTATGTGGGTCCAGGATGATTTTTAACCAGGGCTCATATAAGACAGGCCTTACCTGAATGTCTACAGAACCCACATAACATTTTTTTTTTCTTTTATCTCCCCATGCTCCTCCTCCTGAGTCCCTGAAAAATCTCCCCTCCCTCTTTCCTCAGCCTGAACTTCCCTCAGCCTCCCCTTGGAAAATTGCTCCCACAATCTCAACCCTCTCTGTGGTCTAGATAGGCCCCTCAGACTTACCTTTGATTCCTGGTGGTCCAATGGAATATTAGAGATAGGAGCAACAGCCATTTTCTTAAGCTAGCTACAAGGGGGCTTTGTTGCTGCTCCCAAAACCCCACTAGACCACCAGAGAGCAAAGGTAGCCCCGAGGAGGTCTACATAGAGTACTGGAGAGATGGTGGTGAGGATGACCTTCTCATGGAGGGGCTTTTAGATTGTGTGGGCTGGAGGAGGGTGAGAGAGAAGGAGGGGTATTACTAAAATGAACAGAAAAAAAGTAATGGAAATGTCAGCAATATTCATCCCTCTTCTGTTCTGGTACATTATTTTCAAAAATTGTTTTCCAAGCAGATGTGCTACTGAAAGTGTATATTTCAATTGTCATCCTTTTGTTTTGGCAGTTTATAACATGAATGTGTTTGTGAATAGCAATTTGGATTCATTTTTAAGAAAAATGATGGTCTGTAGAAATGGATTTTTAAATAGAAAATTAAAGTAAAATGGAGAAGTTTCCTTACTTGTGGGTAGTGGTATATTGAGAGCATATTGGATATTTGACTTGATTCCTGAGCAAGAAGACCTTCAGCGATAGCAGCAAGTGTGGCAGATGTTTTGCAGTTGTAATTAACGATTGGTGTGTCCATTTCTGAAAATATATTCATGGCAGCCCTAAATACTAAGAGTGGATTACTATAAGGACAGTAAAGGTGAAACCCCAGCGTGAGGTTGGGTAAGAGCTCTGAGCTGTTGTTAATCTCCTCCACTGCAGAAATAAAGGCCAGGAAGTCGTAGTAGTTTATTGGATCCAAACTGTAATGACATTCAGTATCAGATTATGTAAAACAAACACCCAAACCAAAGATCTCCGAACATGAATGCTAAAATGAATTGAAACTTATTTCTTTTACTTGACTCCAGCCAAAATCATATTTCATTCTATTCTCAGTGATCTTGAATTATCCTCAGCAGGAATCTACACTGTATGAGTGTCATCTTCAAAAAAGGGACAGAACAAAGTGTGTTGCAAGATGCCTCTCTCACCACATAAGAAATCAGAGAGGGTAGAGAATCCTAATGTTACCATTTCAGCTCTTGAACTGCTGATGCAGTGAAAGAAGTGATATAAATCATTTAAGTGGATAGAAACAAGAGCATCTACATCACATTTTGGGAGTATCTTAGAACTTCCAATCTTGCTAATACAAAGTAAAATATCCAATAAATTGGGAAAGTGCACTGTTCATTCATGCATCTAGGCCCTGATTCTATGAAGTCTGCCTACAGTTAGATGCCTACGTTGATGCATCAGGCTGATATAGGTGCCTAACTTAATTGTTTAATAGACTTAATTTTTTTAATTATTTATCATTTATATAATTTTAACAAGTATTTAAATATTTTGTACAGAAAAGATTGCATAAACTGAACAAATTCCAATTACAAAAGAAAAATTTAAGCAATTACACATACTTAAACAATCTCCAGTCCACAAACCAGGATCCAAACTTTCAATGAGTGATTAATACAAGTAATTATATAAATCAAATTGAAGGAAAAATAAGTATCTGATAGCTGAACTGGAGTCAAATTATTCATTCTAAGTCATTGTTCCTTCTTTTTCAAGATGCTTCAAGGTTAGAAAATTAGTTAGGTGGAACGGATCAAAGAATACATATTTATTTGAACAATATTTAACTATACACTAACAAGGAAATCTGAGAAAGAATACACCCTTGATCAAAGTTACTCCAGGTTTTAACAATAGGAATTGGCGTCTTCATTTCGGAGTCTCTAGATATTTCTGGAAATATCTGTATTTTCAAACTGAGAAACTCTTTATATCTATTTTTAAAGAATAATTTCATCATCCAATTTTTGTCTGGCAAAAATTGGATGATGAAATTATTCTTTAAGTGCCACAGTTACCAAAAGAGTTGCGAGTTTAACCTGTTCCTTAATTGAGGTTTCCAGAATTGCAGTAATATCTAATTGCCTATCTTGTTGAACTTGGTCTGTTACTTTTTGGTCTGGCAATTTACTAGGCAAGTAATATACCTGGGTAAAAGGCAATATTGACTCTTCAGGAATGTTAAGAATTTCAACAAAATACTTCTTCAACATTTCCCTAGGAGTTATGGAGAAGACCCTAGGAAAATTCAACAACTGCAAATTATTTGCGCGGAAATTATTTTAAATCATCTCCAACTTTCTCCTTAAATTTATATTATCTTTTATCACAGCTTCTTGGACTTGTTTTACCCTGGTAACTTCTTTTTCTATTTTTTCTACATTAAATTTAGCTGAAGTCAGTTCTTGTTTAAATACTTTTAGCTCTTGATTTTGCTCATTTAGTTTCTTCTCTATGTCTAATCTGTGGATTTAGAGAGTTTCCCAGCATAATAACCAAGTCCCAAAGACTAACCATAGTCAGCTCTTTCGTGTTAGTTTGGAGAAGCTCACCTTCCATATTTTCTTCATGTTGTTGGTCTAGCTACAGGATCCATCCTAGGACTTGTAAAGTCCTCTAAGTAATCTACTGCCAAACTCCCAGATGGTATAGCCTCATGGTTAGAGAGCACTGCCTCTTCAGATGCACACCTTTCCTGTGGTAAGCTGGCTCTCTGCGGCTGAGGAGGCTCAGTGGCTCAGTGTGACATCCAGCCCAGATACTTCCATTATGGCATCACTCTGCACCATCGGGTCTAGCGGACAACTCCCCGATATAATGGACTCCCATTGAAGGTGGCACAAGAACTGCTCAATCGTCACAAACGGGGGGGGGGAAGGGGGGGGTTTGGAGTGCCACGAGGCTTCTGCCCCTTCTCTTTGGCATCCCAGAAGAAATTTGCAATTTAGCTATGATAAATCAGATGAAATAGTACAACTTGGATGAGTAACCGAGAGCATCCTTCCAGCGTTCAGGTATTCACAGCCATCTCGGGGCACTGATAAATTACAATTAGCACCATGTAATTGACATATATTGCACTTAATTGGATGTTAGGCCCCTAACTTGGAAGGCACCTATCACTTTGATATAGACACCTAGTCCAGGGTATCTACCACAAAGTAGGCATGGTTAGGGGACAGATCAAGGGACTGCATTGAATGTAGGTGCCTGTTTTGGTCTTATGTATACTCATTTAGTCCAAGAAAATCCTGTCATAAATAAAGTGCCCCATAAGTTAGGATGACAATTTACGCCTAAGCCCATTTAGATGGTGCTAAGCTTGGTTCTATAAAATGTACCTAACTTTTATAGAATCACTCTTAAGCACTACCGTATTTTCATGCATATAACGCGTATACGTGTTTAACACACATACGCGTATAGCGCGCAGGTCCAAACCATTTGTGTAAAAAAAATTTTATATAGCACACACATGCGTATACCGTGCATGCTTCTATAACCTCCTCCCACCACTCCCGCTTACTCCCTCTTCTGGCCTGCGAACCGGCATCCTCCCCCCCGCTCGTGTCACCCCCCCCTCCCCCGTGATCCCACATCCCCCCCAGCACCGCAAAGACATCGGTCGCTTACCCGATTGGACACCGGCACCAGCCCCAATGCATAGGACGTGCCAGTGCCCGAAGATCCTCCCTCGTTGGGCTGGGCTGAGCTGGGCTGGGCGGTGCGAGGGAGATCCTCCCTCTTCCCTATGCCGTCTGGACTGGGCTTTGAGCATTTGCACATGCTCAAAGCCTTCTGGTCTCGCTCTCTCCGAGATTACTCAGAGAGAGCCTTGCCTTACTTGGAGGATACCACCGAGGGGTTTGTGTGCCGGTCCCTGGTCTCCTGCAGCAGCGGTTTAAAGTTTTTTCTTTACTTGTTGGCAGGCATCTACAGAGACGGTCCCCCTGACGTCATTGGGTCCATCTCCAATGCTTTAAAACTAAGCCGCCGCCGCGGCTGAACCGGGAGCCTTGCCTTCTTGGAGGATACCACCGAGGGGTTTGTGTGCCGGTCCCTGGTCTCCTGCAGCAGCGGTTTAAAGTTTTTTTTTTACTTGCTGGCAGGCATCTACAGAGACGGACCCCCTGACGTCATCGGGTCCGTCTCTAATGCTTTAAAACTAAGCTGCCGCTGGCTGGTAATATAAAGTTTTTCCTATAATCTTTATATGACTGTTAGAATATGGGAAAAAGAAAGATTAAACCAAAAAGCTCCACACCAGTGGTATCAGGTCCAATGGACAGACATTTATAATTATTTTCTGATAATCCACCTGCGGTACAACCAAATGTAGATTCCTCCTTGTCTCGGTATCAGCTGTTAAAGATTCTACAGTGATACATTCTAAAATTGAATCTATGGAGAACATGAATAGAGTGAAAAATCTACGCTTGGTCAATTTTCCAGTAACTCATTTATTGTCACCTGAAATTTTATTAAGGAAGTTTCTTAAAGAAATACTGGGAATGACCAATGCTGAGAATTTTCCAATAAATAACTATTATTATATTCCTCCAAAAAAACTTGAATCTGTCCAGGAGGTGGACCATCTGACCACACCAGAGGTAAATTTGACTGAATTTTTGGAAGATACACAGGATGTGATTCAGACCCGGTCCACCCTGGTAATAACATGCATGAGCGAGATGGACAAGATGTTGATAATGAAACTTTACTTTAAAAACAGGTTAACAAAATTTTGTGGGGATTTGGTTAGGATTTTTCCGGATGTATCCAGAACCACTCAGTTGAGGAGGAAAGAATTTTTGAAATTGAAGGATAGAGTGTTGGCACTGGATGCATCCTTTTACCTGAAATTTCCCTGTAAATGCTTGATTAACTTACAAGATATTGAATATTTTTTTTGGGATCCTATACAACTACAACAATTTTTAATTGCAAGAGAATAGAAATAGATGAGATTTGTTTCACCCAGCTGAGAATATGAGAAGAATTAATATAAATAGTATTCCAGTTTAAGGAATGATTCAAGGTTCATTAGTATGAACCAAGAATTATTGTCCTTTATATTTCCTGAACTTTATTTTATTAGAAATAGCAAGATATACTCCCCATTAATGTGGGCTTGAAAGGAATTATGTATGTATGATTTGATTATGTATTGTTTTATGTGATTCTTCTTTTTTCTTTTAAATTATTGGATATTGTAATGTATTCAAAATTATAAATAAAATAAATAAATAAATAAATAAATAAATATATTGAACAGGAACGGTCCGAGCACCAACCCCTGTGGAACTCCGCTCGTGACCCATTGCCAATCTGAGTAATGGCCCTTTACTCCAACCCTCTGTTTCCTGTCTGCCAGCCAGTTTTTCATAAATCGGTGGACCACCCCTTGCACCCCATGGTTCCATAGCTTCCTTAGCAGTCTTTCGTGTGGTACCTTGTCGAAGGCTTTTTGGAAGTCAAGGTAAATGATGTCTATGGATTCCCCTTTATCCACCTGGCTATTTACCCCCTCAAAGAAGTATAATAAATTTGTGAGGCATGACCTGCCCTTGCAGAAGCCATGCTGACTCGACTTTAACTGCCCATTGTTTTCGATGTGTTCCCAGATGCTGTCTTTAGTCAACGCTTCCATCATCTTTCACGGGACCGAGGTCAAGCTCACAGGCCTGTAGTTTCCTGGGTCTCCCCTTGAGCCTTTCTTGAAGATGGGCGTGACATTGGCTATTTTCCAGTCCTCCGGAATCTCTCCAGTTTTTAAGGATAGGTTGCATATTTGTCGAAGTGGCTCAGCTATTTCGTTCCTTAGTTCCTTGAGTACCCTTGGGTGAATGCCATCCGGACCTGGCGATTTGTCGCTCTTTAGCCTGTCTATCTGCCTGAGGACATCCACTTTGCTCACCTCTAGTTGTACCAGATTTTCATCCTGATCTCCTTTTATGATCTTCTCGGGTTCCGGAATATTGGTTGTGCCCTCCCTCGTGAAAACTGATGTGAAGAACTAAGTTTAACCTGTCAGCTATCTCCTTTTCCTCTTTTACCACTCCCTTTCTGTCTCCATCATCCAAGGGTCTCACTTCGTCCCTTGCTGGTTGCTTCCCCTTGACGTACCTAAAGAATGATTTGAAGTTTGTTGCTTCCCCTGCAAGTCTCTCTTCATATTCTCTTTTTGCTTTCCTAACCACTCGGTGACACTCCCTTTGGTGTTTTTTATGCTCCTTTTGGTTGTCCTCTGTCTGGTCCTTTTTCCATTTTTTGAATGATGCCTTCTTATCACTTATCGCCTTTTTCACTGCATTTGTTATCCATATTGGGTTTTTTGTTCTATATTTTTTGCACCCTTTCCTAACTTGGGGATGCACAGGTTCTGTGCTTTGTGCACCGTGCCCTTGAGTAGGGTCCAGGCTTTTTCTATGGACTCCATCTTCCTTGCGGTATCATTGAGTTTCTTTCCCACCATTTTCCTCATGGCATCATAATTCCCTTTTTTGAAGTTGAGTGCTGTCGTTGTGGTTCTTTTCACCTTTGATGATCCAATTTCTAGCCTGTACTGAATCGTGTTGTGATCGCTGTTCCCTAGTGGGGCTAGTACTGCCACCTCCTTAGCGGGTCCCCCTAGTCCATTGAAGATTAGGTCAAGAGTGGCATCTCCCCGTGTTGGTTCCGTGACCAGCTGTTCCATGAAACAGTCCCTCGTGACCTCCATGGATTTGGTCTCCCTCATACAGTTTGAGTGCCCAATGCTCCAGTCTATTCCCGGGTAGTTGAAGTCCCCCATCACCACCACACTTCCGCTTTTGCATAACTGCCTCATTTCGGCCTCCAGGAACTGCCTCAGTTCGGCCTCCAGGTCTTGGTCGATTTCTTCTGATTGTCCAGGTGGGCGATAGTACAGACCCAATTTCATGTCTGCTCCTGTTCCTCCTGGTAGCTTAACCCATAGTGATTTCAAGTCATCCGCCCTTACTGTTGTTTCCATCCTGGTTGAAGGTATGGAATCTTTTATATATAGCGCTATTCCTCCACCCTTTTTGTGTGGCCTATCTCTCCTGTAGAGTTTGAACCCTGGTAAAGCCACATCCCATTTATTGTCATCAATCCACCATGTTTCTGTGACTCCAATTATGTCTAAGCCCTTTTTGCTGGCTAAGACTTCCAGCTCTCCCATTTTAGCCCTTAGGCTCCTAGCATTAGTGTACAGTCAATGTAAGTCCCGGTTGTTCGCCTTTCTTGCTGGTTTTTCTCGTAGTTTGGCACTCCTGGCTTCCCCCTCATGAGTTGTTAGTCCCCAAGCCTCGTCTCGGTCATTCTCCTCCTGTGGTGTATCTGTTTCGTCTTCAGCCTGTTTCCCCATTTTTGGTTGTCCCTCTGGATCCCGTTGTTCTCTGTTAGTCCTGCTTACCAATTTCATTTGTGCCCTAGACCCCTGCAATTCATCCTTAGGTCCTTTTTCAAAAAATTCCAACTCAGTCCTGAGCCCTCTTTTACAGTGCCCTTGTTCAATATCCTTGGCCTTGGTCCTCTGCATTGCGTCCTTAGGACCTTTTCCCAAAATTTCCCACTCAGCCCCGATCCCTTTTTTATAATGTCCTTGCTCAATGTCCTTGGCCCTGGGCCCTTGTATTGCTTCCTTAGGTCCTTTTTCCAAAAATTCCCACTCAGTCCGGAGCCCTCTTTTACAATGTCCTTGCTTAGTATCCTTATTTGATACTTTTGTCTGATGTGTTAGATTGACTGTCGGCTTTCCCCTCTTCCTTATTTTAAAGCCAAATCTATGACGCTCTGGACGTTGCGTGCCAGCATCCTCATCCCAGTCGTGCTCAGGTGCAGTCCATCTCTCCTGTAGAGCTTAATCTTTCCTGAGAAAGTTGTCCAGTTCCGAACAAAAAGGAAACCCTCCTCCTTGCACCATCTCCTGAGCCAACCGTTTATTGCTTGTAGTTCGCTCTGCCTCCTTGCGTCCGCTCTAGGTACTGGCAGGATCTCTGAGAAGGCTATCTTCCTTGCCCTCAGTTTCAGTTTCCTCCCCAGGATCCTGAATTGATCAGTTAGTGCAGTCCTGTTGTAGTTCCTCCTGCTGACGTCGTTGGTTCCAACATGGATTACTACAGCTGTCTCCTCCGTCTCGGCCCCTTCCAGGATCCTCTCAATTTTGTCGATGACGTCCTTCGTTCTTGCCCCAGGGAGACATGTCACTAGTCGGTCCTCTCTCCCTCCAGCTATGTGACTGTCCACTCCTCTCAGGATTGAGTCTCCTACTACGATAGCAGATCTCCCCTTCCTCAACTGTCTCTCTGGTCTCAGGTCTGTGTCAGTGGCGCAGTTAGCTAGTCCTTCCTCTGGGTTCTGTTGGTTCTCCTCCTCATCTGCCTGTCCAGATTTTCCACAAGGTCCTACTCCCATGGTGTCTGGTGGATTATGTCATCCGACTGCTAGTTCTCTCCTGATGAGCTGGTGATCCTGTGCCTCCACCATCCTGCAAGCCTCCTCGATGAACTTCTCGAGCTCTCTAACTTGTTCCGTGATGTGGTCCTCTCTGGCGGTGTCTTCAGTTGCCCAGCACTGTTCCTCTATGGTGCACAGTCCCTCCTGTTCCTGTTCTCGAACCTGCAGTCTCCTGACCTCCTTCTTCAGGCTATCCAGTTCCTGACATCGACTGCATATGTACGCCCGCCTCCCGGAGGGGAGGTAGTCATACATATGACATTCGATGCAGTATACTGGGTTGCTCCGCTGGGTTCCTGTAGCTTCCATTTCTTTCTCCTTACTCATATGGTCCCTCGGTGGTTGAGAGTGGTGCCTGGCGTGCAGCTAGCTGAAAGAGTAGAGAGAGAGAGAGAGAAGAATGAGAAGAGAAAAGATACTTGGGGTTTTGTTTTGTTTTTTTTAAGTTAGGTTTTGGTTTTTTTTTAGAAATTAGGTTTGCTGCTGGGCTGCCTGGGCTCCTTTTCAAGACTCCTTCACAAAGGCGCTCTTGCTAAGGCGAGCGCCTTTGCCGCTCGCCTTTGCCACGCACCGAACAGCTGGGCGCCGTTGGCTCCCTTCCTCTTAAAGGGGAGCCCGGGCCGATGCGACCTGTGATGCGGTGGGGGTGGGCGGAGCTAGCTCTCACCGTGACCCCGGTCTGCCTGCCTGCTTAGTCCTCCTCCCCTCTGCTTTTCCGGCTTCCTCCCCTCTGCCTCTCCGCTGGAACAAAAAGAAAAAAAATAAAAGCAAGAAGAAACGCCGCAGTCTGCCTCATGCCCCGGCTCCCTTCCTCTTAAAGGGGAGCCCGGGCAGTATGACCTGCTCTTCCTATTGTAAATTGCCTCAACTTACTTTTTATTGTAAACCCGCCCCTACAATGTTACCTTACTCTGTACAAATATTCATATACTCAAAGACTTCATTGTTTGTTTTCGCTGTATTGTAAACCGCCTCGAACTACTTTGGCTTTGGCGGTAAATAAACAATAAATTATTATTATTAGTCACCAGATCCCAGTTGATTACAGGATCTGGGAGCTGATTCAGGAACATGTCTATTAGACAGTGATATCTGACATCAAAGACCTTAAACAGCACCTTGTCTCTGTTTGGGCTGAGGTGTAGCAAAGCATAGTCTCTTGAGAGACTAAGGGAACTCCCCACAGCCATTTCCTAATGCTATCTGCATGGGGCAGGAGCGTAGGAAGATCGCTCCTGCCCCGAAAACCAGCTAGACCACCAGGTAAGGCCAGGATGCCGGGGGAAGACAAAAATATGGTTTTTTTTTTCCCTCCTCCTCCCCCCCCAAAAAAATCACGATTAATGTGAAATCGCGAGTAGGGAAACCGCGAATGGGGAGGGGGAAGTGTATATCCAATTCTTCCTTTGGAAAATACTTTAGATGAAGATGTGAACAATCTTAGTTTCTTGACAAATTTTCCTTCTTATATATAGTAACAGGTCCTATTCATAAAAAGGGCCACTAATTGGATACAGTCTCAATAAATGATCCAAGTTTGTTGTCGTTTAGTGAATGGTTACCTTTAGTTTGATGAAACCATTATCTATGTAGATTTACCTTAAACAGTGGATCATATCATACAAACCTAAGTCCAAAAGGAAAGTCAATCAGATCTTGAGAAAAGATTGATGCTCAGCAGTTTTGTGAAAATATGGGATCATCTCTACAGACAATTCCAATCCTGACCTAAATCACCTAGAATGGCTGAAATCTATAGAGAAATAATAAAACAGAGAGCTACAACCAATAAACAACGGGATTCAAAAGTAAATCTCAAAGATATCTATAGAGACCACACCAGACTGTATAGTTCCATTAAATGAAAGAAAACATGTCTAAAAATGGCAGAAAGCCATGGTTCTCCACAAAACTGAGGAACCTAAAAAAAGAATGTTTAAAATTGGAATGAACTTGGAGGAAGTCAGGTGGTCAATGGCTCAGAGAAAAATGGAGGAAATTATACTCGCAGTACAACTGTCAAATCAAACAACATAAACACAAATATTTTTTTAGATATATAAGGTAGACAAGCCAGATTTAAGGAATATGTTTAACATTCTGATAAACTAACTGATTACTCTTCTGCAAATCCCTCAAATATAGATTCTCCTATACCTAATATACTAGCCGTGTATTTCTCAAATAAAATCAAGACTATAGTTCGGATATTTGAAAACTCTACAGATTTAATCTTCAAAACACATATCACCTCTCTAGTGAAATTTTTTTTCTTTAAAATGAGGCAACTAAGGACAATAAGTCTGGTCCTAACCTAGGACAGTTTCAGGACTGTAGCACAAGCTGTCATAATATCATACCTGAACAATTTTAACTCATATTGTGGCATTACAGAGAAAGAACTCAAGAGACTACAACTATTAGAAAACACTGCTGCCAGACTAATCTTCAAAATGAATCAGTATGAGAAAGTCTGCTAATAGGACATCTGCACTGGCTGCCTATGAAAAAGTGGATCCAATTTAAGATAGCCTGCATGGTACACAAAGTGATCTATGGATAAAACTCATATGAACTAACTTTGATATTAAAGTTCCACAATCCTTCTTCAATTCATGACTATTGCAATGCTTCAAACTATCCTTCCCATCACCTCAGCAAGTTCATCAGACGAAGATGTTTGAGGCTACCTTTGAATACCAAGGACCTCTTATTCAGAACAAACTACCAACATACCTAAGACAATCACCGCTTACCTTGACTTCCAGAAAAAAATTAAGAAATATTTATTTTCTCTATAGCCAACCTCCTATCCTTCACCTCTTCCCTCTAACAATCACAGGATCAGGCTTAAAAATGTAATGTCAAAAACTTAACCTAGTTCTTATTTTAAACTGCATAAATTTTTATAGAGAACTGTGGTGTATAAGACACTTTATTTTGTTGTATTCTATAATCTATCAGATGATGCCATTTCTGAGGGTAGTTTACTTAGTATACCAACAAATAGTGTATGGACAACTTTTAATACAGTCACAGGATATGAACTAAGTCCACTGATGAATAGGTTATCTAGGGCAGGTTGCCAACTGGATTTATATTAATCATATCTGTATCATGACATGCTAGAAGAAGTGTTTAAATGGTTACTTGAAATGATCAATTCTACTCTAATACAAGGATGAATTTCAGAGGCATTTGGTAAAATATTTCATACATCCATCCCAACAGGAATAGTCTTAGACCCATCACCAGCTGCCAGTTTTAGGTTGATAAAAAGTATACCGTTCATGACAAAGTTGATGGAGTTTGTAGTTGCCTCCCAGCTAAAAAATTATATTATGCATTGGAATCTGTTGTTATCCTCTCAACATAGGTTCAGAAATTCACACAGTGCAAAGACATGCTTGGTTGATCTGATATCTAGAGTAAGATCAGCTTTAAGTTGACAAATGCTATTATTACAATTAGATGTCTCTGTGGCATTCAACACAGTAAATCAATTAATTTTGTTACATGTTATACAATGGTTTCAAGGTTTCCTCAAAAACAAAGGGGTCCTTTTATCAAGCCGCACTAGCGGGGTTAGCGCATCGGACATGTCACCATGCGCTAACCCCCCACGGCCGGATAAAAAACTAATGTCTGCTAAATGCAGGCATTAGTGGATAGCTTGGCAGGTGGTTTAATGCGTGTTAAACCCCTACCGCAGCTTGATAAAAGGATCCCAAAGAGTTTTGAAGGATGGAGTCTACTCTGATCATTGGACTCTCCCATTCAGAGTACTGCATAAATCTCCAATTTCTCCATTGCTATACAACATATTTATGACCAACTTAAATTATATTATCCTAAGCCATGGAGAATTGCAAATCTCATTTGTAGATGATATTTTTCTATTAATTCTTGTGGATTTGAACTTAATAAATTTGTCTACCAAGCTATCTAGTTGTACTTGAGTGCAAAAATGACTGACCAAGCACCATCTTAAATTGTGAGCCTTCGGGACAGTAAGGGAATTTTTTAAGTACCTTCTTACTTCTCATTTATAATCTTAATGTATATTTTCTTCAAACTGCTTAGAACCTAACGGATGTAGCGGTATATAAGAAATAAATTACATTACATTACATTACATCTTAAACTAAACACTGAAAAAAACCAAACTGCACTCAATTCCATCTTCTAACATACAGATAAATGGAATCAGATACTGAGAATCAGATAATGAGAATCAGATAATGGAATTTAATACTGAGAAATCCTCCAGAGTTTTGGGAGTCACTCTATACAGTTCAATGAGATTTGAAATCATGTGAACAGCTTAATCTGAAAGTCTTTGGTTACAACAGTTAAGAAGAATTAGACCATATTTTTTGCAGTAACATTACAGGATACTTATCAAATTAACTATTCTATTTCTACTATTCCATAGTAATGTGCTATTCCCAGAAATTTCAGTGAAATTAATGGAAAAATCCAGCTGATACAGAACACAGCAGCAAGACATATTTTATAATAATGGAATTTGCACCACGCTCAGATTGTTCACAATAAAATACACCAACTCAGATATAGTGGCAAAAAAAAATGGGCCACAGCTTTATTGTCATTAAGAACAAACCTTAATAAAATCAACTTATCACATTTTCAAAAACAGTATAGCTTATTTTCAAAATTCTGGAGCTACTGGGTGTTAAACTAGCTCCTCTTCCAAAATTCTCCCCATTCCCCAATTCCCTTAGAGCAACACTGATCCAAAATTATTTCCCCAACATATAATTTTTTCCGCAACAAAACTGTGACCAACCCCATCCCCAAAACAAAAACCCTCCAAAGAGAGAACCTCCAAAATAGGGAAGGGAAGTGCGGGACAATTTTCCCCACCAACCCTAACCTTCCAACACTCCCTCCAAACTCCTAATTCTCCCCTGCCTGCAAATTCTCTTCAGAAAATTCCTCCAATCCCAGAGCCCCATTCTCCAGCCAATCTTCACTCGCTCTCCTGCCTATCCTTACCCTCCCCTTATCTAATTTGCCTAACAGCCCACTACCCATTTTCCTACCTACCTGCTAATATCTAATTAACCCTTTCCCCAACACAATCTTCACTGGCTCATCCATCATTATAAGCCTGCAGATTAATCTGCAAGCCACTTAACACTGGAATTCGCACCACTCTCAGATTGTTCATAAAAAAATATACCAACTAAGATATAGTGGCAAAAAATGGGCTGCAGCTTTATTGTCATTAAGAGCAAACCTTGATAAAATCAAATTATCCACATTTTCAAAAACAGTGTAACTTATTCTCAAAATTCTGGAGCTACTCTGTGTCGAACTAGCTCCTCTTCCAAAATTCTCCCCATTCCCTTACAGCAAGACTTGTGGTGACACAGAGTCCAGCCGCCACCCATGGCGGTATCGCACATGAGAAGTTACAAAATTTAATCACCAAATCTGTTGCATAGACACAGATCCAAAATTGTTTCCCCAACATATAATTTTTTCTACTATCTGTGGAGACAGCTTAGCTAGTCACCGCACCCCCCACAAAAGCTGCAACCCTGGGGGCCTGCATAATAGGCCTCCAAAAAATCTTGCACTGAACTCAAAAAAATATCAAGCCCAATATCAGACAAATGTACCCATCTGCCCTATACAACCCAGGGTAGTAAACAGTGAGAAAATCATGGCACAGAACTAAACCTCCCATCAGACCCAGAAACCTGGAAACTTCAGAATTAACTCATTTGTGTAGAAGCTCAATACCTTCAACCTTACGAGCATCTCACAAGACCAAACGGGGAATGATGCAAGACCATACAAAACAAGTGCCTGGAAAATAAAATGAGGCAGACAACAAATCTTGCTTCATTCTCTGAATAAGGTCCACTCCTTTAATATAACACAAATCATTATCCCCAACATGGAAAACAATCACTTGAGGTGAAAAAAAACGTCGAGCTTGCAGTAAAGTTGGAAGAAATTGCTCCCAAAGCATGCCTCTCAAACCCAGCCATTTGATGCGGACTCCCAATTGCACCAGTCCAAGATTCGGTCCCCAATGAGACTCCTTTGCTCAGCGCTGTGCTCAAAAGACATAGAAATGGCCATAGAACTATATGCAATTATCAGGCAGCAAGGCATCTGTAGGAGAAACTGAAGCAAAACAAGATTAAACACCAGCACTGTCCGGCAGATCACGCACATAGTGCTGATAACAAGCCGAACACCAGCACCTGATCCTGCATAACAGAGATGCAGAAGCTCCATGCCCTGCAGCATAAGACGCTGCCCCAATTCTAAAGAATGTGTTCCAAAATATGTCAGATCACAACCAACCACTAGTAAACACAATTTGAAAACAGCATCAAACTGATAACGCATTAATGGTGCCCCACTGGTATGAAGGAGCCAAAATAAGCCCCCAACAGGTCACACTGCTACATATGCTCGAGCACAAAGGACTGGACATACAACCCCAGCCCCAGTGCCCGTAACACCACCCACACTCTAGCACCCATTTGGTCAATTTTAGATCTACGAATACGCAAACGCAAATAGCGCCCTTGCAAAACCACATCCAAGACCAACAACCCAGTCTCCCTAGAAGTAGAAGACGCTGGGGCAATGAGCTCACTAATACTCAGGGCTATAAAAAAGGCAACACTAAATGCCACCTTAAACAGACATACTTCAAAGGCATCAGAACAAACAGTAGACAAAGCATCCCAAAACTGCAACAACTGAGCCGGAGAAAGAGGCAAACACAAAGGCCTCAAACCCCGAGCACTCCTGGAATGCTGAAAGCCTTGAAATAATTTCTGCACCAAAAATGCAGCACAAGCATAACCCAATAATTGGGACAGAAATGCCATGCTCGCTAAGGAAGAACGTACTAATCTAATCTAATATAATCCTTAGGTTTGTATACCGCATCATCTCCACATTTGTAGAGCTCGGCGCAGTTTACATTAGAAGAAATAGGAACTACAACAGAGGGTTAGAAATAGAAGTGTGAAGAAAATTTAGAGGACTTGGGATGCCAAGATATAAGAGTATCCTTGATTCCTAAGTTGGAGGGAGACTTACATATTTGAGAAAAGCCAGGTTTTCAGATGTTTGCGGAAAACTTGGAGAGAGCTCAAGTTCCGAAGAGGGGAGATAAGGTTGTTCCAAAGCTCAGTGATTTTGAAGAGAAGGGAGGTCCCTAGCTTTCCAGTGTGGGAAATGCCTTTTACCGAGGGGAAGGATAGTTTTAATTTGTGGGAGGATCTGATGGTATTAGGGTTTGAGGAATTCCAAGAAAGAGGGATAAAGGGGAGGAGGATACCATGTAGGATTTTGAAAGCTAAACAGGAGCATTTATAGTGTACCCTGGCGATAATCGGAAGCCAGTGGAGCTTGGCCAGGAGCAGGGAGACATGGTCAAATTTACTTTTAGCGTAGATGAGCTTGGCTGCGGCATTCTGAATTTGTTGGAGTCTGTGGAGGTTTTTCTTAGTTAGGCTTAAGTAGATAGAGTTGCAATAGTCCAATCTGGAAAGGATGATGGATTGGACAAGGAGGGTAAAATGTTTTTGATGGAAGCAGGATCTAACTTTCCTCAGCATATGAAGGCTGAAAAAGCATTTTTTTATCAAGGATTGGAGGTGGTCATTGAAGGACAATGTAGATTCGATGGTGACGCCCAAGACCTTGCTCGAGAACTCAAGCTGCAGAGAGGAGCCAGAGGGTAGTGGGATGGAGGTGGGTAGGTGGCCTAGTTTTGGGCCGAGCCAAAGAAGTCTTGTTTTGGACTCATTCAATTTCATTTGCACAATGTGGGCCCAGGATTGTAGGTTCGTTATATAAGAGGATATGTTCTTAGTCAGGTTGATGAGGTTCGGTCGCTAGTGCTGTTTAGCACTGTTTTCATCGGGACAGGCAGTCCCGCTGCTGCCCGACTTTGCCCAGCTGAGAGGGTCCTTCGGAGATCCTTTTAACAGCGGTCCAGCCGCCGAGGGAGCCTGTCGCTAGTGCTGTTTAGCACTGTTTTCATCGGGACAGGCAGTCCCGCTGCTGCCCGACTTTGCCCAGCTGAGAGGGTCCTTCGGAGATCCTTTTAACAGCGGTCCAGCCGCCGAGGGAGCCTGTCGCTAGTGCTGTTTAGCACTGTTTTCATCGGGACAGGCAGTCCCGCTGCTGCCCGACTTTGCCCAGCTGAGAGGGTCCTTCGGAGATCCTTTTAACAGCGGTCCAGCCGCGGTACGCGGCCCGCGGTCGTGAGCCCCGGGTCGCGAACTGAAGGGGCGTGGCTAAAGGGGCTTGCCCCTTTTGAGCCCCTTCGGAGCCTAAGAGGAGCAGGGAGCAGGACTACCAATTCTTCAGCATGGGTAAGAGGAAAGCCAAAGCAATACCATCTGCTGGAACAACAGGCCCGATGGATCGCCATCTTGTGGTTCCTGTCTTACCTCCTGTTGAGGAACAGGTAACTTTTAATATTCAAGCTGTCTCCTTGTCTTCTGGGGAACCAACACCACCTCCTCAACCATCATATTCCCTAAGGTTAGAAGAATCTCCTTCCCCTTTTAAGGAAGGAATAACTTCTTCTTCCCCTCAATCATTGTTATTATCTGGTCTGGAGGTTTCAGGACAATCCTTGGGGCAAGCTAAAGAACTAACCCCAGTGCAGATGATTACTGGGCCAAGCTCGGACGTTCTCCCCAAGGATAAAGTGATCACTTTAAATGATGTTTGGCTTAGCATTAACAGAATAGAGTCATCTTTACAAAAAACCGTTTTGAACTTATGTCAATTTTCATCTGATGTAACTGTGAAAATTAAAGAGCAAAATAATAAAATTGGAGAAACAGCTGTAAAGGTTGAAAAGTTAGATCAGGTTGATGAGGTTCGAATCAATCTCGAGGAGGACGAGGATGTCGTCTGCATAAGTGTAAATTGTTTCAAGGGGGGATAGGTGGAGGAGTTTTAAGGAGGACATATAGATGTTGAAAAGGATAGGAGATAGTGGAGAGCCTTGCGGGACTCGACAATTCGGTTTCCAAGGGGAGGATGAGGTACCATTCATGTTAACAATGTAAGAACGAGAGCGGAGGAATTTAGAGAACCAATCTAGGATTGTGGAGTTGATGCCGATCTCAGAGAGTTGGTAAAGAATATCATGGTGGACAACGTCAAAATCAGCGGAAAGATCAAATTGTAGGAGGACGGTGAACTTGTTTCGAGAGTGAAGTTGTTGAACCCTTGAAATCAGGGAAGACAGTAGGGATTCGGTGCTGAAGTTAGGATGAAAGCCATATTGACAGGTAGAAGAATAGAGAATCTCTCTAAGTATGATGAGAGTTGGGTAGAAATGATGGACTCTAACATCTTGGTTAGGAGACGGATATTTGCAATTGGGCGATAGCTGGATGGTATGGAAGGGTCAAGGTCAGATTTTTTCAGTAGTGGGGTCAAGGCGATAGGACCCATTTTTGGTGAGAAATGGCCCGACTGAAGGGCGGAGTTTATGAGATTGGTGATAGAAGAGATAGCCTGAGCGGGAATGTTCTCGTATAGGTAGGAGGGGAATGGGTCCAAGGAACAGTTACAGGTTTTCAGTTTTAGGCAGAGTTTGAGGACGAGGGATTCAGATACGTGCTCAAAGGTAGTCCAGGATCTGTCAACTGGGATAGGGTTGGAGACCGTTAGGGTGGGAATGGAATCGGTGGGCACCAGGGAGTTGTAGGAGCCTGAAGGAGGGAAGGAGCATCTCAAGAAAGAAACCTTATCGTTGAAGAATTTTGCTGGAACATCGGCTGAGGGAGAGGAGGGGAGCACGGTGGGGTCTCTTTTGGAGGTTAGGGAGCGCCAGATGTTGAATAGTGTACTGCTCTGATTGTTGGACCTGGAGATTTTGTCGCCATAGAAGTTCTTCCTTGCTTTTTTTAGCGCAGTATTGTACAGCTTGATATTGACTCTCCAGGACTGTCTGTCTATGGGATATTTTGATTTTTTTCCATATGCGCTCCAGAGCTCGACATTTCTGTTTTAGCTCTCTGTGATATGGGAGGTACCAAGGGGCCTTGCGGGGGTAGGAGATGGATTTAGTGGAAAGAGGGGTGAGGGAAAGAAAGGTGGATTCGGAGAGGGCGACCCAGTTATGCCAATTAGTACCTGAATCTGCAGGCTTAGGGGCAGAGGAGAATAGATTGAGAAATTTAGACCAGAACAGATCGCTTGTGATTTTTTTGCAGAAGGTAATGGGGTTGGAAGTGCTGGGTGGAGCCCCAAGGTGCGACATAAAGATGGGGAGACAGAAAGCCCCTAGGAAGTGATCAGACCAGGGGACATGTTCCCAGCGAGTGTCGTCAACTGACGTCTTGTGAGCGGTAAGATCGAGGAAGCTAATGAGATCTAGTGTGTGCCCCTTTTCGTGGATTGGGGATGGTGCAGGGGGGAGGCCAAGGGAGGTGAGGAAGCTAATAAGTTCAATTGTATCCTTGCTGGTGATGTCGTCTAGGTGGAGATTGATGTCTCCGATGATCAATAACCTTTGGAACTTGAGAAAGGAGTTTGTTATAGTCTCAAGGATGAGTTTGGAGGAGTTGTTCCAAGGGATAGGTGGGCGATATAGGAACAGGATGCCCAGTGGGTGAGGGTGAAGTTCATCGTTGACAGAAGCAAGCATGTATTCTAGTGAGGTGTGACCACCCCTGTTGCCGGGCAAAAACCCAAAACTGCACCATCATAGGCACTAAAAAAGGCAGACCGCCACTAGAAACTGGATCCGCCAAAAAGAGCAGAACATGGCACCAGCCAAAGCGATAGGATTTCTAAGTATTCACAGGCAGACTATTCCGCAGCAGCTGCGTTAAGAATCCAGCACTCTACTCCACAACTCCACCGGTATCACAGTAGGTTCCTTGTCTGCCATGGGGGCTAAAGCCCAAAAATGAGCCCACTGGAAATGAGATAAGGCATCGGCAATCTCATTAAGCAAGTCGGGAACATGCTGAGCAGTCAGAGTAATTGCAAACAACGGAGCACAAGAAGATGCAGTAATTCCACCAGCAACAGACAATGAGCTGATTGGGCATTAACAGCCTGCACCACTGCTACATTGCCCAAAAAAAGCACCACCTTCCTGTGCTGCATACGGTCACCCCAAATCATAGTTGCTACCCAATTCCAGAAAAGCTATATTAGCACCCCACCCACACTCGTGCCACAAAACCAACCAAAGTTGAGTGTACCAAGCTCCCCCAAAATAGGCACCAAAACCAAAATCTGTAGCCGCATCAGTAAACAGGCGCAAATCTACCGAGGAGACCACTTCCTGTTGCCACACACGAACACCATTAAAGCTCTGCAAAAACTGATACTAGTGCCGAATATCAGCCTTAACACCCGCCGTCAAGTGTACCCTAAAATGCTTTTAAATAAGACCCCTGGAAAGAATAGCCAAACGGGGAAAAAACACAACCCATGGGAATCACCCTAGATGCAAAATTAAAGTGAACCACCAATGACTGAATCTCTTGCAAAGTCAACTTAGACTTCCCCAAAGCCTCCCAATAGGCAGACACAAAGCCTGCACACAAAGGCAGCCGAAATTTCATCCGAATAGAATCAAGGTCCACACCCAGAAAAACTAAGGAAGTAGCAGGTCCCTCTGACTTTTACGACACCTATGGCACACCCAAACTCTTAGTCACAGCCTCAAACACTGAAACCATCTCAGAACACTGAGTAGAACTCACTGGACCCCGAACAAAAAGTCATCCAAATAATGAACAATACATCCACAACCTGACACCTGCTCTGTAACTCAATGCAGAAAAGATGAAAAGGCCTCAAAATAAGAACAGGACACAGAACACCCCATCGGCATGCACTTGTCAAAATAATAACCATTTTAGAACTGAAAACCCAACTAATGAAATGAATCAGGATGGACAGGAAATAAATGAAAGGCAAACTCTATATCCATCTTTGTGAATAAGGCCCCCCAGACCCAAACTGCGCAGCATAGACACTGCCACATCAAAAGAAGTATAATGCACAGAACAGAACAAATGATCAATAAACGAATTCACACTGTGCCCTGGGGGAAAAGACAAATTATGAATCAGCCTATACTTCCCCAACTCCTTCGGTATCACCCCCAAAGGAGACACCACAAAATCCAGTAAGAGAGGACCAAAAAGGACCAGCAATCCTTCCCAAATCCAACTCCTTCTTCAACTTATCCTGTACCACCGCCACATGCAACTGTACCAAAGACGCATTATGACACAAATGTAAAGGGGCAGGGGGGGGCCCAGAAAAAGGAATAACAAAACCCAAATGAAAACCCTCCCACAATAACTGCGCAGCATCCTCCACCAGATAAAGTTGCAGCTTAACATCCAAAACTTCCAAATTAATAGGCGAAGGGGCTTTAGCCATGTACGCTCCCCAGCAAATATCCTGAGGGCCGCACTCCTGTACCCCGGCCTCCCCTACCACTACTGGCATATCTAAAGGCTGGTTGGGAACCAGCACATTGACTGCAAAGGTGACGGTATTTACAGGATGCCCTCTCACACTGGCCAGCATTGAACTAGAAACAAAAGGTAATGGGTCCCCCTTGACCAGCCGATGGCCCAGCACCTCCCCTGGCCCATTAACCCCAAGGTAAAATGCTGCACTGTAGGAGCTGAGACTCCACTTGCAGAGGCTCCCCCATAAAACCCAGACCCAAAGGAACTGCTGTGACAAAATCACTAAGACCTAGCTTGTGCCATCTCCCCAACTATAAATCTACATCCCGATAACCCCATGCCCAAGATTTGTCAGCAGCAAGACTTTTACGAAACTGCTCATCATAGTTTAACCACAACCAGCCCCCATAAGTCCAATACACCTGTAATATCATATCGGCATAACAGAACAAACAAACTGGCTGAGTTGCACCAACCACCACTGCATAAATATTAAAACCCAACAACCAGTTCATGATACGCGATACACGAGACTTCTTATGAGAGCCTTCAGCCGTACCATCATCTTTTTTCTTATCACTTTTATCATGCTCCTTTTCTAACAAGCTAAACACGTCCACAAATTTCCCTCTCAAAATTTTCTGCCACAATTTTTTAGAAATACCACAATCAAGTGGAGCAATCTCACACATAGTATGACCATTATGAGTCACACCCACCACGGCAGCATCAGAGGTACTTGGTACCGACCCAGCCACTGGGGCTTGACCAACTGGCCGAGACTGCCCATCCACACCAGACGTACCCTCATCCTCAGAAGAAGAAGAAACAGATGAAGGCTCCGAAGAATTATAAGAGTCTGAGGACTACCAAGCTGCCATCGGATCCCCCAGAATACCTCCCCTCTGTTTCTTTTCTCTATCCAAATGCTTGACCACATGTCTCAAATTTTTTTAAAAACTTACAGTCCCGCATCCGCTTGCTAACAGACTTCTGACCAACCAATCCCACCTGCTCAGACCCAGAAGACCCTACCCCCCCACCTGAAGACCCTCCAACCCCCGCTGACATGTCATATAAAACTCCCATAGACTCACCCAAAGCAGCTGAAGGAGCAGTGCCAGAAGGTCCAGGTAAAAGGTCCGCAACAGCCACCTGCTGAAGACACTGGGTCCATTCTCGGACGCGATGCAGCACCACAACGGCTCACAGCACCCACACTACGTCGGGAACCTCCAGATGCAGCCACTGCACCAACAGGCATGGACACTACCACAGCACATCCCCTCTGAGCTCCACCACCCCTCCCTCCCCTGGAACCATCAGATTTTTTTGGCAGGTTCCATGACAAACACAAAAATTCCACACCTCCAAATATCCTAAAACACCCCCCACCTAGCCCGTGCCCCCCCACCTAACAAGCACCCCCACCACAAAAACACAACCCCTCCCCCAACCAGATGGGCTAACTTCTACACACACACTGCAACCCACTCCCCCCACCATAGTTCAGTTCAAATACTTGCCACTGTAAAGGAAAGCTGCTGAATCTACCAATCCACAGAGCAGTAAAAGCCAGACTATGGATGTCTCCGGATCTGGACGGCCCACAAAGGAAGTAAGAAACATCTGACTTTGACTTCCCCTGCACTCCCACCAAAGTGCACAAACTCCTAAATGCCACTGCTCCTGGAAGCCGCTCCGGACCAACTACACTCACGGCTGTGGCCTAAACAAGAACAGCATACGTGCTCAACCGGAGCCAGGTGCCCGCACCTCCACTCTGCCAATGCCGCTACCTACAACGTCGGAGTAGCTACCCTGCTGTGCTTGACCTGAAGGAAAAACAATTCTGACAACCAGGTACTCAGCCACCTGCAGCATATCGGACTACCCCTACCAGAACGCTATTCAAAACAAAAATGTAATTAAAGAGCACAATTTTCCTCACCAACCCTAACCTTTCAACACTCCCTCCACACCCCTAATTCTCCCCTGCCCACCAATTATCCTCAGAAAACTCCTCTAATCTCAGAGCCCCGTTCCCCAGCCAATCCTCACTCGCTCTCCTGCCTATCCTTACCCTCTTACTTCCACCCCTCCTCTTACCTAACTTTCTTAAAAACCCACTACCCATTCTCCTACCTACCTGCTAATATCCAATTAACCCTTTCCCCAACACAATCTACACTGGCTCGTCCAGCGTTATAAGCCCGCAGATTAATCTTCAAGCCACTTAAACCAGGATTTGGTCATGTTACCCCACTGGTAGACAAGCTGGTCTAATTCAAATAATTTAATTACCAAACTGCAAAGGTTTGGAATTCACTAAGCAGAGAAATTCATATTACTACTGTGTATGTTCTGGTTCACAAAAATGTGAAAACATGGCTCTTCCTGAAATTTTGGTTGACCCTGATTTTGCATTATATGCTTACATCAGTGATGTGAAAATGCTATCTTTGACCTACTATAACAGAAATCTTTGTTAGCATGAGAACAAAAAGTCATATTTCTGCGAACAACAATAAATTGCTACTTATAATGACTGGGGATGCCATTCAGCAAATTTCATATAATTGGAAGGATTGGAGGAGATTAAATTATAACTTTTGGTGGAATTCTTTATGCCATATCTATAAAATGGAAAGATTTATTGCTTTACAAAGGGGATACTTTAAGAAATTTCAGGATGTGTGGAAACCATTAACAAAATATTGTAAGGATTAAGTAAAATTATTTCCCTTTTATTTATCAGTTCAGGATGTAGGGAGGGGTATTTTATTATTATATATATTATATAATAATGGAATATATGATTGGGAGGGATGGGAAAGGGGCAGGGATAAAAATTTATATAATGTACCAATGATTGTTTATAAGTGATATATTTATTGTTACTGTGAATGAATATATTTTACACTTAATGTAATTTTGAAAATGAATAAAGAATTAAAAAATAAAATAAAATAAGAAATCTTTGTTAGGCGTTTACTCTGTTTCTAACTTGCATGGGATGTTTTTTTTTCAATGCAGTGACAATAATGTAACCTGCCTCCATCTCTGCTTTGGAGGATTTGGAGGGCTATAAAATCACATATAACTTGACGTGATTGAAATCTTGTTGCATAAATTTATAGTTAATTCAAAATTTAGGTGGCAGTTTTCCCTTCAAAGTTTAGTAGAACCTAAAATGTAGTTTAGTTTAGATTTTTTATCAGTAGCTGCAGCAGAAAAATTCCATTATTCAGATTCTGGTCAGTGCTAAATATTTAGCAGTAGTGCTTATCTAGATAACAAGTGTTTTTCAATGGATACATGTTTTTGGAATATTGACACATTGATTTCCTTTCCTGCTCTTATACTATTCCATAACCATCAATGTTTTAGGAACATAGGGGTCCTTTAATTAAGATGCGCTGATTTAGCATGCAATAAAGGACTCCATAATTTGGAATTTGAATTGACAATAGAACCCTAAATTTAGGTAATCCAAACTAGTCAATTTCAGCAGTCCAACAAATGTCATTAACTCCCCCAATTAGTAGCCACCCAATATAAAATTCACAAGCATAACTACTACTATTAATTATTTCTATAGCACACAGCAGAGTCACAAAGAATAAGAAAACAGTCCCTGCTCGAAAGAGCTTACAATCCAAACAGCCAAGACAGACAAATATGATGTCATGGATACAGTTAAATGAAATGGATAATTAGCGGGCTGGGTTGGAGGGCAGATGAATAGGGTTACAGATTGAAATCTATATCAAAAGGTGGGTTTTAAGTCTGCTTTTAAACAGGGGAAGGGAAGAGGCTTGATGTACAAAATCGGGTAATTTATTCCAGGCATAGGGGGCAGCTTTATGAAAGGAACAAAGTCTGGAATTGGCAGTGGAGGAGAAGCTTAAAGCTAAGAGCGACTTATCTGATGAATGGAGTTCTCTGGGAGGTGTATAAGGAGAGAGAAGTGAGGAGAGATATTGGGCAGGAAAATGAACACACTTGTAGGTCAGCAATAAGATCTTGAACTGTATGCAATTGCAGATAGGGAGTCAGTGAAGTGAGTTAAGGAGAAGGGTGACATGAGCGTAGCGAGGTTGGTAGAAGATGAGTTGTGCAGCAGAGTTTTGTACAGATTGCAAGGGGGAGATATCAGTTAGGAGTAGATTGCAGTAATCTAAGCGTGAGGTTACGAGAGCTTGGACAAGGTTATTAGCAGCAACAGGTCTTAGCAGCTTGTTGGATATGCGTAGAATATAAGCGGTTGGAATCGAAGACTTTTCCAATGTTGCGAGCAGAGGAGACTAGAATAATGACTATTATTTACTGAGATAACTCTTATGTGGATGAACTAATCCATGTTACTTACTCTGTATGTTGAGGCAACTTAGGGGGATCTGTGAAAGAAAATGGTATAGTCGGATACAAATTGATCATAGTTACTATTCCCCCAATTATGATGTCCCCATTCCTGTGATAACCAGGTGATGCCATCAGATCCTGCCCTAAAGAACAGGAGCACTCAGAAAGCTTCCATAGGACATTGAAAGTCACTAAAAAAATCAGAACAGAATGAGCTTGCATCTTCAAAACTGCAAAATAGTTTGCCCACGAAACACCTGCTGAGACTGTACATAATTCATTGTTCTGGTAGAAGATGTTGCAGGGTTCATGCTGATCCCACACAAATTCATCTTTAAATTATTGACATCCCCACCTCTAAAATCCAGTCATTTTCATACTAGAAAAGGGTACATAAGCAAAAAACAGAAATCAAACTAATGGGAGTGAGGGTCATTTAAGCCTGTTGCTGATTTGAGTTTAACTCTCCCACTTAAGATACAGACGCTTTATAGTGTCCTTCTACTCAGAGTTTAATCTCAAGGGACATCTGCTGTAGTTCTGTGCATTTAACATTAAATATAATTGCTGCTGTTTTTAAAGCTAAACTCTTATCAACAGGTAGACAAATAGTAATCTGACTTAAATGTGTTGAGGTCAATATAATAAATTGATGACTTGGTTTAAAGATCGATGTTGATATTGAAGGTATAAGTCTAAACATGTATTAAAGGATGACCTCCTTCTGGACACCCTTAAAACACCTTCTATCAAGAAATGTTCTTGTACAGACCTTCAGAAATGCCACCACGTGTTCAATATCTTTTCATACACACTGAATTCTCACCGGGTCACTCCTAATATTATTCTTTATGTGTGTTTTTGTATATAACTTCAACCTTCAGTGTTTAAAGTTAATAAAGTTATAAAGTTAATAAAGCATAATTGCTACTGTACTTAACTTTCAGTGGTGGTGGTAAGGGATAAGTATACCGACATGTTTCACCCTTGGGGGGTTTCCTCAGGGCTACAGTCCCTACAATAAAAGGGAAACCATCTTAGCACTGATACAATGTATTCCCATTATAACCCACAAGGTTTAAAATCTCTAAATACTCAAAAAGTTTCTCATGTTACCTTGGTTTTGTTCACACGCCGCTAGACCACCCGAAATGCTGCTATCAAGATGGCCGCGGTGTCCAACAGTACTCATTAAATACTCCCGAAACCAGCTGCCGGTAATGGGGTGGGAGGAGCTTAGTTCTACTAGCATCCACTGTGAAGAAACCATCGCAAAACCCGTACTGGCAAACTGGATGGGAGGGATTCAAAACAAATGTTTAAATATGTCAAAATGGTAACTTTCACACCAACTTTAAATAAATGAAAGAGGGGAAACCACCCCCCGGGGAGGCGTTACAGAAGGGATAGCCATTCTAACTCTAAATTTAATCCATAGGGAACGACAGAATTAAGGCGATAAATCCACCTCTGCTCTAGATAGTTTAACCTAGCTTCTTGATTTCCTTCCCCTCCCTGAATAGTCAAACTGTCAATAACTCTCCATCTAATCTGGTCCCAAGTATGTTTCTTGGAAATCCAGTGCTGTACTAGAGGGGCAGTTGTGTTTTCAGTGACAATATGGGATTTATGTTCATTCAGCCTTAGCTGAACCGGGTATTTTGTGCGGCCCACATAGATCAAAGAGCAGGGACAACTTATAATGTAGATTACCCAATCCGTTTAGCAGTTAGTATGTTTACGGGCCTGGATAGTGCATCCAGTATGGGGGTCTTGCCATGATTTCCCTTCTATAGTTTTGTCACACCATTGGCAGTGAGAGCATTTCAAATGGGAACCCTGCGTATGGGCCGGGGGCCCCCCCTGATTTAACATCTGACCTATTGTCCGCCCTTTAGTGTAAGCAAACATAGGGTACTCCTCCAGTCCTCTTAGGGTCCTCAAAATTGACCAATGTTGTCTGATGTATGATACTATAGCTTTTGCTGCGTCAGAGTATGGTAAGACGCAGACTAATCTGGCTTCTTCCCCCCCCAAATGATTTTGTCTACTATTGTCTTGCAATAATAGATCCCGATGGGCATAACGTGCCCTGACATAGGCTTGGCGGATAGACTTCTCTAGGTAACCCCTCAAACGAAACCTTTGTCTGATGTCATCTGCTGCCCGCTTGAATTCTGTAAGGTTGGAACATATCCTTCTAGCTCTTAAAAATTGGTTTATGGGAAGACTGTACTTCTATTTATATGGATGGAAGTTGGAGAAGTGAAGCAGGGTGTTTCTCGCTACATTTTTTCTATATAGAGTGGTTTCCAATTTATCCGCCACCCTATAGACTAGAATGTCCAAAAATTCTATCTTTATCCTGTTGAATGTAGCCGTGAATTGTAAATTCCCATCAATAGTATTGATCCAGTCAATAACCAGCTTAAGCTCAATTTCTGTACCGTTCCAAAGGAAGAATATGTCGTCCAGAAATCGTTTCCACAATGGAATCTTAGTTAGATATTGGGTGGAAGGGTACATGATTTCTTCTTCAAATTTGCCAACATACAGTGTGGCCACCGAGGGGGCTAATGTCGCCCCCATTGCTTTTCCCTGGACTTGTTTATAATATTTACCTTCATGTATGAAATAGCTCTCTTCAATGACCCATTTTGCTAAGGTCATTAAAAACTCTGTGGTGATCCTCAGAGAACCCTGTCTAGCCTCCAAAGTTTCTCGAATTATGTCTAAGGCTCCTTTTTGTGGAATTTTCGTATACAAGGAAACAATATCTAAGGTCACCATCCAGCACTGTATTGGTAAATGGTCAATATAATAACACAAATTGATGATATTGCATGTGTGGGGATGGATTTTGTAACAGGGCACCTAAACTCAGGTTGGAAAAAAAGACCTATATTATGTCTATTTATAAACACAATAGGCATCAATGTGCCTTTCCCAAAACAGTCCCACACCAACACCTACACAAATACCCTCTGAAATCCACACAAATGCAGAAATGCCCACAAATTTACATCTCCCCCCAAAAACATGTAAATAAGTACATTCAATACACAATCATTTCATTTTTCTGTAAACACCTATATAAAGATCCCATAAAAAGGGCACATTCCTTCCATGCTCATACTTTTCCATGTCAATGTGGTCATGTCATATTATTAATATTATTAAAGCCCTTTAAATGTCAGAAATATTCTATAATATAATAGGGATGGACATTAATTTACAATGATGAACAAATTAAATCAGAACAAATTCACATAATAAAAATATCCACCAAGATTAGTAGGGTTGGGAAACCCCACTAGAAGGGATAATCTTCCAAAAGCAGTTTATTACAGCATATGGATAGGGTCCAAAAGGAGCCTGTCTCAGGAGTCACAATAATATCATATGATATGAATCTTCTGATACAAGAAATGTATGACAGTTTTGTCACTCTAAAGAGACACAAATATTGAGAGATACTTCCACATAGCATTCTACTTCTCATTTACAACAATGGAAGAAATATCAATGGCATTTCTTCAGTTATTTCTTGCTAGTGGAAAATAAAAACAAGCATGGTTTTGTTTGTTAGTTACTGGTTTGCACATGACAGCCCCTCTACCTACGATCAGCAATTCTTCTGCCTCAATGGACCCTTCTAATCTACCAGGGAAATAGACCAGAGGGAGGCTGAGAATACAGGGGAGGGCAGAAGGTGTTTCTAAAGAGAGGTCCACATAACCCTAAGACCCTCTCCATCGAAGCCCAAAGAAGAATAGTCAATGGAGGAACCTGGCTATCCTAATCAGGATTATTAGGAAGAAGAAACCTAGGAACATCTGTAGTGATAGTAGCTGTTAATCTCTGTGCTTTGAAGGAGATTAGTGGGAATAGGGAGCCTACTGCACTTACTCCAAGACTAAATATTAAAGGAGAAGCAAAGCATAATCATTTTGGTGGTCCAGGTCATGTCACGTCCTCTTATGAAGAAATGACATTATAGCCACCAGGATTGTTTATTTGTTTGTTTTATTTTATTTATAACCCACCTTTATCCAAGGAGGCTCACAATATAAACATACATAACAAAAAGGCATAAAATACATGTAAAAATACAAACAAAATAAGCGACCAGCGCTTACACAAGTGCAAATGCCTTAATGCCCATATTTCATATTACAAAATAAATGTCTCTTCAACAACTTCTTAAAAGCATCAAGATTGCTTTGCTTTCTATTGTACAAAGGTAGCCGATTCCATTCCTGGGGCTCCTACTGGAAAACATAGTTACAGGTGAGGTATTCAGTCTCAATTACCTTATGGATGGCACAAAAAGTTACCATGATAGACAGAGCGCAACTTGGATAATGGGACATAAGCCTGACTAATACCCACCAAACTTGCAGGAGCCAGACCATGCATACACAAATCATCACAAGCAGTCTAAAGTATATACGGTCTTCTAACTTCAACCAGTATCACTTCACATAATATTCTGTTACATGTTAAGTCCTTTCCAAACAAAAAATGGGGGTGCCACTGAGCTGAGAACCAAGATGGCTGCATAAAGCTCTCTCTCCTCCTTGCAGCTCCAGAAAATTAGTATGAGCACCTATTTTTGTTCAATTTCTTTCTGGAAAAACTACTACATCTGCATTTGGAGATGTGAGGGAGTCTCTCAAATTCTCCTTCATCAGGCTCTAAATGCCAGTAGCATGATCCTCCTTCTCCTGACAAATCATCAGCCAACAAGCACATGGAATCATCCTCAGATATAATACTGGAAGAACTTCGATCCCTTAAAGATCTCATCACTAAGCATTATGAAGTGGCCTGCGATCTCAAACAGGATTTAACCTCATTAACTGCTTCTCTTCAAGCCTGCCAAACTAGAATTGATGTATTGGAAACTAGAGCTGACACAGCTGCACTTTCAATGGCTCAATTTGAGGACCAAACTCAGCTAAAATTAAAGTAGCTAGAGCAAGAAATTGAGGACCTTTCTAACAGAAGTAGATGGAATAATATAAGAATTTTTGGTTTACCAGAATGCTCAGAAGGTTCAGATCTCACTAAATTTCTTGTTGAACAACTCCCTGCACTTCTCAATATTTCTACAGATCTTCCACTGCAATTTGAATGAGCACACTGGACTCCTTCATTTCTCAAACAGAGTCTGACTCACCCCAGACCCATAGTAGCTAAACTACTCCATTTTCCCAAGCAATTCAAATTCTTACAGCTGCAAAGAGCACTGCCAACCTTCAATTTGCAGGAAAAGAATACTCATTGTCCCAGACCTGGCTAAAATGACAGCCAGGAAAAAGAAATCTTTTCTGGAAATGAGGGCTCACCTGAAATTCTTAGGGGCACACTATGGTCTTCAGTATCCAACAAGAATGACTGTTACCCTGAACAACTCTACTCATACTTTTGACTCTCCGGATCAATTACAAAAGTACCTCAATCAAATCCAATTGCAAGGAATGTCTTCTTTATAAACTGTTGTGCTATCAGGCGGAGCTTACCTAAGATGGCGGATTGGGAGTAGCTGCGGAGAAGCCGTCGTGCTCATGGTGTGGATTTCCTGAGAGTTATGGTAAAAAGAAAGTCTAAACTTCGGGTGTTCCCTGTTGAGGCAGCGGCACCATTGGGTCCGATGGATGTCTTTGTAGAGCGCGGCTCACGAACGCTACAACCGGAGGGTGCCACGGCTGAAGAGACTGCACAGGCTGAGGTGCGGGATCTCTCCTTTGAGGCTGTTATTCTGTCTCCGGACGAGCGAAGACCGCCTAGCTGTCCCGTTGCGACAGAGGAGTCGATTGCTGACTCACCGGCTCGAGATGCCCTCTTGATGTCCTCTCCGTTTGGGAGGACTAACCCTGGAAGGGGGGAGGAGGTGTTTTTGAGATCACAGCAAGCAGTGAGGAGTTCACAGCAAGCCCAAGGAGACTCTTCAAGTTCCCTGCCGGCTACAGGTATTTCAGTAGCCCAAGAAAATCTTTTGATAAATGAAGTGGTATCTGGCTCGATGGGCATTGCAGGGATTCCTGGAACTGAGATTGTTCCCTTGCAAAGGCCCAAGGTAATTACGATGGAATCCATATGGGAGGCCATATTCAATATGCAAACTTTACTGGGAAGTCAAATTCAACAATTATCTTTGAGCTGCACTACTGTTATATCGGAAAATTTGGAACTTAAAGATAAAGTTACAAGTCTGGAAAATAAAATGAGTGACATTGAGCCTAAAGTAAAAACTTTGGAAGTACAAGCCCAGACTTGGATCAAGGACAGTGCTAGTTTGCACTTTAAACAAGAAATGCTGGAAAATTCTGTTAGAAGATGTAATCTTCGGATCATTAATTTTCCAAAAGTACAAACAATAACTGCCCCAGTTATGTTTAAAAAATATTTGTCAGAAATTTTGAAGGTACCAGAAACCTCGTACCCACCTCTCACAAAAATATATTACCTGCCAACGAGAGTTAAATCTCAAAATCCAAATCAACAGAATTTATCTGTTGATAGTTTGGATTTAACACATTTTCTAGAGAGGTCGGATACGGAGAATCAGGTCCCTGCTACATTAATAGTACAGTTTGCAATTGACTCAGACAGGGATTGGCTGCTTAAAATGTTTTTTAAGCATAGAGATGTTCCATTCATGACAAATATAATTAGGATGTACCCTGATGTATCTCGCTCGACCCAGAAAAGAAGAAAACAATTCTTAATATTGAGACCACAGGCTGTTCAGCTAGGGGCGACCTTTGTCCTAAGATATCCCTGTAAATGCGTTTTGACATATGGGGGGAATAGATATGTATTTTATGATTCACAGCAGTTATCTAAATTTATTTCTGATAGAGAGTCTTCATGAGCTTTGCTTGTTCTCTTGTTAAGCTCAAAAAATATTGGTTCACGAGCACTCAAAACGCCTATCTTTTTTTGCCTTATTCTAATTGCCTTGATGACTTATTTCAGTCTTTTTCATCAGCCTCGCCTCCAAAATTGTGGACTAATAATGCAATGTATATTTTGATATTCTTTAGCTGTTTGGAGTTTTGATTTAATTTCAATTTACACTGCATGTTTTCTTTTATTGACTTGTAATTATTGTCAATTATTAAAATTATAAATAAAGGGAAAAAAAAACCCTGTTGTGCTATACTGCAATTTGTCTAAGAACTCTCCTCCATGTGGCCCTGACTCCATACTGTCTTCTCTTCCGAGTATTTACTGACTTTGAATATTTCTCACTTAGATCTTAGCTGCACTCTCCCTGACTCTACTGTCTCTCCCTTACTTCCCTCACACTCATAATCAAACTGTCTGCTTCAACATTGCTCCTATTTAATGCTAAATTTGTGAATTTATTTACCTTCTCTCTCTATCTGTGCACAGTAACGGTTTATCTGTCTTAGTGCTGATTGTGAACCCTATCAAGCCACCTCAAAGAGGGAGATGGTCCCTGCTAATTTTATTGTCTTGATTCTCTCTCACCTGGCTATCACCATTTAAACATACTGATAAAATGTTTTCAACCTTACCTGCTGCTTTCTTTCCCCCTGCGCTGCTTGGTTATTAACTGGTGGTTTCCTTCTCTTGATACCATCTTTTGGGTTTTTTTCTTTTCCCCACTGTCTGCTACTGAAGGGAGCAAATTTTTTTTCTTTTGGGCTGCGATTGCGGCTTTGATCCTGATTGTGATTGGGTGGGAACAGCGACTACCGCTGTGGTGGTGACTCTTGCGGGGTAGATTCCTGGGAGGCAAGCATTGCTCTGGCACTCTGCTGAGAGAAGAGGGGCCTGTTACACAGCAACGGTATTCGCGGAGTTGGGGCGGCGGCCGCTGCTGTCAGTGAGGCTCTCTCATTATGGCCTTCAATGGGGCATTACTGCTCCGGTGAGTTGTGGAGTGGGGGAAGCTCTGTTGCAGAGCAGTGGTGCTAGCAGCCCCAATGCCAATTACAATCGGGTTGGAGTGATGGCTGCTACTGTCGATGATGGCTTTTTCAGTGCAGCTTTTTGGTGACACGCTTGTTATTCTGGAGCTCTGCAGCGGTATCCTCCAGATAAGCTGACCTGCTTCTCTTTCAGGATATCTGCTTGCTTCTTATTTTGTATATTCTCTATGCCTGTATGCTGTACTGCTGTAACCCTGACACTCTTCTCTATCGTTTGGCTGGCAGTTCTGTTTTCTAATAGAATATATGTTTGGAATACTGTTTGTTTTTAATGGAATATATGTGGTGATTCTTACACCCTACATTATTTCTTAACATGCCTCCAAACCAGATTTCTCTTTTCTCCAAACTCCCACAATGCACTTTCATCCCTCAGTGGTCCATGGCAATGCTGTGTGATATATGCAATTGCTATGTTAGAACTCCTCTCACCCAATTCTAAACCCAATTCTAAACCCAATTCTAAATGTCTTAGTCTTATAAAGCTACCCTTCCTTACAATGCTTTTGCTTAGATATCTCTCCTTCAACAATTTACACCTTCCATTTTATTGTTATATTGAGCTTAACATGATTTTCTGCAGTTAACTGGTATTTACTGAATTCATGATTTCATATCTACAATATCATTAAACTGGACCAGCGAAAATATTTTCAAATGGTGGTTTAACTTTTATAATACTTCATGAGTATGCCTCAGCCCCACCACTCCACTGCTGTACTATTTTATGACAGTGTAGAGATTTATGTGGCACCTCATCATCGGCTGCTCATTCATATTTATATAGTTTTTCAATTGTGTTTATATATTTTTTTCAATTTCTCGTATAAATATAAAACCGTGCAAACTCCTTCATGCAATCTGACTTATTGTCTTCTATATACAGATGGTATAGGTACTTAGCTTCTGTCAGCCAACGTCTGGGAGTCAACCCGACATGTTTCGCGCCAAACGGCGCTGTATCAAGGGTCTCCCTAAGTGTAAATTAACAAAGAAACAGTTAAAAGTGAATTCTGCATTACTGTCCCTCAGAATAGCCTCCTATCATCTTAGCGCTATAATTTTAGAAAAGAATTGATTCTTACCGAGTACGCACGGGTCATCCGACTCATAATTTTACTGAGAGTAAGATGGCCGCGGCGTGTGGTCTCGGGTTATATATAGTAAATACTGTCATTCATTCATAAAACCTACACCTCCCCCACAGGATCCGATTGAACTGTCGATAAAAAGACACCACTCACTTAGGCTATATTCTAAAAGACCAATTTTCTTCAGAAGGTTTCTGATGTCATTACAGAATACACTTCCCCCTCCCCATTCGTGGTTTCTGCACTCACGATTTCATATTGGGGGACAGGCCTTCGGGGGGGTACAGGCCTTCGGGGGGTGCAGACTTTCAAGGGGGGACAGGCAGGCACTCCTTCAAGGGGGGGACAGGCCTACAAGGGGATGGGACAGGCCTTCAAGGGGGGTGCAGGCCTTCAAGGGGGACAGGCAGACCTTTAAGGGGGGGACAGGCCTTTGGGGGGGACCATGATTTAGAAGTACACGGAGGGAAGGGGGGAAACTTTGGCCATATGCCAAACTTTGGGGGGGGGAAGAAATAATGGGTCTGAAAATAGAGGAGAGGGAGAGAGATGATGGACCATGGGATTTAGGGAGGGAAGGAACAGAAAGGGAGAGAAATTGGACACAAGGGATGGTGTGGAGGAGGGATAGAGATACTGGATAGGAGGGTAATTAGGAAAAGAAAGGGAGAGATGGTGGACTCTGGGTGGTGGGGAAGGAGGGAGAGATGCCGGATGAAAGGGTATTTAAGAAAAGGTGGATCTGTGGAGGGAGATGAAAAAAAGGAAAGATACCAGACTTCCTGGGAAGGGAAGGGAAATGGAAAGGGAGGACAGAGTTGGCAGATGGATGGTTAGCATGCAGAAAGAAGGAGACCCTGGCAAGCAAGTTATCAGAAGAAAACCAGAGCCTTGGACCAACAAGATTTGAAATATAACCAGACAACAAAAGGTAGAAAAATTAATTTTATTTTCTGTTTTGTGATTATAATGTGTCAGATTTGAAATGTGTATCCTGCCAGAGCTGGTGTTGGACTGCAAACGTGAGCTAGGATTTAACAGAGAGAGGAAAAGTCCTTTTTGTTTCTTTATTTTATTTACACCACAGTGCCAATGTGATTAGGAGAAGCCAAAGGGGGTGAAAAAGCTATAAAACCCACCAGGAGTTTTCAAAAAAATCACCCAACTGGGCAGGAAAATCGAATTGAAAAACCAATTCAATAGGCTGAATCGAATTGAAATTTTTTTTCCTGAATCTGGCAGCATTAGTTTGCGCTACTGACTTAGACTTTAGGACCTGGGATTGGGGAGAGATGGCATCCTCAGTACTTTATAATGCAAGTGAAACGAGGATTTGGTCAGACTTTTGAAGGGTCTGCAGAAAAAAAATATTGTATAGGCCGGGGACATGAGACAGCAGGAAATGGGAACTTTTCTTCCTTCTATTTTTGTGAATGGAAAGGCTGAGGATGTCAGAGAGTTCAGTTAAAATATGTGCTTTATAAGAAAATATAATAATGTGTTTTATAAAGTTTATAGCATAGCTGGCCTACCCAGTGAGGTGTTCCTAGTGGTGCTGGTGGCAGCGTGTCAATGTGTTGAGAGGAAGAGGTGGTCTGGGAAATTCTGCTGAGCAAACTCCGGGCCCATTTCCACCCCCCAGTTAGTCCACTCCACTCAACTGGTTCACACACTGAGTGGGTCTTTGGGTGTTGTTTTGGGATCTCTTCCAGTGGTTTATCAGTATCTCCTTCTGGTCCAAGGAAGGAAACTTTGTTATCCTTAGCATTGACCTACAGAATATGTTTGTAACAGTGCTGCTTGTGTGGCATTAGGCTATGTAGTGATCGAAAGAAAAAAACAGACCTTTGCACATTTTTGCACTATATGGTGGGTGTATGAGGAGATTCACATTTCCTGCACAGCTAAGTCCATGTGAAGTTACCTTGTGCTGTATTTGACATCTAGCAAGGTCTCTGTTTGAAAGGAAAGATCTAAACTTAAAAATGAAGTGGCCAGAAGTTATGGTAAAAGCAGATAGTGTAGCTGGTTTTAAGAAAGATTTGGACAAATTCCTGGAGGAAAAGTCCATAATCTGTTATTAAGACATGGGGGAAGTGTCTGCTTGCCCTGGATCGGTAGCATGGAATGTTGCTACTCTTTGGTTTTTGACCAGGTATTAGTGTCCTGGATTGGCTACCATGAGAATGGGCTACTGGGCATGATGGACCATTGGTCTGACCCAGTTAGGCTATTCTTATGTTATGTTCTCATCTGTAGGGGCCTTTGTTTTCACTTCTTATTTTAATGTATTTTTTTTCTGGGAACTTATCAGTGTTTTTTCAAGTTTTCAAGTTTCAAGTTTAATATGCATTTGATGAATCGCTTATAACAATATCTAAGCGATGTACAATTAAAAAACCATCAGAATGTGGCAATACATATAATTTGTACAAATTAGACAATTGACAAACAAATTGGACAAACAAGAGTAAAATGGGAAGGTGGGGGAAAGTTACAATTTCGTTGTTTGTTAAAATTTTTACATAAAAAGGAAAACACATTGGGTAATAATGGGGTGAGGTAAAATAAAATATATTAAATGTTCAAAGATATTAAATGTAAAAGAGGAGAGAAAGTGAAAAAACCTTAAAATATTGCATTTCATGAATCAAATGCATCTTGAAATAAATATGTTTTTAAATTTTTTTAAAAAGAAACGAGGTCTTTTTCATTTTTAATAAAATTTGGAAGAGAGTTCCACAGTATAGGGGCCATCACAGAGAACGTATCATTACGTCTTGTGCCTATAATTCTCAACGAGGGAATTGATAACAATTGTGATGCGGATGATCTTAGAGAACGGGAAGAATTATACGGGACAATCATTTTTTATATAAATTGGGGTTCATTAAAGATCAATGTCTTATACTTTTCAGATCGTTCCTCTTCAGTTTGTTTTAATAACACTACTTCTAATATTTTTACTTCCGTAAATGGCGTCCCGCAAGGCTCCATACTGTCTCCGCTCTTATTTAATATATTTCTTGCCCCATTATTAACTCTATGCCAATCAATCGGATTTAATGTCTTCGCTTACGCTGACGACATTCAACTTTTACACCCCATAGACATTGATAACCCTTTAATTACTTCTGAGATTAATGCAAAATTAGAAAAAATACATCTTTGGTTAAATAATAACAGGCTCTCATTAAACATTAATAAATCCAATGTATTACTGTTTCCTTGGAAAGATAATCCAAAGCTTAAATTTCCGATTACTATCAAGGATCATCCCTTACAAGAGGTAGACAAAATTAAAATATTAGGCGTCATCTTTGACCATAAACTTTCTTTTCATACTCATATCAGTAATGTCATAAAGTCATCTTTCTTTAGGCTTCGTCAAATCCGTTCTGTTGCACAATTCCTTAACAATAACTCTCTTAATATTCTTATTCACTCTCTCATTATTTCAAAGATTGATTACTGTAATGCACTTTTTAAAGGCATAGCTCAAAAGGAAATCAAACGCTTACAAATCATACAAAATACTTCTATCAAGCTCATTTTCAAAGCCAAAAAATTCGACCACGTTACTCCACTTCTTAAGGAAGCTCATTGGCTTCCTGTTGCTCATAGAATCATATATAAACTTAGTTTGCTCACTTTCAAATCTCTTTCTTTTAAAACTCCGGCCTTTATCTATAAATTACTTATCCCTTACACAACGAATAGAACACTAAGATCTACTCAACAACATTTGTTAACAATTCCATCTCTTAAAATCATAAATACACGACGCCAATACATTTTTTCTGTTACTGCACCCCAAACCTGGAATTCCTTACCCTACCATTTGAGACAAGAAACCAACTTAGAAAAATTTAAAAGTAATCTGAAATCTTTTTTATTCACTGATGCCTTCATAAGTCAACAATAATTTCATTATAAAATAATTCCAAGACTTTGTTCTTTTCCCTACCTCATGTACTTTCCCTAAATGTTTTCCCCATCTTTATATTATAATGTAACTTCTTACCCCTCTCTTTCCTAAGTGTTTCCAGTATTGTTAAATGTGTCATTAGTTTTGTCAATATTCTTTAATGTATTACTTTATTAAATTGTAATTTTATTATGTACATCGCTTTGAATTACGATAAAGCGATTAATCAAATCTGAATAAACTTGAAACTTGAAACTTGATATACCAGAAATATAATTTTGAAGGTAATTCGATGAGATATGGGGAGCCAATGTGATTTTATAAGTAAGGGGGTAACATGGTCAAACTTTCTTGCTTTGTGAATTAGTTTAACTGATGTGTTTTGGATAATTTGGAGTCGTCTCTTTTCTTTCTGAGTTATATTGATAAACAGAGAATTACAGTAATCTAGTTTTGAGATAATTAGAGAATGAACTAAAATGTTGATTGATTTGGAATCTAAAAAGGTCGAAATTGAACGAAGGAGCCGTAATCTGTAAAAACATGATTTAACTATTTTGCTAATGTGGCTGTGAAATGAAAGATCTGCATCAATTATTACACCAAGGATTTTAAGTTGAGAAACTGATTCTATAGGAGTATTATCAAGTGCGAATGGTATTTTTAAAGTTATATCTCCTTTCCAAGTGAAGAGCATTGTTTTTGTTTTTTGAGTATTTAGAGCTAGTTTATTATTGTTTAGCCAGTTTTTTATTAGTTCTAATTTGTCATTGATAATTTTTATTTCTTCGGCATTTTCTGGGTTGAGAGGGTGCATGAGTTGAATGTCATCGGCGTATGAAAAGGCTGTAAAGCCTAGTGATTGTGAGATAGTAATAAGCGGGGATAGAAAAATATTAAATAAAAGAGGAGATAGTATAGATCCTTGTGGAACACCATAAGATGAGGAGAAGGTAGCGGAAAAGGCATCATTAAATTTAACTTTCGAAGTACGATTAGATAAAAAAGAGGTTAACCATTTTAGGATTTGGCCTTCTATGCCTAATGATTGCAGACGATTGAGTAGGAGCTCATGATCAATTGTGTCGAATGCAGCAGATAGGTCCAGAGAAAAAAGAGCTACAGATTTGTGGTGATCAAGATAGTAGTGTATGTTTGTTACGAGACCTATCATTGAATGTTCCGTACTGTGGTGTTTTCGGAAACCTGTTTGGTTGGGATGTAGTGCATTAGAGGATTCAACGAATTCTGAAAGCTGTTCAAAAACTAATTTTTCAGAAAGTTTCATTAAGAATGGTAGATTGGAAATGGGGCGGTAATTGGATGCATCGTCATGACTGGATTTGAAATTTTTTATTATTGGTATGACGATAGAGGTTTTCCAAGAGGAAGGGACGGTAGCAGAGGAAAAGCTGTGTTGGATAAGGGAAAGAATAAATGGACCAAAATAAGGAAAAAATTTCTTCAAAAAGAACGGTGGCAAAAGTTCTAAAGAAGAACCTTTTAGGTTAATTGATTTAAGATGTCTTTCTATGTCATTAATGGAAGGTATTCTGAAGTTGGTACATTTTGCTGTTGGAATTGAGTTATTTGTGTTTAAATTTTCCAATGAAGAAGAGAGTGTTGTATTATTTGAGAATTTTTGTCTTATTTTAAATATCTTATGGCAGAAATAATCGGCTAGCTCTTGGGCAGTTAATGTTGAATTTTGTTTTGATATATTCTTTTTTGTTTCTGGATTGATCGACTTTAGAATATTAAAAAGGGCCGCAGTGTTATTGGCTTTTTGGATTTTGTTATTGTAGTAAGATTTTTTTGCCTGGGTGAGTTCATTTTTGTAATGAAGAGCAATATCTTTAAATTTTTGAAGGTTAGTGGAAGTTTTGGAAGAGCGCCACTTCCTTTCTGAAGCACGGAGTTGCGTTTTTATTTGAGATAGTTTTTTGGAATACCATGGATTTTTAAGTTTTCGGCTGGGTACTGTTTTAGTGATTAATGGTATTTTGGTATTTACTATAGATTCTAAATTTGAGTTCCAGTATTGAAGTTGTTCTTCGATAGTTTTAAATATAGGAATGATAATAGAAGGGCTGAATTTAGGCGAAATATCAGAAATCTCTAACTGAGAGAAGTCTCTATATGAAAATGTTTTTGTTTTAGAGTAGAGATTTGGGGTCGACGTTTGGGAAACATAGAGATTTAGAGAGATCAGATTATGATCAGACCAAGGTACTGAAAGAATATTCGGGGCTGAATGGGAAATCAATTGAGAAGAGGGAATTAAATTCATATCTAGTATGTGTTGGGCTTGGTGTGTGGGTTCATTTATCAATGTTATCAGATCTAACTCTTTGAAAAGCTTAATAGTGTCTATAGTATGTGGGTTATTAAAATTATCGAAATGAATGTTAAAATCTCCCATTATAACTGGACAATTGGCAGTTGAACAAAAGTCAAAGAGTAAGTTATGAAATAGTGATAATTTTGAGCAATCTATCGGAGGAGGGATATATAATAAAAGAAGATCAATTTTTTGTTTGAGATTAATTTTGATATGAAGATATTCAATGATGGAATTATTAATGGAATGATCCTGAGGTTTAATTAGGTCTTTGTGAAAAATAATGGCTAATCCTCCGCCTTTACGGTGCTGGCGGTGGTTCCAAATAAAATCATAATTAGGGGGACAGCAAAAGGAAAGGTAAGCTTCCTCTCCATCAGAGAGCCAAGTTTCAGTAATACAAAGAATGTGTAGATTTTGTTGGAGAATGACTTCTTTTATTAGGTGGTATTTCATTTTAAGGGATCTTGAGTTGATTAAGCCTAGTTTTAAAGTTAAAGATTTGGAATTATTGTGTGTTTGAAGAGATAGAGTAGTTTGAGGAAATTAATAAGTTAATTGAGAGTTAGAAGTAAGAATTGGTAAGAGTGTATGTGAAATAGATCTGAAGGGTTTAGAGAGAGTAGATCTATTATTTAATTGAACCTGGATGTTTTGAGGGTCCAAATCCATAATTACATTTATCTGGCTGAGTATCTTTAAAAAGTATATAGAGAGAAGAAGGAAAGTTAAAGATGTATAAATAATTAGTGTAAGACTGAGTGTAGGTTGTTTTGAAGAGATATTGGAGTGGCGGATTTTAGAGGCGCCCTCGGGAGGTGAACGAAGGAGCGAACTAAGGAGCAGGTCCTGCTCCTTTTGTGCGCTCCTTCGGCACGCGCCGAAGGCGCGCGTCTTTGCGGTGTGCGCCGCAAAGGATCCTATTATGTAGCACATGCGCTAAACTGATTGGGGGAGGAGTCCGGCGGGCCGCCGCTTTGCGGCGGCAGAGGTGGAGAGACCAAACAGACTATAAAACAAATTAAAAACAATGAATATAACTTAAGACAAGTAAAACAGGTAAAAAAACCATTAAATTAGTAAGATAGTTCTTCGTGCAGCCTGGAGGTGAGGTGAGTAGAAGTGCAGTAATCAAGGCGTGCGCCGCAAAGGATCCTATTATGTAGCACATGCGCTAACCTGATTGGGGAAGGAGTCCGGCGGGCCGCCGCTTCACGGCGGCAGAGGTGGAGAGAGCAAACAGACTATAAAACAAATTAAAAACAATGAATATAACTTAAGACAAGTAAAACAGGTAAAAAAACCATATGCGCTAACCTGATTGGGGGAGGAGTCCCTTACTGTCCCGAAGGCTCACAATCTAACTAAAGGGTCTAATAGACAATAGGATTTAGCATATTTATAAAATAATATAAAAAAATCATCCCATTCTGGATAATCAAATGTGGACCAATGTAAATCAGTGTGAACTCCTTTTTCTAACATATCAAACTGATAGTCGATAATTTCTGAACAGGGCAAACAAGAAGATCTTAAACTAGAAACTTTGGAACTGAAGAAGTTTGCTAGGTCATCAGCAGATGGCAACGCAGCCATGGAGATTGTGTTTTTTTAAAGTCACATTAAACACATTGTTGATTAAGTGAAATATTTTTTTTTACATTGGTATTAGTGTTCCTTACTTTATTGAGTAATATGCTTTTCGTTTCTCTCTTAGTAGTGATTTATAATTTCTGACTTCCATTCTCCATTTTTATTTATCTATGGCTGATTTAGATTTTATGACAGTGCTATGTAAGACTCCTAAAATGAGAGTTGTTAGATGGGTTATATATATAACTTATAATTCTTTTCACATACACTCAGAATTGTTTAATTCGGCCAAGAGCTGAAGCACCTATAACCAAACCCACCGCCCAATCATTATGTATGAAATTGTGTAAAGAGTGTTAATAAATGTGCTAGTCAAAAAATAAAGATATTTTTTGATGGCAAAAACTTTTAAAAGCTAAGTGGGATTTTTTCCCCTCTCTTCTTTTGCCATCGAAAATATATTTATTTTTTGAATAGCACATTTATTAACACTCTTTTCACAATTTCATACACAGTGATTGGGCGGTGGGTTTGGCTATAGAAGCTTCAGCTCTTGACCGAATTACACAATTTTGAGTGAAAAGAATTATAAGTTATATATATATATATATAACCCATCTAACAACTCTCATTTTAGGAGTCATACATATCCAATCAATTTGACTTCCTAGTCTCTGTATGATTTAATAAACAAGCTCCCCTACTTTATTCATTGTGATTAAGTCTGTGATTTAGATTATAGCCATTTCTTCTCAAAACGGCGTACTGTTCATTTCATTTAGAACATAAGAACATAAGAAGTTGCCCCCGCTGAGTCAGACCAGAGGTCCATCTTGCTCAGCGGTCCGCTCCCTCGGCGGCCCATCAGGCCTAGTGCCTGAACAGTGGTCCCTGATTAATTTTATAACTTACCTCTAATCCCATCCCTATAATCTACCTCTACTCTTATCTGTACCCCTCAATCCCTTTGTCCTCCAAGTACCTATCCAAAGCTTCTTTGAACCCCTGTAGCGTGCTCCTGTTTATCACATCCTCCGGTAGCGCGTTCCATGTATCCACCACCCTCTGTGTGAAAAAGAACTTCCTGGCGTTTGTTCTAAACCTCTCCCCTTTCAATTTCTCTGAGGGCCCCCTTGTACTTGTTGATCCCCATAATTTGAAAAATCTGTCCCTGTCTATTTTTTCTATGCCCTTCATGATCTTGAAGGTTTCTATCATGTCTCCTCTAAGTCTCCGCTTTTCCAGGGAGAAAAGCCCCAGCTTTTTCAGTCTGTCAATATATGAGAGGTCCTCCATGCCCTTTATTAGCTCAGTTGCTCTTCTTTGGACTCTCTCAAGTACCTCCATGTCCTTCTTGAGGTACGGTGACCAGAATTGAACACAGTACTCCAGGTGCGGGTGCACCCTAGCACGATACAGTGGCAGGATGACTTCCTTCGTCCTGGTCATGATACCCTTCTTAATGATGCCCAACATTTTGTTTGCTTTCCTTGAGGCTGATGCACACTGCACCGATGCTTTCAATGTTGTGTCTACCATCACTCCCAGGTCTCTTTCAAGGTCGCTCACCCCTAGCGCTGATCCCCCCATTTTTGTAAGTGAACATTGGGGTTTTTTCCTTATATGCATGACCTTGCATTTCCCTATGTTGAAACTCATTTGCAACTTTTTGGCCCATTTTTCCAGTGTTGTCAGATCTTTTTGGAGATCTTTGCAGTCCTCCATGTTATTGACCTTGCGATATAGTTTGGTGTCATCTGCAAATTTAATAACCTCACATTTTGTTCCTGCCTCTAGGTCATTAATGAATATATTGAATAGGAGCAGTCCCAGCACCGACCCCTGTGGAACTCCGCTCGTGACCCATTGCCAGTCTGAGAATGGCCCTTTACTCCAACCCTCTGTTTCCTGTCCGCCAGCCAGTTTTTGATCCATCGGTGGACCTCCCCTTGCACCCCGTGGTTCCATAGCTTCCTTAGTAGTCTTTCGTGTGGCACCTTGTCGAAGGCTTTTTGGAAGTCAAGGTAAATGATATCTATGGATTCCCCTTTATCCACCTGGCTGGTTACCCCCTCAAAGAAGTATAAGTTTGTGAGGCATGACCTGCCCTTGCAGAAGCCATGCTGGCTCGACTTTAGCTGCCCATAGTTGTCGATGTGTTCCCAGATGCTGTCTTTAATCAGTGCTTCCATCATCTTTCCCGGGACCGAGGTCAAGCTCACCGGCCTGTAGTTTCCTGGGTCTCCCCTTGAGCCTTTCTTGAAGATGGGCGTGACATTTGCTATTTTCCAGTCTTCCGGAATCTCTCCAGTTTTTAAGGATAGGTTGCATATTTGTCGAAGTGGCTCAGCTATTTCGTTCCTTGAGTACCCTTGGGTGAATGCCATCCGGACCTGGTGATTTGTCGCTCTAATAGCTCTGCATCATACCATTTATTTGAATTGTCTGCTTGTCTCTTTACAACATGTTTAGGTGTGATTTCATCTAAAATAGTATTAACTAAAATTTTCCATTTAGATGGAAATTCATGGATATTATATTCTGATAACAAATCAGCTCATTTTGAGAATTCAAGTGGATTAGGTGATTTCCTTCCCTTCCATTATATAATTCCATAGCCACCAATGTCTTAGGAACAAAAATTTGGAATTTGAATTGACAATAGAATCCTAAATTTAGGTAATCCAATCTAGTCAATTTCAACAGTCCAACTAATGTCATTAACTCCCCAAATTAATAGCCACCCAATATAAAATTCATAAGCATAACCCTGATGTGGATGAACTGACCCATGTTACTTACCGTGTACGTTGAGGCAACTTAGGGGGATATGTGAAGGAAAATGGTTGAGTTTCAAACAAATTGACCATAGCTACTATTCCCCCAATAATGATGTCCCCATTCCTGTGATAACCAGGTGATGCCATCAGATCCTGCTCTAAAGAGCAGGGACACTCGACAAGCTTCCATAGGATATGAAATGTCATTAAAAAATCAGAAGAGAATGAGCTTGCAGCTTCAAAGCTGTGAAAATAGTTTGTCCCACGAAACATCTGCTGAGACTATACATATTATATAATTATTTGGTCTGGTAGAAGATGTAGGATTCTTGCTGATCCCATACAAATTCATCTTTAAATTATTGATATTCCCCTAAAATACAGTAATTTTCATACAAAAAAAGAAACAGAAATCAAATTAATGGGAGAGGGTGTCATTTAAGCCTGTGAGGAGTAGTGGCTCATGGCCAGCAGGGGGTGCTGTTTATGGGACGATAATGGAATGGATGTCGGAGCATGATAGTGCAGTATTTTTGTGGAGTTTTTCTACAAAAGCGCCAGTTTTTCATATGATTCTGGGTAATTCTAGTTAGATAATTCTGTGTTAGTTAAGGACCATGCCCAAATAGAAGCGTACAGAAAAACAGGTGAATAAAATTCTGAATAATAATGTAGCTAAGGCCAGAGAGAAAAAAACACACTAAGGATTAATATAAGGGAAAGCATAATAATATCTGTGTATGACTTTGCTGTTGAGCCAAATCATGGTGGAACATGGAATCCATTTTGGGCCAGTGATTAGTTTTCTGTCTTCTTTGTCCTCTCTGAGTTTTCCCGCTCCCAGCCTCGTGGTGTTAATCAATACCAGATGTGCTTGCTATAAACTGGTAAAGAAGGATAACGTGTCCCAAACTGAATTAAATATAGGTTTGAATGCAAATTATGATTTATTGAACGTATGGAAGGGCTTGGCCAAGCAAAGAGTGAATGAAACAAATATAATTGGAGTGAAGTGGACTGTTGTTTGAAAAACATATTTATATATTTTTGCAACCTCAAAGAAATCCTAAACCAACATCTGGAAGTAATTAGGTCAGAGACTCCTGCTTTTTTTGTGTGAGACTGTCAGCTCAGGCAGCCCAAGAGTTTTTTCCTTTAAGGCTCAGAACTTGTCAGCATGGAAGGGCTGAGTATTTCTCAGCACCCTGTTAATAATTGTAGAATTCTTTTGAATATGTTATAATGTTAATTCAGAAATCAAAAGTAATTTTCTGAAAACTTTGTCTAACTTTTAAATGTGGAGGAATGTTTCCTTTGTCTAAACTTTTAGGACCACCTCTTTGGTGAATGGTTATTCGTTGTTATACTGATGATGTCACTGAGCCAAAAGTTATACAATAGAATGACCAGAGATAGGCGTTCGAGACCGTTGTGAGAAGGCCAGTATTTGGCACCTCTAATGATCTCCCATTAGCGCAAACGTAAGCATTAATTATGCTGTCTTTTGATCTAATAATGGAAAAATAGAAACAATAATTCAATAAATCTGGGTTATAATTTTAAAAAACCTTGCGCTGGTGTCATTTTGCATGTATAATTATTTTCAAACCTGAAGCTTTCACAAAGGCGTCAATGACCCTTGCTCACCTGTTGCTGATTTGAGTTTAACTCTCCCATTAAGGATACGGAAGCTTTATAGTGTTCTTCTCCTTAGAGTTTACCCTCCAGGGACTTCTCTCTAGTTCTGTGCATTTAACATTAAATATAACATGTTGCTGTTTTTAAAGCTACACTCATATTAACAGGTAGACAAATACTAATCTGGATTAAATGTGTTGATATTAGTATAATAACACAAACTGAGTATATTGCATGTGTGAGGAGGGATTGAAAAAGGACCCATAGTATGCCCATTTATAAACATGATGGCATCTGCCTTTCCCAAACCTAGTCCCACACCTGCACCTATACAAATACCCTCTGAAATCCACACAAATATAGAAATGGCCACAAATTTACACCATCTTCAAAAATCATATAAATAAGTGCACACAACACACTATCACTTCATTTTTCTGTAAACACCTATATAAAGATCCTATAAAAAGGGTTCATTTCTTCCATACACCTACTTCTTCATGTGAATGTGGTCATTAAAGTCCTTTAAATGTGGAAAATGTGCTATAAGATAATAGGGATGGACAATCATTTACAATGATGATCAAAAACACCCAAAAATAAGAATATCCACCAAGAGTAGTAGGGATGGGAAACTCCACTACCAGGGATAATGTTCCAAAAGAAGTTTATTACACCATATGGATAGGGTCTGGCAGGTCCATATTTTGGTTCAAGAGGAGCCTGCCTCATACTAGGAATCTTCTGATAAAAGAAATTTATAACAGTCTTGCAACTCTAAAGTGATGTGAATATCAAGAGATACTTCTGATACAGAGTACTTTAGTTCTCTCAGTCATTTACAACAATGGAAGAAATATCAATGGCATTTCTTCAGTTATTTTCTGTTAGTGGCTAATGAAAATTGGCAAGCCCCTTTACCTGTGATAAGCATTTCTTCTGCCTCACTGGACCCCTTCTAATCCACCAGTAAAGGAGACTAGTAGGAGGCTTAGAATGCAGGGGAGGGCAGAGGGTGTTTGTAAGGGGAGGGCCTCCCAACCCAAAGATCCTTTCCAGCTAAGCCCAAACAAGAATAGAAGATGGAGAAACCTGGCTACCCCAATCAGGATTATTAGGAAGAAGAAGCCTGGGAACATCTATAGTGATAGAAGTTGCTAGAGAATGTCATGGGGCCAAATTTTTCCCTGTTCCTGTGAGAATTCATTTTCATGTCCTGACTCTGTGAGCTCTTTACCTGTCCATGCCCCATTCCTGCAAGTTCCATCCTCATCTGCACAAGCCTCAAACACTTTAAAAATCAAAGGTGTTTGAGGCTTGTGAGGTTAAGGCAGAGCTTACAGGAATGGGGCAGGGACATGGGCAAAACTCATGGGGACGGGATGGGGAAATTGAGTTCCTGTGGGGGTGGGGACAAATTTGTCCCCATGTCATTCTTCGGCAGTTGCTTAATATCTGTGCTTTGAAGGAGACAAGTGAGAATAGAGAGCCTACTGCACCTACTCCAAGACTAAGGATTAAAGGAGAAGCTGGCCAGGTCATATCATGTCCAAGTGGAACTAACATTTTAGCCATCTGGCAGTGGCTTTCTTCATGATGAAATGTCAGTTCTGGACATGATAAATACCACCAGAACAATCATGGCACCAGCTGTAGAAGCCTAAGAAAACAAGCTGGGTATGGTTGTGCTTTTCCAGCAAGAGGGCCAAAGTCCACTGTTCCCTCTAAGCTGAGCAGGAGTCCTCCACCCACAGTCTCACCAATAGAGGGTGCTGTTTTACTGTCACATTTTTCAATTGTGAGGGACAGGCAAGTTCTGCAGGACTCCAGGGAACATACCTGTCCTTAGCGACTGAAAATATTCCACCCCCTAGTGGTAGCAATGCAGCTGGAGGACACCTGCTCAGCTTAGAGGGAACAAACCAACTGTCATCTACACTGGTTCCTAGAACAATTATTGGGGCGGAAGAAATAATAATAATAATAATAACTTTATTTTTCTATACCGCCATAATCTTGCAACTTCTAGGCGGTTCACAGTGAAGAGTGCTGTACAATCAGCGAATTACAGTGTACAAATAGAGAAGGTGTCACTGAGCAGTCAGTGATTATAGAGTGCAAATTAGCAAGAAAAGATATTAATGGGTTACAGTATAATCTTAACATGTTACATTAAAGGGGCTGGATAGCCAGAATACAATTGGTGAAGAAGACACTGAACAGTCAGTGAAGACAGAATACCGTTAGATGAAGATACGTAGTATCAGCATGAAGAGTGAGAGCTTTAAAAAAGGGGGCGTTTTCTGACTAGGAATTAAATTTATTGAACAGAGCGGTCTTGATTTCTTTCCGAAAGGCACCGTAGGTTAACCTGGCTCTGTCAATGAAGTTGCCTAGCCAGGTTTGCTGTCTACCAGCTTGAAATTTAAAAGTTCTATCTAGAAAGGTTCTATATCTGCAACCTGTGATTTTCGGGTAGGCAAAGAGGTTGCGATTTCTGGTTGTCCTTGTGGGTGTGTAAAGTTCGAATTGAGGTAACAGATAATTGGAGGCCATTACCCAAACCAGTTTATAACAGAAGCAAGAGAACTTGAATAAGATTTGTGCCTCAATTGGCAACCAGTGTAGCAGTTTGTAGTAGGGACTAATGTGTTCACTTTTCTTTAGTCCAAAAATTAATCGATCGGCCGTGTTTTTGCACTATTCATAGTTTTCTCACAGTTTTTTAGGTATACCCACATAAATGATGTTGCAGTAGTCTAGGGTGGATAGAATCAATGATTGTACCAGTAGTCTGAAAGATAGAGGGTCAAAATATTTTTTAATAGTTTTTAATTTCCAAAGTGTGGAGAAGCACTATTTTATCACCGAGTTCGTGTGTTCGATCAAGGTTAGGTGAGTGTCTAAGGTGACTCCTAGTATTTTTATATTTTTAGATATTGGGTGTTCGTGACTATTTAGGTGTTTTGTTGTTGTAGTGATTTTTTCCTTTGGGCTAGCCAAGAAGATTTTTGTCTTTTCTGAGTTTAGTTTCAGTTTAAAATTGATAGTCCATTGTTCAATTTCAGTCATGATGTGGGAGATTTGTTTTAGGGTGTCATTTGTCATGTTGGTCACAGGAATTAGAATAGAGATGTCATCAGCGTATATATATTAACTTTTGTAATAGGTGTCCTAGGGATGAGATATAGATATTGAATAAGGTAGGAGATAGAGGGGAACCTTGAGGGACTCCCGAAGGGCTTTTCCAAGAATTAGAGTATTTCCCATCGTAGACTACTTACATAAGTACATAAGTAGTCGCCTCCGCCGGGGCAGACCAGAGGTCCATCTAGCCCGGCGGTCCGCTCACGCGGTGGCCCATCAGGCATATTGCCTGATCTGCGGTCCTTGACTAATTTTATGCCTACCTCAACACTTATCTCTAAACTTTCCACTGCTCTTATCTGTACCCCTCAATCCCTTTGTCCTTGATACGATTGTTTTGTTAAGAAGCCCTGGAACCAGGTCCAAACTCTTCCCGAGAAGCCCATTGTGTCTAAGAACTGCTTGGAGCAGCATATTTACAAAGGAACATCATACTTTCCACCTGCCTCAAGATTCTGATCCTGCTGGGACAGATAGGCAAAAATACTTAAGAGTAGCTGAGTATAAAAACTGCTTTGATGGAATTGAAAAGGACAGTATATAAGTACTTTAATAATCATACTTAAAGCACCAATATGAAGTCTCAGAATCTCTGATTCTCCCAATGCATCTACAGTACAGTAGCATTGAACGCTAATGACAACTTTCTTTCAAGCGTACTTACTATATACTACATGCTATGCTGTTATAGAGGAGAGTAAAGAGGTGATACGTAGTCATATATTTCCACTGGAAGTAAAGGATACAAGGATATAGACTTTGTAACTACTTTTTTGCTTCCTGCATCTGTCAAAGTGACTGCCTCTGTAGATGTTATAGTGCCTCTATTAACCAAAAAGATTTTTAAGTAAACTAGTTGGTTCAGAACACCAATACTTGGTGTTTCGATAATTGAGCAAACAAAGTAAGGGCCCAGGTGTTCCACAGTCAAAAAACAGAAGTCCAAAGAACATAAGAAGAAAAGACTGTGGTATACAATGATCTTGACAAGGCGTTTATTAGGACGAGTCACATATAAAATCAAAAATAAAATAATCTCCACTTTATGAATAACTGACATCTGAAGTAATATGGACCTTACATGGTTGGTGATTCAGCAAAAAGCCTTCTTCAGGGGTCCAGGTCAGTATTCACTCAATGGTATAAAATAAACAATAAATATAGGTAAAACTTTTTCCGTGAAGAAGCTATAATGAAATTAAGCACTTCTGCCACATTCTATGTATGGTGCCTTAAAAATTGGTGCTGATCAGAACGGTGTATAGAGAGATTCTATAAAAGGCACCAGCTATTTATAAAATCATGCTTAGATAGGGCTGGCTCAACCATTGGACCAGGTGAGGCTCTGGCCTAGAGCACCAAAGAGATCCCTTGTCCAAGAGCTTGCTGCCAGTGTTTCACCTTGCCCGAAGCTTTCTTTCCCTCCTTGGCCCATCATTTCTCCCTTTTTTTCTCTAGCTTCTAGTCTGGCATTGCTTCCTCTCCTTCTTCCCTCCCTCCTCATTCCTCTGCAGCCCTCTAAACATTATTTTGATTGCCAGTAGCAACAGTGTGCCTAACAGACTGCATTCAGCCAGCCCTGGGTCTTCTCTCTGCCTTATCCTGACTGTAATTTCCTGTTGGTTGGACATGGCAGAGAGAAAACCCAGGGCTGGCTGAAAGCAGCTTTTTGTGCATGCTGTTGCTACTGGCAAGTAAGGTAATGTTTACAGGGCCATGGGGGGAGGAGGAAGGAGGAGAGGGAGCAATTTTGGACTATGGGCTTGAGAGAGAAAGGGAGAATGTTTAAGCTTTGGTGATGGAAATGCTGCCAAATGGGTGCCACCATGAAAGCTGATTCAGGGAGCCCTAACTCTTTGAGTAAGCCCTGTGCTTAGCAGCCATAAGTGACATAGCATTTAAGTGCATCCATTTAGGCCAAGGAAATCCAGGCCTAAATACCTGGGCCTAAGTTGTGCATGCATTGGGCATATTCTATAACACTGGACCTAACTTTCAGGAAATCCCATGATGCTCCCATATTCCTACCCTGTCCAAGCTCCCTTTTGAGATTCGAGCACTAGACATGACATGCACCAGTTTATAAAATGAACCTGCAAAGTTGTGTGAGTAACTTCTAATTATGCCAATTTTTAACAACTATTAGGTGTTAATTGCCAATTATTGGTCCAATTAGCTTGTTAAACAAGAAGCTATATTGCACTGATGGGCTACATATTACTACAGCAGGAAAAAGAAACCTTGCAGAGAAATTTAGACAATATTTTTCTAGGCATTTAAACTAGAAGGTGGGGGTGGTGTATGTACGAAGGACAATTAAAGAGACCACCCCCGGCAAAAGAAAAGATGTGATAGTAGTAAAGACTGCAACATAAGCAATATCAGCAACTCATTTCTTAGTATTGCAACGGAAAGTGAAACAAAACAAAAATCCATACGAAAAAGGAGATTATCGCTGAAAAATAGCTCACGATGACCACAAATGCTCGCAGTCTAAGCAACAAAGTTCATGATCTGCAAGCCCTGATGTTAGAGGCAGATCTAGATATTGTAACTATCACAGAGACATAGTTCAGTGAATCACATGGATGGGATGCAAACATACCAGGACATAATCTTTTTTGGAAGGACAGAGATGGTCAAAAAGATGGAGGAGTAGCTCTCTATGTAAAGATCAATATCCAAGCGACCGAAATGCAAGGGACCTGGGGAGAGGAAAAAGCAATATGGATTGCTCTGAAAAGAGAAGATGGAACTTCTATCTACGTGGGTGTAGTCTATAGACCTCCGACTCAATCGCAGCAAATTGATAAGGATCTGATTGTGGATATCCAAAAGTTTGGAAGGAAAGAGGAGGTTCTGCTGTTGGGAGATTTCAACCTGCTGGATGCGGACTGGAATGTTCCGTCTGCAGAATCGGAAAGAAGTAGGGAGATTGTGGATGCCTTTCAAGAGGCTCTGCTCAGACAAATGGTGATGGAACCCACAAGGGAAAAAGCAATATTGGATCTGGTCCTCACAAATGGAGAGAGTATCTCTAATGTTCGAGTGGGTGCTCACCTGGGAAGTAGCGATCATCAAACGGTTTGGTTTGCTATATCAGCTAAAGTGGAGATTGGCCACATGATACTTAAAGTCCTAGATTTCAAATGTACGGACTTTAATGCTATGGGAGAGTACCTGAAGAAAGAGCTGTTAGGATGGAAGGATATAAGAGAAATGGAAAGACAGTGGTCTAAGCTGAAAGGAGCTATAAAAATGGCTACGGACCTTTATGTGAAGAAAATCAATAAAAACAAGAGAAAAAGGAAGCCAATATAGTTCTCCAACCTAGTGGCTGAGAAAATAAAGGCGAAAGAGTTGGCGTTTGTGAAATATAAAAAAAACCAAGAAGAGGAGAGCAGAAAGGACTATAGGGTGAAACTGAAAGAAGCCAAGAGAGAGATACGTCTGGTGAAAGCATAGGCGGAAGAACAAATGGCTAAAAATGTAAAAAAGGGAGACAAAAATTTTTTCAGATATATTAGTGAAAGGAGGAAGATGATAAATGGAATTGCTAGGCTAAAAGTTGCTGGGAACCAATATATGGAAAGTGATGAGGAGAAAGCGAATGTGCTAAACAAATACTTCTGTTCTGTGTTCACAGAAGAAAATCCTGGAGAAGGACCGAGATTGTCTAGCAAAGTTACACGAGAAAATGGAGTAGATTCTGCGCCGTTCACGGAGGAGGGTGTTTATGAGCAACTTGAAAAACTGAAGGTGGACAAAGCGATGGGACCAGACGAGATCTCAGAGAGGTTCTGGCGAGTCCTATTAAAGACTTGTTCAATAAATCTCTGGAGACGGGAGTGATTCCTGGGGATTGGAGGAGAGCGGATGTGGTCCCTATTCATAAAAGTGGTCACAGGGATGAAGCAGGAAACTACAGGCTGGTGAGCCTCACTTCAGTTGTTGGAAAAATAATGGAAGTTTTGCTGAAAGAAAGGATAGTGTACTTCCTTGAATCTAATGGGTTACAGGATCCGAGGCAACATGGCTTTACAAAAGGTAAATCGTGCCAAACGAACCTGATTGAATTTTTTGATTGGGTGACCAGAGAGCTGGATCAAGGACATATGCTAGATGTAATTTACTTGGATTTCAGCAAAGCCTTTGATACAGTTCCTCATAGGAGGCTGTTGAACAAACTTGAAGGGCTGAAGTTAGGACCCAAAGTGGTGAACTGGGTCAGAAACTGGCTGTCGGACAGACGCCAGAGGGTGGTGGTTAATGGAAGTCGCTCGAAGGAAGGAAAGGTGAGTAGTGGAGTCCCTCATGGATCAGTGCTGGGGCCAATCCTGTTCAATATGTTTGTGAGTGACATTGCTGAAGGGTTAAAAGGAAAAGTGTGCCTTTTTGCAGATGATACAAAGATTTGTAACAGAGTAGACACCGAAGAGGGAGTGGAAAATATGAAAAAGAATCTGCAAAAGTTAGAGGAATGATCTAATACCTGGCAACTAAAATTCAATGCAAAGAAATGCAGAGTAATGCATTTGGGGATTAATAATAGGAAGGAACCATATATGCTGGGAGGAGAGAAGCTGATATGCACGGACGGGGAGAGGGACCTTGGGGTGATAGTGTCCGAAGATCTAAAGGTGAAAAAAACAGTGTGACAAGGCAGTGGCTGCTGCCAGAAGGATGCTGGGCTGTATAAAGAGAGGCGTAGTCAGTAGAAGGAAGAAGGTGTTGATGCCCCTGTACAGGTCATTGGTAAGGCCCCACTTGGAGTATTGTGTTCAATTTTGGAGACCGTATCTGGCGAAGGACGTAAGAAGACTTGAGGAGGTCCAGAGGAGGGCGACGAAAATGATAGGAGGCTTGCGCCAGAAGACATATGAGGAGAGACTGGAAGCCCTGAATATGTATACCCTAGAGGAAAGGAGAGATAGGGGAGATATGATTCAGACATTCAAATACTTGAAGGGTATTAAAGTAGAACAAAATCTTTTTCAGAGAAAGGAAAATGCTAAAACCAGAGGACATAATTTGAGGTTGAGGGGTGGTAGATTCAAAGGCAATGTTAGGAAATTCTACTTTACGGAGAGGGTGGTGGATGCCTGGAATGCGCTCCCGAGAGAGGTGGTGGAGAGTAAAACTGTGACTGAGTTCAAAGAAGCGTGGGATGAACACAAAGAATCTAGAATCAGAAAATAAGATTAAATATTGAACTAAGGCCAGTACTGGGCAGACTTGCACGGTCTGTGTCTGTATATGGCCTTTTGGTGGAGGATGGGCTGGGGAGGACTTCAATGGGTGGGAGGGTGTAGATGGGCTGGAGTAAGTCTTAACAGAGATTTTGGCAGTTAGAACCCAAGCACAGTAATGGGTAAAGCTAAGAAGAAAACTAAATTGTATATGGGATCTGTTATACACACTGATATGGATTATTGAGCTGCATTGGAATGGGCAGGGATGATAGATGCTGCACATAGCTTGGTGGATGAGAGAGGGAGAAATTTGGATGTGGCAGTGGAAGTGTTGAGAGAGATGCACCCTGGATCCCTCTCTCTCATTCTCTACTCCCTTTGCAGCAAGGGGGGAATGAGAGGAAGATAGATAGGGGTGGAGGAAAAAGGAAGAAATGCTTTTCAGGAGAGAAAATAGAGGGATAATGATCCAGGATAGAAGGTAGTGAAGATGCTGTCAATGAGAGGGAGGGAATAGAGAAATGCTGGACCATGGTATGAGAAACCAATGGACAGCAACCACTTGAAGAAGATAGGAAATTGGAAAAAAGAGAAACCAGAACCAACTTGATGGAAAAATAAATCTCTAGACAACAAAGGTAAAATAAAGATATTTATTTATTGAAATATGTTAGCTTTAGGAAATGTATATAACATAAGAACATAAGAAGCGCCATCTCCGGATCAGACCATCGGTCCATCAAGTCCGGCGATCTGCACACGCGGAAGCCCTGCCAGGTGTAGACCTGGCGTATTTTTAGTCACCCATATCTCTCTATGCCTCTCATAAAGAGATGTGCATCTAGTTTGCTTTTAAATCCTAGGTCGATTCCGCAATAACCTCCTCTGGGAGAGCATTCCAGGTATTGATCACTCTCTGCGTGAAGCAGAAGTTCCTGATATTTGTCCTGGACTTAACCCCCCTTAGCTTCATTCCGTGTCCTCTTGTCCGTGTCAAATTGGACAATGTAAATAATTTTTTTTTCTGCTCTATTTTATCAATTCCTTTCAGTATTTTGAAAGTCTCGATCATATCCCCTTGCAGTCTCCTTTTCTCAAGGGAGAACAATCCCAGTTTTTTAAGTTGTTCCTCGTATTCCAGTTTCTCCATGCCTTTTACTAGCTTCGTTGATCATCTCTGCACCCTCTCTAGCAGATTTATATCCTTCTTTAGGTTGGGAGACCAATGTTGGATGCAGTATTCCAAGTGTGGTCTGACCATTACTCTATAGAGCCTTTGCATTGTGTTCAACAGAAAAGGAAAGGCATTTCTGGTTTTATTTCTCCTGTGTTGACGTACTTGCTAACCATTGCTGTGGCCAGATGATGAGGACCCTCAAGCTATGTCAGCTGAGGACCTCCTCCAAAGTTGGCCAGAACTCCCCTCTACTAAGCATAGCAGTCACTGGAGCATCCCTGAGCCACTGAGGTGCCAACATCTGTGACTCAGGGATGCTGCTTCTGTCTGCCAAGCCTGGCAAAAGGGACCCTTGGCCATCTTCAGAGGAAGTATTCAGATTAATTAACTTGAGGGTCCTCACTTAGAGTATTTATATTTTATATTTACATTAGAGGCTCTGGCAGAGACCTGTTTACAGTGTCTGTATTCTTCCCAATTAATATTTCCAAATTAATAAAGTGTCTTTGCTTATTTGTAAATGGGTTTCTACCAAAGCCTTTAATTCAGTAGCATAATTAAATGAAATAACTACTTTTGAAGTTTATGTGGATTGGTGGGGAAGGATTCAATTCCAGTGGGGATGGGCAAAGATGGATTTATTTTCCTGTGGCAACGGGTTTGATTCTGGTGAGGGCGGGTTTGATTTCTGTCCCAGTGCAACTCTAATTTGCACATGCAACTTAGGTAGGCTTGCTTGATTTCCTCTTTAAAGAAAGAGGACATTTGGCCCTGCTCCATTCTGCCCCCACCCCTGCCCCATTTTGCCTCTTGCTCTGCCCTATTGTGCCCCCACATGAACCTCTCTGAGCCTGAGGCTGTATCTGGAGGGCCTCTCTGCATGTGTGGATGTTGATGTGATGACATCACGTGCATGTGTGCATGCATATGACATCATCATGCTAACACTGATGCATGTGCAGTGGGCTTCCAGAAGTGTCCCCAAGCTCAGGGACTTCCAAAAGCTGGACAAACTGGCAGGTTTTGGAAATCCCGCCAGGCAACCAGACAGTCCTCTGAACCTCTAAAAATAGGACATATCCAGGTTTTCCTGGGTGTCTGATAACCCTAAACTTATGACACCATGTACAGAATTTGGGCCTAAGAGGAGAGTGCAATACGTGCGAGTACTTGCCTACAGCTTCCAGGTCTTGACTGGTCTCAGCCCTGATCCCAGCTCAACAAATTGGTTATATGAGTGATCCACTCATATTTCCATGAAAATTGTGTCTAAAGAGGCACTTAAGGTCACTTCAAGGCTTTGAATATTCAATGGACTGTATACAAGTTGGAATGTAACTTTAGAACTTACAAATTTTTGACATAATACAAGAATTGTTTTTTTTTCTTTAACATTTAGAGAAGTTTAAGTCAATTTATTTTTTAGTGATATAATTCCTGTTATTCCTGTCAGGCTTCAATAGAATAATGTAACACTTGGGAATAAAGATACATCCTAGTATTCCAGAACCAGAGGCCAGTATAGCAAAAACCTCCACTGCCACCATATACTTGCCCCTGGTGCTCAAGTATGTTGGGATAAAAGACACCCAGACACTGCAGAACATCAGCATGCTGAAGGTGATGTGCTTGGCCTCATTGAAGCTGTCAGGTAGATTTTTTGCTAGAAAAGCTACAATGAAGCTGATACCAGCCAGAAATCCCAAGTAACCCAGAACACAGTAAAGTGCAATTACTGACCCTTCATTGCATTCAATTAATATTTTTCCAATTTCTGAATGAATGTTATGATGTGGGAATGGAGAAGCAGTACTCAACCAGACAAGGCACAAAATGACTTGAAAAAGTGAACAGGAAAGGACTATAGAGTATGAGACCCGGGGATCCATCCATTTCCGGAGCTTGCTTCCAGGCTTGGTAGTCTGGAAAGCCATGATGACAGTGATTGTTTTTGCCAGGACAGAAGAGAGAGAGATGGAGAAAATTATTCCAAAGGCAGTCTGTCGGAGAACACAAGTCACTTCATTAGGACGACCTATGAATATCAATGAGCAGAGGAAGCAGAGCATGAGGGAGCCTAGAAGAATGTAGCTTAGGTTCCTGTTGTTAGATTTTACAATAGGAGTATCTTGGTACTTTATGAAGATTCCCAGAATGACAGCAGTGATGAAGAAAAAAAGAATGCTGATAAGTGTCAAAATGATTCCCAAAGTTTCTTCATGGGAAAGGAAGCTTATTATTTTTGAGACACAGACATCTCTTTTTTCATTGGGCCACTGGTCCTCTGGGCATCTTATACAGTTGGCCATATCTAAGAAGAAAGAAAATTTTCTTAGCATCTCAAGAATGGCATCAGTTTCCAAGAATGGCTAAATATTACTCTAAATTTTAAGGATACATTTTACTGAGAATGGCCGACATTACATCCAGAAATTGATTGCTGGGCCATGTCACTTGCCAGAGTAAACTAAAACCACATAGAGTGGAGTATTAATGTTATCAACTGTTGAGATCAACAGTGTTGAAGATCTGAAAACAAAGGCAGTATTAAGCTGACCCAAATTCTTATCCTTTAAAATCAAGACTTTATTAGTGTGACTCAAGAGAATCCATGTTTTGGCTACTCAGAGCCTTTCTGAAGGGTTTTGTGGTCAATAAAACTATAAATAAAAATTAACAAAAAAATTATATACTGTATACATTATATATATAAAAAAAATGTAAACTAATAAAGAATTAGGATGATCCCAAAAAAATGCATCTTATAAAGGTACCATAGAGGTGAAAAGCCAAGGTCATGATAAGGAAAACATAGGGGTCCTTTTAATAATAATAATAATAATAACTTTATTCTTATATCCCGCCTGTAATCTTGCGACTTCTAGGCGGTTTACAATAAACTAAACTGTAAATACAATCAAGAGAAGTTTTACTAAGGCACACTAGCTGTTTTAGCATGTGCTAAATATTAGCGTGCATTAAGGGCTACTTTTACAAAGGTGCATTAGGGCCTTAACACGTGGAATAGCACACGCTAAAATGCTGCACGTGCAAGCTGCTACCGCCTCCTCTTGAGCAGGCAGTAGATTTTTGGCTAGCGTGCGCTATAGCGCACACTAATCCAGTGTGTGCGCTAAAAATGCTAGCGCACCTTCATAAAAGGAGCACTAAATGTTAAAGCGTGCATTATAGTCTATGGGCGTGTTAGCATTTAGCGTATGCTAATATTTAGCATGTGCTAAAATGGCTAGCACGCCTTAGTAAAAGGACCCCTTATTTATTTGAAAACATGTGAGAATGAAGAGTGATGGTAAATGTGCACGTTCACCAAATAGTGTGAAAAGCTTTATATTAGAAAGATAAATTTGTGAGAGAAGAGGCTTCATGAATTCAAAATTATACAAATTAAACATAGTGAAAATGTATACTTGTGATGCATGTGATAAATAATAAACAGTTTGTTGTTTGAATTCATCTATCCAGGTGTACTGTATTGTGATAATCATTAGTGAGACTGTGTGTGAGGTGAACCCGTGATGTGAAAGAAACAGAGTTTGAAATGTACATACCCAGCATAAGTAGAAAATCAACATTGGAGAAAACTCCTGCCAAACTAAAAGAAAATATCACTATTAAAGCAAAGTAGATGTGGAGAGGCATAATAAAAAAAAGTCTAAGTCCCCTTTTGGCCTAAGGTCCTAAACGTTGAAAGTAGAAGTGGGGGAAATGTCCATTATCAAAAAACGTCCAAAAGGAGGTTTTTTTGATAATGGCCTGCCTCTAAGTTCAGCTGTTTAAATGCACAGACTACCACTACGCCTACACTTACCACATATAATGAACTAAAAAAAGCCTAAGTCCCAAACACCCAAAGCCAGGCCTTTTAGGTGAAGGATGACCCAGTCATTCGCCTAAAAACTGGATTCTGTAACCAGTGTTTGTCAAAAACAACACCGGTTACAGAATCCACACCCCCAGCAACTATCGCAGCAGGAGAGATGGCTCACCTCCCCTGCTGCGATGATGATCGCCCAACCCCCCAAACCGTGGCACTTTGGGGTGAGCTTTGTGGCAGGGCATCTCCATTGCCAATGATCCTTACCCTGAAGTGCCATGGTTCGGTGGGGTGGGCAATCGCTATCGTGGCAGGAGAGATGAGCCATCTCTCCTTCAGCGATCCACCCCTCCCTCTCTGATCAGATCGGGCAGGAGGAAGCCCAAGCCCTCCTACCAAGGCGACCACCCCACCATACATGACAACGATCCGGGCAGGAGGGAACCCAACCCCTCCTGACCATGCTACTCCCACCCTGCCTGACAACAATCCAGGCAGGAAAGAGCCCAACCCTCCTGTCCAGGTGACTCCCCTACACCTACCCCCACTAAGATATGGGCAGGAGGGATCCCAAGCCCTCCTGCCTTGACACAGCCCCCCACAACCACCCCCAGAAGCTTCGATCGGCCTGCCGAACACCCCCACCTGCCGACCTGCGAGACCCCCTCGCTGACCCCACGACACCCTCCGTACCTGTAAAAAAGTTGGACAGATGGATGGGTCCCAAACCCATCCATCCAGCAGGCCCACCATCCATCGAATGGTGGGCCTTAGGGCCTGATTGATCCAGGCACCTCAAACCCCACCCTCAAGTGGGGTCTGAGGTTCCTGGGCCAACCAGAATTGGCCCAGTAGTCTTAGGCCTCACCTGTGGGCAGGGCCTTAGGCACATGGGCCCAACCCAGCCTATGTGCCTGATATGGGGGTGTCGGGGGTAGGGGTGGCGTCAGCAGGATCAGCAGAGGGGTATTGTGGGTTAGCAGGTGGGGGGTGCTCGGCAGGCTGATCGGGGTTGGGGGCGGTCATGGGGGTCTGCATCAGGGCAGGAGGGCCTGGGATCCCTCCTGCCCATATCTTAGGGTGGAGCTAGGGGGTTCACCTGGGCAAGAAGGGTTGGGCTCCCTCCTACCCAGATCATTGTCGGGGAGGGTGGGGGATCACCTGGGCAGGAGAAGTTGGGCTCCCTCCTGCCCAAATCATTGTTGAGTGGGGTGGGGGTCATCTGGGCAGGAGGGGTTGGGCTCCCTCCTCCCTAGATCATTGTTGAGTGGGGTGGGGGGATTGGGCTCCCTCCTGCCCGGATAATTTCAGCGGGGTGGGGTGGTCGCTTGGGCAGGAGGGGTTGGGCTTCCTCCTGCCGGATCATTTTGGCAGGGTGGGGTGGTCACTGGGGTAGCAGGGCTTGGGCTCCCTCCTGCCCGGATCATGTCAGAGGAGGGGTGGATCATGGCAGGAGAGATGAGCCATCTTTCCTGCCACGATGGTTGCGGTGGGGGTTGGGTAGGTTGCTGAGCCGCTGAGCTGATGGCGGCAGCCACCATCAGCTCAGCGGTCCCTTTTTCGGCACTTATACCTGTTTTGACTTGGTCTAAGTCAAAATGTATAAGTGCCAACTAGGCAACCTGTTAACTATTTTGGTTATACCTGCTGTACACTTAGGTCTAGGTTGGCCCACTCCTAAAAACATGAAGTAGTTTTGGGTGAGTGCTGAACAGGAAACAGTTATTTTCTCAGACATAATTCAGATTGCAGTACAACCTAGATTATCTATCTAATTTGATGACCATGCCAGAAAGTTTACATCAGAAAAATGAAGAGGATGGTCCGGCCCATAATCTTTGCACTCCGTAGCAGTATATGCAGACACATCACCTCTGCTCCACTGGTAGAACACTGGTACAAGCAAGGTCACACCACCAAAGACCTGAAATTTGTAGTTCTCAGAATGATTAGATGTGGTATTAGAGATGATGATGTTGATATTCTACTACTAAAAGAAGAACAGAAACTAACCCCCTCCTTTACAAAGCCACACTAGCATTTTTAGCACTGGCCACTCCCGCCCTTTCCCCTCCTCTAGAAATGCCCCTTTTTGCTCTATGCATTTAGAGGCAGTGGAAAGGGTATTTGGACGATCAGGCTTTTTGATCATTCAAGTACCCATTTAGACCACTTTTTAGACATTTTTTTATTCCTATGAGCATCTGAGTTGTTACCGCTGTGGCTGGTGCTAAAAACGCTAGCAAGGCTTTGTAAAGAAGGGGGTAATATTTGATGTTCAATCTTTAACATCCAATTGACATAGATCTTTCTATGTTTCTTTGGCAGGGTTTATGTAACATATGGCAACACCACAAGGGCCATCAATTTTAGGTATTTTTGGTGTCAGATGTTTAAGCAATGATTTAAAAAAAATTAACACATAGGGAGATGTTAAAATACTTGAAAGGTATTAACATAGAACAAAATCTTTTCCAAAGGAAAATGGTAAAGCCAGAGGGGATAATTTGAGGTTGAGGGGTGGTAGTCTCAAGAATAATTTTAGGAAATTCTTCTTTACAGAGAGGGTGAATGACTCCTGGAATGCGCTCCCAATAGAGGTGGTGGAGAGGAAAATAGTGACAGAGTTAAAAGAAAAGCATGGGATGAACACAGAGAATTTCTATTTATTTATTTAAGAAATTTATAGTTCACATATCTGACAATTCTATGCAGATTATAGCCAAACATACATAATTAAAGCAGGACCACATACACAGACTACTCACAAAATAAAAAAAAAAACAACAAACCTATTACAGATTAAAAACTAAAACTCATTAAAAACAAAAAAAACTATGCTGCTTAACGCTTTGCACTAACCTTTACATATCTTTTGTGGACTGACTAAAAGCAGCATGCATTACTTAACATGAAAAAGTGTGTGTAAATAGTGCAGTTTTTAATCCCTTCCTGAACTGTAATATGGTAGGAGCTTGCCTTAGGTCCAGGGGTAGCTCATTCCAACAAATAGGGCCCTGAACTGAAAACATCATACTATGATAGCTGGATAGTCTCACATCTCTTATTGAGGGCACATCCAAACAAAACTATCCAATGATCATAAATCCTATGTTGGCCAATAAAAATGCAACAAAGAACGCACTACAACAGGAATGTTATCATTCAGAGCCTTAAAAATTAAACAGATAACTTTAAATTTGAAGCATGCATTGACAGGGAGTCAATGCAAATCCCTCAAAATTGGTGTAATATGCTCAAACCATGACACATGTGCAATAATGCATGCAATAGCATTTGAAGCCAATTGCAACTCATTAAGGACACATTTCAGCAGTCCTAAGTGCAAGGCATTGCAATAGTCAAAGACAGGATTGAAAGACATCACGATAGTAGTTCTAAAATTCTTGTTTGACAAGTAGTCCCTTAATCTGTGCAAAACTTGCAATCGGAAAAATGTACCTGACACAACTGATTTTACTTGTGGCTTAAATGATAATGTAGAGTCCAAAATTACACCCAAGTATCTGCATTGCTACAGTACTGGTACATTATTCAAAACAACCTCTGCAGGAAAAGCACACGGTTGGTTTGTACGACCAATGCACAAAATCTCTGTCTTAGCGACATTCAACTTCAACCAATTTTCACTCATCCAATCTTGAATCACTTGAAAAGACAAATACAGCTTACCCAGAGCCTCAGACATAGATCACTCAATAGGGATCAAAAACTGAATATCATCAGCGTAAAGGTAAAAATTTAAACCAGGTCCCTCAACTGCTTACATAGGGGTAGTAAGTAGATTTTAAAAACCATCACTGATAAAGCTGACCCCTGTGGAACCCCACACTTGAGGGGTGACCAACTAGATTTCTCCTGCCCAGACTCCACACAGAACAATCTGTTATCCAGAAAGGAGCAGAACCAATCAAGCCACACTCCTCCAATACCCAAAGCGCGCAAATTAATCAGAAAATAATGGACATATATTGAAGAACTGGACAGATTTGCATGGACTGTGTCTCGTATATTACCATTCAGTTGAGGAAGGGCTGGAGAGACCTTCAATGGCTGGGATGGTTTATTTGGGCTAGAGTCAGCTTTGATGGAGACTCCAATAGATGGAACCTAAGCACAGTACTGGGCAGAGCTCTGTGTTTCTGGACTAAGAAAAACAACAATTTTAAATTATATTATTAATTTATAGAGCATGTATAGTTGGGCAGACTGGATGAACCATTCAGGTCTTTATCTGCCATCATTTACTATGTTAAATTATTTGTTGCAATGCTGACCACATCTAATTTTATAGGCTTGGCTTTCATTATATTTATTCTAATGGTGTTTATCTTAAGTCCAGATTTAACATACCCAAGTATTGTTTAATGTGATTATTTATATGCCATTGATTAGATGCAAAATTTGAAACTTATACTCACGTTCCATTCAACTTGGCACATTATGTTTGCTTTTGGGATTTTTTTTATAATTAAAAAAAAAAAGTTCTATTATTTTTTGTTTTATAGAAGCTAATTTTTATACCTTACTTTTAATATTGGTATTCTTTTTAAATATGCTGATTTATCAAAATGGGACTCAATATTTTATCACTGTTACTTTTTTATTTGTAATGTTTAGCTCAAGGTCACCACACTAATTCACTGCCTTGCTCCAAACTATCTCCTAATTCATTTTGATTTATCTGAAATTGCACACCGTACACGTGAAATTCTTTTGTTTTCTTTTCCAACTTTGAAAGGTTGTATTTATAAAAGATTCCTTGATAGGACCCTTTCTTGAATTCTTTCTCATTTCAAAACTTTAGAAGATCAGTGGAAACTTACTTATTTGAGAAATTTGTTTAATTATATTACTCGAGGGTGTATTTATCAAAACATAATTTGATGTAATTTCACTGGTTTTTTTTTTTTTTGCAGCTTCTCTTGTGATCTGCTCTGAACTGTAAGGTATTGCGGAATACAAAAATAAAGTTATTATTATTAGATGGTTAAGTTGGATTATTTATCTGTTATTGTTCATCTGTAATATTTGTACGGTTACTTTTATGCCACATGCATTATGATGTAGTATTATCATTGGGTTTTATCATTTGATTTTATAGTTTTGTAGTTTTTGCTCTTAATAAGGTTCATCTGCACACTCATTTTTGGTAGTTACATTTCTTTTCATGTGCCAGCTGTGACAGGGAAGTTCCTGTCATGGTTAAAAAGACTGCTAGCCCAGTCAAAAGTACAGCCCTCAAACCATCTTCTCCTAAAAATAAGCCTGTATAGCCAACCAAAAGCCAGCTGTCATACAGCCTGGGAATAAGGAGAAAAGGCAGGTGATGTCACAGCCAGGTATTCAGGCAGGGAGGGCACACAAAACAATATCCCCTATTATTCCTTTCCCTGCTCTAAAGAGAAACAGAGAGTCAACACAGAAGGGGTGGAGTTTGCTACCAGGCTCTGCAGTCATGTAAGTCTCAAGCAGGAGGAATGCAGGTGAATAAATTAACCCCAGCTGACTCTAACAAGGAAGGCAGAGCAATGCACAAAGAGGGCAAGGTTCATACTTCTCTTATCCCCAGAAAAGAGGTTTTTCTCCAGGTCAGCCAGCAAGGACAGAAAGCCTGACTCCAATGAAAATAGTGAGCTCAGCTTAGAGGGAACATTGAGGTCCCCTCTCCCCTATCCTTTTCAACATCTACATGTCCTCTCTGAAACTCCTTCATCTATCCCCCCTAGAAACTCTCTACTCCTTTGCGGACGACATCCTCATCCTCCTCGAAACTGACGCGAACCTCTCGAACCTCGCCGAGAACATCTCCACATGTATTACGAACCTCCAATCCTGGGCCCAATCTGTACAAATGAAACTGAATGAGTCCAAAACCAAACTACTCTGGCTCGGCCCAATTTCAGATCATTTACCCACCTCCATCCCTCTACCTTCCGGCCCCACTCTTCAGCTTGAGTTCTCAAGCAAAGTCCTAGGCATCATCTTAGACTCCTCTCTCTCCTTCAACGATCACCTCAACTCCCTGGTAAAAAAATGCTTCTTCAGCCTCCATATGTTGAGGAAAGTAAGATCTTGCTTTCATCATTCTCATTTCGCCATCCTCGTTCAATCCACCATCCTCTCTAGACTAGACTACTGCAACTCCATCTATATAAGCCTAACTAAGAAAAACCTCCTTAGACTTCAGCTAATTCAGAACACCGCGGCCAAGCTTATTTTCGCAAAAGGCAAGTTCGATCACGTTTCCCCACTCCTCTCCAAGCTCCACTGGCTCCCAGTATACTCCAGAGTCCTCTATAAATGTGCCTGCTTAGCCTTCAAGATTCTACATGGCGTCCTTCCTCCCGTTATCCCACTCTTCTGGAATTCCTCAAACCCGCTCTCTTCTAGACCCTCCCAAAAACTGAAACTATCTTTCCCATCTATAAAAGGTATATCCCGCGCAGGAAAACTCGGAACATCCCTCCCCTTTAGAACTACGGAACTCTGGAACAACCTCTCATCCCCGCTCAGAAATTCTAGCTCCTTCCAATCCTTCTGTAAACGCTTGAAAACTTGGCTCTTCTCAAAAATCTAATCACCTCCCGTTCTCTAGTTCCCTGCCCCTCTCTATCTTCTCAGTCCCTCTCCTATACCCTTTCTTTGTAGTTCCTTTCCTCTCAACCTCTGTAAACCGTGCCGAGCTCTGCGCACGCGGAGATGGTGCGGTATACAAACCTAAGGTTTAGTTTAGTTTAGTTTAGTTTAGGGACCTTTCCAATTGAGCCTTGGGGGGAAGGGCTGGAGGTTTGTTAGAAGGATGAAGAAAACTGCTCAGCAAAGCTCCCAAGCACTTAGAGAGGGGGGATGGGAGGTAAAACAGGAAGTAGAGGAGTTAATGGAAGCCTTGAGTGATACAGAGTATAAAATGTACAGTGAAGCTGACCCAGAAGAAAGTGTGCTGGAGGAAGCCATGGACCTATGAAAGAATAGTGTGAGGCTGTTTTCTCCCTCCTAGAAATAAGTAGAGTCTCTGCCCAGGAAAACCTGAGCTGGAATAAAGCTATAGGTAGTGACAAGGCATCACTGCTTAAATAAAAGTGGGTTTAAAACCTCACCTAGCAAAGTCTCCAAAGAACCAAAGCTGAAGAACTTGGGCATTTTTGGGGGGACCTGAAGAGCTTAGTGCAAAGGGAGGCTTGCTCCACACAGCCTGCAAAGCAGGGCTGTAAAAGTTCTTATAGGGGACAAAGTACTAGGGAGGAATAGCAGTGGCAGAGAAAACATTTTTTTTCCTCTATCAATGTGAAAAGTGTTTGAAATAGTGCAGGCACCGGCAGTGCCCACATAGTGCTGTCAGAACTTTGACCAGGAGCAGCCAGCCACCCCAATAAAGGGGGAGCTTAAAATGACAAGACTCTGGAAAGTACATTTTGGGGGGTTTTGTTGTGGGATATGATGGCAAGGACTGTCCAGTCCATGAACTGATTCACAGGGAGCGGACTCTGGAGTGGGGTGAAATAAACTGTAGTGTCAGAGACTGTACAATACATTTTTCTGTTTTGAAGATTTTTTCTGTTGCAAATATTAAACCTGGGGAAGTTTTGTTTCAAGAAATCCAGACTCCGGGTTTTCCTTACACCATCCATATAAAAGGCGCATCAAAAATCTTCCCTGTGGTCCAAGCCAGGGTTTACCACTAACTTGGGGGCCTTGCCTGGCAACAGGAAGTTGGTGTCAGAAGTAGGATATAGCATCACCCACAGGTTGATGGAGGAAGAGCACCAAAAGAAAAAAAAAAATTGGGTGATTTTTTTTGGTCGGAAAAACTGTTGGCAATTTTGAGGTGAAATATTATAACCAAATACTATGTAAAGACAGCCAATACCCCAGTATTTGGACTCTAGTAGATTTTGGGACAATTTGAGGGTTTTTTTGTAGAGAAATCCTGAGTGCTGGAAAACAGTGATTTTGGTGATTTTGCTAATTTGAATTTAAGTCAGAAGTTTGTGGATTACAAATACCAAGCAGGAAGGAAGTTCAGCACCAGAAGAGCATGGTTCCAGAGGAGAAATAAGGAGCAGCATTGAGATGCCCAGGAGAGGAGTCTGCTATGGAGCCATGAGGAATCCAGATGTGTGAGCAATGTTCCAGAGATCCTGATCAGTGGAGTAGCTGGGGAGGCCCTGAAATCCCAAGGCTGAGACACATTATTCCAAGGGGGTAGCTGGTGTGGATCGGTGAGTAAGGGGACCAGATAGCTCTGGAATAGAGAGGGGGCGAGTCCTGAGGTTAAAAGAGCTGCACTTGGGTTTCTTTTCTCTCTTGTTTAATTTTCAGGATGGAGGCGTCCAAGTTTCTGGATGGTTTAGAGACGGAGATACACAAACTACAGGAGTGGTTTGGAAGTACTGCAAAACCTCCATCGATCAGTGACCTCACACGACAACCCAATTAGCTGTATATTGTATATATTTATTAGTAATCAATAATAGTCCGTTTACAAAGGATAAGTCTCAGCCAATTGGGTTAACAAAGAGCGTATACAGAATGCCAGCCTTCTGTATACCTGGTGTCTGTTCTAACTAATCCATTAGTAACTGGTCTTTTATACATTCTTAACAACCTGAGACCACGTTAGTACATTCTACGTTCTTGATTTCTATTGGATATTTATAATTGTTATTTTGTTATCAGTTCATTAATTGGACAACACATATACTTTCTGAGTCATATTGAAGCGTGATGTCTTATTGCCAAATGGCTTTCCTGATTTCCCTGACATATGTGCTTTTAATATCAAGAATCACTAATTTCTGAGCAAGGCCCATCCTATTCCTGTATTTATTTGCACAGTTATCAATTTCATATCCTTGTCATTGGTATTATTTCTGGTAAGTCAACCTGACCTGGAATTATAGTGATGTGTTAATTTCCTTCTGATGCTGCTAATTTCCATTTTCCCAAACAAACTACATGTTTGTTATTGTCAGCAGATGTTTGCTAGTTTCTGTGTGAAAGATGAGTTTCTGCATGAAAACTGCTTATGTTAGCAGAGAGAGAGATTAAGTGAGAGATATGATTCTTCTAATAGTTTGTTTAGGGTGCTTTTAGGCCTAAAGTAGCATTTCCATATTTCTGTCAATCTGAGGTTCACAGGGGTCTGTCTTCACCTCCAGTTTCATGGAGATCTTAGGATCTTCACCTGTACAGGTCTTTGTCCTCCACCTGTTCCCCTTAACTCTTCCTCAGGTTCCAGGACACTTTAAAAACCCAAGCAGATTTGTGGCAAGCAGACCACCAGGCACAGCAAACACACCATGCAGAACTATTACATCAGCTGGAAGCCCAGATAAAGGCCATTAACAACTTGGCACAGCGGCCTACACATCCGGTAGCTGGCTACGCTGGAGCAGTCATCGGGCCAGTAGGTGCTCCTTTCGGGGAGCCTATAAGACTAAATAAGTTAACTACTGAAGATGACATTCAGGATTTCCTTGTAGGTTTTGAAAGATAGCTGTTGCCTCACACTGGCCAGTGTACCAGTGGTCCGTTAGATTGATACCTTGGCTGGGTGGGAGAGCCTTAGATGCCTATCAGACTTTAAATGGCGATCAAGTTGTAGACTATCAGACTTTAAAACAAACCTTACTTGATTACCTGGGCTATTTCCCAGAACATTATCGAGGGCAGTTTCGGGCGGCATACATGGCCCCAAAAGAACACCCTAAAGCCCTGATACAAAGGTGAGAGATGGGTGCAACCCCAGATAAAGGGAGTGCATGAAATTATGGGGTTTTCAGACAAATAATTCTGAAGTTAGCACATAAGCATCCCTTGGCAGGACATTGGGGCAGGGACAATACTTTAGATCAGATCTTGGCCAGGTATCCACCAGGAAGAGAGTGAATTCTGTGATACCTGTCCCTCATGTCAAAAGTTGATGGGGTGTAAGCCTCCAAAAGCCCCGCTAATAACTTTGCCCAGAGTTGAAGTGCCCCCTAGCTCGCATAGGAGTGGATATAGTGGGGCCTCTTGATAAAAGTCAGAGGGGTCATGAATATATCTTAGTGTTGGTAGATTACATGACGTGTTTTCCATGGGGAGTCTCCCTTAGATCTACCTCTGCCCCAATTCTTGTACAGGAATTGATTAAAATCTTCTGCCAAGTGGGGTTTCCCTGAGAAGTATTAACAGATAGGGGTACCAATTGGGGGTGTTTGAGTCCTTCCTAGCAGCCTTTGGCATTTGTCATCTGAGCATCTCAGCTTACCATCCCCAGGCTAATGGTCTGGTTGAACATTTTAATCAGACCCTGAAGAGGATGATAAGGAAGGGAACAGCCTCAGATATTAGAGATTGGGATTTGTGGGTGCCCTTTTGCCTGTATGCTGCCAGGGAGAACTAGGGGTGTCTCTGTTTGAGCTTCTTTATGGGAGACCCCCCACGTGGCCTTCTGGATGTGATTAGGGAGAATTGGGAACCCCAAAAGGAATAAGACCTGTACATTTTATCTTATTTACAAGGTATGAGGGGTAGATTGAGTGATATAACAAAGTTGAGCCAACAAGCCCTCTAGAGGAGCCAGGCCAAAATGAAAACCTATTACAACCGGAGAACCCACAAGAGGGACCTATCCGTGGGAGAGAGGGTCCTGGTCTTAATTCCAGATGATCCACACAAGTTTGCGGCCCGGTGGAGGGGTCCTGGAGAAATTATAGAGAGGTTAAATGACGTAGACTATCAGGTGAAAGATGATAAGGGGTGAGAGCAAACCTTTCAAATAACCTTACTGAAGCCATGGAAGGAGCGAACAGTGTTATACACCCAGGCTCATGAAGGAGAGGAGGAGTTGGGACCTCAGATGACAGAGATAGGGCAGACAGAACCACCCAGGATAGGGGACACTCTGACAGAAGCCCAAAAGCACCAAATGGGAGCTGTGTTAAAGCAGTTCTCCTCGGTGTTGTCCCATAAGCCCGGGTATACTAGGCTGGGAGAGCATGAAATTATTACTGCTCCAGGAAGGATTGTTCACTGAAGACCCTACAGGCCGAGAGTAGACAGGCAGAAGTGAGGCAACCTGGGGGTAATTGAGGAGTCGCATAGCCTGTGGAACAGCCACATTGTGCTGGTGCCCAAGACAGATGGAACAACACGATTCTGTATAGACTTCCAGTTAGTAAATGCCATATCGGGAGTTTGATGCATACCCCGTGTCCCAGATTGAAGATCAACTGGATAAATTGGGGAAAGCCTGCTATTTATCCACCTTAGACCTCTGTAAAGGGTACTGGCAGATCCCCTTAGCTGAGAGGTCAAGACAAAAAATGGCATTCCAGACACCCCAGGGCCTCAGAGTTCTGAGGCATATCATTCAGATTTCAGGGCACTGCTGCAAGTTGCCAAAGAATTGTGAACAAGGTCCTACAGGGTATGAAGAGTACTCTGCTGCATATATGGATGACATCATCATCTTTACCCATACATGGCAGGAGCACCTGGAGGCAGTGAAAGCAGTTCTGATCACCTTTGAAAAGGCAGGGCTCACAGTCAATCCCAAGCAATGCTGGTTTGGGCAGACCCAAGTGAAATATTTGGGGTACCAGGTGGGAGCAGGGGCATATTTGGCCTTCATTGGATAAAATAGGGTGCATCAAAGAGTATCCCTGACCCATCAACAAAAGACAGTTGAGAGGGTTTCTAGGATTAGTGAGGTACTATCGGAGGTTTATACCCCATTTTTCTGATATGGCAGCACTCCTCACAGTGGTGTACCTAGCATATGTGACACCCAGGGCCCATCATTTTTTGACACCCTCCCCATATGTATGAAAAACATGATTTTTAGTAACAATGCCCACGTCACACATGAATATCTAGGAAAAGGCAGCATCTTACATACTGCAGTGAGCAGTACATCAATAAACCCAATAAACCCTAAACAAGCCAGACTAGTACAGATCAATCCTACACAGTCAATCCTAACAGAAAACCATGACTTTTTGAACACACAGAACAAAGAAAACACCTTCACCTAGTATGTAATCACAAACTAACTCCTCCCCCTTTTACAAAACTGTAGTGTGGTTTTTAGCCATGGTGGTAACAGCTCAGATGCCAATGCTAAAAAACGCTCTACAGTTTGTAAATGGGGAGATAGAATAAAAATACGTAGACAAAGGTTAAACTGAAGCACCAAGAAGCTGGACTCTGCATACAATGCAACATCACCTAAAGCATCTCACCTAAAGCAAAAAATAAATAAATAAATATAATTTTTTTCTACCTTGTCTTCTCTGGTTTCTGCTTTCCTCATCTTTTTGTCACTCTCTTCCTTTCATCCACTGTCTACCCTCTGTCTGCCCCTTCTATATGGCATCTTCTCTCTTTCTATTCCCATTCTAGAAACTTTATGCATCCCCTTCCATTTCTCCCTTCACCGCCATTAGTCTGGCATCCATCTTCCTCCCTTCCCTTCTCCAATGGTCTGGCATCTCTCCTCTCCTCTTCTTCCCTTCCATCTCCCACATGGTCTGGCATTTTACTCTCTCCTCTCCCTTCCCCCCACTTCCATCAGCATCTGCCCCCTTTCTCTCCCTACAACCCAATTCCATGCAGTATCCTTCCTCCTTATGTCTCTTTCCCTGCAATTCCATCAGCATCTGCCCTTTTCTCTCCCTCCACCATGCTTCCATACCACTTTGATCCCCTTTGTCACCCTTCAGCATGATTCCATATCACCCTGACCCCCTTGTCACCTTTCAGCATGATTCCATGTCACCCTGATTCCCCTTTGTCACCCTTCAGCATTATTCCATATCACCCTTATCCCCCTGTCACCCTTCAGCATGATTCCATACCACCCTGACCCCCCTTTGTCACCCTTCAGCATGATTCCATATCACCCTGATCCCCCTTTGTCACCCTTCAGCATGATTCCATTTCACCCTGACCTCCCTGTCACCCTTTAGCATGATTCCATAACACCCTGATCCCCCTTTGTCACCCTTCAGCATGATTCCATATCACCCTGATCCCCCTTTGTCACCCTTCAGCATGATTCCATATCACTCCGACCCTCCTGTCACCCTTCAGCATGATTCCATATCACTCTGACCCCCCTGTCACCCTTCAGCTTGATGCCATATCACCCTGATCCCCCTTTGTCATCCTTCAGCATGATTCCATATCACTCTGACCCCCCTGTCATCCTTCAGCATGATGCCATATCACCCTGATCCCCTTTGTCATCCTTCAGCATGATTCCATATCACCCTGACACCCCTGTCACCCTTCAGCATGATTCCATGCCACCCTGACCTCCTTTCTTTCTCCATCCCAAAGGTCCCCCAATAACTGCTTCTGCTCGGATGGAAGAGGTAAGTGACATCGGAGAGGGCTGAGCCGGCACACACAGTTAGTTGCGGCATGATCCCACGATGACTGCAGTTGCTACCCCCCCCCCCCCCCCGACGTCACTTACCTCTTCTGAAACAGGAGGGAAAGGGCGCAGTCATTATGGGACCTTCTTCACTTCAGCGCAGCTGCCGACTCTGCTCTAAGTACGGCAGCCGCGCTGAAGTGCCGTTTGAAGCAGAGCGGGATGTTCTGGATCCAGCCGGCTGTGCACCCCCTTGGAGCGTGCACCCGGGGTGGACCATCCACCCCCCCGCCTCACCTCTTGGTATGCCACTGCTCACAGATATGCTAAAGAAAAATTTGCACAACCAGTTGGTCTGGTCAGACAGGGGAAAAAAGGGGTTTCAATAGCTCAGGAATTGTTTATGTTGAGACCCTGTAGTGAAAGGGGTGGACTTTGAGAATCCCTTCCTTTTCCAAACCGATGCTTCCCAAGAAGGACTTGGGGTGGTCTTATCCCAGTTGCATCAGGATAGGGAGCATACCACCATGTACCTGAGCAGAAAACTGGTACCCCAGGAAAGGGCTTATTCTACAGTAGAAAAGGAATGCCTGGCCATTAAATGGGCCATTGACACTTTAAGGTACTACCTAGAAAGGAGGGAGTTTACTCTGGTCAAGGAGGGTGAACAACCTGTCCTTATCTACTAATTCTATCCCCTTCAGTACCTTGAATGTTTCGATCATGTCCCCTCTCAATCTCCTCTGTTCGAGGGAGAAGAGGCCCGGTTTCTCTAATCTTTCGCTGTACGGCAGCTCCTCCAGCCCCTTAACCATCTTAGTCGCTCTTCTCTGCACCCTTTCGAGTAGTACCATGTCTTTCTTCATGTACGGCGACCAGTGCTGGATGCAGTTCTCCAGGTGAGGGTGCACCATGGCCCAGTACAGCAGCATGATATCCTTCTCCGATCTGTTCGTGATCCCCTTCTTTATCATTCCTAGCATTCTGTTCACCCTTTTTGCCGCCGCTGCACATTGAGTGGACGGCTTCATCTAGGGAGGAAAAGCAGTGGCAGAGAAAACGTGTTTTTTTTTCCACTATCAATGTGAAAAGTGTTTGAAGTACTGCAGGCACCGGCAGTGCCCAAATAGTGCTGGCAGTACTGTGGCCAGGAGCAGCCAGACGCCCCAATAAAGGGGGAGCTTAAAAAGACAAGACTCTGGAAAGTACATTTTGGGGTTTTTTTGTTGTGGGATATGATGGCAAGGACTGTCCAGTCCATGAACTGATTCACAGGGAGCGGACCCTGGAGTGGGGTGAAATAAACTGTACGATACAATTTTCTGTTGTGAAGAATTTTTCTCTTGCAAATATTAAACCTGGGGAAGTTTTGTTACAAGAAATCCAGACTCCGGGTTTTCCTTATACCAGCCATATAAAAGGTGCATCAAAAATCTTCTCTGTGGTCTGAGCCGGAGTTTCCCGCTCACTTGGGGGCCTAGCTCAGCCACACAGCTCATCACTGTGGTTTTTGCACACTTTACTTGTCAACACAAAGTTTGCATCTTGCTTTTAACTGCTCTCTTTATTCCTTTGCATTCCTTATGGCAGCCCTTCATTTCACACCATTTTAATCACCGATCTTCCATATCGCATTATTAAAGTTTATAGTCAAGGCAATTTATCATAATGATTTATTTTCCAAGCATACTCTCACATATATCATTTCACAAGCAATTTACAACCCAGTAAAAATGGTTTGAACATCTCATTTAGATTAACTTGAAATCACAATCCCTCTTTTTTCAATAACAAAGTTCACTACACAGCAATTTTATTTTCCTTTATCCCATGAAGTTCACAAGTTTCAAATTCATTTCTCAGCCCTTCATTCTCACACTTGTCACATGGCAGACCTCCATTTCACACCATTTAAATTACTGATCTTTCACATTGCATTACTAAAGTTTATAATCAGGCAGTTCATTAAAATGACTTTTAAGTGTACTCACACATATATCATTTCAAATTAATCTAAATGAGATATTCAAACTATTTTTTTGCTTTGCTGTGAAATCGCAAACCCTCCTTTTTAAAAAAAAAAAATACAAAGTTTGTTATACAGCAACTTTCTTTTCCTTCATATCATGATGTTCACACCAAGTTCAAGTTTCAAATTCATTTCATCACAATGGGTTTACATAAAGAATACAGGCACTTTCAAATAGGTGCCTGTTAATCTCATGCATATTCATACCTTGATGTCATCATGCTATTTAATACAACACTTAGACCCATGCTTAACGTGACCATTTATTTTTTTCATCAAAACGGGACATCTATTAATATTCAGTCCCACCCCAATCCCACCCTAGCCCCACCCCCAATTTCTTCCATTCATTTTTCATGTACACACAATCTTATTATTTCATAATGGTAACCATAAAATTTTAAAAAACACAAAGCACCATATACGCAGAGAAAATGTTATTATTTATATTTAGGGTTTTTTCAAAGATGTCACCTCAGAAAAATAGACAAATATAGTGCAAAATATAGACAGCAGATTGTCACACACCCGGTACAGGCTGGTCAGAATGGCTACCAGGACGTGCGCAAGACTCCAAAATCCAGACGTGCCTTTCTCAGATGAAAAGCCCTGCTGGTGGTTCAATATCAGCTAATATATAAAGAAAACCAGTTAGCTGAATGTTCAATGAAAAATAGAACTGCTTTATTTGACAGTAGCGTGGAAACCAACACTGTAGCTACTGTTCTCAAAGTCCACATTCAAAGAATAGCAAATTCAAAACAAAAACCATAATACAGCTCAAAGGAAATGGCTAATAAGTCAGCCAAGGTCTGAGCAGCCCTTTTCTTCAGGGTATATCACTGCTAGTCTTAATTAGCTCTTAGTCCCAGACAAGGAAACCCATAATTGAAAAGGTAAGTCAATTTACTTCTTTCAGCATACTGAGGTAGCCTGGAATTGTACAGGCTTTTCCCTGCCAGTTCAGGTAAGCTGGCGGGGGTGGGGAGTTGCTGAATCCACCTCAAAAAAAAAACTTGCCAGAAAATGGCCCCACAATCCCAACCCAGGATCTTTTGTGGATTCAGACCCCATAACTCCCATTAACCTCAATCAGTAGCAAAATCTTCTTTTCACATGAGGGAAAAACAAAATCCCCACATTCAAAAACACAGTTCACAGTCCTTCCCTAATTGAAGAGAGTTCTTTAGGAGTGAAGCCTTTAACAAGGCTTCCCACTCACAAGCAGTTAGCACAAGTCCCAAACAAAATGCAGTGCCAAAAGAAAAACCCAGGAGAAACTTAGCTTTGTTCCATAGCAGTTTCCTCCGGCTCCCAGGGAATGTCCATAGGCTCCTCGGCTTGCACACCATTCAGTAATCTTGGTAGAGAGGGCTCATCCATATCTCTCATTTCAATCTCATTCTCAGTTTGGAACCTGGAAGCACCTGGCCATAAGTCTTCTTCCAGACTGGATCCAGACTGACTTTACTCAGCCTGCTCTGCTCTATTTGTCCAGCCTTCAGAGAACCATGCCCTACTCTGTATGGGGGTTGGGCAGCCTGGTTCTGAGCTTTCTGCTGTTTTTCTATTAGCCTAAGCAGATGGGGGCTGGGCTGGATAGGAGCTTGTCTCCTATGGGAAGTTTTAACAGGATTAACTCTAGGTTTAGAGAACCTTATGTTCTCCTCTGGTTTCCCCTCCTCCCAGACCTCTTGTTCTAGAGTGCCCTTGTCACTGACAGAGCTCTGGGAATGTGTAGTTACTTACCTGTAATGTAGGTTCTCCGTGGACAGCAGGATAGTCAGCCACATATGGGTGTTGTCCCAACAGCTCCCAATTTGTGGATAAGCTCTCCAATAGCTCAGAGAGATTTTTTTTTTTCCTCTGAGCACGTGCAGTGCCCGGGCCCCACTGGGCATGCCCGAGCCCTACCCATTTCCCCCTGCTTCCCCCTAATCCCCAGGATGTTCCTAGCTGTGGCCGGGTCGGCCGTATGGGGAGGCGGGTGGGTTGTGTGGCTGACTATCCTGCTATCCACGGAGAACCTACATTACAGGTAAGTAACTACACTTTCTCCTAGGACAAGCAGGATGAGTCAGCCACATATGGGTGACTCCCTAGCCGAGGGATGTACCGACTGGACCTGCGCCTTAGCGCTTTGTGCATCCCTCGCCTGGTTGTGGAGGCCGAGCCGGGCAGGGTAATCAGGCAAAGCAGGTGAAGTTGTGGAAACAAGGTTTTAGATAAAGTGCTGTGTTAACTGAGCAATAATACTCACAGAACAGTGAACTGGTCAATGACAATCAATGAACAGTGAGAAACCAACTGGTCAACAGTGACAATTCGTACTTGCATGTGAGAATTCATACTTGCCTATTCCACATTCAGTCTAGACAGGAGTGCTGGAAGACCTACTTAACTCACAGAACAGCGAAACTGGTCAATGAAAATCAATGAACAGTTAGAAACCAACTAGTCAACAGTGACAATTTGTACTTGCATGTGAGAATTCATACTTGCCTATTCCACATTCAGTCTAGGCAGGAGTGCTGGAAGACTTACTTAATCAATATCTATAACATCCTACTTGATCAGTGTTTGTCGATATTTATAACACCCTACTTGATCAGTGTTTGTCAAGGCTGTGCTAGTGGTTGCTGTCCCTCCCGGGAGGGAAGCACCACTTCCAAGACTGCTCGGCCGAATGCATTTGGAGCGTGGAATGCTATGTCGAGGCAGTAGTGCTTGGTGAAGGTGTGCATGGAGGACCAAGTGGCTGCATCGCAGATGTCCCCTATTGGTGTGTGGTGCAGATGAGCCATTGTGGTGGCTATGGCTCTGCGCTGGTGGGCATTGGCTCCCACCTGCAGTTGATGCTGCGCTTTTCTCTAGGTGAAGGGGATGCACTTTTATATCCAGCGCGAGTGCCTGCGTTTGGTGGCTGGAAGTCCTGGTCTGTTTTGGTCATAGGAGACGAACAATTGAGGCTTGTCTAATCTGCTGCATAGTCAGGGCCCGCACACAGTCCAGGAGGTGTTGCTGAGGTGGCAGTGTGCCTACCTGTGGGGAGATGTAGAGTGCCGGGAGGCACGCTGAAGCCACCTTCAGCAAGAATAGGGGGTGGGTTCTGGGTACCACCCTATTCTCATGGAGGAGTGTGTCGGCCGACACGATGGTGAGGGTTTTCCCGGCCAGGAATACGGGATCTGCCTCCCCCAAAGGTTTGAAGGGGTCGAGGTGAGCTGATGCGGCACCAAGTTGAGGTCCCATCCAGGCGGTGGTGGTCTGACCGGTGGGTGCAGATTGGACAGTCCCTTCATGAAATTTTGTGATTACTGGATGCCTCAACACTGGTTTGTTGTCTAGGCCAGCGTGGTATGCCGCGATTGCACTTAGGTGGACCTTGATGGAAGTGGGTTTTAGGTCCCACTGAGATAAGCTCAGTATGCACTGCAGGATGTCTGGTATGGGGCAGTTGTAGGGGTCTCGCTGCGTGTCTGTGCACGGGTAGCGGAACCTTCTCCATTTCAATCCCATAGCGTTTTCTGGTTGAAGGTCTTCTGGCTGCCATAAGTGTGTGCTCCACGTCTTGTGGTAGGTTCATCCTCTCATCATTCATGCGGTCAGGGCTAAGGAACGCAGGTCGTGGTGGAGGGTAAGGTTCCCACATTGTGTTATGAAAACTGCACTGATCGGGAGGGGGGAGAGGTGGTAGAACCGCTATCCCTTACCGGAACGGGAACCATGGTTGCTTGGGCCCGGACAGGGCAATCATGATCACCGTTGCTCTGTCCTGAAGGATCTTCTGCAGGACTTAGGGTATGGTGGGTAGGCGTATAAGAGTCCGTGGTTCCAACTCACAGACAGGCCGTTGGGGCTGAGACGGCGATGGGTTGATCTCTTTGCGCAGAAGGTCAAGTATTTTGAGTTCAGTTCGGTTGCAAACAGGTCGATGCTCGGTGTGCCCCAGGTGCTGAAGATCTTCTTCATTGCCGCTGGGTTGAAACACCACTCATCGGGATCCAGCTGGTGGCTGAGTCTTTCTGCCAGGTCGTTCTGCTCCCCCGGGAGGTAAGTTGCCTGGATGGGGCATTGAATGGAGTTGGTGAACTCCCACATGTGGCAAGCTTCCTTGCATAGCGAAGTTGACCCTGTCCCTCCCTGCTTGTTGATGTAGTGCATGGCCACCTGGTTTTCTGTTTGGGTGAGGACTGCCCTGCCTGTTTGACGGTTTCGAGGGCATTCCCTATGGCCCTGAGCTCCAGTAGGTAGATATGGAGTGAGGACGCCTGTGCGAGGATCGAGAAGGTGTGTCCCCCCTCCATGTTTGGAGGCATCCATGGTGGCCACCAGCTGGTGAGGTGGTGGTCTGGTTTCCCTATCGCTAAGTTATCTCGGGCAGTCACCAGTGAAGCGTCTTGTGTATGGGCTGGCGAATGGGTATCTAGGTGGTCAGAGGTTGGGTACACTAGTCCCAGTGACGTCTGAGGTGCCCTTTCAGGGATCTCATGTGTAGTCTAGTTTGCTGTACAACAAAGACCGCAGCCGAGACACAGGAGGGAGCGTGCTGACGATGAACTGCTGGCAGGGATGCACTGGGCCAGGGATGTCATGGCGTCGATCTGGTAGTCCCGTAGGACGGCCTTGGTCTGTGTGGTGTCGCTGACTGCCCAGATGAACGATATCCTCTGGGAGGGTATCAGGTGGGATTTCATGTAGTTGATGAGGAACCCCAGTTCTTGGAGGAGGGTTATGGTGGTTGTCGGGGCTGCCAGCTGTCGAGATAAGATAGGATGGGCACCCCTTGAAGGCGAGGATGTGCCACTGCCACGCACTTTGTGAACGCTCTTGGAGCCGTTGAGAGTCCAAGGGGCAGGACCTTGTACTGGAGGTATCTGTCTTGGCTTTAGAAGCGACGATGCCTCCTGTGGGCTGGGTGCATGGGATACTAGCCAATACTCGGGCTGAAACAGGGCCAAGTCTGTACCCAGAGAGTGCATCTGGACCTTGTTGTATGCACTTGTTGAGCTTGCAGAGATCCAGGAACAAGCATTGTCCTTGTCCATGGTGATGTGGGGGTTCCTGGAGTGGAAACCCCTTGGTTATCTCCTCTGTTCATCACCGCCTCTATTGATTCTGCCGAAGCAGGTCCTCTCCTTGCTGCAGGAAAATTGGGTCGTCAGATGGAGGGTGCCCCGCCCACTCGGGGGTGGGAGTGGGCGGGAGTGGATACGAATTCGGAATCCCTGTTGATGCTGCTGAGGGCCCACTGGTCGATGGTGATCCTGGGCCAAGCCTTCGCAGACAATCTGATCCTGCTGGGCTGGAGGGTGGTCAAGGTTCTGTTTTTGTCTTGGGGAGAGGGCTGCCCTTGGATGCTCCTGCCCCTCGGGTGGTGCTTGTTTGTGTAGCAGTTATGTTACTGTTGCGAGCGCTGGGGCACAGACAGCTGCCAGTGTGGACTGGCTCGGTAGTGAGCTGGAGTCCCTATCTTATTTTATTTATTTATTTTCTCTCACTGGCCTCCTGATAAAGCTGCATCTGGAACTGGAGCGCAGCAATTCTTGCGCTCAGCATTGCGCCCTTGAAGGTCTTTTTCCCCGTGGAATCCAGGGTTTTTCAGGTCCTTCCCTGACGGGGCGTTGGAGGGGGGGGTCATGCTGCCCTGTTTCTCTTAAGCGCCAAGGCTACCGCAATGTCCCTGTATTGCTGCTGCGGGTTGTTGAATCCCTGGGCTGGAAAGATCTGGTACTTCAATCCCAGTCTCCTTGATGTTGGTTGCCCTGAAGAGAGAGTCAGCCAAATCTCGTCTCTGCAGTCCAGGAGGTTCTTATGGACTGGAATCGCCACTGCCTGCGTGAAGTACTGGTACTGGTAATTCAGGCCTTGTAGTACTCTGTCTTGGGTACTTGTTGTCCACCCACGTGGATCTTGAGAAAGGCTGTGAGTTTCTGGAGGGACTTGGGGTGAGTCCTCGTTTGTGGGTTTTCTTTTTTTTTTTCGTTAATTATTTATTTTTTGTGTGTGGTGACTCGGGGCGTGGCTGGAGGCTGGTGTGTTGCTTGTTCCTCCGTTGCTTGGGTGCATGGCATGCCGCTGGAATGTGCCATGTTGTTGTGCATGGCTCCCTCTAAAGGGGGGCATTGGGGGGAGTGTTGCCCGCTGAGAGAGGAGTGGGTCAGCAGGAGGATTAACTGTTGTTGCTGGTCCCACCCCTGGTTCGCATGTTCATGTGCTGCTCACTTAACTGGTTGGGTGACTCCATGTACCCCACCGACATTCTCTGTCTTTTTTGAGAGCCTGCAGAGAGGGGGCAGGATGTACCCCTTCATCTGTACCAGTGCTCCTGGCTGCGTTTCCCACTGTGCCTGGAGGCAGAGAAAGAGGAGTGATAATGCCTCTTGAGTGGGCTTCTCCTGCTGTACTGCCTATTGTGTATTAAACTGTACAGCGCTGCATATGCCTTTCAGTGCTATCGAAATCATAAATAGTAGCAGAGTACCTCATGATTTTCAAACCCCCACCTTTGGAGAGGCATGGTCTGACATGCCGCATCACTGATGATATCAGCACCCTGCTGTGAAAGGCAGACTCCTCGTTCACGACATGAGAGGGGGAGGGGTGGGAAAGGTGTAAACTGCAGACTCTGCAAGACCCCAGGAGGGAAAGAAGCAGTTGGTTTTTTTGTTTTGTTTTCAGCATGTTCTTTACAAGCTGAGGTCTGCAGGTCCCCTCCGAGGGAAAGAAGCATGGGAGTTTCTTTCTCCTTAGATTCAGATTGGGAGGAGGGTGGGGCAGAGCCCTCGGGGCTGCAAAAGATTATCAGAGGTTTTCCCAAAAACAAGCAGATAGGACTTACCTTTGGGACTGGAGGGGGAACCCCGATCGTCTCCCTGCAGAGGCTGGCTGTACACAGCAGCATGCAGGCTGGAGGGCGAAAACCCCAATCTGCTGATTGCAGAGGCTGGCTTTACGCGGCAGCATGCAAAAACTCCGGGGGAGATCTCAATCTGGAGGACGAAAACCCCGATCTGCTGACCGCAGAGGCTGGCTTTACGCGGCAGCATGCAGTGACTCCTGGAGAGATCTCTCGGTCTGGTGAGGCTCCTATCGGCTGCCCTGCAGAGGCTGGCTGTAAGCGGCAACATGCAGGGACTCCAGGAGATATTTCTCTACCATGCCGAGTGCAGGCGGGGGATTAGCTGAGCCAGGGCATCCTGGAGACTCCTTGCCGCTGTAGCTTATGGACCCCCCACTGCTGCATTCCGATGAGGATGGCTGCTGGAGGAAGATTCTCGGGCCTCACTTCTCTTCATGAAGTCTCTCAGTGCCCTCTTCCTTAGCTTGCTTGCACGTGGTGACATGTGCGCACAATGCAAGCAACACGGAAACCTCGAGCGCCGGATCCAATCAGTGGGCGCACAATTCATGAGGATCCAGTGTATTCATCCTTCTCCAGCATCCCAATCATTTCTTTAGATGATTCAGGCATCTTCAAGGTGATGAGTAGAAAAGTTGTAATGGAGAGCTGTAGAAAATCCGACCTATGGGAACGGGCAGAAACTAAAGACTGGGGATTAGGGGAAAGCAGGGGGAAATGGGTAGGGCTCGGGCATGCCCAGTGGGGCCCGGGCACTGCACGTGCTCAGAGAAAAAAAAAAAAATCTCTCTGAGCTATTGGAGAGCTTATCCGCAAATTGGGAGCTGTTGGGACAACACCCATATGTGGCTGACTCATTCTGCTTGTCCTAGGAGAACTGTTTGTAGGAGTGCTGCTGTACTGGTCTTCTCTCCTAACAGTCAGGGGTTTTTGTCCCTTCTCTGGCACAAACCTAACTCTAGTGCCCGGTTTGTGACAAGATATAAATTCTCAAAACTAACACATTTTGATCACTAAATTGAAAATAAAATCGTTTTTCCTACCTTTGCTGTTTGGTGATTTCATGAGTCTCTGGTTGAGTTTCCTTCTGACTGTTCATCCTTTTTTTCCATTTCTTTCTGCACTCAGGCCCAACAATTGTCTCTTTCTATTCCCTCCCTCCTTCCTTCCTATGTCCTTAGTACCCCCAGTGCCTCCTTTCTATGTCCTTAGTGCCCCTTCCTATGTCCTTAGTGTCCCCAGCGCCTCCTTCCTATTTCCTTAGTGTCCCCAGTGCCTCCTTCCTATGTCCTTAGTGCCCCCAGATCCAGTGTCAGTTCTCCTTTGTACCTTTGTTCCAGGTCTCCCTCTCTCTCCCTCCTCTGTTATGATCTTGCCTCTCTCTGCTCTTCCTCAGGGTCTCTCCCCATCTGTCTGTACCTCCCATAGTCCTGCTTCTGCCTCCTGTCTTTCCCCTTTGGTCCAGGCCTTTATCTCTCTAGTCTTTCTTCTACTTACATCCCCCCTTTTTCTGCCTCTTTCTCTCCTTCCTTCCTCCCTCCTTCCTATATCCCCCATCATTGCCTTCCAGTATTTGTCCAACCCCCTCTCAAAAAGCCTGCCTACCTGCCTTCCTCCCCCAAAGCCAGCCTGCCTCCCCCAAAGCCTTCCTGCTTTCCTCTCCCAAAACCAGCCTGTCTGCCTACCTTCCCCAAAGCCAGCTTACCAGCCTCCCTCTCCAAAGCCAGCCTGCCTGCCTCCCCCAAAGCCATCCTTCCTGCTGGCCTACCTCCCCCAAAGCCAGCCTGCCTGCCTCCCCCAAAGCCAGCCAGTTTGCCTGCCTACCTACCTCTCTGCCATGCCAAAGCCAGCCAGCTTGCCTGCCTTTCTCCTTCCCTCCTTTCCATGGAAAAAAAAGCCTCCCTCCAGTCCTGATTTAACCCCCCCCCCCGTCACACACACGGTCCACTGCCGCTGCTGCTCTGCTTACCTCCCTGCTGCTAATCGTGCCCAGAAGCCTTCTTCCCAATGTCAATTCTGACGTCGGAGAGGATGTTTCGGGCCAACAAATCTCTACCTGGCTGGCCCAGAACCTCCTCTCTGACATCAGAATTGACGTCGGGAAGAAGACTTCTGGGCACGATTAGCAGCAGGGAAGTAAGCAGAGTAGCAGCGGCAGCAGAATGGGGGGAGGTTTAAATCAGTCATGTAGAGAGGCTTTTTTTGTGAGGCAGGGAGGGACAGGAAGTGATTGCCTGCCCTATTGACCCCACGCACAACTTCGGGATGCTGTCCCTGAAAATGGGACATTTTGGCATCATGAAGCTGTGTATGGGGACAACGGGACAGGGGATCTAAAAACGGGACGGTCCCGTTCAAAACAGGACGTATGGTCACCTTACCCATGCCTCTCCTTGATGCAAGTGCCTTTTTGCGACGGCGTTTGATGATCACTCACTTGACACAATTTTATTTTAAGTGCAAGGTAAGCTATTTATCTAGAATCAGTCTCTACATCCCCCAAATTTTTGTTCTGTTTTAAATTAATTAAGTATTGTAAATGTAGTAATAATAATACCAGTTTATATACCACAGGACTGTGAAGTTCTATGCAGTTTACAATGTTTAAAAGATGCTACAGATTAAGTAGAATTAATAAAGTTAAGGGCTAGTGATTAACAGTTCTGGAGATCAGTTGTAGACTAAGATTGTATAGGTCAGTTACCTAAATACTTCAAGAATAGATATGTTTTTAGGTGTTTCCTAAATTCCCCATAAGTAGTATGCATAAGCAGTTGTTCCAGATATTTACCCCATAATGCTGCTTGATGTAAGAAAAGATGTTGAAGATGACTTTTAAATTTACCTAGCCGGTGGGGAAACAAAATTCAGATGTGAGCTTCTCTTATGTCTTGGTTGTGAAAGAAAAAAGGTCAGTTATATATATTTTTTTTGGGGGGGGGGGATGTTCGAATGTTTGTACATTTACAATGCTTAATTAATGCTTAATTAATCAGTTTAGTATTTTTCACATGCATCACAATTACACATTCTCACCATGTTTAATTTTTATAATTTCAGATTCATGAGCCTCTTCTCTCACAAATATATCTTTCAAATCTTAAGCTTTTCACACTACTTGGTAAACATGAACTTTTACCATCACTCATTCTCATATGTTTTTGAATAAATAGGTTTTCCTTTTCATGACTTTGGCTTTTCACCTCTATGGTGCCTTAATAAGATGCATTTCTTTGGGATCACCCTCATTCTTTAATAGCTTATATTTTTTATATACTGTATATACATAACTGGGGTTTATTTAAGTTGTTTTATTTTTATTTATAGTTTTATTGACCACACAACCCCTGAGGAAGGCTCTGCGAAGCCAAAACATGACCCATGTAGGGTCACACCAATAAAGTCTTGATTATAAAGGATAAGCATTTGGGTCAGTTTAATACAGACTTTTGTATTCAGATCTTCAGCACTCTTGATCTCGACAGTTGATAACATTAGGACTCCACTCTATGTGGTTTTACTGTATGTTTTGTGGAAATCTTGGTTCTTTTTTTCCTTTGAGTTCACCATTTGCCAGAGTAAGTCAGAGATTTCCTTAACAGTGCACATAGGGTTCATGAACCATGCATCTTTACTTACACGAAATGGAATGTCCAAATTTGTACTCATTTCCCCCTTTTTTATATTTATAGAGCATGTACAAAATTTGCAAGAACTTTATTGAATACAAACCCATTGAAGTATATTTGATTTTAAAAAAAAAGCCCTCACATATACTTTGAGAAATGTCAGAGGGTTATTCAAAGGAAAAGAACATGAATGGGTCGTAGATGGGGCTTACGTTTAAGCCCTTAAATTTCAGAATATTTTATATCACATTATATAGACTCCTCCAACTGCCAAGAGCAGAGAGCTACCATTGGCTCTTTTGAAAAATTCAAAAAATTCAGACTTTTTCCAACTTGCGAACTGTGTAGAAAAAGGCAGAACTGTAGTTGGTGTGAGAAGGTGGAAGTGAGCAGTTTGGAATAAGGAAAAACAATTTGTCTCTCTGTAGTTAATAGTTTGGTGGAAACTGGCAGAGAATTGCTCTAAGTAGCTGGCTACCTTTATACATATGTGGGAATATGTGGCACAGTGGTAAGAGCTACAGCCTCAGCACCCTGAGGTTGTAGGTTCAAATCTACACTGCTCCTTTTCACCTGGGTATATTAGATAGAGTGTGAGCCCACTGGGACAGAAAGAGGAAAATATTTGAATTTCTGAATATAAACTACCTAGAGGGGCATAAAAGCTGGATTCTGAACCGGTGTCTTCCAAAAAGAACACCAGTTACAGAATCCATCCCCTCCCAGCAACTATCATGGCAGGAGAGATGGCTCATCTCCTTTGTCATGATCTACCCACCTCCCCGACATGACCGGGGCAGGAGGGTGCCCAAGCCCTCCTGCCCGAAGAACCGCCACCCTCCCCGACATGATCAGAGCAGGAGGGAGGCCAAGCCCTCCTGCCCAGGAGACTGGCACCCTCCCTGACATGATCGGGGCAGGAGGAAGCCCAAGACCTCCTGCCCCTGTGATCCCCCTAACCCCCACCCCCACTAAAATAAGGGCAGGAGGGATTCCAGGCCCTCCTGTCCTCTTCGCACCCCCTCACAATTGGACCCATGTGCCTAAGGCCCCGCCCACAGGAGGGGGCCTAAGGCAACTGTGACTATTATGGTTAGCCCAGGCACCTCAAGCCCCTCCTGTGGGTGGGGCTTGAGGCACCTGGGCCAATCAGGCCCTAAAGCCCACCATTCTAAGGATGGCAGGCCTGCCAGATGGATGGACTTGGGATCCGTCCGTCCGGCCAACTTTCTTAAGGTACCGGGGGTGTCAGGGGTAGGGGTCACCAGGTAGGGGGGTCTGTGGGGCTCAGGGGTACTGAGTGGGGGATTGGGGAGGGCGATCATGGGGGAGTGACAAGGACAGGAGGGCCTGTGATCCCTGCTGCCTATATCTTAGAGGAGGTGGGTGGTACGGGGGGTTTGTCAGGGCAGGAGGGCTTGAGCACCCTCCTACCCCGATCATGTCAGGGAGGGTGCCGGTCTCTGCGGCAGGAGGGCTTGGGCTCCCTCCTGCCTGATCCGATCAGGGGCAGTGGTGGATTGTGGCAGGAGAGATCGGCTATCTCTCCTGCCACAATAGCAATCCCAAGTGCCATGGTTGGCGGCACTTCAGGATCATTATTGTGGCAGGGTAGATGAGCCATCTCTCCTGCCAAGATGGTTGGACAGGTTGCCGGGACCGCTGAGCTGATCACGGTAGCTGCGAAAAGCTCAGCGGCCCCTTTTTCGGCACTTATACCTGTTTTGACTTGGTCTAAGTCAAAACATATAAGTGCTGACTAGGCAACCTGTCAAATGTTTTGGTTATACCTGCTGTACGACTATGTCTAGGTCGGCCCACCTCCCGCAGTTTCCCCTCATCTAAAAACGCCTCTTTTCGCTCTATGCATTTAGAGGCAGGAGAAAGGCCTAAGCTGGTTTTAGATACATCTAAAACTAGCTTTGGTTATGGGTACTTGGACAATCAGGCTTTTTGATCATCCAAGTACCCATTTAGGCCACTTTGTAGATGTTGTTTTTTTTTTATGAGCCCCTTAGACTATAAGTGTTATATAAATAAATACAATATCACCCACCAGTTTGATTAGAGATCTCTCCAGCTGGACAGGGAATACAGTCATAACAGCAGACAGGCTTTCTTTCTATGGGTAATTTTCTGTAGCCGGAAGCACAGCTCTGACTGCATCTGGATTGTGGAGGTGCCTGAAGATTGAGGAAAAAAAATATCTGTCTTCAAATAACAATGGGCTGTAGTGTATAAAATGCTAATTTTTTTTGTCCAGCAATTCAACCTTTTCTTTCAATATCACAAATTACCCTCTAGAAGTAATTAGAACAGCTAATTATCACCAGCTATTTTTCTTAGGAAGCCTGAAGAAGGAGGTTGGGAGACTGCAGGTTAGAGTCCAGGAGCTGGAGGGACTCTGCACCATAGAGGAGCAGTGCTGGGAAACTGAAGACACCACCAGGGAGAGCCACATCACGGAACAAGTTAGAGAGCTCGAGAAGTTCATCGAGGAGGCCTGCAAGATGGTGGAGGCACAGGACCACAGGACCACCAACACACCAGGAGAGAACCAACAGCTGGACAACAGAATCCATCAGACGCCATGGGAGTAGGACCTTGCGGAGGACCTGGACAGGCAGATGAGGTGGAGACCCAACAGAGGCTAGAGGAAGGACTAGCGGACTGCTCAAATGGCACAGACCTGAGACCAGAGGTGGAGACCCAACAGAGCCCAGAGGAAGAACTAGCGGACTGCGCAAACGACACAGATCTGAGACCAGAGAGACAGTTGAGGAAAGGGAGATCAACTATCGTAGTTGGAGACTCAATCCTGAGAGGAGTGGACAGTCACATAGCCGGAGGGAGAGAGGACCGATTAGTGACATGTCTCCCGGGGGCAAGAACGAAGGAGGTCATCGACAGAATTGGGAGGATCCTGGAGGGAGCCAAGACGGAGGAGACAACAGTAGTAATCCACATTGGAACCAACGACATCAGCAGGAGGAACTTCAACAGGACTACACTAACTGACCAGTTTAGGATCCTGGGGAGGAAACTGAAACTGAGGACAAGGATGATAGCCTTCTCAGAGATCCTGCCAGTACCGAGAGCAGACACAAGGAGGCAGAGCGAACTATAAGCAATAAACGGTTGGCTGAGGAGATAATAATAATAATAATAATTTTATTTTTGTATACCGCCATACCCAGAAGAGTTCTAGGTGGTTCACATTGGTTAGAACAAATTACAAGAGGTTACATGCCAAATTGATCATAGAGTTGCGAATAGCAAGGAGAAAGTAGTTACAAGTGATTACATTCCAAATTGATCATAGAATTACGAACTACAAGGAGGAAGAAGGGGGAGAGGAGGGAGATGGGGGGGAGAAGTTTCGGTAGGAGGGAGGAGGAGGATTGAAGGCAGGGGCATTATGGGACTTTAAGGGTCTTGCTCTCGGAATAGGTGGGTTTTAAGTGTTTTTCTGAAGTCGAGGTAATTGTGGGCTTTGAGGACCATTTGGGCCAGCCAAGGGTTTAGTTTGGTGGCTTGGAAGGCATAGGTTTTGTCAAGGAATTTTTTTGAGTGGCATAGTTTTAGGGAGGGGTAGGCGAAGAGTTGGATTTTGTGGGAGATCTTATGGTTGTGGTTTAGGGTAAAGTGAGGGATGATGTAGCTTGGGGATAAACCAAATATTGTTTTGTAGCAAAAACAGGCAAATTTGAATATGATTCTGGATTCTAGTGGGAGCCAGTGGAGTTTGTGGTAGAAGGGGGTGATGTGGTCCCATTTTTTCAGGTCGAATATGAGGCAGACAGCAGTGTTCTGGATCATCCTAAGTCTCCTGATGGTTTTCTTTGTGGTGCTCAGGTAAATGATGTTACAATAGTCCAATGTGCTGAGGATGGAGGATTGTACTAAGAGGCGGAAGGAAGTGTCATCAAAGTATTTTTTTATGGTGCGAAGTTTCCATAGTATCGAGATACTTTTTCTGACTGTGATATCAGTGTGTTTCTCAAGGGATAGATGTTTGTCTAGTGTTACTCCTAGTATTTTTAAGGTTTGTTCGAGGGGGAAAATGGATCCTTTTACTTGAATTGTGGTGTCTTTGACTTTGTCTTTGGGGGTTGCTAGGAAGAATTTTGTTTTGTCTGGGTTTAGTTTTAGTCTGGTGCGAAGAGGAGGGTTTCCACTTTGTTAGGAACTGGACAACTTTCTTGGGGAAGAACAAGCTCTACAGGAGAGACGGACTGCACCTGAGCACGGCTGGGACGAGGATGCTGGCACGCAACATCCAGAGCGTCATAGACTTGGCTTTAAACTGAGGAGAAGGGGAAAGCCGATAGTCGATCTGACCTCGACATGTCGGACAACAGTATCAAATAAGGATACTGAGCAGGGACATTGTAAAAGAGAGCTCAGGACTGATGGGAATTTTTGGAAAACGGACATAAGGACGCATTGCAGGGGCCCAGGGCACAAATGGAACTAGCAAGCGGGATCAACAAAGTACAACAGGAGCCAGAGGGGCAAAGACATTGTGAAAGAGGGAAATTTTGGAAAAAGGACCTAAGGATGCAATGCAGGGGCCCAGGGCACAAATGAAACTAGCAAGCAGGATCAACGGAGAACATCGGGAGCCAGAGCAGCAACCAAAAATGGGGAAACAGGCTGAGGACGACACAGACACACCGCAGGAGGAGGATGACCGAGACGAGGCTCGGGGACTGGCAACCCATGAGGGGGTCTGCAGGAGTGCCAAACCACGAGGAAAACCAACAGGGAGGGCAAACAACCGGGACTTACATTGCCTATACACTAATGCTAGGAGCCTAAGGGCCAAAATGGGAGAGCTGGATAAAATAAATCCTGTGGTCTTGTACATCCTTTAATACAGGGGTGTCCAACCCATGGCCCGCGAGCCGCATGCGGCCCTGTGAAGAATTCTGTGCGGCCCCGCTCACAATGCGGTGTTTTCCTCTGCCGGCTACCTCCTCCATCTTGCTGCAGCATTTGCTTAAAGCCGCGAGCAGCGGATCCTATGTGCCTCTTGCGACATCAGAGGGAATGCTTGCAGATCAGCTGCAGAAGGCACATGGAAGATGCTGTCCATGGCTTTAAGCAAACACTGCAGGCAGGGCTTTTGCTCCAAGAGCCGCAAGTTCAGTGCCGCCTATAACTTCAGCCAGATCCTGGGGAGCCCATAGTGACTGAACATCAATGCGGCCACTGAGGAGGAGCTGATGACCCTGCCGGGGTGAGCTGGGTTGGGGCAGCTGCAGGTGGCACGTGTGCCCATCGAGCCCTTCTCCGGCGTGCACAAGTGCCAACCGTTGCTGCATGTGGCCACGTGGAACCTACAGCGCTGCTCCATGGACAAGGCCAACAACCCAGTGCTCTGCATGACCCTGCTGGAGAACGGGTAAGGAATCAGCGGTATTAAGCACTTGGCCCTGAGGGGTAATTTGGGGGTGAATGCTGCACTGCTGATGGGTGTGTGTGTGGGGGGGGAATGCTGCTTCTGCACAGGGAAGGGGGAAGAGAAATGCTGCTGCTGCACTCAATTGGGAGAGATGCTAGGGCATGGGAGGGGAGGGGAGGGAAGGAGACTGATGCCAGGCCAGGGGAAAGAAAGGAAGGAGAAAAAGGAATGAGAGGGGATGCCAGATAATGGAGTAGGAGGAGAAGGAGATGAGAGATGCCAGGGCATGGGGGAAGGAAAGGGAAACTAAGGAGACAAATACCAGACCACAGGGAAAAGAGGTGCCAGAGAGGAGGTATCAGGGCATGGGGGAGGGAAGGAAAGGAGAAGAAAGAGATGTCAGAGCATAGGGGTGGGGTGGAGACAGAAAAATAGAGAGGGGGTGAAGCTGAAATGAATCATATACAAAGGAGAGAAGTGGCACAGGATAGACAGTTTATGGAAGGAGCATAGAAAGAGGAAAGATATCATATGGAATGGGGAGAGAGCAGACAGAAAAATGGAAGGGGCACAGAGAGAGAGCAGACAGTGGATGGAAGGGGCTGATGCTGCATAGAAGACAGAGAGAGAACAGATGCTGTCTAGAAAGAACAGAGTGAGGATAAGATGATTAAAGCAAGGGGGGATTTGTTCAGAGATGGGTTTTTTTAAGGTGGGAGGGTATTAAAAGAAGTGCCAGATTGGGTGTGGGGGGAAAGCTTATGGACCAGAAAAAGAGGACAGAGAGAGATAGTAGGCAATGATATGAAGGGAGAGAAGTTAGTCCTGGGGTAGTGTGGAGGAAGAGGGAAAGAGATGCTTGAAGGGAGAACTGTTGGGAAGAGAAAGAAAGAAATGGTGGACCTGGAGAAGGGAGGCAGGCAGACAGGGGGAGAGATGGGATGGGGGACAGTTTGGAAGAGAAAGGGAGAAAAGTTTGATCTGGGGATGGGAGGGGGAAATGTTAGGCCTGTGGATGGAAGGCAGAGAGATGCAGCATCTCTCTCTTTTTTTCTCCTCCATTTCATTGTTCAGCATCAAGGGGGGAGGGAAGAAGAAAAACAGCAAAGAAAGGGAGCAAATTGTTGGACCATGGAGCTAGAGGAGGAGAGATGGAACCATGGGAGGGCAGGAGGGAAGAGAGCTGGGATAAGATGATGCTAGGGGATGGAAAGAAAGGGACAGAGAGACCAGTGGAGAGAGGGAGGGGGATTCTGAAAGTGGTGAGCCATGTGGATGAGGTCAAAATGTAGATGACAAGATAATTGAGAAATCAGTGAGTACAGTGGTAGAAATGTGGTAATGGGGAATAGATAGAAGGGAATAGGAGGCTAGGAAAGGAGTGAGATGAAAAATGGGAGAGCTAGAGACAGAGAAGATGGAGAATTGAGAGATAGCTGAACATTTAAAAAGAAGAAGGGTGAGAAATAAGGCAAGATTTGAGTAGACAGAGGCAGAAAAGAAAAAGTTAAGAAAGCTGAAAGGGAAAAATCAATACTTTGGAGACAGGCATAAGAAGGAAATGGAACAAAAGAAGAGGAGAAAAAAATGGACAGCAGACACTGGAAAGAGAATTAATTGAAGATAGAGAAAAAGCAGAAAGAGAAACTGGGACCAAGATGATGGAAAAACAAAACATCCAGTCAACAAGGTAGAAAAAATGGTTTTATTTTTAATTTATTAACTGGAATATGTTAGCTTTGGGATATGTGCATCACAATTATTTTTGTATTCAGTGGCTTAGTCATATACAGCTGATTTGGGGGAGTGACGAGCCCAAAATTAGTGGATGGGCACCAAAGTTTCTACCTGCTTGAGTGCAATTTATAAATACTTGAGCTAGTGGGGATTCCCAAGCCCTGTCAACTTCCTTCAGTCTGGCAACTCAAAATCTCTAAGCTTTGCAGCCAATGGCAATATCCTCAAGCTGCCCCTGCTTTCATTCATGCATGAAAGCCAAAGGTGGGCAGGGAGGAAGGAAGGTTGCAGCTCTGCAATATTGCTGCCAGCTGCAGAACTTGGGAAGTTGGAGGGAGAGGAGGTGGCTGTCAGTTGGTGAGGCTTGGGGATCCCTACTAGCTACAACAGGGGAGATGTTCATTTTGAGGGAGCCTAAGCTCAAAGTGGGAGGCCCAAAAAAGCAGTAATATTTACCCTGATTAAACGATCCTCCATATGCGCTCCTGACAGATGATTCAGCATCCCCACTCTGATGAGGCTCACCTCTGAAGAGGCTCACTGTATCTGTAATAGAAGTGAATGGGAGAACCAGGAGCGCATATCCCTGCTCATCAGAGTGGGGATGTGGAAGCCTGTGGCTGCTCCCACTGTCAACGGTGCACATGGAGGATCACTCAGTCATGGTAAGTATTACTGTTTTTTTGGGTTCCTCTCCACAGTGTCCCTTTAATGAAGGTTTATTATTAGATACATAGATCTTCTATATTAGTGATTGCAAATTTAGGACCTACTCAACCTTTTTTTGGCTCATCGGCTAGTGTTAGTGTTTGTGCGGCCCCAGAAAAATTTTTGCGGCCAATGCGGCCCAGGGAAGTCAAAAGGTTGGACACCCCTGCTTTAATACCATTCCACCTTCGCTAAAGAAAGAAGTACGCTTGGTGACCAGAGCCACCAAAGAACCCACATTTGGAGAAACAATGCACTGGTTAAGCTATTCATCCACTGGATAGGGCTTTGACATAGCTCTTGCCACTCTTAGAGGCCCTTCCGGTGCCTCCCCAGTGATCTGTGAGCATTTTTGCAATGACCTAATATGAATTTAAGAGAGGAAAAAGGCTTGAGTCTTATTGGTTACAGACCCAGAAAAACCTCTCAGATTTTAGTTAGGTGTTAATAGGCAACCTCAATAACGGCACCAAGTGACAACTAACTAGTCCACCGTTTCTATAATCTGGTCCTTATAGATGCTGCAAGTAACAGAATTCAGCTGCAAGAGTGATTAGAGGTATTCATCAGCATGAACATGTCAATCCTTTATTGGTTAAGTTACATTGGCTTCTGATATCACGGAGAGTCCAGTTCAAGATAGTTGGGTTGGTGTTTAAGAGCCTTCAGCATTTATTGCCGAAAGCAATGCTAGATTTTATTACACCATATGAGCCTATTCGGTCGTTATGATTAGAATCATGACAATTCCTGGAGGTGCCCTCTTTGTAGTATATTACCAAAGGGACTATTTGTTCTAGGCTTTTTAGTGTGGTAGGGTTGCAAAATTGGAATTCTATGCTTGATATTACCGTATTTTCACGTAGATAACACGCACCCGTGTAAAACGCGCACAAGGGTATAGCGCGCGGGAAACCTAAATATATGTAAAAAAAATTTTGTATACCGCGCACACCCATATACCGCGCATGGTGCCCCGACTCTCCCGTCGCTGCCCGACTCTCCTTTCACCCGCCCCGACTCTCCTCTGGCCACCCCGACTCTCTTTTCGCCCGCCCCGACTCTCCTCTCCCTCTTGAAGTCCTGTCCCCACCCTGAAAGCCTGATGTCCCCCCGACATCCGATTCACCCTCCCCCACAGGACCACTCGCACCCCCACCCCGAAGGACCGCTCGCACGCACCCGCACCTGAACCTGCACCCCCACCCCGAAGGACCGCTCGCATGCACTCCCACCCGCACCCGCACACCCACCCTGAAGGACCGCTCGCACCCCCACAGCCTCCCGACCCCCCTTGCCCCCATCATGTAGAAGCTCCTACTGTGTCCTGCTGCTTCCTCTTGGCGGTCCCGGCCCTTCTGTGAGCCCTGCGCCTACGCTGCTTCCTCTCCGGCGGTTTGTAAAATCGTGTATAACGCGCGCGTTATATGCGTGAAAATACGGTATTCATCAGATCCCACATCTTTTTCAGAAGGCTTTTAGTACTACCTACTGTTTTACTCTAATTTTTACTGCAAGGTTTTGATATGTACCTGTCATTTGTTTATTAATTTATTTGTGTGTATATTGTAACCCACATAGATTGGTGTGATATGCGGATAAAAAATTTTTTAAATTAAAAACAAATAGTGCTAGCATACTTTATGGTGTTGGGAGCTGCCTGTTTAGTTTGTGTTAGTGATGTGATGTGGGCAGCTCATAATAGAAATTGAGTTTGGTTTTTGAAATTATTAGTATCTAAATAGAAATTATGTTTATGGTTTTTCTATACTGGCAGGCTTATGTACTTTTTTATATGTGTCTAGATTTATTAATTTTTCACATATTCAGGAATGTTATATATGGTTAATAAATGTTTAATGGTTTTATAATTGTCTTTTTAATACAAGTTTCTTAATTTGTACACTATTTATATTAACAAATTGTTTGTTTTATTTTATTATAAGCTGTGGATATAGCCGCTGACACAGCCCTTGTGTGGGCATGCTTTGTGTTTTTCAGTTCCAAAATTTTTAATTGAAATTTTATATAACATACAATAAAGCAGGAGAAACAAATTGAACAAATTGTTCATAACATTATTAACACAAAGCTTAGGATATTAAGAGACAAAATTATTGAAATAAACTCTCTCTCCCCACCCACCCACCCAATCCATTTGCAGACAGTGAAAAACTAACATCTATCCATCCATCCATACCTACACACACACATCTCCATTCTCTCAATACACTTCAATTGTTATCTGCACTTTTAGGTCCTTTTACTAAGGTGTGTTAGCCATTTTAGCACGCACTAAAAATTAGCATGCACTATATGTTAAGGTATACTAAGGCATCCATTATATCCTATGGGTGCATTAGCATGCCTTACCACGCGTTAACATTTACCTTGCGCTAAAATGGCTAACGCACCTTAGTAAAAGAAGCCCTTTGTGTTATGTTGGCATAGTGAATAAAATTTTAGCAAGAAATATTGCCTGATCTGTTGTTGTCATTCCTGCCATATTTTATCTTGTCATTCTTCTGCTCAGTGTGTTGTTTTTTTTTATATTATGAATGTTACATCACTCTCATAAGCACATAAGCATTGCCTCTGCCGAGTCAGAGCATAGGTCCATCGTGCCCAGCAGTCCGCTCCCACAACGGCCCCCCCAGGTCAATGACCTATAAGTGATCTATTACTCTAAAGCATTTTGTACTGTATAGTAACCCTCTAATTGTACCCCTCGATCCCCTCTTCCTTCAGGAACTTGTCCAATCCCATTTTGAAACCCAAAGTCATTCTCTGCTCTACCACCTCCTCTGGAAGTGCATTCCAGGTGTCCACCACCCTATGAGTGAAGAAGAACTTCCTAGCATTTGTTCTGAACCTGTCTCCCTTCAATTTTTTTTGAGTGCCCTCTAGTTTTTGTTGCCCCTGCCAGTCTGAAGAATCGGTCCCTCTCTATATCCTTAATAATCTTATAAGTTTCTATCATATCCCCTCTAAGTCTCCGTTTTTCCATGGGAAAGAGCCCCAGCTTCTCTAGCCTCTCAGCATATGAAAGGTTTTCCATGCCCTTTATCATTTTTGTTGCTCATCTCTGGACCCTCTCGAGTATCGCCATATCCTTCTTAAGGTACGGCGACCAGTACTGAATGCAGTACTCCAGATGCGGTCGCACCATCGCCCTATAAAGCGGGAGGATAACTTCCTTGGTTCTGGTAGTGAAACCATTGGATACCTCTCACCTGGATAAATGTAGCTTTCCACCCTTTCTCTTTTTCATTGATTATGAAATCCTCCCCAGGGGGAGCATAAGGTTTATAACTTCCAATTATAATGTTCCTTAATTCATTGGGCAGAAAGATCAGATTACTAATATGGTATTCAATAGGTAGGTCTCCATTTTCATCAAAAGAGATCTGTTCACCCAGCACGTTCTTAAAGTGAACATTCCTCAGATAACGATGAAGCTAAAGAATAAAGGACACAGTTTCAGGAATATCCTGAATAGCCAAGTTTCCTTTTGTTTATATATTTGTTTAAGAAAATTTATAATCTGCAAGTCTAATGTTTACTTACATGGCATAATTAAAAACACAATAACACTGCTATTCAGACTGATTTAACTAGTCAGCGATGGTCACTAACTGGTTAAATCACAGCTTGTTATCCCTGCTGAATATTAACAGTTGCCCTCAGAGACATGGTAAGGGTAGGAGGTACCTGGGGCAGTGGGCCCCTCCATACTCTGCTCCTTCTGTGACCCCTGCTATTTCTCAGCCCCCCACTCCACACTTGCACTCTCCCTTCCCCCATACCTTTAAATCTTTGCCAGCGCAAGTGGCTTCTGCAGCATGCTCCTCACACCAGCATTGAATTTCCCTCTGACGTCAGATCTGGAAGTGATTCAGAGGAGAACCAGGCTAGCACGAGCAACAGGCAGAAGTTCTGGAGAGGTGCCAGCACTCCCATTGACACAGTGCCAGGGAAGTCCACATCTCCTCCCCTTACTACGCCACTGGTTACCCTGTAACAGCAAACTGGTTTAAAAAGGTTATAAGGAGCACCTACAAAGACTAAAACTTGACTTCAGGAATGGATGTCATTTCAAAAGACCTTCTTCAAAGTCCAGGCCAGATGGATCTCTTGTATTAAAGAAGGCAGAGCCAAGACCAAAGGACAGCAAGCAGTGGTGTGCAGTCAGGGCTTTCAGGGGATTCACCCTACCCCTTAAAGGCCCTGAGGTCACTGCTCTGAATTTGATTGGCTGAGCAGGCAACAAGCAGAAGCTGCTCAGCCAATCAAATTCAGATCAGTACTGTCAAAGCCTTCTGGGGATTCAAAGAATATCCAGCCCAAGAGCCCTGCTTTTTTTCAGTTTACTTTTTGTTTGATGCAGTGTGACTGGTTGAGTAGGCTGCCTACTGAACAAATCAAACTGCATCAAGCAAAATGTAAACAATACACAATAAAAGAACGGGCTGTAGAGCTAGGGATTCTCTGAACCACGTGAAGGACCTGACAATACTGATCTGAATTTGATTGGCTGAATCACTAAATTTTTGAAAGTCATTACCACATGCCACGGACAGCCAGAGCATGAGCATACTTACAGAATAGTGTAAGCTATGTTTCAACTTCATTTAGCTGCTGATCTATGGCAGTCATATGTCTGGGCACCTCCACTAATATTCTATAATATAACTTGGGCATCTGGATTCTGTTAGAGAATAGGCTCCTATTATGTGGCTTCAGGTTATAAAAATGAAGGCACTCATGAGCAGAGAGACAAGATGGCGTCTGGAGCAGGACGCTGAGAGGAGCACTCCCATCTCTAAGTTTTAATTTTTCGTTAAAAACCTTTTTGGAAACTCATTTTTATGCTGAAGAGAAGGGGGAAACAGAGGGGTGTCCCTCCACCTACCTCTGGATCCTCGACGCCAAGACAGACTGTAATTACTGACTTTACAGTCCAACCTTCCATGTCGGGCGATTCTGCTGTTGCTGCGAGCGGGAAGCTCACAGCCTGGACAGCGAGATGTCTCTCTCGCTGAGCCCGCGAGGACCGCACACCCCTCCCAAACCCGGGGAATTGTCGGCGGAGCAGAGCATGCAGGAGGGCTCCCCTGGAGTAAGGAGAGAGGCACGTTCGTTTGCCGCGATTAACCCGGAAGTGGTTACAACTACACTGACCTCAGTGTCGGAGGTGCAGCGTTCAGGGAGTGAGGAGCCTCTGTCAGCGAATGGTAGTGAGGTTGTAGGAGCCCAGAGTCTTTCTCTTGGGGCAAAAACTACAGAAAATCTGGCTGCTATCTCCTCCTTCAAGCCGTTGGTGAGACCACAGGCAGTAACACTGGATTCCATCTGGACTGCAATAGAGAATCTACACCTGGTATGCACTAACTTTGTTTCTATTACTTTGAATTCTACCACTAGGATAAGTTCTTTAGAGACTTCTATTCAACAACATCAAGTGGATCTTAAAAATTTAGAAAAAGTAACAACCAAGACTAAGAATTTGCTTACTAAACAAATGTCAGACAAAATGATGATCTTGAGGAAGATTGAAAACTTAGAAAACCAACAAAAAAATTTGAATTTGAGAATCCTTAACTTTCCGGTTGCTAAGTTTATGCCGCCTCAAGAACTGTTTAAGAATTTCATGTTAACTGTATTAAATATCCCAGAAGCAAGTCTTCCTCCGACACAAAGAATTTATTATTTAAAACAAATGCAAAAGGAAAAAGTAGTGGAAACTGAAAAAACACAATTGGATGTTTCAGCCATTTTGCAATCATCTGATATTGAAATTCAGGGGCGGGCAACATTATTAGTCTCTTTGGTATTCCTACAAGATAAAGAAATGTTGTTGAAATTGTATTTTAATTTGAAACAGGTCACCTATTTAGGTGAAAGGATATATATATTTCCGGATGTCTCTAAATGGACACAATCTAGGAGGAAAGAATTTTTGATTTATCGATCAAAGGTGATTGCTTTGGGGGCAGTGTTCCAGTTAAGATTTCCCTGTAAATGCTTTGTCTCCTATTAAGGGAGTAAATATATTTTTTTTGAACCTGCCCAATTAGGTTTTTTCCTGGAGGGTAAAGGAATCTCTAAACAGTCCGAATGAAACAGGTTATTAATGCGGTATTAATTAATGGATAGGATAACATCTTACCTGCTCTATTTCCTAATTTGTGATTTTCATGGGTATATGTTCCCCTTTCCCGAGAGGCTTTATTTAATATTGTCTCTTCTCCTCTAATTGTGGACTGTATTTGATGACTGTTTTCATTGTTTATTTTTTGATTCATAGTTTTTTAACTAAGTAAGATATATCATTTTTGTATTTCCTTTAACATCTTGTAATATGGGATGTAATAAAATGATAAATAAATAAATAAATTAAAAAAAATGAAGGCACTCATATAGAATTATCTACTCAGGGGCAGATTCTATAAACAGCTTCCCATTTGTAGGCGTCCTAGTGCTGTCTAACCAGCCAATCGGGATGCACTTTTTAAAAAAGTGTAGGCATCTGTTGCAGTTGCAGGGAGACACATCAGGACACTTAAGCTCACCCAAGGCTGGGCATGGGCGCAGTTTTACCCAGAAGTGGCTTTGGGCGAGCTTTAGCAGCCCTAGGTATCTCCTACGGCTGTGATAGATGCCTGAAATTTAGGCCAACAAAATGCTGACCTACATTTCAAATATCTTGAAAAACTTTTTTCTTGTTTCTTTTTTCCCCTTTAATATCTTACTACATAATAAAAATATAAGTGAATGTGAAAGCTCAGATCCAACAACCACACTCTAGTGAAAGATCACGGAGCCAGTTGTAAATGAGACTATCACAGCTAATCACTGTCTCATTCCACCGCATACAGACTTCACTTTCAAATGCTAATAAAACAGCCTGTATTTATCTGAAGCGGTGGAGTTGCTGGGATACGTCCCACAATTGCTCCGGTCCAATAACTAAAAGAAAACAGAAGATGCTGCTGTCTCAAACTTCCCTCGACCCCCCAACTCGAGTTTCACGAATTGGAGCTTCTTCAGGAGGGGACACCAATAGCGGGATTCCCACCCGAGCTAACTGGCAGAACTAGTTTATAAGGGTTTCTCAATAAGTATTTAACTACATTTCAGATAAACATGGCTGCTGAGCTGAACACAGCAAGGGAATCACCCTGCCATGATCAGCTTATTGGCAGGGACAGCAGCAGCAGGAAACCCCCCTGAGACTATCCACGGCAAGAATGATGCCCAATCCTTCCTGCATCCACCCCAAACATCACCCCAACTCTCCAGCAGCAGCAGAAGGGATACTAAATCCAGTGGCGTACCTAGGGTATGTGGCACCCGGGGCCCATCATTTTTTGACACCCCCCCCTATGTAAAAAAATATTTTTTGTAATGACCATGAAACAGAATAAATGGTCAGAATAGAAACAGGCAGTGAAAATTTTCTTATATTCCAAACATAACATAACATAAATTATGTCTGAATTGTCATGACATCAGAAGTACATATGGAGTAGTTGCAGGTGATGCTTGGGACAGTTCTGATTGTGTTAGTTCGGTTTTATGTGTTTTTTGAATAGAAGGGTTTTTATTTCTTTTTGAAGGTTTTGCAGTCTGTGGTCGATGTCAATTGGTTGTAGAGTTGGGGGTCGAGTGTTGCAGCTCGAATGGCTAGGAGGTTGTCGAACAGTTTTTTCTTTTGACGTTTTTGGTTGGAGGGTGTGTGAATGGTGCGTGAGTTCTCCTATGTCTGTTTGAAGTGGATTGAATTATTTAGCTGAAGAAATTAGTTACCCCCTCATCCCACACACATTAATTCTCTTCCATTTTTGTTCCCATTATAAAAAACACTGATAAGTTCCCAGAAAAAAAATACATTAAAATAAGAAGTGAAAACAAAGGCCCCTACAGATGAGAACATAACATAAGAATAGCCTAACTGGGTCAGACCAATGGTCCATCATGCCCAGTAGCCCATTCTCATGGTAGCCAATCCAGGACACTAATACCTGGTCAAAACCCAAAGAGTAGCAACATTCCATGCTACCGATCCAGGGCAAGCAGACACTTCCCCCACTTTTTTTTTTTTGGCCTTTTTTTTTTTTTTGGCCTTTTTATTTTCCTTACCTCCCTAATGTTTTTTCCTTTTATGTACTCTTTAAATAAAAATTGTATTTCTTCCCCACTTTCCCACTGTTTCTAGTTTTCTTCTTGTCCTAAGGATGTTACCCTTGTACGTTTAGAATATTATGTATAAGTTAGTTTTGTTTATTAAATTCTGTTTTTATTTTTGTAAAACGCTTTGAAATTGGAAAAGCGTTTAATCAAACAATTTGAAACTTGAAACTTGATGTCTTAATAACAGATTATGGACTTTTCCTCCAGGAATTTGTCCAAATCTTTCTTAAAACCAGCTACACTATCTGCTTTTACCATAACTTCTGGCCACTTCATTTTTAAGTTTAGATCTTTCCTTTCAAACAGAGACCTTGCTAGATGTCAAATACAGCACAAGGTAACTTCACATGGACTTAGCTGTGCAGGAAATGTGAATCTCCTCATACACCCACCATATAGTGCAAAAATGTGCAAAGGTCTGTTTTTTTCTTTCAATCACTACATAGCCTAATGCCACACAAGCAGCGCTGTTACAAACATATTCTGTAGGTCAGTGCTAAGGATAACAAAGTTTCCTTCCTTGGACCAGAAGGAGATAAATCACTGGAAGAGATCCCAAAACAACACCCAAAGACCCACTCAGTGTGTGAACCAGTTGAGTGGAGTGGACTAACTGGGGGGTGGAAATGGGCCCGGAGTTTGCTCAGCAGATTTTCCCAGACCACCTCTTCCTCTCAACACATTGACACGCTGCCACCATCACCACTAGGAACACCTCACTGGGTAGGCCAGCTATGCATACACTTTATAAAACACATTATTATATTTTCTTATAAAGCACATATTTTAACTGAACTCTCTGACATCCTCAGCCTTTCCATTCACAAAAATAGAAGGAAGAAAAGTTCCCATTTCCTGCTGTCTCATGTCCCCGGCCTATACAATATTTTTTTTCTGCAGATCCTTCAAAAGTCTGACCAAATCCTCGTTTCACTTGCATTATAAAGTACTGAGGATGCCACACAAGAGAAGACGACCTCACAGCCAATAAGGGAGAAAAAGCAGGAAGGGACAACTCAGACACAGGAGGGGACGACCACACAGCAAACAAGGGTGATAACACAGGAGCAGTAAAGGATACCGTAATTGAAACTACAGGGTCGGCCAAGAGTAGAAGGTCCAAAAAGGTATCACGAAGGGAACTTAGATGTATGTATACGAATGCTAGAAGTCTAGGTAACAAAATGGGGGAACTAGAGACAATAGCAAGACATGACATATTGTATATCATTGGCATAACAGAAACATGGTGGAATGAAGAAAACAAATGGGACATAGTACTACAGGGATACAAACTGTATAGAAGAGATCGAGTAGGGCAGAAAGGTGGAGGTATTGCTCTATATGTTAAGGAGGGAATAGATTCTGTTGAAATGGTTACAACAGAAATGAAAGAGAAGCTTGAGTCACTCTGGATCAAAATTCCTGGTCAATATGGCGCAGATACGAAAATTGGCCTTTACTATCGTCCCCCAGGACAGGTGGAGGAAACTGACTCAGAAATGATGGAGGAAATCAAACAAGAATGCAAGACAGGCAATATAATTATATTGGGAGACTTCAATTTCCCAGGGATAGACTGGAAACTAGCAACCTCCAACTGCGGCAAGGAGGCCAAGTTCCTGGAGGTGCTAGGGGATTGCTTCCTGGAACAAATGGTAAAAGAGCCGACAAGAGGCAACGCCACCTTGGACTTGGTCCTAAATGGCCTCACGGGACCGATAACAGAAGTGGAAGTTATGGTTCCACTGGGAACGAGTGATCACAATGTAATCAACTTTAAACTTGACATCGGGAAAGGGAAACATGCCAAAACCTTAACCACCACCTTGAACTTTAAAAAGGGTAAATACGATCGCATGAGAGCCATGGTAGAAAAACGACTCGAGAAGATGGTGGACAAACTTGAAACGGTAGATCAGGCATGGTCCCTACTGAAAAATACTATCACAGAAGCACAAGATCTCTACATTCCGTGGATTTCCAAAGATCGGAGAACAAAGAGCAAAAGAGAACCGGCATGGCTTACCATACAGGTGAAGGAAGCCATAAAAGAAAAGAAGGACTCTTTCAAAAAATGGAAATGCATAAAGACAACCGAAGCCTGGAACAAACATAAAGATGATCAGAAGAAATGTCACAAGGCGGTGAGGGATGCAAAACAGGAATATGAGGAAAAAATAGCCCAGGAGGCCAAAAACTTCAAGCCCTTCTTTAGATACGTGAAAGGGAAAAAACCTGCAAAAGAGGGAGTGGGACCCCTGGACGACCAGGGAAGAAAAGGGTACATCAAGGAAGATAAACAAATCGCAGACAAACTAAATTCCTTCTTTGCGTCCGTCTTTACGAAGGAGGACACCTCAACAATACCTGAAGCGGAGAAAGTGTTTGCAGGAGAAATAGAAGACAGCCTCACCACAGTTGAAGTGGACTTAGACCAGATATACTATCAGATCGACAAACTTAAAAGTGACAAATCCCCTGGACCGGATGGAATTCACCCGAGAGTCTTAAAGGAATTGAAGGTTGAAATCGGAGAGTTATTGCAAAAACTTACAAACCTGACAATCAGAACTGGACAGATACCGGACGACTGGAGGATAGCGAACGTCACCCCAATTTTCAAAAAAGGACCGAGAGGGGAACCGGGCAACTATAGACCTGTGAGTCTTACGTCGGTCCCCGGCAAGATGGTTGAAGCACTGATCAAGGATAGAATAGTCCGGCACTTGGACGCACACGACTTGATGAAACCCAGTCAACATGGATTCAGGAAAGGGAAATCATGTTTGACGAATTTACTCCAATTTTTTGAGACCGTGAACGAGCAAATTGATAGTGGGAAGCCAGTGGACATAATATACTTGGACTTCCAGAAAGCGTTCGACAAAGTTCCACACGAAAGACTTCTCAGGAAACTACAAAGCCATGGCATAGAGGGGGATATACAAAGATGGATAGGCAAATGGCTGGAAAACCGAAAACAGAGAGTGGGCATAAATGGGAAGTTCTCCGACTGGGAGAAAGTGACTAGTGGTGTACCCCAGGGCTCGGTACTTGGGCCGATCCTTTTTAATATTTATATCAATGACCTGGAGGAAGGAACATGCAGTGAGATCATCAAGTTTGCAGACGATACAAAACTATGCCGGGCGATCAGATCGCAGGAGGATAGAGAGAAACTCCAGAGCGACTTGTGTCGGTTAGAAACATGGGCGGAGAAATGGCAGATGAAGTTCAATGTGGAGAAATGCAAGGTAATGCATTTAGGCAATAAAAATAAGGAATACGAGTATACAATGTCAGGTGCAACTCTGGGGAAGAGTGAACAAGAAAAGGACCTGGGTGTACTGATAGATAGGACCCTGAAGCCGTCGGCACAATGCGCGGCAGCGGCAAAGAAGGCAAATAGAATGTTGGGCATGATAAAGAAAGGAATCTCGAGTAGATCAGAGAAAGTTATAATGCCGCTTTATAGGGCAATGGTCAGACCACACTTGGAATACTGCGTCCAACATTGGTCTCCCTACCTAAAGAAGGATATAAAACTGCTGGAGAGGGTGCAGAGACGAGCAACAAAACTGGTGAAGGGTATGGAGAAACTGGAATACGAGGACAGACTTATAACACTAGGATTGTTCTCCCTTGAGAAAAGGAGACTGCGTGGGGATATGATCGAGACCTTCAAAATACTGAAAGGAATCGACAAAATAGAGCAGAGAAGATTATTTACATTGTCCAATTTGACACGGACTAGAGGACATGTAATGAAGCTAAGGGGGGACAGGTTCAGGACTAATGTCAGGAAGTTCTGCTTCACTCAGAGAGTGGTTGACACCTGGAATGCCCTCCCAGAGGAGATTATTGCGGAATCGACCGTCCTAGGCTTCAAGAGCAAACTAGATGCATATCTCCTTAAGAGAGGCATATAAGGATATGGTGGACTATAAATTACTCCAGGTGTACACCTGGCAGGGCCTCCGCGTGTGCGGATCGCCGGACTTGATGGACCGAAGGTCTGATCCGGAGATGGCAGTTCTTATGTTCTTATGTTATGTTCTTATCTCTCCCCAATCCCAGGTCCTAAAGTCTAAGACAGTAGCGCAAACTAATGCTGCCAGATTCAGGAAAAAATTTTTTGATTCGATTCAGCCTAATTGAATTGGTTTTTCAATTCGATTTTCCTGCCCAGTTGGGTGATTTTTTTCAAAACTCCTGGTGGGTTTTATAGCTTTTTCACCCCCTTTGGCTTCTCCTAACCACACTGGCGCTGTGGTGTAAATAAAATAAAGAAACAAAAAGGACTTTTCCTCTCTCTGTTAAATCCTAGCTCACGTTTGCAGTCCAACACCAGCTCTAGCAGGATACACATTTCAAATCTGACATATTATAATCACAAAACAGAAAATAAAATTAATTTTTCTACCTTTTGTTGTCTGGTTATATTTCAAATCTTGTTGGTCCAAGGCTCTGGTTTTCTTCTGATAACTTGGGGTCTCCTTCTTTCTTCTTTCTGCATGCTAACCATCCATCTGCCAACTTTGTCCTCCCTTTCCATTTCCCTTCCCTCCCCAGGAAGTCTGGTATCTTTCCTTTTTTTCATCTCCCTCCACAGATCCACCTTTTCTTAACTACCCTTTCATCCGGCATCTCTCCCTCCTTCCCCACCACCCGAGTCCACCATCTCTCCCTTTCTTTTCCCAATTACCCTCCTATCCAGTATCTCTATCCCTCCTCCACACCATCCCTTGTGTCCAATTTCTCTCCCTTTCTGTTCCTTCCCTCCCTAAATCCCATGGTCCATCATCTCTCTCCCTCTCCTCTATTTTCAGACCCATTATTTCTTCCCCCCCCCAAAGTTTGGCATATGCACGTCTCTTTGAACACCCCCTTCCTTCCGTGTACTTCTAAATCATGGTCCCCCCCAAAGGCCTGTCCCCCCTTAAAGGTCTGCCTGTCCCCCCTTGAAGGTCTGTCCCATCCCCTTGTAGGCCTGTCCCCCCCTTGAAGGAGTGCCTGCCTGTCCCCCCCTTGAAGGTCTGCACCCCCCGAAGGCCTGTACCTCCCCGAAGGCCTGTCCCCCAATATGAAATCGTTAGTGCAGAAACCACGAATGGGGAGGGGGAAGTGTATTCTGTAATGACATCAGAATCCTTCTGAAGAAAATTGGTCTTTTAGAATATAGCCTAAGTGAGTGGTGTCTTTTTATCGACAGTTCAAATCATAGTTTGAAATGTGTTCTTTTAAATAATGGCAACAAATATGGTTCTATTCTGATTGGTCACTCCACCAGGATGAAAGAAGAGTACAAGGCCATCTCTTCAGTCTTGGAAAAGATAAATTACCAAGAACATCAATGGGTGATTTATGTATACTTAAAGATAGTTAATTTTCTTCTTGGCAACAAAGTGGCTATACAAAGTAACCTTTCTTTTTATGCCTTACTGCAAAAAAAGATTGGCTTCCGAGGGAATTTATGGTGGCTGGAGGACAAAATGTAATCAATGAATCTTTGGTGGCACAAGATAGAATCCTATTGCTACCACAACATATAAAGTCAAATCTGATGAAACAATTTGTAAAGGCTTTGAATAAAGATGGTTCATGCATTCAGGACAGGATTAATTTCTCAAGGGCCCCTAGGCACACAAGTCAACTAGGCCCCCTGCCCTACCCTGCCCCCAACCTCTACCCCACACAACCACTCACCTCCCCACCATGCCCCAGCCCCTGTCCCATCCCCAATTTATTTATCCATTTTCTTATTTACTTATTTATTTCTTTTATTTTAAAATTCAAACAAACAAAGATTACCATACCAGTGCCAGTGTACCATTTTTCTTCTATACAACCTCCAAATATCTCTGAACAAATATAGAAACATAGAAACATAGAAACATAGAAAGATGACGGCAGATAAGGGCCATAGCCCATCAAGTCTGCCCACACTATTTACCCACCCTCTTAAATCTACTGACCCCCTAAAGAATAATTGTAATTATACTGTCACTCTACTTACCCGCTCATTCAGTCCTAGTGACCCTATCCCTTGGCATGACCTCGTAGGGATCCCACATAGGTATCCCATTTGTTCTTGAAGTCTGAGATGCTGCGTGCCTCGACCACCTGCACTGGAAGCTCGTTCCAATGCTCAATCACTCTCTCCGTGAAGAAGTACTTCCTGGTGTCTCCACGGAACTTCCCTCCCCTGAGCTTAAGCGGATGTCCTCTTGTGGTCGAGGGTCCCCTGAGAAGAAAGATATCATCTTCCACCTCTACCCGTCCCGTGATGTACTTAAATGTCTCAATCATGTCTCCCCTCTCCCTACGCTCCTCGAGAGTGTAGAGCTGCAATTTGCTCAGTCTTTCTTCGTACGGGAGACCCTTTAGCCCCGAGACCATCCTGGTAGCCATCCGCTGAACCGATTCAACTCTGAGCACATCCTTACGGTAATGCGGCCTCCAGAATTGAACACAGTATTCCAGATGCGGTCTCACCATGGCTCTGTACAGTGGCATCATGACTTCAGGTTTCCTGTTGACGAAGCTTCTCTTGATACAGCCTATCATTTGCCGTGCTTTAGATGCAGCCTTCTCCACTTGAGTGGATGCTTTCATGTCCGCACTGATGATTACTCCTAAGTCTCGTTCTGCCGTGGTCCTGGCTAAAGTTTCTCCATTCAGGGTGTAAGTTCTGCAAGGATTTCCGTTGCCGAGATGCATGACCTTACATTTCTTGGCATTGAAGCCCAGCTGCCAGATCAAGGACCAACTTTCTAAAGTATGCAGGTCTTGCTCCATAGCATCCTGAAGATTAAAGCCGTTTACTACATTGCATAGTTTGGCGTCATCAGCGAATAAGGTTACCTTGCCTTGGAGCCCTTGAGTCAGATCCCTAATGAATATGTTGAAGAGGAGTGGGCCCAGGACCGAACCCTGTGGCACTCCGCTGGTCACCTCTGACATTTTAGAAAGGGTACCGTTGACCACCACCCTCTGAAGTCTGCCACTAAGCCAATCTTTAACCCATGCAGTTAGAGTCTCTCCTAATCCCATAGATTTCATCTTGTTCAGCAGCCTGCGGTGTGGGACGCTGTCAAACGCTTTGCTGAAGTCCAGGTACACGACGTCCAGGGACTCTCCTGAGTCTAGTCTTCTTGTTACCCAGTCAAAGAAGCTTATTAGATTGGACTGGCATGACCTACCCTTGGTGAATCCATGTTGGCTGGGATCCCGGAGATTTCCCTCGTTCAGGATCGTATCTAATTTATACTTAATTAGTGTTTCCATGAGTTTGCACGCTATTGAGGTGAGGCTTACCGGTCTATAGTTCGCAGCCTCAGCCTTGCAACCCTTTTTATGTAGAGGAACGACGTTGGCTGTTTTCCAGTCCAACGGAACTTTCCCCGTACTTAGTGAGAGATTGAAGAGCACTGCCAACGGTTCTGCCAGGACATCTCTCAATTCTCTGAGCACTCTTGGGTGTAAATTGTCCGGTCCCATGGCCTTGTTTACCTTTAGCCTTGCCAGTTCGTTGTAGACGTCCCCAGGAGTGAACTCAAAGTTCTGAAACGGGTCATTCACGTCTTGTATTATCATCAACTGTGGTCCGTGTCCCGGTGCTTCGCAGGTGAAGACTGAGCAGAAATATTCATTTAGTAGTTCTGCTTTTTCTGAATCCGCCACCGCGTAGTTTCCGTCCGGTTGTCTAAGGCGTACTATACCGTCTGTGTTCCTTTTCCTATCGCTGATATACCTAAAGAAGGATTTGTCCCCTTTTTTAATGTTTTTTGCCAGAGTTTCTTCCACTCGACGTTTGGCCTCCCTAACTGCTGTTTTGACCGCTGCCGATCTGGTCTTATATTCTACTTTAGTTTCTCTTCTCTGGGTGCGTTTGTAGGAAAGAAATGCTTTTTTCTTCTCCTTAATGAGGAGTGAGATCTCTTCAGTGAACCATTGGGGTTTGTTGTTTCTTTGCCGTTTATCTACTGATTTTATGTAGCGATTAGTTGCTTCGTGTATGGATGATTTCAGGTACGACCACATAGTTTCCACATTGCCGGTCTCTGCTTGGTCCTGTAACGTCTGATGAACGTGATCTCCCATACGTGCGAAGTCGGCGCCCCGAAAGTTGAGCACCTTTGTTTTTGTAATTGATTTAGGGGATCCTTTCCCAATGTTGAACCATACCATGTTATGGTCGCTGGAGGCTAGCGTATCTCCTACCGAGACCTCTGAGATGCTTTCCCCGTTTGTGAGTACCAGGTCTAGGATCGTCTGGGCCCTAGTGGGCTCCGTTACCATCTGTCTGAGATGTACTCCTTTTATGGAGTTCAGAAGCCTCCTGCTGCTGCTGGTTGCTGCTGAAAATGTGTTCCAGTCTGCGTCAGGCATGTTGAAGTCCCCTAGCAGCACAGTGTCACCCCGTAGAGTTATATTCTCTATGTCTTCAATTAATTCTGCGTCCATGTTTTCCGGTTGTCTTGGAGGTCTGTATACCACACCAAGATACAGGCATTTTTTACTACCTCGTGCCAGGTTAACCCAGAGGGACTCCCCGGTATACTTGACATCAGTGATCCTGGTAGTTTTGATGTCTTCCTTAATGTATAGTGCTACCCCTCCACCTAACCTGCCCTCTCTGTCCTGACGAAGTAGATTGTACCCCGGTATAGCCATATCCCACCCATGTGCGTCAGTGAACCAAGTCTCGGATATTGCCACCACGTCTAGGTTGGCATCCCTTATTTCAGTTTCTAGTTCTAGAATTTTATTGCCTAAATCCCCCCTTCCATCCTAGAGGAAGAGATCTTCAGCTGGCAGGGCTTTGGGAAGCCTACCAATTTATATATTGCATTTGGGTAGGAGGCATGGGGCACAAACATTTAGTGCCCGTCATTTTATTGGACTAATACATTTCTCAATTAGCTTTCAGAGGCTAAAACCTCTTTCTTCAGGTCAGTAAATCATATTAAGAACATAAGAACATAAGAAGTTGCCTCCACCGGGATCAGACCAGAGGTCCATCGCACCCAGCGGTCCGCACCCGCGGCGGCCCTTCAGGTCCATGACCTGTCAAGTGTTCCCTGCCCTAAAAAAACCTATCCTTACTTCTATCTGTATCCCTCAATCCCCTTTTCCTTCAAGAATTTATCCAAACCTTCTTTGAATCCCTGTAGTGTCTTCTGCCCCACCACTACCTCCGGGAGTGCGTTCCATGTGTCCACCACTCTCTGGGTGAAGAAGAACTTCCTGGCATTGGTTCTAAACCTATCCCCTTTCAGTTTCTCCGAGTGCCCCCTTGTACTTGTTGTTCCCCACAGTCTGAAGAATCTGTCCCTGTCTACCTTATCTATGCCTTTCAGGATCTTGAAAGTTTGTATCATGTCTCCTCTAAGTCTCCTCTTTTCCAGGGAGAACAGCCCCAGCTGTTCTAGCCTGTCGGCATATGAAAGGTTTTCCATACCTCTTACCATTTTCGTCGCTCTTCTCTGGACCCCCTCAAGCAATGCTATGTCCTTCTTGAGGTACGGCGACCAATACTGGACACAGTACTCCAAATGCGGGCGCACCATTGCACGGTACAGTGGCATGATGACTTCCTTTGTCCTGGTCGTGATACCCTTCTTGATGATACCCAGCATTCTGTTTGCTTTCTTTGAGGCTGTCGCGCATTGTGCTGATGCTTTCATTGTTGTATCCACCAGCACACCCAGGTCTCTTTCAAGGGTACTCACATCTAGCAATGTTCCCCCCATTGTATAGCTGAACATCGGGTTCTTTTTCCCAACATGCATGACCTTGCATTTCTCTATATTAAAACGCATCTGCCACTTTTTGGCCCACTCTTCCAGCTTCGTTAGGTCCCTTTGCAGGTTTTCACAGTCTTCCGTGGTTCTAACCCTGCTGCAGAGTTTGGTGTCATCTGCAAATTTGATAACCTCACATTTCGTCCCTGTCTCCAGATCGTCTATAAATATATTGAACAGGAGCGGTCCCAACACCGACCCCTGCGGAACTCCGCTCGTGACCCGTTGCCAGTCTGAGTATTGGCCCTTCACTCCAACCCTCTGTTTTCTGCCCGCCAACCAGTGTTTAATCCATCGGTATACATCCCCCTCCACTCCGTGGTTCCACAGCTTCCTAAGCAGCCGTTCGTGGGGTACCTTGTCGAAAGCTTTTTGGAAGTCGAGGTAAATTATGTCTATGGGTTCCCCTTTGTCTATCTGGCTGTTTATTCCCTCAAAGAAATGTAGTAAGTTTGTGAGGCAAGACCTTCCCTTGCAGAAGCCATGTTGGCTCTCCCTCAGCTGCCCATTTTTTTCCATGTGCTCGCAGATGCTGTCCTTAATAAGTGCTTCCATCATCTTACCCGGAACCGAAGTCAAGCTCACCGGCCTGTAATTTCCCGGGTCTCCTCTTGATCCTTTCTTAAAGATAGGCGTGACATTTGCTATTTTCCAGTCCTCCGGGATCTCCCCAGTTTTCAATGATAGATTACATATTTGCTGGAGTGTTTCCGCTATTTCCTTTCTCAGTTCTTTTAGTACCCTTGGGTGGATTCCATCCGGGCCCGGTGATTTGTCGCTTTTTAATCTATCTATCTGTCGTAGGACGTCCTCATGGCTTACTTCTATTTGCTCCAGCTTTTCATCTAGATCCCCACTTATAATCTCCTCAGGTTCTGGTACATTGGATGTGTCCTCGCTCGTGAAGACCGACGAGAAAAACTTGTTTAACCTGTCTGCTACCTCTTTTTCCTCTCTTACCACTCCCTTTCTGGTTCCATCATCCAACGGTCCCACTTCCTCCCTTGCCGGTTGCCTCCCCTTCACATACCTAAAGAACGGTTTGAAGTTTCTCGCCTCCCCAGCCAGCTTCTCTTCGTATTCTCTTTTTGCTTCCCTAACCACTCGGTGGCACTCTTTCTTGTGTTTTTTGTGTTCCTTCCGGTTTTCCTCAGTTTGGTCCTTTTTCCATTTTCTGAATGATGATCTCTTGTCGCTTATCGCCTTCTTCACTTCCTTTGTTATCCACACCTTGTTTTTTGTTTGGTTCTGTTTGCGCCCTTTCCTAAACCTGGGGATGTACATGTTTTGTGCTTTTTGCACCGTGTTCTTGAGTAGGGACCAGGCTTTCTCTACGGTCTCCATCTTCCGTGAGCTGTTTCTGAGTTTATGTCTCACCATTTTCCTCATAGCTTCGTAGTTCCCTTTTCTGAAGTTGAGTGCCATCGCTGTGGTTCTCTTCACTTTTGATGTTCCCATTTCTAGTTTGTACTGGATCATGTTGTGATCACTGTTTCCTAGTGGCCCTACTACTACCACCTCCTTTGCGGGGCCCCCTAGACCGTTGAGGATTAGGTCAAGAGTGGTATCTCCTCGTGTCGGTTCCTGGACCAGCTGCTCCAAGAAGCAATATTGCTGTTACAGTATCCCATCCTGACCTGAGGAAAGGAGTTATGGTCTCTGAATTAGTAAAAAATGTATTAAAATTAATCCAATAAACAGGTTCAACTTATTTCCATTTTCTATTAATAAACAATTATCAATACAGCTATAATAAAACTTTATCCTACAACAAAAATAAATAAAATATAATTTTTTTTACCTTTGTTGTCTGGTTTCTGTTTTTCTCATCTTCTCATCATTCTCTTCCTACCATCCACTGTCTTCCCTCTGCCTCTTCCATATGGCATCTGCTTTCTTTCAATGCTTCTTCCAGAAACTGTCTTCCTCTCCCCATTGGTGTGGCAGCCATCTACTTCTCTCCGCTCCCCTATGGTGTGGCATCTGTCTTCTTCCCTTCCATCTCACCCTCCTTCCCTCCCAGCAGATTTTAGCATCTCTCTCTATCCTCCTTTCATCCCCTCAGATATGGTATCTCTCTCCTTCGTCCTTCTTCCAGGTCTGGTATCTGTCTCCTCCCCTTCATCACTGCTCTGGCATCTCTCTCTCCACTCCCTTTCTCCTGTTCTTCCCTGGTCTTCCTTCTCAATTTATTTTCTGCCTCTGTCTAAATTCTTTCTTACTATTCAGTCCTCAATTTCCCCCTTTCATTGTGTCTACCTTGCTATCTTTCCCTCACCCCTTCCAGTATCTAACTCTATCCTCTTCCCCAATCAAGCATGTGCCCTTTTTTCTTTCTCCTCTCCATTTTCTTCCAGTATCTGTCCTATAACCCACCTTCCATTCAATGTCTGTCCCCCTCCCCTATACTTCCATTCAGTGTCTGTCCCCCTCTCTCTACCCCTTCCATCTACTGTTCACCCTGTCTCCCCCTTCCATCTACTGCCCTCTCTGCCCTTTTCATCCAGTGTCCGCCCACTCTCTCTCTTCCATATGGCATTTTCCCTCTTTCTATGTCCTTTCAATAAACTGTCTGTCCTGTGCTCCTTCTCTCCTTTGTACATGATTCATTTCAGCTTCACCCCCCTCTCCATTTTTCTGTCTCCACCCTTTCCCCTATGCTCTGGCATCTCTCTCTTCTCCTTTCCTTCCTTCTCATTCAACCCATGGCCTGACATCACTCTCCTTTTCTTCTCTTCTATCTCTCCCTCCCCCTTCATGCTCTGGCATCTTCTCTCCTTCCTTTCCCTTTCGTCTGGCATCTGTCTCCTTAGTCTCCCTTTCCAACCCCCATGCCCTCACATCTTTAGCTCGCCTTCCCTTCTATCTCTCCCTCCCCCTCCATTATCTGGCATTTTCTCTCCTTCCTTTCTCTCTCTCCCTCCTTCCTTCCCCCTGCATGGTCTGGTATCTCCTTTCCTTCCCCTCCCTCTCATGGTCTTGGCATCTCTCTTTCTTCTCCTTTCCTTTTCCTGGTCTTCCTTCTCCTTCCTTCCCTCGCTTGCCCCAATTAGGTGCATCAGCATTTCAATCCTCCCACCCCCATTGGGTGCATCAGCTTTGTTCTTCCCACCCTTCCCCCATTGGGTGCATAATCATTTTTCTCTCCCCTCCCTCCATTGGGTGCATCAATATCCCCCCAACTGCATCAGCATTTCTCTCCCCCATCCCCCCACCATTTGGTGCATCAGCATTCCCCCTCCCCTCAATTGTCTGCCTGGTAAGGTCAGCTTCCCTCTCTCCCTCCCACTCCCTCACTGCCCTCTCACGCGTGGTGTCAGCAGACAGGACTCGAACTCCTCGCGGCATGAAACTCTTCTTTGATTTGTGGTCAAATTCATTTGAGTGTTAGCATACTTCGTATATCATCATTTGTGACTTTTAAGACTTCTGAGGCAGGCCTGATGGCTGAAACATGCACATGTCGAGTCAATGTGTCATTTTGATGTTTGAACAATAAAGATCTTCATATCACCAAATAAATTGAAGGACACTTTTTAGTGCACATCATTCTCTTATGGACAATTCCACTCAGGTTGCTGTATATTTGTGTTTGTAGTGGTGTTTTTTCCCCTGTTTTTTTTCTTTATTCTTGAAAAAAAACATCCACAATAAGGGATTTTTGAGAATGGCCTACCTATATGTTCAGCAGTTTAATTGCCCAGACCAAAAAATCGCCCTAGTCTCAAACGCCCAAAACAAGACCTTTAAGGTGCAGGAAGGGACAGTCCTTTGCCTTAAAGCATGATTCTCTAAACAATGCCAGTTAGAGAATCCTGGAACCATCCCCCCCTCCACAACGATCACAGCAGGAGGGATGCCCAGTCCCTCCTGCCCGAAACCACCGCGATCGATCACGCTGTTGCAGGAGGGATGCTCAGTCCCTTCTGCCAGACAACTCCTCCCAACACCTGCATGATCAATCATGCTGTTCACAGGCAGGAGGGATGCCCAATCCCTCCTGCTAGACAACCCACCCCCTGAAACTCTGCCAGACCATGCAGACCACCTCCATAGACCCAACCCATGTGGATCCCACCTAACTACACCTTTTAGTGATGGCAAGCTGGATGGGTCCTTCTGGTCGGCAGGCCTGCCTTTCTCTGAATGGTTGTCCTGCCCCTTCCTGGTGCATTGTGGTATGCATCAGGGAGGGTTCAAGGGCCTGATTGGCCCAGTCACCTAAAGCCCCATCCATAGGAGGGGCCTTAGGTACCTGGGACAACCGTAATCTTAGGTTGACCCATGTACCTCATGCCTCTCCTATGAGTGGGGCTTAGGCACCTGGGCCAATCAGACCCTAGGCCCTTCCCCTGTGCATCTCACAATGCACTGGTAAGGGGCAGGCACACCATTCACAGGGAGATGGGCCTGCCAGTTGTAAAGAGGGAGGACTCGTCCAGCTGGCCATCACCAAAAGGTTAAGGGGTGGGCGTAGAGGTGGGGATGGAGGGGGGACCATGGGCTGGGCTGCACAGTCCAGCAGGGATTCAGGGGGTTGTCTGTGCATCCTTCCTGCTGGTGAACAGCCTGATCTATCACACAGGTGTTAGAGGAAGTTGTCCGGCAGGAGGGACTGGGCATCCCTCCTGACGGTGAACAGCGTGATCAATCACATGGATTTTTGGAAGATTGTGGTGGCTTCAGGCAGGAAGGACTGTGCATCCCTCATGCTGGGGAACATTTGAGAGGGTTGCGGAATCACGACAGGAGAGATTGGGTATATCTTCTGCTGCGATCATTACGGGTGTGGAGTGATGGGTTGCCTAGGCTGCTGAGTTGATCGCGGCAGCCGCGATCAGCTCAGCAGCCCGATTCTTAACTTATACCTGTTTGGACTTGCTCTAAGTCAAAACATAGAAGTTTTTTGGTTATGGCTGTCATACAACTAATTCCAGGTTGGCCTACCTCCCGCCCTATCCACTCCTTGAAAAACACCCCTTTTCACTCTAGGCATACAGAGGCAAAGTAAAGGCCTAAGCTGGTTTTAGATACATCTAAAACCAGTTTTGATTATCGGTTCTGAGACAACCTGTCTTTTTGATCATCCAAATACTAGCTTAGGCCGGTTTTAGGACATTTTTATTATTATTATTATGAGCCCCATAGAACTGCCATCTCCGGATCAGACCATCGGTCCATCGAGTCCGGCGATCTGCACATGTGGAGGCCAAGCTAGGTGTACACCTGGCATAATTCTAGTCATCCATATCCCTCTATGGCTCTCGTAAGGAGATGTGCATCTAGTTTGCTTTTAAATCCAGGAATGGTGGATTCCACAATAACATCCTCTGGGAGAGCATTCCAGGTTTCCACCACTCGTTGCGTGAAGCAGAACTTCCTGATATTTGTCCTGGACTTGTCCCCCCCTTAGCTTCATTCCATGTCCTCTTGTCCGTGTCACATTGGACATTGTAAATAATTTTCTTTCCTACTCTATCTTGTTGATTCCTTTCAGTATTTTGAAAGTCTCGATCATATCCCCTTGCAGTCTCCTCTTCTCAAGGGAGAACAATCCCAGTCTCTTCAGTCATTCCTCGTATTCCAAGTTCTCAATACCCTTTTATTAGCTTCGTTGCTTATCTCTGCACCCTCTCCATCAGTTTTATATCTTTCTTTAGGTTGGGAGACCAATGTTGGACACAGTATTCCAAGTGTGGTCTGACCATTGCTCTATAAAACAGCATTATAATTTTCTCCGATCTACTCATGATTCCTTTCTTTATCATGCCTAACATTATATTTGCTTTCTTTGCCACTGCCGCGCATTGTGCTGACGGTTTCAGGGTCCTATCTATCAGTACACCCAGGTTCTTTCCTTGTTTGCTCTTACCCAGAGTTGCACCTGACATTCTATACTTGTGTTCCTTATTCTTTCTGCCTAAATGCATTACTTTGCACTTTTCCACATTAAACTTCATCTGCCATTTCTCCGCCCATTTCTCTAACTGACACAAGTTACTCTGGAGTTCCACGCTATCCTTCTGTGATCTGATTGCCCAGCATAGCTTTGTGTCGTCTGAAAACTTGATGATCTTACTGGATGTTCCTTCTTCTAGGTCACTGATGAAAATATTAAATAAGATGGGCCCAAGTACCGAGCCCTGGGGCACACCGCTAGTCACTTTCTCCCAGTCAGAGAACTTCCCATTTATGCCCACTCTCTGCTTTCTGTTCTCCAGCCATTTGCCTATCCATCTTAGTATATCTCCCTCTATTCAATGGCTTTGTAGATTCCTAAGAAGTCTTTCATGTGGAACCTTGTCGAACGCTTTCTGGAAGTCCAAGTATATTATGTCCACCAACTCTCCACTATCAATTTGTTTGTTCATGGTCTCAAAAAATTGAAGTAAATTCGTCAAACATGATTTCCCGTTCCTGAAGCCATGTTGACTGGCTCTCATCAGGTCGTGTGTATTCAAGTGCCAGACTATGCTATCTTTAATCAGTGCTTCAACCATCTTTCCAGGGACAGATGCAAGACTTAAAACAGCTCTGTAGTTGCCTGGACTTTCATGGAAATGGTCCACAGATCAGACAACTTATAAAAGACCCACATTTCATAGCATCAATGAATTAAATCGAATCATGTGCCCAGTGGCGTACCAAGGGAATGCATGGGGTGCGATCCGCCCCGGGTGCAAGCCCTTAGGGGGTGCTCCCGGCCTTGAAGCGTCTGGTTCTCCCCCCTGGCATCTGGATTCTCCCCCTGGCCCCCCTGCACCGTTTGCAGTGGAGAAGCAGCCTGCAGTGGGATTGCGATGCCAGTGATCCCTGCGCTGCTTCGGCAGAGGAGTGTCAGAGGATGTCAGAGGAGTGGTGGAACCGCAGCGGCAGACCTTCAGGGTGGGATGGGCAGGCAGGCCTTCGGGGGGAGACAGGCCTTCAAGGGGGGATAGGCCTTCAAGGGGGGATAGGCCTTCAAGGGGGGGACAGGCAGGTGACTTACGCAAAGAGCAACATGAAAGATTTCACCAAGACATAAAAACAATGGAAGCCAGATACCAAGGAAGATGGGATGCACACATGAAGGCAGACTATTGTTGAAATCTTATGAAGGATTGTCCTGGCAGATCCAACTCTTGGAAATCTGACATGTCAAATGACTGGAAAGGTTGTATCAAAAATGTATGCTTTTGGTATGAATTAAGTAGATTTTTATGTTGTACACTTTTAATTCTTAATATGTTTCCTTTATGCTTAAAATATATTAATTTAAACACTACATTAAAATATCCTGATATTTTAATGGGCGAGCAGAGTGGAGTGCTATATGGCACATGCTCTATATTTCAAAAACTAGAGCTGATAGGAGATAACTGGTGCCATTTTTGGAATAAGCAGGTGAAATATACGCAGAAACTGGTTTAACATTTGAGGCACCAAAACGATTGTTGGCAATTGTAATAATTATGTTTAATATTAAGAGCAAGAATATTTCTGAAAGCAGCTTCTTCTTAAAAGAATTTTACAAAACACCAGACTCCTTTAAGAACATAAGAATAACCATACTGGGTCAGACCAATGGTCCATCTAGCCCATTATCCTGTTTTGAACAGTGGTCAGTCCAGGTCACAAGAACCTGGCAGAAACCCAAATCATAGCAACATTCTATTCTACTGATCCGAGGGCAAGTCTATCTGAATAGCAGACTATGTAATTTTTCTTCAGAAACCTGTTCAAACCTGTCCAAACTTGAAAGGAGCAATAAAAATGGCTACGGACCTTTATGTGAAGAAAATCAATAAAAACAAGAGAAAAAGGAAGCCGATATGGTTCTCCAAACTAGTGGCAAAGAAAATAAAGGCGAAAGAGTTAGTGTTCGTGAAATATAAAAAAACCCAAGAAGAGGAGTGCAGAAAGGACTACAGGGTGAAACTGAAAGAAGCCAAGAGAGAGATACGTCTGGCGAAAGCACAGGCGGAAGAACAAATGGCTAAAAATGTAAAAAAGGGAGAGAAATTTTTTCTGATATATTAGTGAAAGGAGGAAGATGAAAAATGGAATTGCTAGGCTAAAAGATGCTGGGAACCAATATGTGGAGAGTGATGAGGAGAAAGCAAATGTGCTAAACAAAAACTTCACAGAAGAAAATCCTGGAGAAGGACCGAGATTGTCTGGTGAAGATTTCACGAGAAAATGGAGTAGATTCTGTGCCGTTCCCAGAGGAGAGTGTTTATGAGCAACTTGAAAAACTGAAGGTGGATAAAGCGATGGGACCAGACGGGATCCATCCCAGGATACTAAGGGAGCTCAGAGAGGTTCTGGCAAGTCCTATTAAAGACTTGTTCAACAAATCTCTGGAGACGGAAGTGATTCCTGGGGATTGGAGGAGAGCGGATGTGGTCCCTATTCATAAAAGTGGTCACAGGGATGAAGCAGGAAACTACAGGCCGGTGAGCCTAACTTCAGTTATTGGAAAAATAATGGAAGTTTTGCTGAAAGAAAGGATAATGTACTTCCTTGAATCTAATGGATTACAGGATCCAAGGCAACATGGCTTTACAAAAGGTAAATCGTGCCAAATGAACCTGATTGAATTTTTTGATTGGGTGACCAGAGAGCTGGATCGAGGACATATGCTAGATGTAATTTACTTAGAATTCAGCAAAGCCTTTGATACAGTTCCTCATAGAACATAAGAACATAAGAAATGCCTTCACCGGATCAGACCATGGTCCATCTTGTCCGGCGATCTGCGCACGCGGTGGCCCATTTAGGTACTCCTTTTTGGAGACCCGGATTTCCCGTATCCCTCAATATGCTTTGCAAGAAGGTGTGCATCCAACTTGCGCTTCAAACTCGGAACAGTAGTCTCTGCCACAACCTCCTCCGGGAGGGCATTCCAAGCGCCAACCACTCGCTGTGTGAAACAGAACTTCCTAACATTTGTCCTAAACCTGCTGCCACTCAGTTTCAGGCTATGACCCCTTGTCCGTGTCACCTCCGAAAATGTTAGTAATGCTGTTGAGCAAAGTTGAAGGGCTGGAGTTAGGACCCAAAGTGGTGAACTGGGTTAAAAACTGGCTGTCGGACAGATGCCAGAGGATGGTGGTTAATGGAAGTTGCTCGAAGGAAGGAAAGGTGAGTAGTGGAGTCCCTCAGGGTTGGGTGCTGGGGCCAATCCTGTTCAATATGTTTGTGAGTGATATTGCTGAAGGGTTAGAAGGAAAAGTGTGCCTTTTTGCAGATGATACCAAGATTTGTAACAGAGTAGACACCGAAGAGGGAGTGGAAAATTTGAAAAAGGATCTATAAAAATTTGAAGAATGGTCTAATGCCTGGCAACTAAAATTCAATGCAAAGGAAAGCAGAGTAATGCATTTGGGGATAAATAATTGGAAGGAACCTTATATGCTGGGAGGAGAGAAGCTGATATGCACGGATGGGGAGAGGGACCTTGGGGTGATAGTGTCCGAAGACCTAAAGGTGAAAAAACAGTGTGACAAGGCAGTGGTTGCTGCCAGAAGGATGCTGGGCTGTGTAAAGAGAGGCGTACTTGGAGTATTGTGTTCAGTTTTGGAGAACGTATCTAGCGAAGGACGTAAGAAGACTTGAGGCGGTCCAGAGGAGGGCGACGAAAATGATAGGAGGCTTGTGCCAGAAGATGTATGAGGAGAGACTGGAAGCCCTGAATATGTATACCCTAGAGGAAAGGAGAGACAGGGGAGATATGATTCAGACGTTCAAATACTTGAAGGGTATTAACGTAGAAGAAAATCTTTTCCAGAGAATGGAAAATGGTAAAACCAGAGGACTTAATTTGAGGTTGAGGGGTGGTAGATTCAAGGGCAATGTTAGGAAGTTCTACTTTATGGAGAGGGTGGTGGATGCCTGGAATACGCTCCCGAGAGAGGTGGTGGAGAGTAAAACTGTGACTGAGTTCAAAGAAGCATGGGATGAACACAGAGGATTTAGAATCCGAAAATAATATTAAATATTGAACTAAGGCCAGTACTGGGCAGACTTGCATGGTCTGTGTCTGTATATGGCCGTTTGGTGGAGGATGGGCTGGGGAGGACTTCAATGGCTGGGAGGATGTAGATGGGCTGGAGTAAGTCTTAACAGAGATTTTGGCAGTTGGAACCCAAGCACAGTACCGGGTAAAGCTTTGGATTCTTGCCCAGAAATAGCTAAGAAGAAAAAATTAAAAAATTAAAATTGAATCAGGTTGGGCAGACTGGATGGACCATTCAGGTCTTTATCTGCCATCATCTACTATGTTACTATGTAAACTAGGATACAATAACTACTTTTACCACATCCTCTGGCAGTGACATCCAGACCTTAACTATTTATTCTGTGGAAAAATATTTCCTCTTATTTGTTTTAAAAGTATTTGCATGTAATTTTGTAGTCTTTGTATTTTTTGAAAGAGTAAAAAGCCAATTTACTTTTACTCATTCTAAACCATTCAGGATTTTGTAGACCTCAATCATATCCCTTCTTGGTCATCTCTTTTCCAAGCTGAAGAGCCCTAACCTCTTTAGTCTTTCTTCATATGAAAGGAATTCCATTCCTTTTATCATTTTGGTTGTTCTTCCTTTCCTTTTTGGAAAATTAATCTGGTAGTTGAACAAGAAAAAGTTCAAAAATTCAAAAAGTGGCATAAAGGAGCAGATGATTGTTTAGCTTGCTAAACGTTACAATTCACTATTTTCAAAACATATTTTGTAGATTACCTTTATGGTGAATTCTATCTCAGTCTGAGGAGGGCATTTTGAATATATGGTTTGGGAGACACTAGGATAGGATTATGATTTGGACATTTTTCTTCAATAATCAAACATTTTAGAAAATGTGTAGTGCAAAATTTGAACGTTTGAGACTAGACTTGTTTTAACAATGAAAAAGTGCCCAAAAGATGTCAAAACTAACTTGATGACCACTGGAGGGATACAGGCATGATCCAACATACTCCCCCAGTGGTCAGTGACCCCCTTCACTCTCCAAAGTGAATAAAATAGTACATACCTGTCTGTATGATAGCTTCAGAATTTATGGCCAGTCCTAATAGAGCAGCAAGAAGGTTCCTGGAGTTGCCTAGTGGGCAGTGTAGTGAACTATACAGATGGAGACGCAGGCC